>NC_086244.1:16198617-16832367 GCF_036321145.2 Pelmatolapia mariae | reverse complement strand
TTATGTTATGTGTGTGTGTGTGTGTGTGTGTGTGTGTGTGTGCGCGCATGTTGCAGTGGAGGCAGCGGGTGGAAAGGCATTGCCATGCGTGGTGGACATTCGTGATGAGCAGCAGATCGGAGATGCTGTTCAGAAAGCCGTTGACGTATTTGGAGGTAAAGACACTTTTTCAAAATCACTTTTAATCAGAATAGGAAGTAAATTCTATCCTGGCAACACACCACCTTATCAGTGACATCATCAGTTCTTGTCTGATTGGCAGGCATCGACATCTTGGTGAACAATGCAAGCGCCATCAGTCTGACGGGAACTCTGGAGACGCAGATGAAAAAGGTCGACCTGATGCTGGGAATCAACCTGAGAGGAACTTACCTGACGTATGAGCACATACCTGAGTTTGTTTTTTTAAACAGGAAGTGAGCTAAGACGCTTAAAGCTACAGCAACCCATCCATCACACGCAGACACGATCGGTAGTTCCAGGTCTGTGACAGGTGAGAACAGGTAGAGCAGGTAACCAGCTTGTCTCCTGTAAACTGTGAGTTCACATACAGGAAGTCTGTTTACAGTGAGGAGTTACAGGTGACTGTTTGAGTCCCAGAAAGGCTGATCAGGTTAATCACTCAGCTCTGAGTTGATAAAAGAAAGCTGTCATCACTGATTCACCATGACAACCGGCAAATAAAGAGTGGAGTCTGCATTTTTAATCCAGTGGATCAGAAAAAGATGATAAATGTTTCCATGTGACCTGATGATGATGTGAGCACAACAGCATAGTTACATTTCTTGTAGCTTTAAACGAAAACACTGTGACTCCCAAACACACACTACACCTCACGAGAACACGTACCACCAAAGTAAACATACAGGGTGTCAAACAGTTTCACCAACAAAGTTTTGAAACTGAGCAGAGTGACACAACCCTCAGGGTGGTGTTTTTGTCCAGCAACCTTTTGTTTGCCAAGTAAATTTGTAAACCACTGCACCGTGAGCTGAGCTGAAGTGCGCTAAATATCAAAGAAACAAGTTTCAGTGCTTTTAGCGGGAATAAAGGAGCCACGTGTTTTTATCACCTCATAGCAGAGGAGGAAGACCACACTTTAGGAGACAAGCTCACACCATCTCATCAGGCTGTTCAGAAACCTGAGCGAGTGGAGCGCATCGTGGAAATGCTGCTGGTGTCTTTTGATTTTCCTCCAGTAGGTTGTTAAATGTTGCACTGCTGTAATTACTGATTTGCATGATTTATATAAATTGTTCAGATCATGAAAGATTAACTTATCAAAGTGGGTTCAGTGTTCACTGAAGTTCAGTTTACATTAGTAAAGTGTGTTTCAGGATAACTGATGGATGGAAGGAATTTTTCTTCACTTATAGAAATCGTAGACATGGAGCAGGGAAAGGTTTCACTGGATCACTGAAATAAGACATCTGTTGCTATTTCTTTAAATTTCCATATAGTGTGGTTAAAAGTCAGATTCTCTGAGCACCAAACGTCTCATTATAGTTTCTGCTTTCAAACACTTCCTTCACATCATATTTCCCACCAAGCTGAAGGTAGAGAGGTCACAAGTAAGAGGTGCATGTCTGTTTAAGCTTCTTTAACCCTCTGTCCTCAGATGGTCCGGCAGTAAAGTTGAAATGACACTAGGTGGCACTCATTGAGCATAAATGGGTGCCACAGCAGTCTTTCTATAACATCATAATCTAGCTCTCCATAAACACTCCTGCCTGATAACTTCACGAGCCGCTGGTATGAGCGGAGCATGATGGAAGCACTCATTAAACAGAGGTTTGGTCTAAACACCAGTCGCGCTTGTAATCTACCACACTATCAGTACACTGCTCTCTGTGTGCGTCAAAACATGATGTGCTGTGATTTGGGTGTTATTAGTTAGTATTGGAGTTGAGGAGATGGACGGTTTGCATTTTGTGAGTCTGTTAAGGAGCCACGTGTCCTCAGAGTTTCATGAGACTGGAAAAACCAGAACTCGATACGTGCTGAAAACCTTCCAGTGCTGCCAGTACTCCTCAGGGCAGGTTGAGCAGGTTACACCTTTGCCCTGAGGCTAATTCAGAGGCCTTGGTTTGAGTTGGGCTCAAGCTATTTGCTGTGTTTGTGTGTTTACTCCTGCGTGCTCTCTCGTCTAGCCTGTCAAAATACAGGCTGAAGAGCCCAAATAAAAAAGAGTAACTGCGTATAGAACTCAGATAAAAACAGATACTTTGGTGACTTCGAGAGTCAAACTTAATATTTTTAGACTCTGTTGAACATTTAAAATTTTGCCCTGCAATATTTAATGACTGCATCATATTTGAACTTGGAACGGTGTCTGAACAGCTCATAGTGCAAAAACTATTTAAACTGCATTTAGTCCAGTTTTAGATTATTAAGTCATTTCAGCACAGGGTGAGCTGATGGCTGATGGTCAGAGTGATCGGTGACAACTCGATTTTTAGCTATTTATTCTGTACACATCATTATCTCAGGCGAAACTTTCTCCTATCCATCAGTGAAAAGCTGGCTGTGAGGCCACAATGGACAGTTGGTATGAGTACAGGTGTAAAAGGAAGCGCTGGGCAGATGTTATGAGTTAATCTTGCTGCTCAGCTGATATTCGCCCACATCTGTTCACAGTAAAGAGAACTCATGCATCGCTGTGAACATGTAAACGTGCCTTCATCCTGGGAGTTGGGAATAAACTCGTGGTGTGGGCTGATGAGCGCTTTGTGTGTTTTGGGTTTCAGAGGGTGAACGTGTCGCCCTGTCAGCTGCGTGTAACTTCCCCCTGCCTCCCCTCAGCATCAGTATCACTCATGAAAGTGACTTTAACATTTAAACTGGGGGGGGGGGGAGAAAAAAAGATGCTCCTCATTTTAAACTGATACTGTGTGAGATCTGTGTTGTGGGGCAAAGCATGACAACACCAGCAGAGGGCAGTATGAACTGAAGCAGAGTGTAGTGTATTCATGTAATCAGATACAGCTTTGTCTTTCAATGATTAGAAAACAAGACACTTAGGAAAACACTTGTGTTACTGGAACAGGTTTTCGAATACATGTGGACAGTAACATGTATTTGGTCACACGTGTTTCATGGGCGTCTGTGTTTCAGGTCTAAGCTGGTCATCCCTCACCTGCTGAAGAGTCGGAATCCTCACATCCTGAACCTGTCACCGCCTCTCAACCTGAACCCCGTCTGGTTCAAGAACCACACCGGTAACTATAGCAACTATCTGGCCCTGTGTCCCATCATGCATCTGTACAACCTTCACATGTCTGATTTGTTTTTTAAGCCTATACGATGGCGAAGTATGGCATGTCCATGTGCGTACTGGGAATGGCTGAAGAGTTCAGAGGTCAAATTGCCGTCAATGCCCTCTGGCCAAGGACGGGTGAGCAGCTGTTAGCATGCTAACAATGCTAACACTTATTCTGTAATATTAACCCTGCTCTGTGTTGTTGCCATAGCGATTCAGACAGCTGCCATGGACATGCTGGGGGGAGAGGGTGTCAGTAAACAGTGTCGGAAAGCCGACATCATAGCAGACGCTGCCTACGCCATCCTGTCCCGTCCGAAAGATTACACGGGTCACTTCCTGGTGGATGAGGAGTTCCTCAGAGAGCAGGGTGTCAAAGACTTCGACCAGTACGCCGTCCAGCCGGGTCACCCTCTGCTGCCAGACTTCTTCCTGGATGAGACTCCAGAGTCACTGGTGGAGAAGATGGAGCAGCACGGTACAAACAAACACACCGCTGCCTGCCAGGCACTGTAACGAATAGAACACCTGTCCTGTCTAAGAAATAGATCAATAAAGTAACAAAAAAATTTATGAAGGGACTCCGTTAAATAAGAAAAGCGAAGGAATTCAACAAATTCAAATCTAAATAAAATGCAGTGCAATAATTTGTGGTAGAAGAAATACTTTCAGTACCTGACATTATCAAGAGTAAATGGGAACATTAAGTTTATTACTCTGTAGCTCTTTTAGCCAGTCACCTGGAGAAAAGACTAAAACTAAAAAAAAAAAAGACGTTGGCTTTGACTTTGACCCTCCAGCAGCCCTGGGGTCTTTACCATTTTTAACACCTTTTTATTTTTTCCTAGGGGCAACCCCAGCCTTTAAACCACCATCCTCATCATCAGCCACACCCACCTCTGGAGGCCCAGTGGAAACCACGTTTGATGTCATCAAAGGAGTCATTAATGAAGATGTTGTCAAGTCTACTCAGGGCATCTATCAGTTTGACCTGTCAGGTAACAAGGAATTAAAGTGGCAAGTCCAGTGGGCGTGTCTTTAACATTTATGTCCATATAAGGAGATTCAATGGGCGTGTCTTCAACGCTTGTTTATGTTCATATAAGGAGAGCACACTGGCGTTTGGTTTCTGGACTTGAAGACTGGCTCGGGCAGCGTGGGGCAGGGCGAGCCCCCCGCCAAAGCTGACGTTGTCATGAAAATGGACTCCAGTGACTTCAGCGAGATGTTTTCAGGTAACCTGTCACCATGGCAATAAAAAAGAAAATATGACTATAGGAAACATTAGTGAAGCTGCTGTTTTGTTATTTCAGGGAAACTGAAGCCCACGATGGCGTTCATGTCAGGGAAGCTAAAGATCAAAGGAGACATGACGCTGGCGATCAAGTTGGAGAAACTGATGAATCGCATGAACAAGGCCAAACTCTGAAACTGAAACCCCACCCACATGCATACAGGCCCCACCCTCTTGCTCTTTGTTCCTGTACACGTTGCCTTAATAATAAAAACACATTAACACCTCAATAAAGCAACCTTAATAACAACCAGGGTGTGTACAATACCTTCCTTCAGCTGAGTTCAGGAGACAGCCAATCAGAAACCAGTGTCCACTATATGCTCCAGCAGTGACTCAGCCCCACGTTAAAATGCCCAGCTTTACAGCAGAAATAAACGTGTTTACAGCCTGATACAGAGACTGATTTGGTCTGTTCCCCTCAATAACAGCTGTTATGACGGCAGCAGGCAAATACAGCCAGATATCAGTCACCAGTACTGCTGCAGTATTACTATTACTGGAGTGCATGCAGGGGATTAACGCAGTACTGACTATTTTTAATAGTTCTGTGTCTTTCACGTTTTGAAGTGAAATGTGTTTTCTGTTTTCATATCAGGAGTTATAAACACTAACAGATTATCAGATTTTAATTGCAAAAAAAATGAAATAAATACAGATGGGTGTAAGTTGCTGATTATTAATTGGCCAACTAAAAGTTTCCTTCAACATTAATTGATGGATGTGTGTCTTTGGTTTGACCCTGTTTAATCCTGAATAAGGTCTTATGTGAATCTGTAAAAGCATGAGTAGCATTGATACTATTTACTATTTTATTTAGATTCATTTCCAGTTTTGATTTACTGCTAATAAATCAGTTTGGGATCTGCTTACCTGGTTGAGCAGGTGGTCCATGTTGGGTTTAAGTACAACCCTAATCCTGCATGTCTGTTCTCTAATTTGTTCCCACTTTCCTTTCTACTTTATTCTGTCTTGTCCAAAATTAAATCAGGTTAATTTCCAAAGTTCTTCATGGTGCTAAAAACAGAAACTAATTTTAATTACACACTAACAAAAAAACTCAAAGATTCCTGAGTACATCAGCTTTAAAATGCAAAACCCAAGTTAAAATGCACACATTTTTATTCATACAAATGGGGAACACCAGGGGGCGCTGCTGCTCTCCAGGTGCCCTGATTGTCTCTGACTTTAAACTGTGACGCTGCCAGTGTGCAGGAAGGCTTCAGTGAAACTTTAACCCTGGAGAACCCATGGGGTCGAATTTGACCCCATGGTTTCCCTAGAAAACCAATGGGGTCGGCTCTGACCCCATGGGTTCTCCAGGGTTAATGATTTAAATTTCCTGTGAGCTCTGTACGGTGGCCCCGTGGTGTAAAACACAACTAAAAGAACTATTTGACTTTACAGAACATCTGTAAACAAATGTTTGTAGGTAAGACTGATGCAATAGCCTGTCCACAAATGTTTGATGGGTCATCTTAATTTTAGAGGCTTTTTTCTGTCTTCAATTATTACTGTTTTACAGATGGCTGCTGGACCTCTTTTCTGATCTCCTTACATACTGACAACAATTTAAACCACAATTTTCAAATTTGCAGTCATAAATCCATCAGACAGCTGCAGGTTCTTGTCTGACTACCTCAGCCTTTTTGCCCTTTTTCCAGCCCTTAACAATGTCTTCTTGACAGCCACCATTCTGACACCATTTCTGATGAGATTTTAGTGAACAGCAAACAATCAGCAGAAGGTCCAGATGCAGTGTCAGGTCTTTGTTTTTCCAATTCCATGACTTTCACATACTGTTTGTCCACTGCAGTTTTTTTAGGCCTCATACTTCTTCTGTCCTCCACTTGTCCAAGCTCCTTAACATTTCTAAGGACAGCATGGCATGCAAAGATACGCTTAGGCTGAAGGCATTTTGGGAATTACCTTGTTGATGCAAATATATGTTGTTATGGCTATCTAACTGTGTTGTCTTTAGCACTTTTATTCAAGTAAGGACATGAAAAACATGTTGCTACAGAGTGATAGCAACATCAGGAACAAGGAGCAAGAGAAGCAAACCCAGAAATACCAAGGGCTGAGAGGAGGGGGAAGGCATCAGTGGTCCCCGTCGGAGCACTCAGCGCAGTGACCCCCAGGCTGGACGACTGGCTCCTGCAGATCCCAGGAACAACATCAGAGATCTCTGTCCAGAAGAGCGCAGTCCTAGGAACAGCAGGACCCTCAAGCTCCCAGGCCTCTGGTGGAGGACCTGAGGGTGAAGGATAAAGACTGCCCGCAGTGGGGAATTTATTTATTTTTGTAAATATATACGCACACACCCACGAACACACACACTGTGTAAGCAAGTTTTTCCACTTCTGTTGCCGTGCCTGAGCAGTTTCTTTTTGTTTAGCACGAACACAAATGTTTATTTTGAAAGCCAGAACCCTGCTAGTGTCCATAAAAAGACTCAACTGGCTAACAGTCAGTTTTGAGTGGTGTGAGACGGAGTGACGAGTGCACTCTGGGCAGCCTCTGAGCTTCTGCAGCAGCAGGTGAGAACTAGCTCATTATTACTGTCTACCTTTTTTTTTTACTTGCCAGTTGGGAACCAAAAACTACTTCTATTTAGAAAAGGGTGCATTAAATTGTATCACTTAAAAAATGTCAGTTATCAATACTGTAGTTCTTGATATCATGAATACTCTTAATATTTATGTTGGTAAGGCCTTCCTGTTATTTAATTTACATTTGTATTCTCTGCCTTCTGGTGGAAATACAACTGCGTATCATCTGCATATGTGGCACTGACCTGGGATTGTTTTATTGTGACAGGTCAGCCCTTTTGTATCTGCTTGTCACTCAGTGTTTCTCATATAAGGAAGACACCAGCTATTGCTGGAATGTGTGGTTCATCGTAGATAATGGCACACACACAGTGTACAATCAGCTGTTACCCTATTATACTTTCAGATGTGGGATAGATGGCCTGTTAAAATAAGTCAGAACATATGACAGACCTCGGTGGTGAAGGAGTGAAGCGGCTTTTTCAGGGGACAGTGCCCGGTAAGGTTGGCTGGCACAGCTGACATCCATGATGCTAACCACACCTTCCTGATTTCAGTAGCTGCTCGAAGAGAAAGAGTTGGTGAACAGAGCTGTGTGTGGTGTGGAACTGAACTGGAGTGCAGCTGGAAAGCTGCTAAAGCAAACTGGTTGAAACACATTATAAATAAACAAGCACTCCTCTGGAAACGCTGCTTGCGTGGTCCTTCCCATCACAATCTCCTGTTTACTTACATTTTGATACCAGCTCACCTTCTAGCCCTGATTCCTTCTGAGTCTAAATAAGTAAATATTTTGAATACAAAATGTTAAATTTGAGATTCTGTTAACTCAAGGAATTAAAACAAGTTTACCCAGAATGCACTTGTTAAAGTTTTCTCCACTGACTTGTCAGAAAACAGATCAAACATCGAGGGTACCAATGTTCGCTTCTGTTCCTCTGTGTTATAGAAATCATATTGGTGCAGTTCTCAAAAAAAAAAAAAAAAAAAAAAAAAAAATTAGACTGTGACACTTGGAGTGGGTTGCAGATTTTAACAGAGCCTAAATGTGTTGTTTAGCCCTGTCACGAGGATCTCTCCTGCATGTACAAATAAATAACAGCTTAAAAATAGGCTAAAAATGTTATCTTTGAGCCCTTACTAAATGAATGTTACTCGGCACTCTCAGGAGCTCAAGGCCTTGCATTCCTGTTAAGGTTAAGCCTCAGATCTGGGGGACAATTCAGTAAACAGACCACAAGGTTTATTGGCCCAGATGATGTCTATGTTGCAGGTGTTGGCCCAGAGGTCCAAAAGGGTCAGTGCTGAAGGATTTGAAGGTGAATTTGCAGGCTGGTTCTGAAGCAAAACAAAAGCCTTAGTGAAAGGACACAAGCACTAATGAGCCTGAGCAATACTATGATGGCACTGCCAAAGAAATCTAGCAAAGAGCAGGTGGAAGAGCTGGCAGCTCCCTGCTGCCTCCATGTCCTGGGGTGGCAATGACTGGATGGATGGGGTTTCATCAGCACCTTTTGCCATTGTCTTTAGATTAAGAAGACTGTGTTATATAAGACTCCATGATTTCTGTTCATGTTTACAAAGAGCCCACGGAGAGTCAATCTGCTCACCTAGCGAGGATTCAGCCCCACCACTCTATGCACTTTTTTTAAAAGTACCATTACTAATCATTTTTAAAAAATCATTTCAACAATATATAATAAGAGGATCCAAGATGCTTTTTTACGTATCTAAGCTGTTTTGTTTGTACCTTGCTTACAGACAAATGAGAGAGATAAAGTTTATGTGGTAGCGGTCTATGAATCAATCAGACTTCTGCACACATCTGTCTATTTACCTGATAACCCCATAGTAACACTAACCATAGTTTACAATATTTACTGTCATAAGCCAGTGATTCCTCATTCTGACGTTTCAACATTGCGTTTGAGTGCAGATCTACTCATAACCAATTATTAAGTATTGTGATATGACTTTACTTGTCCATGTGCAAACCATGGGTGTCTTGATGCATTCTCAATCATCCAGGAAAGTAAATCTCCAAAAGTTGAATCTGTTCATCTGGACGTAGCGTTTTGTGGGAGAAACGTTTCGTCACTCATCCAAGTGACTTCTTCAGTCTCAGCTGACTGCAGGTTTCCCCAATCTTATAAACAGTACATGTGCATACTAACTGAAACTAGCACCACTGAAGGAACAATGGGCTGGGAGGTCAGTTCCTTAATCATAATTATGCAAATTCTCATGACCATTGATCAACAACCACTGACCAAAACCCACAAATCAAAGACCACTGATCAATGGCCATGAGTACCATTCACAGAGAGTTGGGGAATGGCTGCAATCACAGCATTGAAAGATGGTGAAAGATGGTAGGCCCCCTCCTCGATTCAGAGATGGTCTTTCCCTTTTCACGTAAATGGCCTCCTTGACTCCGCGCTCAAACCAGCGTTCTTCCCTGTCCAGGATGTGTACATCCTCATCATTGAAAGAGTGTCCACTGGCCTGTAGGTGTAAATAGACTGCAGAGTCCTGGCCTGACGAGGTAGCTCTTCATTGTTGTGCCATCCGCTTCGCCAGAGGTTGTCCAGATGAACAGATTCAACTTTTGGAGAAACCATGGGTGTGTTATGTTTAGTTACCATCATAAACTGTGTGATGAAGCTGTGCTCATTTAGAGTTTAAGCATTAAAACGAGATCAGGGTATGTTTGTGTGAACACTCACGGTGTTTCCACCTGCACCTGTTTGTTATCAGCTGACAGGAATCCAACACCTGGTCTATTACGAACACTTAACAACTCCTTAGGTATTTGTTTTTACTGTGTTTCCTCGATGCTTTCAGTGAAGAGTGGAATTAGTTTCAGTCCAGACAGACCTGTTTTCAGTTCAGGCAAAATGGTTAAACACCTCTCAGCTACTGTTTTTACAGCTATCACAGGAAAAAAACCACACTGTGAGACTCCTCTAATAATCTGAAATTTGTCAGGAAACCTTAAACTTCTTTGATGTGCTTGAGAAATAGACTCAAACATTGATTTTAGAAGACACATGGACTCTTTCATAGAGAGTCATGCAGCTGTAAAATGAGAACAGGGTGGTTTAGGATTTTCTTCCTGAAATCAGCATTCACAGTGGAGCATTAAAGATGTCCAACACTACTGCTGCCCTGCCTTACTTTCAGGAAATACTTGCTTTGAACTGTGTGCTTATAGCAAGCTGGGTGGTCTCCTCTTGCTTGAAGGACACATCATCCATGATTTCCAAACACAGTGTGTGATTCTGATTGGTCAGACCAGAGGACAGTTTTCCACTTGGCCTCAGTCCATTTTAATTGAGCCTGGGTCCCTGCTCATTGTTGCACTGTTTTTTTTTCTTTACAAAGAAGAGTCTGAACTTCATGATCCAGTGATGAGCTGTGTCCATGTTGATGGTGTTCATAGGTGTTCCTGAACACCACCAACATAAAAGCACTGCAGCCTGACCCCCGTGTGCACAGATCCTCTGAAGCTTTTCATGCCATTATGAGCCACAGATGGTGGAATCCACTAATTCTTAATGTTCTCACGGTCTTTTAACTAAACTTGGATTCCCTCGCATTGCCATTTACAAAGACAGCAGAAAACTAAATTTAAAAATAAAATGAAAAAACTTTTGAAAAACACTTTAAAATACAAGCTGCAGACTTTTCACAAAGTAAAGACTTTATGGTCTTAGTTCAAAGTGGGACTTAGTGGCAGTCTTCCACCCTGTAACGGATGGCTGGCTGGAAAGACAAGTTTTCCCCCAAAAATCTATTTTTGCTTCAGGTGTTTTTTGATCTGATGCGATCACATGCTCTGGGTGCTGGATATTAAAGGCTGGAAAGAAAGAGGAAAAGGCGACTTGACCTGAACACACGGCGACCAGATAAAGGGCTTTAACAGGACTGAGCAAAGTAAGAACAACCTTTAACCGGAGTGTTGATTTTAAAGATTCACGGACTTTAATATGATATTGACCTGATTTTTAATGCACAAGTAGGGCTGGTTAATGAAGTTCATGATAAAAATGTTTGTATGAGGGTCCTCATTCCTTAGTAACACTTGTTTGTGACCATAATTTCTGAATTTTTGACTGTTTGCTAGGGATGGGTATCGTTTAGGTTTTATCCGATACCGGTGCCAAATCGGTACTTTTAAAACGGTGCCGGTGCTTAAACGGTGCTCGAACCGGTGCTTAAAGAATGGAGAACACAAACTTCGTCCAAAAACCTCTCATGTTTTTATTTTTAGCAGTCTCTTTTTTTCTGCAAAATGATAAGAACCGTAACAACATATAAACATCATCTGTGCAAAGATTTATGTTTTTAAAGTGAAACAGTGAAAAATTACAGCACTGTCAATACATGAATATCCAGACGTTGTACAAAAATGTCCAATTCTGGCACACAATTGGACACCATGCCAGTTGAATTTTTTAGGTATTTAAGAGCAGACATTAATTAATTTTATTAACATGCCTAAAAATGCTTTTTTAAAAAATACGTTTTTGAAGAATTAACCATACATTTACATGGTAATGGGCCTTTTCTGCTATGGAGCGCTTAATTGGCCTCTGGCCCTTTAAACTCTGAGGGGCTGTAACTTTGGTTTCTTTTGGTCAATTTGCATGATTGACACCTCTTTTTAATTGTTTGAGCCAATAGAGTCACAGTAACGATGCCACGTTCATGTTAATTCAACCAATCAGACGTTCCAAGGCCAAAACCCACGTGGGCCCAAATTTACTGCATGTGACGTCTGTCCAGTCACGTGTCTATAGGTGGGTCTAAAATGGAGGTTGTTGACGGAAAACGACTCTGATGCGGCTAGGTAGGCGTGGTAACTGCTGATAATCATATGGCTACCGGCTACCGGCGAAAATAACGGAGGAAATCTGGACAGTAAGCCAATTTCTGTCTTAGCGCATTTGCGCCGCTGTGTGTTTTTGTGGTCTTCTTTTGCGGCTCATTCAGTGCATTTTGGTCAAAGCGTGGTGAAACTTGGTGTTTGGAATTGGTGATAGCTCTGGAAGATAACCATTTACGTAACTGCTCGTTTAATCATGGCTTGTTTTCGTTGAGTTTGGTGGTTGTAGAAATGGTTTATATGACATTTTAGCTGAGATTCAGAGGTTTCTGTGGATACCACACATGTCTGGACTTATATTTCTCACCCCGTGTTATAACCGATTAAACGTGATCTCCTCCTTTTTGCTCGCGGTACCGGGGGTGTGGGGCTTAAAGCACTTGTTGCAGGCTGCTGAGTTTGCATCTTTTGCTGTGAAGTACAGCCAGACTTTTGACCGCTTTGCCTTGGGCATTTTTAATCTGTAGCTCTGCTCTAAAAGAACGTACGTACCTGGGCCCGCCTACTATCCTTGTAAAGGTAAAATGATTGGCTAGAATCCAAAGTGTATGACATCTCAAGAAAAGAAAAAAAAAGCACCGAAATAAAGCACCGAAATGTGCGCTGCTTTTCGGTCTGGTTACTACCGTTTATGTCAGAACCGGTGCCATCATGGCACCGGACACCGGTACCCATCCCTACTGTTTGCAATACTGAAACAGCACAAAACAGTCCAGCTTAGCCTTCCAGCCTCATTGCTGCCATCCTGTGTACCAGAACTATCACTACCAGACCAGATGGAAATAACACTACCAGGCCCGACAGAGGTCACCTTGCCAGGCCCAACAGAGGTCACGCTGCCAGGCCCAACAGAGGTTACACTGCCAGGACCAACGGAGATAACGTTGCCAGGCCCGACAGAGATCACATTAAAAAACTCAATGGACATTACGCTGCAAGGCCCTGCACTCCCTACAACCAGGACAGTTAACATCAGTCCCCACCCTGTTGCTCTCCTTGGAATGGTTGATGCCAGGCCCTCTCCTGAGACTGGTCTGCCTAGGGCCTCCCCAGAGTCCTCTCAGCCAGTGGACGCTTCTGTGCCTGCTCAGCTTGGTGCCTTCCTTACACCTGTCCTGCATGGTGACAGTCCCCAGTTCTCTGGGGTCCTGCAGTCGGCCCCCTCAGTATCTGAATCTGACCTGGCTTCCCATGAGACTGTTTTGCCTGTGCCTGTGACTATGTACCTCGTACCAGAACTGGCTAACTCTGAGCCAATGTATCCTGTGCAGTCTGAACTGGCTGACCTTGTTAATCCTGTGCCCGAGTCAGGTGCCCCTGGGCCTGAATGTCCTGGGTTGTTCGAACCCGACTGTACTGTGCTGTCGGACACAGATGCACCTGAGGCTGAGCATCTTCTGGTGCTGCCAGATCCTGAGCCAGAGTCTGCTGAGCTGTCTGAGTTGGCCATTCTTGGGCGCATGTATCCTGAGCCCACGTTGACAGTTCCTGAGCTTATACTTCCTGTGCCAGCTACACCTGTGACTGTTTTACGAACCTGGCTACAAGACAGGGTCCTTCTCCACTACTGGGCATCTGCAAGGCTGCTAGAAGGCGTCCGTGTCTGCTGCCGACTTCCACCCTGGCTTCCTGCCCACCCTCCCAAAGAGCTCCGTGTCTGCTCCCGGCTTCCGGCATCTGAGTGGCTCCATCTCCGTTGCTGGTCATCTGCACTGCTTCGCTGTCGCTCGGGTCCTGGTATGGTCCCCTGTGCATCTTATGTGCTTCATGGTTTTTTGTTACTAAATTTTTTTAGACTTTGTAACCCTGGAGTTTTGAACCTGCCATATTAAACCACCCCATTAAACTAACAGCAGTTCTGGAACTGAAAACCTGCCTTGGGATAAAGATAAAGACAGGATAAAGAAAGTGTAAATGAAATGAAATGGTGGGAGGAATACAATAAAGTGTTTCTCATCTTATTCAGCACTTGCTCTACAGTTTGTGAAACACTCACAAAATGTGATTAAAAACTGTTGATTAATGATCCTGAACATGGATCTGCTAATTTTTTTTATTTCTTTGTTTTTTAATCATCCATCAGCTCTCTGTTCATTTGCACAAAGTAACGTTTTCCTGGTTTAAAGGACTAAAAAAAGGTGAGTATGCCACAAAGTACCAGTCTTGTTTCCTTTCTTATCTGTTGTTTGACACATTTTGTTTCTACTTTTGATTTGATATCACATCATTTAAAAAAAGATCAGACCAATGTTATTACTTCTAATTCATGTTCTTGTACAAATCAACAGATGTATTGATTTGTTTAAGTGAAGTGAAGATTTTCCACATGCAAAAACAGAAAAACTCCACATTTGGCATGATTACTAAAAACTAGGTTTTGAAAACGATCAGATTTGGGTTCAAATGCAGTGGCTGATACTTTTTCAAAGCTAAAACTTTTCTCTGAAGAGTCTCCAAACACAAATGCTGCAGACAGGAAATCTATTATTCCAGTAGAGATACACAAGGTTCAAATCTGTGCTGACTGTAACAAAACAGGACAGTTAATTTACATGACGCACAGAAAGATTGCATATTTCTGTGAGGATTTCACTTTTTGCTTAGGCTGTGCATCAAAGAATCACTTTTTATAACAGAATCATTTCAACATGTCATTAGCTTCTCTTTAAATATGATTAAATATGAAGTTTATTTGCAAGGCAAACACACATAACCTGTTTTTACACGACAACAATAATCCTGCAGTTTGATGTTACAAAGCAGACGTGACTTCAGATATGGATTAGACAGATATGGATTAGACTGTATATCCACACATCTGGATTAGTTGTTGCATGTAAAGCATTAGCAGAGGATGAGCATGTTTCTGTTATATGTTTATTTCCATAATAAGGCATTTCAAATAGCAAAATGTTTTCCAAACGTTTTTGCTTCTTGACATAATTTTTCAACATTTAGTTTCATATTAAACTTCCAGCTGAGGTACATATGAACAGAACAGAACCATGAATATGAATATAAGAGATTACTTTACTTTATCATCATTAGGTAGCTATTAATCTGCAGTGCATTTATCTAATTATTTCTCTTGTAATTCTACTCCATCTTTCTGTATGATCATGGGTTAAAACATGAAAGAAAAGAGCTCATTAGATTTAAGATATTAATTATTTTTAGACATGCCAAATGCTTTAGAGCAGGGGTCTCAAACTTGCGGCCTGTGGGCCATTTGTGGCCCACGTCACCTCTACTTGCGGCCCGCATATTGATGTGAAGAAATATTTTTTTTTAATTATTATACGAAAAATGATTTAATACTATGGCAGAGTGTTACAGGCATGGCCCTTTAAGACTGTAGCCTCATGGGCGGTGTAGTCCTTGCTGCAGGGAGAACGTGTGGGACCGCCCCTCCTGCTGTGTGTGTGTGAGCGTGAGGGAGGGAGAAAAAGGAAAGTCGAAGAGTACGAGGTGCTACCGAGCAGAAACGGGAGATGGAAGCATGTAAATATAATAATAACCACTGCAGCCAAGAAGAGTGCCTGACGAGCCCAGTAAGCCATTAAGACTCGACTGTACACCGTGTTCGTGTTTTCCTCCGAAACAATAAAGTTCTGTTGGAGCAGCCTTTCATTGCCTCTTTCTGTCTGTCGCTAGCAAAGTTGACCCAGACAGTAAAGCTAGTTCCCGGCTACGAGCCCAACACGGACCCCTAAGTATTAGCCGGAGGTCTCCTTACCACGGTTCGAAGCTGCGGACCTGGCCAAGGTAACAAGAGAGTGCAAACATGTTGAGGGATTGGCTGTGTTAGGTCAGTGAGAGATTTATTTGAAAAGAAAACAATTTTCACTTGCAATCGAAAACTAATGTGTACGCTTATACCTGCATTTTTATTTTCTTAAATACAAACAAAATTGTAGCAAAAGTGCTTCCACGTGTCTGGCCAGAAAGAGCTGTTTATTTGGTAGTTCAATGAAACTACTGTACTATACTGTACTGTACTGCTGAGTGACTGTATTCTGCTCGTCAAATACATTTCATTGCAATGTAGACCCTGTGCTAACTTGCATATGACAAATGAAACTGAAAGGCTTCAGATAGTTAAGAGTGAGAAAAAAAATTGCGTTCATGTTTGCAATTTTGTCTTGGCCCGTGGCTTATTTGAGTTTGAGACCCCTGCTTTAGAGTAACACAGACTTTTTTTAGTCAGTATGTAGCTATGGATCACAGTCGGGGTTCATGATGTTCAGGAAATTTCGAAGATTCAGGACATCCAGGATGTCCAGGAGGCTCCTGTTTTGACAGTCCTCTTTTTTTTTTTTTTGAAAGATTTTTAAAAATGTCTTTTATTCTATTATCATTAATGCACAGTGCACCTCCACGCCTAGCGTACTGGCTTGGGGCTCTGTTTACATCAGCAACACACACCCAGTTATTCTTTGGATCTTTAGCTACACACCACTTGGAATGGTCCTTTGTATCCTTCCATTGAATAGTTTCCTTCCATTGGCTAGTTTCTATCCTTTCGATATTTTCCACTTTGAATCTATTCTCTCTGCAGAAGGATCTATCCCGGCCAGCCTGACAGCCCCACGTCTGGACGAGCAGATCACTGCTGACTCTCTGTGAAATAGTGACATAAAGATCTCCACCTGTAATAACAACAGCAACAGCACTGGTGTTACATGGGCCGCCTCAGTGTCCGTACATTAGCATTCACTCTTTAGTCCAGTTATATCAGACCATGGTTCTGACTTAACTGGACTGTTATTTGAACATATGTACACATAGTAATTAAATTCAAACCCACTGAGCAGTTTATATTGATCTGCAGTCTAAAAAGAGTCTAAATGGCACACAGACATTTACACAAAAATCTACATGTGGGTTCATGTGATTCAGAAATAAACTTTAGTAGACCTTACCTCAGACTTAACTGAGCTCAACATTCACACTTGAAAATGCTGCAAAGATCATTTTGACCCGCTGGCATTTTCAACTATGCATATTATTATTAATTAGTGCTGACAGAACTATTATTAATATTTCACAAACTTTAAAAAAAAATGGTTTATTTATCATATGAAAAATTTTGGGATCTGTGCCATATAAAGGGAAAAAAAATTGATAATTTATACTCTAAAACCACTGAGGGGTAATTTTAATGGACCAACTCTTACATTTTTATGTTGTACCTCTTCACTTTTAAACTGAGTCAAGCTAAAGGTGAACTCTGGGTCACAAACATGTTCACTCTGACTGGAGGATTGTCCAATCAGAGAACCAGTGAGAACTGCAGAGTGCACTGTGCATTTTATTGTGTGCAGCAATCAGACCCACCTCTGCTTTTCCAAACCTGCCTCATGCTCGGTGAGCAGTGTTGGGAAGGTTACTTTTAAAATGTATTCCACTACAGATTATAGAATACATGCCCCCCAAATGTATTTTCTAACGTATTCAGTTACGTTACTCAATGAGAGTAACGTATTGTTAATACTTTGGATTACTTAATGTATTGTCGTGCTTTTTACAACTACATGAATGTACTATTGCTGTGTGATTTATTACAATTACTGAAGGCTACTCGCCATACTAATACCAACTAGATTTTTAAATCTTAATATAAAATGAGTAACAGTAGGGTGGACATTAGGTAAGGCTGCACTTTTTGCAGCGATCTCGAATAGAAAACTATTCCGGGCGTATATAAAACAGGTCCGCGGCGCCGAACCGTAGTAAAGGGACCTCTGGCTAATACGGCGGGTTCCGTGTTGGGCTCGTAGCTGAAAACTAGCTTTACTTTGTTGTCTGGGTCAACTTTGCTAGCGAGAGACAGAGAGAGGCGTTGAAAGACTGCTCCAACGGAACTTATTGTTTCGGAGGAAAACACGAACACGGTGTAGTCGAGTCTTAATAGCTTACTTACAACTGGGCTCGTCAGGCACTCTTCTTGGCTGCAGTGGTTATTATTATATTTACATGCTTCCATCTCCCGTTTCTGGATGGTCATTTTTTGAATAATACTTTTTAAAAATATTTCTTCACATCATTATACGGGCTCCAAATAGGGGTGACATGGGCCGCGAGATTGAGACACAGGCATTAGAGCCTCTTAATGTGTGTTTTGTTTGGGTTTCCACCGGCGTGGAATTACCAAAAATAGAGAGGGCATAGCCTAACATATGAAACAGGAAAAGACCTCCACGTAATTCGTTTATTTCAACAAAGTAACTGTATTCTGAATACCACCTTTTAAAGCGGTAACTGTAACAGAATACAGTTACTCATATTTTGTATTTTAAATACGTAACGGCAGTACATGTATTTCGTTACTCCCCAACACTGTCAGTGAGCCACTTCACAATGTAGACATCAGTCAAGACACCCCTCAACATAATGCCCAAACCACAGTTCAGCACAGCAGAAAAGTACACTGTTAGAAAATAAGTGTTTCTCTACAGCCAGCTCATATGAAGCAGACACAGAAGACCCACCAAATGACATCATCCCTACTGGGGATATGTGGTAATATTCACACTGAAGAATTGGCATAAGATCTTATGGTTGGGTATATGAGGTATATGAAGCAGAACTGTCAAATTTAAATTCAAATCCGTTCTACTGCTCAGGGGGTTGTTTATTCCAAAGTCCTTTCTTTGGACTTTTTTTCCATCACTTGAACAATCATAATTTAGTTCATCGGGCGGATGTCTCACCGTCAGCAGAACTTTGGATGTTTTTTGCGATGCTGTAAAAATTGAACCCGTTACTTGAGCTCAGTTGCTGAAAATTATCATCTGTGTACACTATCAAAGGGGATTTTAAATCAAACAATTAAGATATGGTAGACAGACCTTAAGTTTTAATTGGTGGTAATTTTCATATATAGTTCCCCATTTTCAGAAGTTCAAAAGTAACTGGACAATCTATTGACAAGCTAATTTGTCATTTAATGACAAAGAACAGACAGAGAACAGGGACCTAAGAACTAGAAATACAAAACAAACCATCACCCTAGCAGTCAAAACCCAAAGGAAAACAAAGATCAATGATAACACAAAAAACCAAACTAGTGGGACCAGGACCATGGCATACACTTGCATCATTGTCAAGGGCTACAATCAATAGACACCTTCATGAATACAGAGGGTTTATAAACAAGGTGCAAACCTCTGGTTACACACAAGAACAGGAAGGCCGAATTAAACTTTATGTATGTAAGAACTCAGGGGCCAAGTACTGCACTTTTAAACCCAAATGTTTCCATTTTATTTTTGATTATATATATTTTGATTCACATTTTTCTAACTCTTTTGGAAATAGTATTTTGAAGTTATGATATGTTAAATGCATGTAATAAGAGATGCATTGTCATGGTCAGCTATGTGGCAAGAAGGTTTAGGACCCAAAAGCAGGAATTCAAAAACATAAAGGGAAGTCCAAAAACAGCTTTATTTGCTGAGCTCTCCCACAAACACAAGGAACCTTGGTCAGAAGCAAGCAAGCAAACAATAGACTAATGACAAAAAGGGAACTGAACATAATGCACACAAAATGAGAGACAATATACGGAAATCCAGACTCAAGCCACAGAAATATTGTGACAACCACAGGACACTAGACAGAGGGAGGAAACCTCAATGATAACTAAGAACAGGTCAAACTTGATGCACTTAAAAGAAGAAATATAACCATGAACCTAGGAATCAAGATAGAATACTCAAAATGAACAGTATCATGTCCAGAAAATAGAAATACTGAGCCTATAACATGAAATACTTATATTGTTCTTACCTTTACTGTGACCAAAGTTTTGAGAAGCTACACCTCTTGGAGGTTGATCAGTGTAGCTGATAAATCCAAAGCTTGGTGGCTGCAGAGGATGCAAAATTGGCACAATATATAATCATAATGTTTTTTTTTAATCTATGCATAGTTTTATGTTAAAATTGGAAAAAATGGAAGAGAAGAGAAAATGTATTTATTTAACCAATTTAAACTCGTATTCTGTTTTTTCTGAAAATCATAAACTTTAAAAAAGCTACGTTTAGTTGCTCCCTCATTCACAGGCGGTCACCACCACAGTTAAAACTGAACCAGCAATCTTTCACTTGCCAAGCAAAATGTGGAAATCACTACACTACAGTGTTTTTTTTTTAATTTTCCAGACCTAATTCAATAAAATAAGACACTACTGTCCCTGTAGCCATGGTGACAAATATGGAAAAATCTTAAACAGATGTATAATCACTTCAAGAAAATAGAAGCAGAAGGCTGCAGTTTTGTTGTTCACCATGGATCCAACTGGCTGAAAAAGGGGCTCGAGAGTATTGGCCAGGACACCCTGAGGATCGTTGATGGCCTTGGTACTTGTTCTCATTCCCTGTGAATCGATGTAAAGATACTCCACACCCTGTAAAGGATTTGTCCTGGGCATCTTGTATAAGATGTACCTAATGACAAACAGTTGAAATGACACTGAAACTGTCACTGCTGGTACCATCCACGTGTAGCAGAAACTGTGTCACAACCTTTTGATCACATCACCATAAACATGAGATGTTTATAACATATTACAATAATCACTTACAAGTGCTTCTACATGAGGAACAGCTGATTTGCACCTTGCATGAATATAATTGATAGTGTTCACATTCCCCGCATGGACTCATGATGCCATCATGAACAAAATAGAAATGCCCACTGTTAACATTACTGTGGAGAAATACTTCACTCAGTAGCTGCTTCTTGTTGGATACATAGATAGATAGATAGATAGATAGATGAGGTTAATACTCATCTATCTATCTATCTATAGTCAGAACTGAGGGGATCGAACTACCAGGAGGCAACATTGCAGACATAGAGGACAGTTACAAGTACCTGGGGATCCTGCAGGCGAATGGGAACCATGAAGAGGCAGCTAGGAAAGCTGCAACCACCAAGTACCTGCAGAGGGTCACGCAAGTCCTGAGGAGTCAGCTGAACGGTAAGAACAAGATCCGGGCTATCAACACCTACGCCCTGCCCGTGGTCAGGTACCCAGCTGGTATAATAAGTTGGCCAAAGGAGGAGATAGAAGCCACTGACATAAAGACAAGAAAGCTCCTGACCATGCATGGAGGGTTTCACCCCAAGTCCAGCACCCTGAGGCTGTACGCTAAGCGGAAGGAAGGGGGCCGGGGACTGGTGAGTGTCAGCACCACAGTCCAGGATGAGACAACAAACATCCAAGAATACATTGGGAAGATGGCCCCAACTGGCCGAGTGCTCAGTGAATACCTCAGGCAGCAGAAACCCAAGAAAGAGGAGGGAGACGAGGAACCATCATGGAAGGACAGGCCCCTGCACGGTATGTACCACCGGCAGATAGAGGAGGTGGCTGATATCCAGAAATCCTACCAGTGGCTGGACAAAGCTGGACTGAAAGACAGCACGGAGGCACTAATCATGGCAGCACAAGAACAAGCTCTGAGTACAAGATCCATAGAGGCTGGGGTCTATCACACCAGGCAAGACCTGAGGTGCAGGCTGTGTAAAGATGCCCCTGAGACAATCCAGCACATAACAGCAGGGTGCAAGATGCTAGCAGGCAAGGCATACATGGAACGCCATAACCAAGTGGCCGGCATAGTGTACAGGAACATCTGTGCCGAGTATAACCTGGAAGTCCCGAGGTCAAAATGGGAGATGCCCCCAAGGGTGATGGAGAATGACCGAGCTTACATCCTGTGGGACTTCCAGATACAGACGGACAAAATGGTGGTGGCTAACCAACCGGACATAGTGGTGGTAGACAAACAGAAGAAGACGGCCGTAGTGATCGATGTAGCGGTTCCGAATGACAGCAATATCAGGAAGAAGGAACACGAGAAGCTCAAGAAATACCAAGGGCTCAGAGAAGAGCTCGAGAAGATGTGGAGGGTGAAGGTAACGGTGGTCCCCGTGGTAATCGGAGCACTAGGTGCAGTGACTCCCAAGCTAGGCGAGTGGCTCCAGCAGATCCCGGAAACAACATCGGAGATCTCTGTCCAGAAGAGCGCAGTCCTAGGAACAGCTAAGATACTGCGCAGGACCCTCAAGCTCCCAGGCCTCTGGTAGAGGACCCGAGCGTGAAGGATAAAACCGCCCGCAGGGGTGTGCTGGGTGTTTTTTTTTTTTGTTTTTTTTTAATTAATATATATATATATATATATATATATATATATATATATATATATATATATATATATATATATATATATATATATATTTATTAGGGGTGCAACGATACACAAAATTCACGGTTCGGTTCGATACTTTGGTGTCACGGTTCGATATTTTTTTCGATACAAAAAATGTTCATGCTTTTTTAATTTGTCATTTATTAAAATTATAAATATATATTTTAACTCAAAAGTACAGTTTTTAAATTTAATGTTGCTGAAACGACAAAGTAATAAAAAAAATAAATATCTGATCGAGGAATCCCTCATCTTTGGAAAAGAGTTTATTACAGAGAAAAGGCTCTTTCCAAAATAAAAGCTATACTATAGCTTCTTCTGGGCTATACACTCTCAGCAGCATATTAAACATATCAGGTCCCCATAAGGAGAATCATGTGCTAACGGCTGTCTAAATGACTCGGGTAAAGTTTGTAGCATGCGTGCTTGTTGTTTTTGTCTGCTTTCACTTGTCTTTGCACTAGGATGATGTTGGAGTAAATGTGCAGTCATATTCATTGTCTTCCCACTAGTGCTGTCTAGGTTAATCTGAAATGACCTTAACGCCACAACACGGCAAATCTCCGTTAACGAGCTACTGCGGATCACCCCGTGAGTGGGGCTGGACGGCGTCAACACGTTAACGAGCAAACTGCGCTAACGCAGTAGTTCCCACCCATGTAATTGAGCATTGCGTGGCACATCCGACATACTGTTTTACTTTTGTCCATGACGCGCTTACCTTCAGGGTCATACTTCACATGAAGACCAAAATAGTTCCAAAGACCAGATCTGAATGAGGGTGGGGGAGGTTCAATTTGCCATGTTGCAACAAGTTTAGCTTCTGTCTTGCTAGCTTGCGCTGCGCTCAGTGGATCTGCGCTCGACAGTGCAGCCCAGGCGGAGTAGTCGAACGCAGATCCATTGAGCGCTCAACACAGACAGCATCGTCAGAAGAAAAGTTCATAAAATAAATTTAAAAATTTGTATTGTTCGATACACATGCGTATCGAACCGAAAGCACTGTATCGAACGGTTCAATATCGATACGAGTATCGTTGCACCCCTAATTATATTTATTTATATATATATATATATATATATATATATATATATATATATATATATATATATATATATATATATATATATATATATATATATATATATATATATATATATATATATATATATATATATATATATATATATATATATATATATATATATATATATATATATATATATATATATATATATATATATATATATATATATATATATATATATATATATATATATATATATATATAGACAGTGTTGGGGAGTAACGCAATACATGTACCGCCATTACGTATTTAAAATACAAAATATGAGTAACTGCATTCCGTTACAGTTACCGTTTAAAAAGGTGGTATTTAGAATACAGTTACTTTGTTGAAATAAATGGATTACACAGCGGTACTTTCCTGTTTCATATTGTGGCGGGTCAGGACTGTTTGGGTTTGGCTATGGTCTGTTGTTCCAGGCGGCAGCGTTACGGTTGCCATGGTTACAGGGCGATGCTCTCTCTCTGCGACTGTGTGTTTCCTGGGTGAGAGAGCGCGTTGTTGTTGTTGTTGTTGTTGTTGTTGTTGTTGTTGTTGTGCTAAGCTAATAGGCAGAATGCTACAGGCATAGCTCTAAAGAATGTAGCCTCATGGGCAGTGTAGTCCGTGCTGCAGGGAGAATGGACTGCCATACACGTTATGTGTCTGTGAGGAGGGAGAAAAAGAAGAGTGGAAAAGTACGACCTGTCATCGAGCAAAAACGGGAGCTGGAAGCATGTAAATATAACAATAACCACTGCAGCCAGGAAGAGTGCCTGACGAGCCCAGTTGTAAGTACGCTATTAAGACTCGACTGTACACTGTGTTCGTCAGGCACGTGCAGAGGGGGGGGGCGGAAGGGGCTTGAGCACCCGCCCCTTTCCTGATGGGTGCCCAAAGTGCCCTTTTGTTGAGGCAATTTTTTTTAAAAATTTTTAATTATTATTTTTTTAAATGTGTGTGTGCGTGCGGAGTCCTGTCTGTGCCCCTCAACAATAATATTGAACTATTAATCACATTTTTGCTAAATAAAAGGATCTGGCTTGCATCAGTCACATGATCACCATTAACCAATGATCGCCCTTGACGGCAGAACGCGCAGGTTACGAGCCGGGAACGAGCTCACAAAGAGCACGCGCATTTTTTGCGGTCCGGAGCTGTAGGAGAAACACAAATTACCTCAGAGACACAGACTGATGCGACAAAACCAGTAAGTAGGTGTACTGCGTACACTGTAGTCTACAGCACACAGCAGTATTAGCCTATCATGTACACGTTGGTAAGCTGTCTTGTGACAACTGACGAACTGAAACAAATGAGCGTGCTGTGTGTGTAACAGCGCGACAAACATTACCTGTCCTTTTATTAACTACACAAGTAGTGCTGGTCATCAGGGCCGTGCAGAGACGTTTATAGGGGCGGGTGCTCAAAGCTAAAAAGGGGCACATTGAACCAGGTTGAATAACAACAACACACATTCATCAAGACTCTAATATGGGATTGCATCATACTATATGACTGTTGTGAGGCAAAGCAAACGTAGCCTATGTTTTACCTGATGGGTACAATGTTGCTGTTGAGGGGTTGCTGCTGCTCCTGCTGCTGATAGTGCTGGAGGGCAGGGCTGTGTTGATCTGAGACTGTGGACATTAAAAAGTCGATAGGAGAGATGGTAGCTGACTAAACAAGTGTCATGAGATAATAACAAAATGCAAAGATTGGTGACAGTGCTTGGAACCATAAGGCAACAAAAAAAACTGAGAAATAAACAAGGCTCTGCCTGTGATTCACTCTTTGCCTCTCTTCCTCCTTCTATTTCCTCATCTCATCTATCACTCTCCACTTGCTGCACATCTGAGAACAAGGCACAACTTGCTTTTGCAATAAACTATAATTTACTTATCCACACTTAACAACTCTTACACTTAATCTATAATAAAATGATGACAGAAAAATGTTATAGAAGCAAAACATTTCAGTTGTGCTTATTATTATTATTATTATTATTATTATTATTATTTTTATACTGGAATACCTCTCCAACAACTGGTACATGTGTTAATGTTACCTGTGCTCTTTGTAATCCAGCTGCTGAGGGATTCACTGCCTTTGGTAGCCTTACACAGATCCTACTGTTTCTCCTCATGTCCTTACCAGCCATGTCTGGACAATGTTATATCATGAGTAATAATTAAAACATCTATACATATAAACACACACAAGCAAGTACATACAGTGACATTTTAGACCTTCTTCAGAATACTGTATATACTGTGGGCACAAGTTTCAATCATGGTGCTGATCCAGAATCCTTCCCTTATTATTTATTACTCTAGCTACAATAATAAAGCAATGAGGGGAAAAAAGTAATAAATATGAAATAATGTATTTATGATGATTCCATTTGTTTCACTATCCACTCTGTGCAGGCAGAAAGTTTATTAAATGTTTAAACTGCAGAGATACAATAATTTTACTGCTGTAAAATAAGCATATTTAAAATATAAATCTAATATAATCTGTTTCTTAATGTATGTTCTTTAAAATACAGCGTTTATAATATTATATTTTTAATAATCCATAATTATGTGGACATGCATATTAGATCGTTTTAAGTGAAATATAATCCCTCCAGAAAGGCAGGAAAAGCCCTGTAACTTGCTTTAAAACTAAATATATTCCCTAAAACGGTGACAGAGCTACAGACCCATGACAGCCTTACCCAGTTAGCCAGCAGCTATGACCAGCACTACTTGTGTAGTTAATAAAAGGACAGGTAATGTTTGTCGTGCTGTTACACACACAGCACGCTCATTTGTTTCAGTTCGTCAGTTGTCACAAGACAGCTTACCAACGTGTACATGATAGGCTAATACTGGTGTGTGCTATACACTACAGTGTACGCTGTACACCTACTTACTGGTTTTGTCGCATCAGTCTGTGTCTCTGAGGTAATTTGTGTTTCTCCTACAGCTCCGGACCGCAAAAAATGCGCGTGCTCTTTGTGAGCTCGTTCCCGGCTCGTAACCAGCGCGTTCTGCCGTCAAGGGCGATCATTGGTTAATGGTGATCATGTGACTGATGCAAGCCAGATCCTTTTATTTAGCAAAAATGTGATTAATAGTTCAATATTATTGTTGAGGGGCACAGACAGGACTCCGCACGCACACACACATTTAAAAAAATAATAATTAAAAATTAAAAAAAAAAAATTGCCTCAACAAAAGGGCACTTTGGGCACCCATCAGGAAAGGGGCGGGTGCTCAAGCCCCTTCCGCCCCCCCCCCCCCCTCTGCACGTGCCTGCTGGTCATAGCTGCTGGCTAACTGGGTAAGGCTGTCATGGGTCTGTAGCTCTGTCACCGTTTTAGGGAATATATTTAGTTTTAAAGCAAGTTACAGGGCTTTTCCTGCCTTTCTGGAGGGATTATATTTCACTTAAAACGATCTAATATGCATGTCCACATAATTATGGATTATTAAAAATATAATATTATAAACGCTGTATTTTAAAGAACATACATTAAGAAACAGATTATATTAGATTTATATTTTAAATATGACAAAATGCTTATTTTACAGCAGTAAAATTATTGTATCTCTGCAGTTTAAACATTTAATAAACTTTCTGCCTGCACAGAGTGGATAGTGAAACAAATGGAATCATCATAAATACATTATTTCATATTTATTACTTTTTTCCCCTCATTGCTTTATTATTGTAGCTAGAGTAATAAATAATAAGGGAAGGATTCTGGATCAGCACCATGATTGAAACTTGTGCCCACAGTATATACAGTATTCTGAAGAAGGTCTAAAATGTCACTGTATGTACTTGCTTGTGTGTGTTTATATGTATAGATGTTTTAATTATTACTCATGATATAACATTGTCCAGACATGGCTGGTAAGGACATGAGGAGAAACAGTAGGATCTGTGTAAGGCTACCAAAGGCAGTGAATCCCTCAGCAGCTGGATTACAAAGAGCACAGGTAACATTAACACATGTACTAGTTGTTGGAGAGGTATTCCAGTATAAAAATAATAATAATAATAATAATAATAATAAGCACAACTGAAATGTTTTGCTTCTATAACATTTTTCTGTCATCATTTTATTATAGATTAAGTGTAAGAGTTGTTAAGTGTGGATAAGTAAATTATAGTTTATTGCAAAAGCAAGTTGTGCCTTGTTCTCAGATGTGCAGCAAGTGGAGAGTGATAGATGAGATGAGGAAATAGAAGGAGGAAGAGAGGCAAAGAGTGAATCACAGGCAGAGCCTTGTTTATTTCTCAGTTTTTTTGTTGCCTTATGGTTCCAAGCACTGTCACCAATCTTTGCATTTTGTTATTATCTCATGACACTTGTTTAGTCAGCTACCATCTCTCCTATCGACTTTTTAATGTCCACAGTCTCAGATCAACACAGCCCTGCCCTCCAGCACTATCAGCAGCAGGAGCAGCAGCAACCCCTCAACAGCAACATTGTACCCATCAGGTAAAACATAGGCTACGTTTGCTTTGCCTCACAACAGTGATATAGTATGATGCAATCCCATATTAGAGTCTTGATGAATGTGTGTTGTTGTTATTCAACCTGGTTCAATGTGCCCCTTTTTAGCTTTGAGCACCCGCCCCTATAAACGTCTCTGCACGGCCCTGGTGTTCGTGTTTTCCTCCGAAAACAATAAGTTCCGTTGGAGCAGCCTTTCAACGCCTCTCTCTGTCTCTCGCAAGCAAAGTTGACCCACACAGTAAAGCTATTTTTCGGCTAGGAGCCTGACACGGAACCCGCCGTATTAGTCAGAGGTCCCTTTACTACGGTTCGGAGCCGCGGACCTTAAGTAATAGTAATAAATCACACAGCAATAGTACATTCACGTAGTTGTAAAAAGCATGATAATATATTAAGTAATCCAAAGTATTCAGAATACGTTACTCTCATTGAGTAACGTAACAGAATACGTTACAGAATACATTTTGGGGCATGTATTCTGTAATCTGTAGTGGAATACATTTTAAAAGTAACCTTCCCAACACTGTATATAGATATATATATCTTGAGGAGACTTACCAGTCCACTTCACCATTGTTTTCATTTCTGCAGGTCACACTGCCCTCAGACGTCCAGCATAGCAGACTGAAGGTCAACAGCAGCTTCCACATGACTTCCTGAAATAAACTGTGGTTTAGTTATTTTGAAATATGTGTGTATGAGCTTCATTCTTTCTATATTTAACAGGGAGGTGATGGCAGCACAGGGTTATTATAGATATGAATGTGACTCTTTCCTTCCTGCAGCACCTGAACCAGCTGACTGACATTCAGATTCATTTCCTGGTTAATAATGTCACTGACAAAGTACATAAAGGAACAAATTATAAAGATTGAAATCCCCATTAGCCCTTTTTTTTTTGTACTTGACAGAAACATTGAACGTATGTTACCGTGGCAATCAATAACACAGTTATAATGCTTTAGACACAGTTGGATGTTGGAGATGATGTGAACGTTTGAGTGAAGATGAGGCTGAAATTACTTGACAATTTTAAAAGGATATAAAGTACTTTTTGAAAGGAAGCTAGCCTGATTGTAATCTGATTACATTTCATGTTAAAATGGGTTCACAGATTGAGATTATGACATCATTTAATGATCTCAAAGAGGATTTGAAAGGACCAAAGTCTATAATTCAGACTCCGAACCTCAAAATATAGCATCAGTTTCAGTGGGTCAACCCTGATAAAACTGACACGGATCTGAAATGGATGATCACAACAGAAATCCAGTTCTGATCTGGCAATTTTCCAGCTAATCCTGTCAGAATCCACTTATTTGGTCCCAACATGATCTGCAGTTTTTATTCTAAATTACACTTTTATTCTAAATTTTTTTGAATATTTAAAATATAGTGGACCAACATGTAGACAGCTACACACAAGCTTTGGTATTTCTTTTAATATATTGTGATTTTGTTAGTTAAATGTGAAATTATGAATGAACTCTGGCTATTAATAGTAACCGAGCAAAAGATATTTTATTGTATTTTATTATTGCATGTATATATGCATATCTTTCTTTCTTTCTTTTTTTTCCCCATTTAGATTAGAACACCAGCAAATAGACAAACACTGAAAAACACACAAAACACAACAACATAAAACCTCATAAAACAAAATTGTATTTTTCCTGGGGAAAAGTACATGAGGGCAACGTGAACAATTGCACTGCGTCACGTGTAAAGGTAGCAGAGATTTCATCAGTATTGTGAGGGAGAAAAATCAGATGATTCATATAATACTGTAGATTCTTGTTTGTTATTAGCTGTTTACTGTTAGCTAATCACTTCCACAGCTGTTCCATCACATTATTGTCTCCCCCAAAACACTCCTATTTTCGTTTGTGACAGCTTTTCGGTTTGCAGGTGTTTTCTCAAGGTACAATCCATTTGACCTCTCAGGGCCACCGTAAGATTAAGGGTCAGTGCTCTGAATTGGTTCTGAGTTCAGAGTTTCTCATTAATCTACTCAGAATTAATTTTTAAACTTAGAGTTTGAACCTGCTTCCTGTAATACGAACCTGCAGCTTTCAGACTCAATAATATCAGACAGTAGGAGATTTTGGGGTCGTATTTTGGCTTCTACGCTTTATTGTCCATGCGTAACGATTCTATCTGACGAGTCAACAGTTTCTGCATGTTTCTATATAACCTGCATGCTACATTAATAGCATTCAGACCCTTAAGTATGTGAGCAGTATGAGCTGCACACATACCTCCCCCTTGGCAAATATGAGCAGTCAGTCAGTGACTGAAAATTATTTGGGAATTCTTGTCCAGCTTTCCACACAAACTCTTTAAAGGCAGCCTGTTTATATTTTATCAGATTTTAATTGTCTATAATCAGCCTTCAGACAGCAGATTATCTGTTTATGCATACATGTAAATCTAAACAAACTTATATTTATGTATCATATCAAAGGAAACCAGTCAGACCTGTGAGAGTCGAGGACGAGTGAAGCTGCTTTAGCATCGATGTAGAAAAGAGCTCTTCTCTTCTATGACTGTCACAGGTTCCTGCACATTATTCACAGTTATTCTCAGCACTGCAGGACTGAATTTAACAAAAACCAAACACATTATATTGATTTAAATAATAACTTAGAATCCGAATCATTCTGGTTCTGCCTGCAGGAAGCAAACGACCCTTATTAAACAATGAGGGTCAAAATAAAGGAAATGATCAATCTTTCTTCTTAACTGTATTAGATATAAAGAGCAGCTTACGTTATTATCACTTCTGGAGGACTTCCCTGCTGGCTGTGACCACAGAGCCTGCTGAGCTGAATCTGCTGTGTCTGCTTGAGCTTGATGAACCCTGCACCTGTCCACCTACCCTGTTTCCTGTTTAATGTGTGAGTCACACAGCATCATTATCATATGACTGGAATTTACCAACCCAGTCCAGATGCAGAAGCAGTTTGGTGCAAAAGATGACATTTGAACTGAGCTTATTACTGATGTTTATGAACAGGCTGTAGTTGAAAGGTACACAGATGAACTTTTGAGCATTTCTAAATCACTCTCAGAGGTGGTGGACATGTCCACCGTAAACGACCATCTGTCTGCCATCTATGATCCAGTTTTGAGATCCCTTCCCAGACGCAACATCCTGGGCCATGTGACTTCAGGAAATCACATGATAGTGTGTGGCTAGGTTTCACAATGAGTTCACCTGAAACCTTGGCTGATTGTGATCTGTAGACTTGGGTTGGGTTGCTGATAATACTCAGCTTCTGTGGGGATCAGCTCAGAAAAACAATGTTCAATTTGTGGAATTAGTGGTAGAAGGCTCAGTTTAAGTCTCTGGATCTATGGGCTCAAAATGTGGTCATGAATATTTTGTACTTGTAAATCAGGATTTGTATGTGTAAAAGAAAAGCTAAATTTGAGTGAACAAAATTCATTGCTGCATGCAAAAAATGTATTTCAGTGTTTGCTATTATCCATACACACACACACACACACACACACACACACACATGTCTGGTTTGCTATCCTCGTGGGGACATCCCATTGACATAATGCTTTCCCTAGCCCCTTACCCTAACCCTAACCATTAAAAATGAATGCCTAACCCTAACCCTTACCCTAAACCTAACCATAACCTAATTGTAACCCTGACAGTAAAACCGCATTTTGAGTGTGAAAATTGCTTTCAACCCCGAGGGGACCTGGATTTTGGTCCCCACGGTGCAGAAAGTCCCCACCAGGATAGTAAAAGTCAGATTTTGGTCCCCACCAGGATAGTACGAACCCGTACACACACACACACACACACACACACACACACACACACACACACACTCTAGCAGCCCCTCTCGCTTAGTTTTTGCATTTGCGCTTGCTCGCAATGTGTTGCTTGCGCTCTCAACATTTCTGCCTGTGCACGTTCAACTCTTTCTGGACAACGTTATATTTGTGGCACAAAACCAGCCAATCACAGACTTGGATGCAAAAAAAAAAAATCTGATTGGCTGTTTTGGTCTCCAATCAGCTCGAAATGACGAAATGCAATATCCCAGAATCCATTTCGTCCAAAACTCAAACGAGGCAGTGGCGGAGGAACACAGAGTGGCGGAGTTTGAAATGTTACTCTTTCTGGGTCACAAAATAAACTTTGAAGATATTTTCATGCGAGAATGGTGCTGTGTAAACTTCAAATACCTGCTCGATTTATCAAGACATCACATATTTGCATAAGTGCTCTAATGTTTTCGGAGATGCCTGTTACCCACCAGCTGACCGCATACCTAGACCGGCCATTGGGCATACTGGGCATTTGCCCGGTGGGGTGATGGTGATTTTTCATTTTTATGTTTGTTTGTTTGTTTTTGTAATGGTATAAACAATGAAAGGTGGTGGATTAGCCAATTGGTCATGATCAACTCTGGGTTGGACCAATTACAATACATCCGTATTGAGGTGAAAAGGAACGCGATTAGTCCCGTACTTCAGCTATAATGAAAAAGACACAAAGCTGGAGTTATTCTGTCTTTGCTGCACAGCTGCCTCTTCTTCTCTCATTCTCTCCCCCTCCCTCTCCTGTTGCTACTTCAATCATGAAACTGATCAATGATCAGCTGATCGTCTCTCTTGTTTATCGCCCACTTTGTGCCAGAAAGAGGAAACCAGCGGATGTTGCGCTAAACAACAGCAGCACATTCAAGCTTGATCAGCTGTTGTTAGAATTTATTACTTTCTAGTATCAGCTGATGTTTGCTGGAGCCACAGCTGTAAAAGCTGCTGCTCATGATATCGGTTTGGATATGTGGTGAGAGGGAAACATGAAGGTGCATACATATATACCAACAAGACAGTGTACATCACTGTCAAAACAGCGTTTGTTTTATTTCAAAGGCTTTATGGCTTTTCCTATAATACCTGGTGGTGCAGTCGGCCGATTTTTTGTCAGTTCAGCCTTAAATATTATGTTTAACCCGAGTGACCACCCGGTCAGCTGGTGGGTAACAGGCATCTCCGAAAACATTAGAGCACTTATGCAAATATGTGATGTCTTGATAAATCGAGCAGGTATTTGAAGTTTACACAGCACCATTCTCACATGAAAATATCTTAAAAGTTTATTTTGTGACCCAGAAAGAGTAATATTTCAAACTCCGCCACTCTGTGTTCCTCCGCCCCTGCCTCGTTTGAGTTTTGGACGAAATGGATTCTGGGATATTGAATTTTGTCATTTTGAGCTGATTGGAGACCAAAACAGCCAATCAGATTTTTTTTGCATCCAATCTGTGATTGGCTGGTTTTGTGCCACAAATATAACGGTGTACAGAAAGAGTTGAACGCGCATGGGCAGAAATGTTGAGAGCGCAAGCAACACATTGCGAGCAAGCGGAAGTGCAAAAACTGAGCGAGAGGGGCTGCTATTGTGTGTGTGTGTGTGTGTGTAATAGTAAACACTGAAATACATTTTTTGCATGCAGCAATGAATTTTGTTCACTCAAATTTAGCTTTTCTTTGCTCAAAATAAATTTCTCCTCAAAATGCAACACTTGCACCTGCAAATTTTTTTTATGTGCGCTCAATTTTTTTTAAAAATTTTTTTATTTTTTAGGTGCGCTCAGAATAGTGGCACAAAAATAACGCCATACTCTTAAGAGCCGGTTCGTTCACGAGCAACACATCACTAGTTTGTACATGCTTCGGAGTTTGTACGTGCTTTGTCTTTAGGGGCCACCGTAAATATACTTTTATTTATTCACTCCACGTAAAATGTAATAAATAAATCATATAATACAAAAAACTATTCACATTTCAACTTTTAACTATTTAAATTTTCAGCTTTTTCCTTTTAAACTAGTTTAAAGTGAAACAACACAAAACACTGCAAACCACAACTGTTGAGCTAGTTAATGGGTATGCCCTCATTGTCATCTGTTGTGATTTTATTTTGAAAGGATGCTTCCTGTTATGCTGCGGAGTATACGCCAGAGTTCAATAAACAAAGTCACCTTTTTGGTGTGAATGTTCCAGTAAAAGCCGATGCCCCACGTGTGATTATTCCTCCGTCTAGATAATAAGTATCTTCAATATTCATGCAGATTCTGCTGGAAGACTGCTACTGCTACCAACAACACAATATAAATTAAAATATGAAAACAAAAGGAACATGCACATTCTCTGTCATATAGGCCTGCATGAATAAACTTTCTGAATCCTTTATCATCCACAACTGAAAATAGTTGTGGATGATCACTATACCTTTCTAATGTGACGTTGTTGTCCCTGGCTCTTTCTCTGTCTCTCCTTCCTGCTCTGTTCCTGTGCTACTGCGAAAGCACAAGGCTCGCATGCGGAGTGAAGCGGAAAAAAGTGCGAGAGAGAGAGAGAGGGTGAGAGAAAGAAAAAACAAAAAACAAAACAAAAAAAACAAAAAACCCATGGCTCCCAATAAGGAGCCGGCTCGCGTTGTTCACTTCAAAGATCCGGCTCTAAGATCCGTTTCGTTTGCGAACGGCACATCACTATTTTTGAGTTTGTACGTGCTTTGTCTCTAGGGGCCACTGTATATATTTATTAGGGGTGCAACGATACTCGTATCGATATTGAACCGTTCGATACAGTGCTTTCGGTTCGGTACGCATGTGTATCGAACAATACAAAATTTTTAATTTATTTTATTAACTTTTCTTCTGACGATGCTGTCTGTGTTGAGAGCTCAGTGGATCTGCGTTCGACTACTCCGCCTAGGCTGCACTGTCGAGCGCAGATCCACTGAGCGCAGCGCAAGCTAGCAAGACAGAAGCTTAGCTCGTTGCAACATGGCAAATTGAACCTCCCCCACCCTCATTCAGATCTGGCCTTTGGAACTGTTTTGGTCTTCATGTGAAGTATGACCCTGAAGGTAAGCGCATCATGGACAAAAGTAAAACAGTATGTCGGATGTGCCACGCAATGCTCAATTACATGGGTGGGAACTAGTGCTTAGCGCAGTTTGCTCGTTAACGTGTTGACGCTGTCCAGCCCCACGCACGGGGCGATCCGCGGTAGCTCGTTAACGGAGAGTTGCCGTGTTGTGGCATTAATGTCATTTCAGATTAACGCTGGCAGCACTAGTGGGAACACAACGAATATGACTGCACATTTACTCCGACATCATCCTAGTGCAAAGACAAGTGGAAGCAGACAAAAACAACAAGCACGCATGCTACAAACTTTACCCGAGTCATTTAGACAGCCGTTAGCACATGATTCTCCTTATGGGGACCTGATATGTTTAATATGCTGCTGAGAATATACCCCAGAAGAAGCGTATAGTATAGCTTTTATTTTGGAAAGAGCCATTTCTCTGTAATAAACTCTCTTTTCCAAAGATGAGGGATTTCTCCATGAGATATTTATGTTTTTATTACTTTGTCGTTTCAGCAACATTAAATTTAAAAACTGTACTTTTGAGTTAAAATATATATTTATAATTTTAATAAATGACAAATTAAAAAAGCATGAACATTTTTTGTATCGAAAAAATATCGAACCGTGACACCAAAGTATCGAACCGAACCGAACCGTGAATTTTGTGTATCGTTGCACCCCTAATATTTATATATAAACATAAATTTATATAAACATATATAAATAGAACTACGTTTTTGTTTTTTTTGTTTTTTACATTAGTAATTCCTTTTGTGCATAATGTTATATTGTTGTTAATAATAAATTAATTAAAGCAACAAAATAACCTGAAGAGCCGGTTGGGAGCCGAAAGAGCCGGCTCTTTTTAGTGAGCCGAGCCAAAAGAGCCGGTTCTCTAAAAAGGGCCGGAAATCCCATCACTAGCTCACGTATTGTACACCAACCTGCACCAGCCCGTCCCGGCTTGCAGCCACCGCCGACTAACACCATTCACTCCGCCATCTCTGCCGCGCTGTCTCTCAAGCCTCCCTCTCTGTGGTCTGCCAGGCCCTCTTATTGGCCTCTGGGACCTCCCAGGTGTGACAGGTTCATAATCATGGAGGGGCGGAGTCTTTGCAGGACAAGTCACCAATAAATACGATAAAAACATGCAATAAACCCATAAGAATAAAACACGGTACAATATTAAAAATAGTAAAACACAACAACTCATGCACAATAAAAAATTCTAGGTAACTCGTCCATTTCCACCCCGTGACAATCTCCCTTCGTGTTTCCTCTGGTCCCTCGTGTTCTGGTTTGTTGTTTAGTTTTCCCAATTTAGGTTGTTTCTAAGTTTTGTCTTTTGCCACCCCCGCTTGTGTGTTTCACTCTCCACCAATAAAAGTTCGCTCACATCAGCAGTGCCTGCATCTTGGATCCTCCATTCACTACTCACACGGCTTGCCCGGCAAACCGTGACAGTTTGCCTGACTCTTTCATGGCACTTTATGTGGCTGCTGCTCTTTGGTTCTTTTGAACTTTTTTACAGCCTCTTACAATGTGCAGACATTTTTAACATTATGAAATATGAAAAAGTGGATCTTTGGTGTCACATCTTCACAAAAAGTGTACAAACCCAAATCAGAAAAAGTTGGGACAATATGCAAAATGCAAGCAAAAAAAGAAAGTAGTGATGTCTAAATTTACTTTGACTTGTATTTCTTTGCAGACAACATGAACACAAAATATTTCATGTTTTGTTTGGTCAACTTCGTTTCATTTGTAAATATACATCCTTTCCTGTCATTCAGACCTGCAACACATTCTAAAAATGGTTGGGACAGGAGCAATTAGTGCTAGTAATCAGGTAAATTGGTTAAATAATGATGTGATCTGAACAGGTGATTGTAATCATGATTTGGTAAAAAAGCAGTATCCAAGAAAGGTCTAGTCCTTTAGGAGCAAAGATGGGCTGAGGATCACCAGTATGAAAATTAAAAATTATTGAAATGTCTAAAAACAATATTCCTTAAAGATGGGAAGAGATGTGGATGTTTCACCTTCAACATTGCATAACATAATTAAAAGATTCAAGGAATCTGGTGGAATTTCAGTGCATAAAGGACAAGGGCACAAGCCTAAGCTGAACAACCATGACCTCCAATCCCACAGGCGGCACTGCATCAAGAATTGTCATTCATCTATAAGCGATATAACCTCATGGGCTAAGGACTACTTTGGCAAAACTTTGTCAACTTCCCAAATGCCGGTTAAAACTATTCTGTTCCAAAGGGAAGCCCTATGTTAACAGTGTCCAGAAGCGACATCGACTTGGCATCTGGGATAGACTGTGACCCAGTGGGAACTTCTACTGTGGTCAGCTGAATCAGTATTTCAGGGTTTTTTGGGGGGGAGAAATGGACGCTGTGTGCTCTGGACCAAAGAAGAAAAGAATCACCCAAACTGTTACCAGCAACAAGTCCAAAAGCCAGGGTCTGTCATGGTATGGGGTTGTGTCAGTGCCCTTGGCAAAGGTAACTCGCACCTTTAATACTGGTACAAAATTACACCTGAAACGCTTCATCAGTTGGTGTCTTCAGTCCCTAAACGCCTTTTAAGTGTTGTGAAAAGCAATGGAAACATTACGAAGTGGTAAATGCTTTACTGTTCCAACCTTTTTTGAAATGTGTTGCTAGAACCAAAATTCGAATACGTGTTTATTTTGAAAAAACAAACAAACAAACAATAAAATTCATGAGAAACACAATAAATAATGTGTTGCTGTATTGTTTTGAATGTAATTCAGGTCAAAGCTAATCTAATAATGTACTGTTTTCAGTTTGATTTTAATTTAACATACCATCCCAACTTTTTCTGATATGAGGTTGTATCAAACTGAAAAAAGAACATATTTCTTGATAGATCCAGAAATCCTTAAGCTCAGTAAATGTGTCATGTGTTGGGAGTTTCCAGCATCAGAGAGGTGCTGTTACTCAATGTGTTCAGTGAAAACATTACTAAGTGGAACGTTTTTAGTCTGATTTTTTCCTTTTTCAGTCACATTCTGTTTACATAATTGGGATTTAGACCACATGTTCACAAACCTCTACTCATAGCATGAAAAAAAGCAAACACCTTTCACCTGGCAGATGCTTCTTTATTTGATTAGACATTTACAGGAACAAGTCTCTGTTTACAGCTTATCAACCTCAAACCTTCAGACCAGTCAACATTAGTTTGAACTTTGTCCCTCACAAATACAGGACATAAACAGAGCTGACCTAAACAGCTGTTTTCTCTCTTCTCAGTGATTTGGTTACTCTGTTATTGCCTCAGATGTAAGTCATTGTCATACACATCTCAGGTCATCTGACTTTTCACAGATTACAGTATTACATTCAGGCATTACACGGATTCCTTGCAGGCTGTCCAGTAGTATACCTACCAAAAAAGATCTGAGAATCACATTATTTTTTGTATAATCGTGATGTTTGATTCTGGAACTTTTCTTTTCTTTTCTCTTTTTTTGCAGTAACATCTCAAAAACATTGGGATGGGTTCAGCAGAAACCTGGAACACCCACATAGCGAAGTTGGTATGGCCCCGATCTGGCCCACACAATGTGCTTACACATGGCCCACATACCGCAAAGAATGACAGCCCTTTGGTGGCCCAGATCTGGTTTGCCAGAGGCCAGGCCGGTTGCAGACACACTGCTGGCCCAGAACAGCTTCAGCTCTGGCCCCAGATGTCAGCCTACTGTGTACCTTAATCAAGCCATGTAATAACAACATGTGCCGGAACATAATAGTGCAAAATTAACATGACAAAACTCTTTTCAGACAGTGAATGGCCTGATTCTTATATACTGCTTTTCTACTCTCCCAGATTACTCAAAGTGCTCTATACAACATGTCCCCAATCACACACTTTCTCTAAACTGAGTGCTTCCTAACTACATTCATACACATCATTCACACTGTTGATATGCAGACTGGAGGAACCAAGGATCGAACCACTAACCTTCAGATCAGCAGGGGACCTGATCTACCTCCTGAGCTACAGCCACCCAGTGGTAAACATGAGTAAACCCTCACTAGGTTTTGGATAAATACTTACGTATACTTACAAACCTGTCAAACCTGCATTTGAAACGTTGGCTACCATAGCAGTATAGTATTGCAACATGGCATTTGGGTCTTCTAACTAAAATAGGAAAATAGGAACATAAACAGTGCCATCATTGCCAGACCTGGCCCACATCTGGTTGACATACACTCTGCCATGACACCAGTCAGTCAAAGTGCCAGCTTGATGCCGGATCCGGGGAAGACCTGTTTTCTATGAGCCTGGACCACATAAACCAAACCACAATCAGGCCAGATGTGGCATGCCATCATACAAACAGTGCCATCATTGCCAGGATTGGCCCATATCTGGATGACATACCTGTTACCATGCTAGAAGTCAGCCAGGAGTGCCAGCTTTACACCAGATACAGGCCAGACCTGTCTTCTATGTGGGAATGTAAATAATACTGAAAAGAAAGAACTGTTGGAACATTTTACACGTGATTACGTGGTAACAGGCTAGTAAGATGATTTGGTCTAAAAACAGCATCTCTGACGGTATGGTGGTCCATTAGTGCCTAATGCCACTGGCAGCTTCCAAATCTGGAAAGGTGTGTATGCTGAACTGCAGGTTTTAGAGCAACAGATGCTCCCATCCAGACATCATTTGTAGGGAAGGCCTTCATATGTCAGCAGGACGATGCTAAACAACATACTGCAGTTATCCCAGCAGCATGGCTTCATAGCAGGAGAATGTAAAATGGTATGATTACTCAGTTCAAACATTTAATGTGTTTCTGTGTCCTATTGAGAATAAAATACAGTTTTATGGAATTGTAATTAAAATGGGTTCAATTTCTAAAAGTTCAGGTACACTAGACTTTGAATTTAATAATTAAATGGGGAGCAAATAGTAAATTGAGTGTTTAAATACTATATCTGACAGATTACCAGTTTTACCTGGGAAAAAAAATCACATTGATGTTGACACAGTTTTTCATGAGTAATTCAAACAAATGCTTCAGTTTTGATTTGCAAGAGTTCCCAGTAGACAAAATGTACACACATAGAGTTCACACATTACATACAATTGCAGCTCATGTGTCACAGCAACGTGCAACCTGTATCATATATTAGAGGTTATAATGATGAATAATTGGTTTCAACTGTTACTGAAGTATAAGCAAAAAAAAAAAACTACAATAAAGTGTTGATAAACAGTTTAAACTGTAATTGTACTAAATGTGATATATTGTGGAGGTAAGCATGTGTAGGGGCACATGCATGTAGATGGTCGTAGCTGCCATATAGTGCCTCAAGTGGCCTGTCTGGGTAAGGCAGGAGAAAAATAAAAGAGAAGTCAGAGAAGCCGTGCGCGCGCTCGGGTGTGTACGTGTGGAGCCGAGGAGAGGAGAAGTAGCCGTCTCCCGCGTGTTGCCACGGCCAGCCACATTAAGAAAGCCTCACGGTTCGACTGAGCCCAAAAGGGGTATCCGTGAGGTCAGTGAAGCAGAAGTCGCGACTGCAGCAAGCTTAGACGGAGTTTCGCTCCGTGTGCGAAGCTTGGCTTGTGTAGCCGCGAGCCGCAACTGGTGTTGCTGCAGGCCACCGTCGAGGTAGATAGCATGGGGACAGGGAGTTGGAGCGAGAGCTAACTCCAGCTGCGCTTTTCGTTAAGACCTCCACCGTTTCCAGTTGGATTAGGCTGGGTTTGGCCGTTAAGTGAACGTTCGGAGCGAGGGAGTATAGTTAGCCGTCTCGCTGGGAGCTGACGAGCCGATGGGAGGACTTTAGCCACGACACTTAATGTTGCCCGTTGCTAGCCTGAGGTTGGATGCATTTTACGGACCCGACGTCGAGGACAAAGTGGATCATCAAGGAATAGGTTACCCTGCCATCTAGACGACGTCCTGGTTGTTCATCCTCCTGGTTACGCTGTATGTGAAAGTGTCGCCTTTTCGGAGCCCAGTGCTTTTCCCACGCACTGTCACCGAGAGACAAAGGTACGGTTTCTATTTTCCTTGCTTTTGTGAACCTGAGACTGGATTGCTCACTCCGGCTGCTGTAACTTTGGTCAGCTTAACGGACTGGGACCCTGCAGTCAGCTCCTGTTCACTACAGTTACACCTTCAAAAAAAGACTGTATACGGTTGCATAGTCAAAGGACATTTTGTTGGGACTGACTCGTAGGAACTGGGACTATTACCCTGTGAACATTGTAAATTGTGTTATGTTTGTGATACAGTGTTAATCATTCTAGAGAAGAGAATTTCTTTGTTTAATTTCATTATTTTGTTTGTTTTGTGATTTTTGGATCCCCGTCTGTGGCTAGTGTAAACCAAGGGTTTTACAACAGTGGGGTCACAATTGCCTGTTTCATTCGTTGAACCTGATGTCTTTTTATTTCTTTTGTATTTTTGTTTCTTGCCATCCATGATTTTCAGGGCCCATCGTAACTGATGGATGGTAAAGTTCAAAGGGCCATCTGAGCAAATTAAAGTTTAACACTACTTAGAAGAGACCGTTTCATGTTTTTGTCTAACCAAGTTGCCTTGGAGTAGGGGCACCCTAGCTGTCTGGTTGGGGTACAGAAAATCAGAGGGAAGGTAGACTAGGCTGTGTTTATGTCTGATAGTATAGTATACTCCAGGCAGGCATCGTTTCTCAAGATTGAATCCTGGAGCCCCTCTTCTGTGCCAGCAGCCGCCAGACAGGTGACAACATTCCTACAGTAGTATGTATCGGGGTCAATTGTACTAGGGGGGTCAAGGACACAGATCCCAGCACCCCTCGGTCGTTCAGGGCAACTTGTACACTCCTACACCCCTACATAGCAGGGGGGCTGGTAGCCCCTTACACATGGACGACACAGAGTTCTCAGTTCTCAGTCCTTCTTTATTCCTCTCCAACATCAACTGAACACATCGCCCCACAAAACACAGCAACACACTTCCTCAACACTGGGTGTGAGTGGAGCCCCACCCCCCAACATCCAGCAGAACTAGTCCAGGACCTGGGGTTTAAGCAAACGGCCAGAACGGCTGAACTGGGGGGGTGGGGAACTGACAGAGGGAAACCCAGCCCGGGAGCAAGGCTGGCACTGGCGGTCAGAAAAAGCTGCAGACGACTCGGACTCTGTTGATTGTGGGTCGCTCCAGGGGGGAAAAAAAAAACCAGAATCCATCAGCCCAGTGGCAGGTGGGCAGCCGCGGTGAGGGTCCTGGGCCGGGACCACCTGATCATCTTGCATAACATGTGCAGGCTTAAGTCTGTCAACAGAGACAACCTCCTGCCGACCGCCAAAGTCCAAAATGAAATGTTTTTCGTCCGGTTTAAGAACCCTGTATGGCCCGTCATATGGTGGACGCAGCGGAGTCCTATGGGCATCGTGCCTGACTCAGGTAAGAATTCTCCGGGGACCCGGAGAGGCTGGCCGAGGACCAGTTCAGCTGGGGAAACCCCGAGGTCTTCTTTAATCGCGCTTCGCAATCCCAGCAAAACCCACGGAAGACGGTCGACCCAGTCGCCACCTGTTAAGGAAGCCCGGAGCGCGGCCTTGAGTGACCGGTGAAACCGCTCGCACATCCCGTTAGCTTGCGGGTGGTATGCTGTGGTGCGCTGGACCTTGACCCCCAGGCCGTCAGCCATGGCAGACCAAAGCTCAGAAACAAACTGGGGGCCCCTGTCCGAGGTAATGTCAGCAGGGGGACCGAAATGCGAAACCCACGTTGACAAAAATGCTCTGGCCACCGTCACCGCTGTCGTGGATGCCAGGGGTACCGCCTCCGGCCACCTGGTCGTGCGGTCCCAAAAAAAATTGATCATCCCCAAGAACTCCTGCAACGCTTTAACCGACGTGGGACGCGGAAAAGCCAAAACGGCCTGGACTCTGTCGGGCAACGAAACCACACCTTCAGCGGAAATGCGGTGCCCGAGGAAATCCAGAACAGGCAACCCAAACTGGCATTTGGAAGGGTTGATGATCAGGCCGTGCGCTGCCAAACGCTTGAAAACCTGGCGCAGATGGGACTCGTGCTGGCTCGCTGAGCAGCTGGCCACCAATATATCATCCAGGTAAACAAAAACAAACGGCAGCCCGCGCAAAACGGAGTCCATCAGCCGCTGAAAGGTCCGGGCGGCACCTTTCAGGCCAAACGGCATGCGCAAAAACTCGAACAAGCCAAAGGGGGTAATGACAGCAGTTTTAGGAACATCTTCGGCGCGCACGGGAACCTGGTGATACCCCCGCACCAAGTCAATTTTAGAAAAAATCAAGGTTCCGGCGAGATTGGCAGAAAAATCCTGAATGTGGGGGATGGGGTAACGGTCATTCTTTGTGGCATTATTTAAACAGCGGAAATCTCCGCATGGCCACCACCGACCATCCGATTTGGGCACCATGTGAAGCGGAGAGGCCCATGCGCTGTTTGAGCGCTGTACAATGCCAAGGCGCTCCATGGCTGCAAACTCTTCCCGAGCGACGGACAGTTTCGCGGGGTCGAGGCGGCGCACGTGCGCGAACACCGGGGGCCCGACCGTGGGAATATAATGCTCAACCCCGTGCTTCGTTACCGTGCTAGAGAAATTAGGGACAGACAGCGATGGAAACTCTAAACGCAAACGCCGAAAAGCATCCCCGGAGGTCACTACATTAGCCCGAATCAGGGGCTCGGCGGCCCGAGTAAAACAGGGTAGCGAAGAAAACGAGAGAGCATCAATTAAACGTCTGTTAGCAATAGGGCTGCCACGATTAGTCGACTAGTCACGATTACGTCGACTATCAAAATCGTCGACGACTAATTTAATAGTCGACGCATCGTTTGAAGCTTTGTAAGATCCAAAAAGATGGAATAAGTAGTAGGATTTAAGAGTGTAATAACGGACTGAAACAGAAGATGGCAGCACTGCATGGAAAAGGATGCCAGCTGCCGTTAAACCCCGAAGACGAAGAAACTCTGTCCCAGAATTCATAGCACGGCCCTGCTCAGTTTCCAACAATGGCGGCAGCTAGTTAGTTTTAATATTACTCTTATTATTCTTTCTGGGTCACAAAATAAACGTTTAACATATTTTCCGGCGAGAATGTAGCTGTGTAAACCTCAAATATCTGCTCAGTTTATCAAGACACCACATATTTTCAAAAGCGCTCCGACGTTTTCGGAGACGTCTGTTACCCACTAGCTCGATAGCTAGCCGGGGGCAAGGCTCACTAGAGCCCGTGAGAACACCGGACTCCCGGCAAATCGTTTTCAAACCTACCGCGGTCTTTCGCTACTCAGGTTAAACATGATATATAAGTCACTTAGATAACTTAAAAATGTTATTGTTTGGCCTTTTTCAGTATTTTATTTGTTCCTGAGTAAATCGGTTTGGCTGAGATTAAAGTTATAGTTTTTACACAGCTGAATAAACGTCAAGCAGACAACTGATTATCAGAAGTGTGAGATGCTCGGGAATATACTCCGGTGTCCTGTTATATTTTAGATAGCAAGGAGCAGAAGACTGAGTTTATTAAACTTCACCGAAACAATCTGCAAATGTCATTAAAATTTAATAAACTATCATCTTGTCTTTATTTTTAGCTAGCACATACCTTAAACACTTAAAGCTGTAAGCTAATGATAGTTATATAAAAGCAGATGCGTGCTGGTGCAATAAGCTGTACATTTTACGTCCAATGGGTGGATGATCTGATTAGTCGACTAATCGCAAAAATAATCGGTGACTAGTCGACTATCAAAATAATCGTTTGTGGCAGCCCTAGTTAGCAACATCGACAAGCAGTCCATGAGCACACAGAAAATAGGCAGGCAGCGACGCACTCTGGCGCCAAAACGCTGATGGTAGAAACAGATGCTCTTTCCGCGGTGCTGGCGTGTAGCAATCCCTGCCGTCTGAAAAGGGGCGGATGCTCCGGTGGAGGCGTGGAAGGTGCCGCCGGCGGGTCCGTAGCCAGGGCGTGAACGTCAAAAGTGCGGCTAGCCAGGAGAATGCGATCCGCTTCTTCAGCCAGGGAGCGATAATCCTTCGCAGCCAGAAGCGGGGAGTTGGTGAGGACAGCTCTCACGGCAGCCGGTAGTTGGCGGAGGAAAAGGTGGGCGAAGAGGAATCCCCCGTCATCCGGCCCGAGCAACGACAGCATGTTCTCCATGAGCTCAAGAGCAGTACCGCCACCCAAGCCTGACAGGGTGAGGAGCCTTTCGGCTCGTTCAGCGTCGGAGAGGGCATAGCGCCGAAGAAGCAGCTCTTTAAGGGCAGCATATTTCCCTTGGGTGGGTGGGTCCCGGACGAGCGTCATTGCGCGACGGGTGGCCAGCGGGTTGAGCGAGGCCACCACATGGTGATACTTCATGTCGTCAGCCGAGATGCCGCGAAGGGCGAACTGAGCCTCCATGTGCGCGAACCAGGACGGGGGATCGTGGAGCCAAAAGTCCGGCAGTTTCAGCGCCACAGCAAACGTAGTTGCAGCAGGAGGCGGAGCACCGGCGGCCGCTGATGCATCCATAGCGGAGTCTGTGTTATCCTCGGCCCGTAGCATGCTCGAGTCAAGGGTCACCAATGTGGAGGTTAGCATGGACGACACAGAGCTCTCAGTTCTCACTCCTTCTTTATTCCTCTCCAACATCAACTGAACACATTGCGCCACAAAACACAGCAACACACTTCCTCAACACTTGGTGTGAGTGGAGCCCTCTTGTGGTCCACCACAATATAACATTTTTCTAGTCTTACTAAGCACTCAAAATCACTTTGGACTATAAGTCACTTTTTACATTCATGTAGTTCTTTATCTACCTCACACACTGTGTTTGGATTGTGGCAGGAGAAAACTCAGAGGCACACAGGAAAAAGTAACCAGTTCCACCATTTCTGCTTTTTCCCCATTTTTATCATCCTTCCTGTTTGGTCTCCCGTTTTTCTGTTTCTCCTGAGAATCTTCAGTTATCAGTAAAATGTTAACTAACCTATTCTATGAAAATCTTAATCTTTAAAGTGAAATACCATTAAAGATGTAATTATACATTTCAATGTTTTGTGTATTTGAAAATGTAGTGTGTAACTTTTTTTTGACATTGTGTATTTCACAGTGAATACTCTGTTATTGTTCAAAAACACAAGTAATCCTTATTTGAAGCTGTATTTGTACCTTTTAATTAAGCAATGAATTCATTTTCTTAGAGGCAGATATTCAAACACCAGGAGGCGCTCGAGGAAAGGGTCAACAACTGCAGAATAAATGACAATGAGAGAGAGCATAACAAACAGAACAGCAAACAGATTTAATTTATTTTATCCAACACAAACCAGCTTTGCATAACTGAGTACAGTGGCTGACTACAGACAGTGGGTACTGCCCTTTGTTTATCATATTGTAATACTTACCACAGATCTTTTCAGACTGATAATTAAACAAACACTTTTGAATCTTTCTTTCCTTCATGTTTTTTTTTTTAATTAAACAGGACTGGCAAAGTCCACAATGAAGTAAGTTGAGCTGTATTCAGCCTATCACTGAAGAGTCCATGTGGATGGCAGTACCATGGACCCATCAGTCAGTAGTGTCACAGTCAGAGTCAGTGTCCATGATGGTTGGGGTCATACAGTCCTCAAAGTCTTCAGCAAACTCCAGGAACTTGTTTCTTACGGCTTCATTCTCAATGCACAGCGCCCCACCTTGTCTCTCGTACTGGGTTTCAGCCCTGTTGATGTCAGCTATACAGGTCCAGGCTTTGTTTTGGCTTTTGGTCACACACCACTTTGAATGGTCACCTTTAGGCTCCCATGTACTCTGAGGACCCAGAACCTTTTTTATAGTTTTAATGTTGTACACTTTGTGATGTGGGTCTGAGCAGTCAGAAGGAGTACGACCTTTCTGGCAGCCCCAAGTCTGCACATACACATGACTGCTGACTGACTGGGCAATGGTGTAGTACAGGTCTCCATCTGCAAAATGGAGCAAATAAAGCATTTCCTGTCTTTTTGAAACATTTAACATTGTTCACACTCTCTGCTCAGACATTGCATTTCCGTTAGTAAGGTTTACCTGTTGTTTTTGGTCGTTTGTTTCCAGCGTCTTAGTTGTGTATACATGGAAAGAACAGCAACAGGACAGTTCAGCACACAGCACAGAGGCCATTGATGAAAACATAATGTCAGCAACAGTATGAATAACAGGACGTGGATTTCAAAAATCCAGCAATTCTCGGCAGCTATAGGCAGCATAAATATCATGGCCCAAATTTCTATTTGGATGTAGAGAAGATGATGTAAACTGGCACTGAGCTTAGCTGATCCTAAAACCTGTCCTCTCTTTAGAGGTTCCAAGTTTTTCATTCCCATCACTATTTAACCATGCTGGTGCTGGTCAGTGACAGCTTTCCTGGTTTAAGTCTAGACAAACACCATTGTAACCCATTAAAAGCTTAACCAATGACAATTGGTGTAATTTAAAGGATAATTATTACTTTAACCTTTAAACATGAGAACATCTCACCTGTTGTTTTCACCTGTTTAGCAATGCTAAGAAACCTCTGACCTCCTGTTGATGTCAGTGCTTGGTAGTTACTCGGTGGGTCGGCTTGAACCCATTTTGTTGCGTCTATAAGCTCTTGATGGAAATCATCTGGAATATCATGTTCAAATGGAAAAGCTCCGATGTACTGCAGGTGTGTACCTGGAAACAGTTAAATGAGATTTTTAATGTCATTTAGCTCAGCCTCTGGGCTTTAAATGGTAATATTTAACGTTTGCACTGAGCCTATTACCAATGTTTCTGAACTCGTCGTAGGGGAAAGTTACACAGATGAACGTCTGAGCATTTTTAAATCCGCTGCCAGGCCAGAACTTGTTTTGGTTTCTTCTGAAGGGGAATTGAGGCGTGCTGTGTAAGAGCCAGACCCCATTATTGTTTTTTTTGCACCATGATCACCCCTGTGGACAGTGAACATTTACACACCTTCATATGAATGACTGAGTCTAATATTATAAGATCAATAATCTACCAAACTTTCTTTCCAGTGTTTGTTTTATATGCGTGACACTGTGTTCTCTGTAAAAAGAAGCTTTTTTCACCTTTACTGTGGCCAAAGTCGAGCTGTGCGTGACATCCTGGAGGTTGATCGCTGTAGCTGATGAATCCAAGGTTTGGTGGCTGTAAATCATGCAAATAAAGTCTGCATTAACACTTTAATAACATACACTGGGCAGGCATACATTACACAGTCTCATAAGAAATAGTCACAACACTGAATCTATTTATTCCTGCTTCTGGGCGTGGACTTCGTCTCTTGGTAATAAAAATTCCTAAGTTGCTTGTTGCTGTCTCATGTGATGCAGTTTTGCCTGATGTTGTCATCGTAGCCATTGTTTTTTCTTACTTACTTGTAATAGTTTTAATCAGGTATGCGAGAGCAACTGTTAGGTATCTATAATTTAAGCATATCATTGTTTCTGTCCATTTCATGAGCTAAAATAAAATCTTACCTCTGATCTAAAGAAAACTTTAAATCTGCAGAGCTTCCTATACTGAGTGTTAGGTTTTCAGCTTATGCATTAAATTGTATGTTTTGGTAGCAGACCATGACTGAACCAAAGATTCTCACCATGTTTCTAATTTTCTTCAAGACTGGCCTCAGTGTGTTGGCTAAGGCACCAGACGGATCGTTGAGTTTCTTGTAGCCGGATGTACCGGGCAACATGTGTGACACTCTGGATGCTGAATCAGTGTAAAAGTACTTCATCTCCTCTTTATATGTTCTAGTTCCAGTTCCACGGATAATTTCTCCAGGTGCTTTGTAAATGATGAACCTGATGACAAACAAACAAGACATGACATGAAAAGAAACAAACTACAAGGTAAAAATGTTAACCTGTCAGACGCACATGTTAAACCAACATCAGCATTCACAGACGTTTCATCAAAAACCCTTTCTCATCATATTTTGATGCTCTCTGTACACTCTTAGTGTAATTTTCCAACATGAAGAAGAATCAAAACCTGAGTGAAATCCTATAACTGGAGCTTTTTTATGCATTTCATTTCACTTTCTAGTTTTGAACTTTATTTTTCTATATCTGTTTAATTTAGTCAATAATTTAGATAAAGGAGGTTATAAAAGGAGAGTTAAAATTCCCTCACTCACATTAAGCATGTCTCATAGTTCATGTCTAAGTTGCTTAAACATTACTGAACTATTCAACTGTCCTCGAGATTAGGTTTCCATGTGTGTCACTGCATGAAGCCCAGTGGATGTTGTTAATACGCAGTATGTGATGAGAATGAGGCCAAATGAGTTCATTACAGACGTGTAAAGTATGTTTTTAAAGACATTACCAGTCCACGTCAACACCATTGTTATCTCTGCAGGTCACTGGCTGCGGCTGGCCTTCAGATCCCCAACAGAATAGAGTGAGAGTCAGCACGGGCCTCCACATCCTAAAACACCCACAGCACATTAACCTGGTTTATGTGGGCACCTTTCAGAGACACTTTTTTACTTATCCTAACTCTTTACATGTCAGGAAACGTTCATTAAGATTTCAAAATTATTTCTGAAGTGGGTTGACCCCCAAATATTTCTAACTGCACCATGTGCACTAAAAATGCCATAAATCCCACAACAACAACAAAAACAAATTGAATTAAGAGAAAGAAAAACCAAATCATCTCATGACAGTTTGCAAGATAGTGACTTCCTCTAATCCAAAGGTTCAGGTTTTTTCAAGAACAAAGAAGCCAAAGGGGTTGAAAATTCAGCTAAACTGGCACTGAATGATTCGGTATTTCAGATTCAAAAGTATGAATTTAATTTCAATAAGCATTCATGCGCAGTGCTTCTTCTGGGCTAAAACCCTTTTAATTACTCAGCCTTTTCCCTCCCTGTCAGCACATCAGGAGCAGTGAAGCTTCTTACCTTCCACCGCTTCAGTCGTCCCAGTATTTCTGACAGAGCGTGGCCTTCACCTCAGATCTGTCCACCTCTTTTTGTGTATTTGTCTCTTCCCCCTCACTTAAATCCTCTCCAGCAGGCTGCTGATCAGAGGTTTGACAGCGTTTCCATTTATGGTCATTTAATCTTGTGAAGAAACAAACTAAATGCCATTTGATTTTCAGCAATCAGCATGAATCTGTACTTTGTGCCTCACAAACAGAATAAACTGAACTAAAGTGCAGTATTTATTTGTTTTGGAGGTTGTTTTTATCTCTCTATACATGTACGGCATAGAGACTGGGTGAGAAAGCTCGGACCAAAGGAAATCAGAATTTTAATGTATCCACACTCCCACCACCTCTAGCTGCAGTTTATGAACTGACTTAGATCACGGTCTGTGATGTCTGCAGCCACTGTCTGTAAATTAGTTGGTTAAAATACTTGAACTATTCTATTCAGCCTAAAGGATGTACGAGGCTCGTGTGAACTAATTACCCTTTCATAACAGGATCGGTGATCTGTTAGTTAATGTTTCCTTTTACATAACCTCAGCCTGTATTTAATCACATGGTTTTGTTACAATCAAGCCACATATCAGGTGAACCCTTGTTTAATGAGAGAGGGTTTACTTGTGTTTAAATCAGGTTTCTGGAGTTCTCAGGAACTCCATGGGTGCCTTGTAAAACATTCCAAACATTTCTTAGCTTTACACTGAGTGTTTTTGTTTTCTTATTGTTTACTCAAAGATTAGAAAGAGAATAAAGGTCTGCAGCGCTCTCTCCCATTTTCACTTTGCCTTTGAAAACAAGTCTGATGACTTACTCTGTCATGGTCCTGGGTCATTTGACCCTGGGTCATTGTCACACAGCCATGACAGACTCAAGTTATTCCTCTGTTTAAAGCAGATGATCCACACTGTTTTAATAAATATAGACACATTAATATTTTGCCATGGTTTCCAAAAAATATTAGAAGAGGTTATTATATGAAATATTTTTTTATAACTTAAATTCTAATTCTGTTTTTTACGAACACCACTTTCTGGTTTCTGTAGACAGTCCATGCATTGCATCACCTAAATAACACAATTATCTCTGCACTTAAAAATAACAAGTATACCATTAGTATGTTCATACCAAAGCTTTTGATGATAATCTTTTATTAGAAAAGTTGAATGAATATATTTTCGCATTATTATGTAAAAATGGTTAAAGTTCAACAGAGGTCAGTTTTTATGTGCTTTGAGCTGCTGTTTCAGCAAAGTCAGATTATTCTGTGGAGTTCCACAAGATTCCATTCTTGGACCCTTGTTATTCCTCAGCTATGTTAATGATTTTTCTAATGTTTCTGGGACTGTTTAGAAATAACACAATTAAATAAACTATTTTGAATATAATCAGTTGAATCATTTTCTGTGGTAAATGCCCCCCTGCCCTCCATCCAGGACCTGTACCTCTCAAGAACCAGGAAATGGGCAGAGAAAATCATCACAGACCCTTCACACCCTGGACACAGACTTGCTGCCCTCTGGCAGACGGTACAGAAGCCTGCAGACCAGGACCACCCGACACAGGAACAGTTTCTTTCCCCTTGCCATCTCCCTCCTAAACAGTTGACCTGTCACACTGCTCCCACTGCCAGACTGCAACTGCACGTTATGTACATTCTGTGGTATTCATTTCACTGCATTTCATTTCTATCATCCTGTATTTTATGTATATAAGATTTAGATTGGTTATTTATGGTTGGTTTACACAGCTTTGTCTATGTATGGGTATGCATGCGTACATGTATAAATACACACGTTTGTGTGTGTGTGTTAGTGTGTGTATGGATTGTGTTGTTTGCATATTGTTGTGATTTACATTGCTGTGCTTGAGAGTCACCATCTGCTGGAACTAAATTCATTGTATGTGTCTGCACATATACATGGCCAATAAACGCGATTCTGATTCTGACATTTAGCCAGTTTGTAATATGAATTAGATGGAGACTTCAAAAAAGGTGCATTGAGTCTTTTCCTGTATGTTATTCGCGTTCTTTTTCATTTTGGGGGCTATTTGTAAAAGTGTAAAAGCAATAACTTAAAGTTGAGCTGAATTGCTGCTGATTGAGCATGACTGCTTAATGTACACAAGCTTTGACCAAATATTTTCATAACCAATTATAAGTATTATTAGAAACCTTGGATTGGCTACTTGCACAATAACATGGACTCCTGTATGGTTACTATAACAGACTATGTTCTTCGTGGTCAATCTGACAGTTTCAGCATTAAAAACAGAGCCGGGTCTGCTTGTGTGAGCACTCATGTTTCCTCCACCTGCATCTGTTTGATGATCACCCAACTCAAATCCATCAGTGTACCTACTGCAGTCAGCTAGCCAAGCACAGGAAGAATGTTGTCTGTTACAAACACATAAAACCTGCCCAGCAACTCCTCAGGTATGTTTTACTGTGCTGCCATTTTGCTTCCATGGAAGTTTCAGTGAAGAGGTGAACTGGCTTCAGTCCAAACAGACTCAGTTCATCCAAACATACTGGGAAAAATGTTGTTCATATACATTTAGACTGAGTGATCAAAATAGGCGTGGTTATTGATTTATGGAACTCACTGATTGTATCAAGGCAATAATGTCATTGCTTTGCCAGCTAACAAACTTCTTACAGCTTTTTTAAAAAAATATTGCATTTTTCAAAAATATTGGAAACGGAGGACCCTAGCTGCTAGCCACATATTTCAGTGTGTTATGGTCTGAACTGCTCCTAGAATATAGGAACATCATCTCACTGAAACCAAGGCCGTCCCTGAAAAAGACAGGGGTCAGCACATGTCGCTCCTAAATCTGTATTAATGTGGCCTTTACATATCTGCAGGTTGCCCTGTCATGTGCACTAATGCACCCCCAAATAACATCAGGGATGCTGACTTTGAAGTGATTGGATTGCTCCTCTTCAGCCTGTAGGATGCAGCATCCATGATATCCAGCAGAATCTGAGACTCTAATTTATGGGCTCAAATTGTGGTCATAAATAATTTGTACTTGTAAATCAAATGCGTACTTGTGAACTGAGTTTTGTAACCTTGTAAACCAAAATATCTGAAAATTTTATGTTTGTGCATCTATAGATGAGATTTTGTATGTGTGTGTAAAAAAGATTTGTGTTTGTAAAAAATACTTACACAAGTTACAAATTTTTTCGTTAAGGTCTGGTTGCACATACAAAGCAAAAAACTACGTGTAAAACTCTGCGCTCAAGTCCTTCGCTTGCGTGCAAGTTTAAAGTTACAAGTATAAATCATGACCTGAGTTTTCTTCCTTTCAGCTCATTGGTCAATGTCACATCAATCACAAATTTAACAATCCAATCAGAAAACAGATGGGGTTGGCTGTTGGAGAGGTGCTTTACTGAGCTTCAGGTCCTGGAAGAATTATTTATGACCACAATTTGTTCCCATACTAATTGGTCAGAGGAGAGGAGAGGTTATCTCTTAGCCTACATCCATCACAGATGAGCTCAGGCTCAGAGAAGACAGACGCGTTTGCTGTTTCTCTGTTTGCTCTTTATATGGTGGAGTTTGAAGCTCACGTGTGGATGCAGGGATGAGCTGTGGTCCCTGCTGATGATTTTCAGAGTTTTATGACCTCACACAGAGATTTCACCAGAGAATCAGACCTGAGAACCTGAACACCACCAAGATCCAAGCTGTGCAGACTTGTCCCTGTGTGCAGATATTTCTCTGGATTCTTTGAACCTTTTCAAGAGAGTTTGAGCCATCAACGAACAAATCCAAATAATTCAAATTCTTCTCAAATTGTTGAATTATCTGTCCACGTATTTCTTAACAGAACCATGAACGTTTCATCTTTACTTCTGAAACTACTTTTTGTATTTTAAGTCTCTAATTAACCTCAGTTGGCAGAAGTCCCAAACAGCTGCCCCTCCAAGTATTACACGACTTTCACAGCCTTGTTGTAATATGTTGCTAATTTAAAATGAAAACTTGAAAAACAAGTTTCTGCATGTCATATCTTTTCTTTTAAATGCATTTTTAAAGTGATCATTGGATTTTGTGTAACTTACATTTTATACATCATCCATCATCCAGTATTTTAGAAATACATGTTTGCAACATGCAGATGCAGAAAAGCGCACACTCAAAAATGAGGTGAACAGAATAACTTGCTGTGTTCAGGTGTTCACCGCCTGTTAAAATGATTTTAAAGACCTTACTGCGTTACTCAAAGTGCGAGTTAGTGCCAGTCAGACAGGAACGAGGATTTTCCAGTGAAGTCTATTTTTGCGTAGGGTGTTTTTTTGATCTGATGCCATCAGCTGTGGTTTGGCTGCTGCATATTATGCAGTGCGGAGCAAAAGGAAAACACTTTAACTCAACAAACTGCAGCGACTAGTTAAAGAACTTTAACTACAGTTTTCTGAGTGACTAAGGTAAGACCCGACGATTTTAACTTAACGTTTCAAATTAATTAATTCATAAAAGCAAAGATTGAACAGAGCTTAAATTTAAATAGTTACAAAAGTTTCACCTGATGTTAAAGATTTTAATTTGATGTTGTTTGCTCAATGATATGGCTTATAATGCATATGCAGGGCTGGGTAATAAATGGGATCATAATAAAAATGTTTATATAAACTGACAATCATTAAAATAAACATTATTCTTTCTAGCTGAAGCTCGCTGTGCTTAAAATACTGATGAAGCTTGTCCAAAGGCTTGTTTGTGGTTGTTACCTGATTTAACATCTGATATTTTTTTAAAACTAATGAAACTGCATTTCGTGTATATTTGATGCTTCTCGGTTACAGTTTATGGTTCATGTGGCAGCTATTTTTTTCCTCTCAGACTTTAAATGATCTTTAAGTGATCTTTCTCTTCAGCATGTTGTCATCCATTAAACATACGAACAGCATTGTCTGTGCATGATTTGCAAACATTAAAGATGATACTGAACTGATTTATTGCAGAAAAATTAAACAAATAATGTTATGTTTTTGTTGCCCAACCCTATGTACTATATGTTAAATCAGTAGGGCTGCATGCATCTATAACACATAATATCTTGTTTGTTGGTAATTATCTGCATTACTGATGCAATGAGCAGAAGCAAAGGTTATGCAACTTGTGGAAAAATTGGTGACACCAATTAAAAATGTAAATTTTAGATTTGTTATTAAAACATGATTGATATAAAGATCAAGTCAGACATGTTACAGATGGTATGAGCAGTCTGAAGTTAATCACCCACAGAGAGTTACTCTGCCAATGATGAAGGATCACCAAAATGAGCTTTTATGCATCACCGAGCAGTCAGGACGTTTGTAGTCCGGACGTTTGTAGAGGCAAAACATAAACCCTAGAAGATGATGATGTCTTCTTCAAAAAGCTCAAACATGCATTTCATGTCCCGCCGCCACAGTGAAAAGTCAACAAATGGAGGGATCAACTCCAAAATCCATTACAGAACTCATAAAGAGGGGTAAAGCTCCGCTACCGTTCTCTGGAATGTCAACAAATTCATTCCCAGAGTGTTTGGGTGTTTTTAAATGTGCACTAAATGATTCAATAATAATAATACTTAATATTAATTAATGTTTCAATATATAAGATGCTTGCATCAAAGTGCAGGTGAGGAGGCATGATGGGAAGACATCATGGTTTCAGTTAAAAAAAAGAAAATTACAACATCAGCTCAACACACTGAAAAATGAAGTGGTCCAGTACAGGAGTGAGACCAGCTGGAAGTAAAGTGACTAAAGTAGTAGAAATACTGCCAGTTGTTTTTAGCTGCTCTGTGACTTCTGTGTCCACAGATGTATCAAACTGAAACCAGCGCGGTTCTTAAGAATGTGGGAGCTGATGCAGAACTCATCTCTAATAACAACTTAAATAACAAGATGGATCTGCTGACGCTGGTCAAAGTCAGTGAGGGAAGATTCTGGCCCGTACCAAAGTACAAGCCCATGGAGTGCAGCCTGACTGAGCTGGCCGAGTTCGAGGAGGAAGAAGACCTGTGTAAAGGTGTGTAACGACACACACAGTGAGGACATCTAATTGACATAATGACATACTTTTAGTCTAAACCTAACCCTGATGCTAAAACCACATTTTGAGCTTTAAAATTACCTATAAAAACTTGTGCATTTTGTCCCCATAAGGGACTGTTGGTCCCCACAAGCAGTGTTGGGAAGGTTACTTTTAAAATGTATTCCACTACAGAATACAGAATACATGCCCCAAAATGTATTTTGTAACATATTCCGTTACGTTACTCAATGACAGTAACGTATTCTGAATACTTTGGATTACTTAATATATTATCATGCTGTTTACAACTACATGAATGTGATTTATTACTATTACTGAAGGTCCGCGGCTCCGAACCGTAGTAAAGGAACCTCTGGCTAATACGTCGGGTTCGTGTCGGGCTCGTAGCCGAAAACTAGCTTTACTTTGTTGTCTGAACTTATTGTTTCGGAGGAAAACACGAACACAGTGTACAGTCGAGTCTTAATAGCTTACTCTTGGCTGCAGTGGTTATTATTATATTTACATGCTTCCAGCTCCCGTTTCTGCTCGATGACAGCTCGTACTTTTCCACTCTCCTTTTTCTCCCTCCTCGCGCTCACAGAAACATAACGGGAATGGCAGTCCATTCTCCCTGCAGCACGGACTACACTGCCCATGAGGCTACATTCTTTAGAGCACAACAACAACAACAACAAAAAGGCGCTCTCTCACCCAGGAACCACACAGTCCCAGAGAGAGCGTCACCCTGTAACCATGGCAACCGTAACGCTGCCGCCTGGAACAACAAACCAAACCCAAACAGTCCGGACCCGCGACAATATGAAACAGGAAAATACCGCCGTGTAATCCATTTATTTCAGCAAAGTAACTGTATTCTAAATACCACCTTTTTAAACGGTAACTGTAACGGAATACAGTTACTCATATTTTGTATTTTAAATACGTAATGGCGGTACATGTATTCCGTTATTCCCCAACACTGCATTCCAGTATAATAGCATTCCAATTTTCTGTTCCCACAAAGACATCTAAACATGTCTACTCAGACACACCCAACATGCTCATGTGATGCTCCTTCCAGATTATAATGAGGAGGTCTTGGTGAAGGATTTCACGACTACCATGGAGACAAAGGGGAGTGGAGAAATTGGTGGGGGAGATGATATTGTGGGTAAAGCCAAAATTGAGGCAACTGGTGATACCGTGGATGGACTGGAACAACCTGTGAGCATTATAAAAAAGAAAGCCGACGTTAAAAAACTGAGGAACAAGTTCAGTGGCAGGTAAGTGTCCGTCTCTCTGCTCGAGTTCAGCAGCAGACTTTCTGTAAACATGGAAATAACTTCCAGGGCTGCAATCTTTCTTTTGTCCAGCAGGGGGCAACTTCAAAAGGCTAATCAGATAAGATTAGATTAAATTAGATTAGATTAGCCTTTATTGTCTTGGGTGACATTTATCTTGAACAAACATGAGATATAATAGGTAAAATGTAATATCAGGTAACACAAATACAATTTCACCATCACCTACAGAAAATTTGTACCCAATTAACTCAGGGTTTTGTTTTGTTTTTCCTGAGGGCATTGACTTATACTCTTTATAAAGGATATGATGTCCTCAGAGATTTTCAGACCCTTCTTTATCACTGATTCTTGAAATACTGGAGGGCAGGCTCGGGGAGCATGCCAATAATCTTCTCACCCCTTTTAGTCAAATTTTAAAATTGGGAACTGAACTTAGCAGAAATGTTATCAAACTGTGTAGTTGCACCATAACAGATAATGGACTCTTAAGCTTTCTTAGAAAGTAATTTGTGAACACACAATCCACATATGATGAACCCGCTGTATCTGACATCAAACACCTAAATATTTAAACGTGTCACTAGTTCAACCTTCTCTCCAATAATTCATCATGGTTATCATCACGTAGTTATTTGTATGTTGCTCCCACAGCCCTCTGGGACTCCTGTATGTATAACCTCAGTGTGTATAAGATTAGGATTAACTTCTTACTTACGTTTATCTTGTAATTAAAAATACCACACACCATCTAACTATATGTGCATCCTGTACTTTGCCAACAGTTCCTAACGTGTTTCCCTCTCTTGGTGCTTTCTGTTTCCAGGAAAATAAAGAAGGAAAACATGGAGTTACTGGGACTGAAGGACAATGACAAACTGACTTTTGTTTACCAGAAAGTTTACAACAGCGGGCCTGTCAAGATGATTCGAAAGTCTAACAAGGGTGGGTCCATCTCAGCCTCCTGTCAAAAGATGCTGAATGTTCTTATAAAGGTGAGTGAATCTGATGTTTATCTGTGAAAGCTGAACTTTGATGGTATGAGGTGATTAAATGTGTACTGTAGAACATTGGAATGGAGCCAAACTAATTTAACCTGAAATCACAACAAGCCATCAGAGAAACTGAAAAGTTCTGCATGGGCTCTACAGAGAATCAGCTCATTTATGAACACTGAGCCAGCCAAGTCAGTTCTTTAATAAGCAACACAATCTAATGAGAACAGAAACATCACCATGTCAAAAACAAGCCGACCTGATGGCAGACTGAATAATCAGTCCATCCACATTATCACCAGTTACCTCATCACTCATACTGTAAACTGTAAAGCTGCTGCGTTGGTCATTTTAAACCACTTTAAACCGCTTTAAATCTCAATTGTAAATTGTAAATTTTAGACTATTATTAACCCTTTTTACCTCAAAGTGTATATTTACTCCCCTTTCCTTAGTCTTAAAGTGTATATTTATTTCTTACTCTTCCTGTGTTTATTCTTGTTCTTTTCCACTAAATGGAACTGGAGCCTCGTTGTCTCATCTCTGCTATATACTGTACTGTATATAGCAGAAATGACAATAAAGTTTACAGCAGACATCAGAGGGCCAAAGCCCCAGCACCTGGTTGATAGAGAAGTACAGCAGGACCCAGGAAGACCAACCAGAGTGCTGCCTGGACTGACTACAGTGCCCCACACGGGACTGCTGGAGTGCATGGCACAGTAAAAGGCTAATAATGCACTGATAATATAATTATGAGCTCAATGGGACGGTCAGTGGATGCTGGTGCCAAACTCCAAGGCAGGTGCACAAGTCATCATCAAATGTGGAATATACCAGGGCGATGCAACTCCCTCAGACCATCAACCATCCCCAGGACATTGAACTGTAAGCTAGGAGTGAGCGATATGTTGACTCACTGATTCTATGAGCTTTAATGATAGTCCCGAGGCTCTGCTAATGGCAGCGCAACAACAGCAGCAGATCGAGAGAGACTGGAGTCCATTGTTCTTGTTTTTTGTTTCTAAATGCTGTATAAGGCAACGAGTATTCACCACAGAAACAAACAGTTTCTGCACAATCCTGATTTTAATGTATTTAATGTTGTATGATTACGACGTTGTTCTAGCACTCTTCTGATCTGTCTGAGGAACAAACTGACATTTCAGTATTTCACAGTAGATCCAATACGGTGTTATTTGTATTCAGGGCAACAAGAAGGAGGTGACGAGCTTCACTGTGCCAGAAAACTCCACCTTTGGTTTTGGCCTCATGGAGCTAAAGATGGATGATGAGAAGCTGAGTAAGAATACATGACTGTGTTTAATGTTTCCGAGTAGATTTAGTGTGTTTTCCTGTTACTGAATGTAACGATGTCTCTTTTCTCATCTTAGAAATCCCATGTGAAGCCTTTACTCATAAAACAGGTTTATTCGGTAGGTTGATTCTGTTGTTGAAGGTTTTTCTTCTTCATTTGTAAATGTTAGACTTAGTTTTGATTCGATGTTCGTCTTGATCTTTACTTTTGGGAGGCGTGAATGATTAAATCAAGTTTGACAGAGTTTAGAATAGAAAAGAATAATCCTTTAATTGTCCCACAAGGGGAAATTTGGTTGTAACAGCAGCCAGAAAGACACATATACAAACAAACAGTACACAGGACACAGAACAGAAACATACACAATTTTTTCTTACATATTTACATCAAGGACAATGGTTACTATAAACAGAGTACTGTACAGTTATTAAATTAAATAAAATTAACTACAGATAAGAGGCAAACCAGGTTGTAGTGCGAATCGGTTGATTAAATTATTGCAGTTACAGCGCAGATGTAAACATCTATGATTGTTGGGAGCAGTTCTGATTGTACAGTCTGACAGCTGCAGGGAGGAAGGACCTGCGGAAATGCTCCTTCATGCATCTAGGATGCAGCAGACTTTTATCAGACACTGTGCTGTTTTTCCTTTTGTGGCTTTAATCATTCTGAGGTTTGTTTCCAGGTCTGCTTGCCAACGATGCCATCAACTCCAAAGAGATGCTGCATAAAGTGAAAGAAGGTGTGTGTGTGTGACTTTTAAAATTTTAGAATTGATTCATTTTTTAAATAACACTACATCAGCATTAACAATATTTTAAACATGACAACTGCTCATTCTGTCACTCTCCTCCTTATCGTCATGATATTAGAGATGGACATGTAAAAAAAAAACCCAAGAGTAAAATAGAAATGTTTCAGTATCTGTGATGGATCCTGTATAACTAAATAATTTAACAATAGAGCACTCCTTGTTTGTGCACATTCACCTGTCTGAGGTGAAAAAAAGTAGCTTGGTTGGTAGCTTTAGGTTGAGGTTGTGCAGACATATTGATGTGTCTTTAACATTTCCGCCATTGGATGTAGGAGGATTATGGAGAGAAGTGAAAAAACAGATAGTATATTCCAACTATTCCAATACTATAGTATTCCAACTATAGTATGGAAAACTACCATTTGCAACATAAACAGATTTATGGGCAGTAACAGGGACTCCCAAAGTCATCTGTTTGAACAATCATTGCTAGGAACCAAAACAATCACTTGGAGGTTTTTTCCTCAGCACCATGTCATCCAGGAACCACTCACTAACCAATCAGGTATAAATACGTTAAATATGGTAATGTGAGAAATCATAATAGATTATGGGAATTGTTTTGATCTGTGTTTGCAATAAATAACTTGAAATAAATATTTATTTTGATCGAAGGTCATTCAGGTTTGTCTGGTGAGATACGCATGCATGAAGTGTTTGAGTGATGAGTCATGTATTACTCAGAGAAGTGTTAAATAAAACTGTGAAAACATGAGACATAAAACCTGATTATGTTTTACTCGTTTAATAAATAATTTGATGTCTGCTGGGATTTGACATTGAGACCTGGTGCTTAATAAACTGGTTTCTATGGTTCCAATAAAAACCTGCTTTAATTTACTGTGACGGTATGATTGGTGCTGCTTCTGTGTTTGCTGCAGAACTGGAGATGAAGGATCATCTTCTGCTGCCGCTCAGAGATCTTCCCGAGTCGACCCGTCGTGATCTGTTGAAGAAGCTCAGTGAGCTTGCTGAGGACGGAGATACTCTCTCTCTGCTGGAACAGACAGTAAGAAGAATATTCAGAGTCTGATGTGTGCTCCTCCTAAGGTTCAACCCTCATTGCCATCTTCATCAGTTACTGCAGCCTGTTCAGCTTACACTGAGATAAACATCGGTGTTGCAGGTTTTTAAAGACGTGTTGGATATTTCAGTTTATTTTAAAATACACTTCCTTGTCATCATAACAGTTTTTTCTTCTTTTTATCTGAAGCCAAATCAGTCCTGCTGGCTCGTCTTTATGATCTTAAACTAAGCACAGAGGTAGTTCAGGGAGACACAACCAAGCTGCCCAAAGTTTCTGCAGGCCACTTTGTAACCCAACGCCACCCCACCTGCTGTCTTCCATGTGTGCTATCCCAGAACAGTTCTGCTGATCATTAATGCTGGTAATAAAAAGGGAAACATCAGTTATCAGAGGAAAAAGTGATACTGAAACAAAATAAACTTAAAACCTGTTTGAAACTTCAACTTCTATGACTACAACCCAACAACAACAACTATAATAATAATGATGATGATGATGATGATAATAATAATAATAATCCTCTGCTCCTCTCAGCTGGACCAGTGCACTAAAGGAACCTCTAAGCACGTTCCGTCTGAGGCTGTCTCCTCCTTCATGGACCTTCTTGATATCTCAAACATCTCCAGTGCTGTGAAGGATGCTGTTCACCTGTTGGTCAGCACGTTGGACAGTAAGTCAGCTGACCCGCTCTGAGACATTTATCCTATCCAGTAATATGTAGATCCTCCACATCAGGTGTGGTATGTGAGCTGGAGGTGGTGGGGCTGAGATAAAGGTGCTCAGGTGTGATTTGGGAGTGTGTGAGAGCTCAGCTCACAGTTTTATTGACACATCTGAAGCAAAGTGTTTCAGCTCGTCACATCGTCATCAAACTTTGTCTTTCTTCTTCATGTTTGAGCAGCTCTGCCAGATGAAGTGCCGCCACTTCTGACCCGCTGCAGTCCAGATACTCTGAGAGTCCTCAACCAGCTGGTGGGTCCATTCACTCATTCGTCTACATTCATCTACATGCATCTACATGCTCCTCCCAAAAGCCTCATCACACCTTATTCCACACAAGTGCTTGCTGTAAGAATATGTGCAGAACGTGGTTGGGCTTCCTGAATCATTTACAATGATTTTACAGACCCTGCTACACTTAACAGCACAGCACCAGCAGCTCCGCCCACTATCAGCAGCCTGTGGGCGGAGTCTTCCTCATGTTTGAATCTGATCTGACAACAGCTCCCTCTCTGCTTCTCCAGGCGGATGGACTGAAGGACGGTCGGGCCAAACTCCCAGAGTCCCTGCCCGTCCCCCTGCAGGAGGGAGGGGAGCTCCGCTGGGCGGCCGAGTTCATCTGTTTGAACGATCAGAAGCTGAAAGAGTTGAGTGACGGCTGGGACCGGCCCGAGCTGCCCCCAGAGGTTCTGCTGGAGGTTCTGTGCCTCGCTGTGCAGGGACTCAGCCTGATGCAGCCCACAACAAATCCTTAATGTCAGCTGCTGTGATCTTTGTTAACCTGTTTTCACAGCAGCTGATTTTATAATGTGTGCAGCTTCCAACCAGGTAACCTCAGTACCTAACAGTACAGTCCCTGGGTTGATTCCAGCTTTTGTGTTGCAGTGTTTCTCTACCTTTATTGTCTTTCCCAGGAGCAAAATGACTTTAATTTGTAATAACAATAATAATAATAATTTACTTCATGATTCTTGTCATTTATTGGTTTTATTGCAGTCTTTGTTTATAGTTCCTATTCCCGAGTTCCCCATCTCTGTCTCCACGTTTTAATATTCTGAATGTGAATTTATTATTCTCCTGGTTCTGAATTAAAGCTTTATGATTCACTGAAAAGAGCAAGTGGAACCTTTAAATCTAAAAAAAAAATAATTACAAGAACCCCTAAAAACACATAAATGACAGCAGATAAGGATCAGCACTGAGGTAATGACACTGATATTCAGAGAACGGTTGTAATTCAAAAATAATTAGGAAAGTCATTTAAAAAAATCCATGTTCACAAAAAAAACCCCTTTTTTCTATTAAAGTTTGTACATTTGTATATGTAGTTTAAAAATCTCATCTTGTTAAAGGTCGTATGTTATTACTGATCTAAAATCTGAAGGTGTTTCTGAGTTATGAGTAGTGTGAGTTGTGAAACAGCATGTGTCTGAATAGAAAGGTGGTGTAATAATTATGTAAATGTATGAGGAAACAATTAAATGACGAGAGTCTAAAAGACTTAAAATTTAAACCTGACAGCATTAAACTGTTTATCAGGAGGATGAATCCTTTAATCCTCTGTGGGTTCAACATGAGAACACTCATTAGTGGGAAAAATGCAGGCATAGTCAGAAGATGTTCTGAAGGTGGAATTTATTACAAAAGAACTATTTACAATAAATAAAAATAAAATAAATAAAAAATAAGAAGAAAATAAAATAGTTTGTTTAGAGACTAACTGACTGAAGTGAGTTCTTCATAAGTCTGTCGTTTTAACAGCCAGACCACACGTTACCCTCACTGGAACCACCAATAAACTGACTGTGTAGGCCTGGGCAACTCCCTTTACACCCTGTTGTATCCCACCAGGCATCATGTCTATCCATCTTTCCCACAAAACAGTATGTCTCCCTGCTCATTACCAACAATAGTTTCCATATTAATCATATATATTTATACAACTACTTGCAGGCGACTTAAACAGGATGGTTAAAAGAGGAAGAACCCAAACAACATAGTACAGGTCACGTGACCCCAAAGCGGGACAGGAGCCCGCTATTTAATACCAGGAACGACATGCCTCACCTCCATCTTTGTGGTCCGAAACAGTGCAATCATTTCAGTGGCAGGTAAGTGATAATACACGCTGGCTGCACCTGTACTAAAGTCACCTGTCTTCCTTTCCTCCTGTTCGACTGCTGGACCCAGCGACATGCAGCAGTAACAAAAAGGCAAGTGTGTGGAATGCGCACAGGCATCCATCCCACGACAGCCCACAGTCAGTGACATCACTATGTAACATCAGTGCTCTCAGGTTTCCTGCTGCTTCAATGAAGCTCCTGCTCCATCTGGTGGTCTTTACAAAAATCAGCTGGGCTTAGTCATATGATCCAGTCGCATGTTTATAGTGTCCCACCGAAGCACATTAATCGATCTTACATTCATCGAACAACTAATGTCTCAAAGAAAGAACCCCCCCCCCCCTCAAGTTTGCAACACAAACACATATGTTAAGGCAAGTAGTCTGTTGCTAGCTGTCTATCTCTACTTATTGATGAGGTATTATACACATTTAGCTTTAAACAAATTTAAAGCTAGTTTATGGTGACCGTATTTTGATTTCCAAAAAGAGGACACTTGGCCCAGTCATGAATAATGTTTTACCGTTTGCTTAAAGAAAACTTGAACATATTTAAACGATGCCATCTCTGTGCGGTTAATGGATGGTGAAATAAAAAATGTATATGGCTTTTACAATTCAACAAGTGCAAAGAAAGAGGACAGTTGGTCACACTAAGCTAGTTGCTGTTGTGTCTATTAATGCTATTGGCAGGAACAGCAGAGGGATCGACTGTGTATCGGTGGATGATGAAGAGTGCAGTCAGACTGCAACACCATGTTGGTCATGGTTTATTGCAGTGTTGTCAGCAGGAAAAGCTGTGTGTGAGTGATGTCCTGAGAGATGTCACACATATTTTTTTTTATTGATTATTTGTTTGTTTACATCATAATTACTGACGTTTAATTGAGTATTCTTCACAGTTTTGAACTTTAAATGATACATTTGTATTGATCTATGGAGCTTATAAAGAAAAGCGACTGAACTTCTTTAAGTTTCTTTAAGAAACCGACTATTAGCATAACAAGCTCACCTGTCAGCACAAACTGTAATACAGATACTGTAATATTCTGTTCTCAAACTTATGAATAACGTATTCTTAATCTGCTTCGTGAGCCACCATTTTCTTTATTGCCGCTCGTTCAGTCCAACATAACACACACCCACTTCCGTAAACAAACGCGCCCCACTGCCACTACGGTGAACCACAAGGGACAATAAGCACGGATTACAAACATTATAAACAATACAACATCTCCCTTTTTTTTTAAATGTCCGCCAGTGACACATCTGGTATGCATTTCAAAATAGAACATCCTGAACATGAGGATAAGGAACAGTTTTTCAACACTGTCATGTGTAAAATTACTGCGGCATGAGACCAACAACAACAATCCAACACAGGATATGCACTCATTAGTACATCGACATTTGACATGTTCATCCTTTTTTCCCCTTAGGGCAGCGATCCGCCTACACCCTTTACAATCACAGGTCAAGGATGACCCTTGGTTTGACCACTCGTCCTGATCTGGTGGTCAGTGCAAGGCTAGTGTCCATGGTTGGTGTCTTAGTGTCTCTAGATGGCGACAGGGGCTCTGCTTGTTGTTGAGCTGCACTATCTGGCTGGGTTACCAGATTGGATGTTGGTGCTGAAGGTGCCGGTGACGCCTTAGTGCCTCTCAGGTGCCGTCGGTTACGCCGTATAGTCTGTCCCTCGCCAGTGCGGATCATGAAAGAGCGGGCAGTCTCTGCAGGTCGGATGATGACGGCCGGTTTCCAGCTTCCGGACTCATGCTGAAAGCAGATGTGGTCCCCCTGCTGCAGCCTCGGTAGTGGTGCGGCGCTGCGATTGTAGTACCGCCTCTGATGCTCTTGTCTTTCCATCCGTGTTTTTTGCACGACCGTCTGGCTTATGATGCGAGGTACCAGCTGGTATCCGGTGATGGGAAGCACTGAGCGCAGACGTCGACTCATGAGGAGCTGCGCGGGTGACCTGAAGCCATCGACTGGCGTGTTGCTTTGCTCCAATAGAGACAGGTAGGGATCTACTCCCTGAGCATGAGCTTTATCCAGAACTGATTTTACCGTTTTGACTGTTCTTTCAGCAAGGCCGTTGCTTTGTGGGTACAAAGGGCTTGAGGTCGTGTGGACAGAGTCCCATGTGACTGCAAAATCCTTGAACTCTCGAGAGCTGTACTGTGGGCCGTTATCTGAGATAAGCTTCTCTGGTATGCCGTGTCTGGCGAATATGGCCTTGAGTTTTTTGATGACGGACCCTGCAGTGGTAGAGAATAGCCTTTCAACCTCAAAGTAGCGGCTGTAATAGTCCACAACTACTAAGTAGTCCCGTCCACGCCATGTGAATAGATCTGAGGCCACGGCCTGCCATGGTCTCTCAGGAATCTGGTGTGGAATGAGGGGTTCTTTGGGGTTCGCTGCGCGCCTCTCCTGACATATGGAACAGTTTTCCACCCTGGCAGCTATGTCCTTGCCCATGCCTGGCCAGAAGAGGGCGTCCCTTGCTCTCTGCTTACTCGTCTCAATCCCCATGTGCCCAGTGCGGATTCTCTACAGCATATTGTTTCTTAGGGCTGTTGGCACTATGATTTTGTCACCTTTGAAGATGATGCCATGGAAGTGTGAAATTTCATCTCTGAAATTCCAGAAGTCCAAAAGGGTTTTGGGGCATTTTTTCCTGTCCTCAGGCCAGCCATCATGCATGGTTTGCTTCAGCAGGGTGAGTTGCGGGTCGCATCCTGTTGCAGCCTGTATCTCTGAGAGCTTTTTGTCACTTACTGGGAGGCTGTTTATCACTGAGTGGACCTGGTCCTCCATGCCTTCGCTCAGCGTGCTGTCTTGGTCGTGCAATGGTTTCCTGGACAGTGTGTCGGCCACAGGTTTGTCTTTTCCGGGCCGGTGCACGATCTCTATGTCGTATCTCTGCAGCTGTAACAACATGCGCTGCAGACGAGCAGGGGCTACAGAGATTGGCTTCTTCAGTATGTGCTCCAACGGCTTGTGGTCCGACTCGACGATGACTCTTCTGCCGTATATGTAGGTGTGGAAACGCTTGCATCCAAACAACACTGCAAAGAGCTCTTTTTCGATCTGTGCATAGTTAACCTCTGTTGGGGTCAGTGTCTTTGAAGCATATGCTATTGGGTGTCCGTCCTGCATCAACACAGCTCCCAAACCATACTTTGATGCATCTACCTGTAGGCGTAGCTCCTTGGTCGTGTCGTAGTATGCCAGTATGGGGCCTGGTTCTCTGGTTATGAGATCCTTCATTTGCTGGAAGACTCTGTCGTGATTCTGATCCCAGACGAACTCCGAGTCTTGCTTGAGCAGCTGACGCAGCGGCGCGTTCACTTCTGATAGTCGTGGTGCGAATCTGGACAGGTAGTTCGCCATTTCAAGAATTGTCTCGAGCTCATTCTTATTCTCAGGAGGTGGCATGTCCTTGATGGCCTGCAGTTTCTTTGGGTCTGGCTGGATGCCCTCCCGGGTGAGTTTGTGTCCAAAGTAACTCACTTCTGTGGCGCCTATGACACATTTCTCTGGATTGAGACGCACTCCTCGCTCCCTTGTGCGCTCAAGCATGGCACGGAGGTTCTCGTCGTGTTCTTCCTTTGTCCTGCCAAACACGAGGATGTCGTCCACGATGGCTGCCACTCAATTGAGCCCTTCGTATGTCTCATCGATTTTCCTTTGGAAAATGTCCTGTGCTGATATTATCCCAAAGGGAAGGCGCAGAAAGCGGTACCTGCCAAAGGTCGTGTTGAAGGTGGTGATGAGCGATGACTTGGTGGTTAATTGGATGGCCCAATAGCCTGAGCGAGCATCCATGATGCTGAAGTACTGTGCTCCTGCCAGCTTTGGTGTGATGTCATCCAATGTTGGAAGCGGGTAATGGGGTCTTTTGATGGCTTTGACCACCAGTCCGTTTACCCATTCTGTGGTTTCTTTTACTTTGACGATTATGCTGTTTTTCTCCATGTCATCCAACTCCCGTTTCAGTCATTCCCGCAGTGTGAAAGGGATCCTCCGTGGGGGGCACACGACGGGCATGGCGTCTGGGTCAACGTGTAAGTCTGTCAGCCGGTGATCAGCTGATCACGGGGCCGGGGTTAAAAGAGAGACGCCACCCACCTGTTCGCCGCTCAGACATCGTTCTCTTCATGTCAGGAGCTCCGAAACCCTGCCTACGTCAGTTCCCGCCTGACTCAGCAACTGTGAGTGTTTTTCCTCTCGATTCTCGTTCTCATCCCGGCTCCACTTGCTCTCCGTCTGTAACGCCAGTTCCGAAGCTACTCTTCGTGCACTGACCGTTACTAGAATAACTGCGTGTCTGTTCCAACCCACCGCTAGCCTTCGCCGTGTTTGGGTCTAACCAGCACGCCACACGGGCACGCCGAATTACTGTGTGTAGTTCGCCCGATCGTGACAAAGTCGCATTCTCCTGGGAATTTCCCTATGCCCTTAAACACATCAGCAAAGTCCTCCATGACGCTTGTGATCTGTACTGACATGACCAGCTGGACTAGGTTTAGATCCAGGCATGCTCTCAACCCTAGGATGGGGGGTCCTGCAGTTTCTACTATGTCAAAGTGAATGTCTTTCCACCTGCACTTCAACTGGCAGGTGCCTTTGATGTTGTTTTTCTCCTCCATAGCCAGATAGTGTGCGTGTGGGCGGTGCCAAGCTGACCTGCTTGAAACACTTCTTAAACAATCGGGCAGGGATGAGGTTAGCAGTGGCTCCTGTGTCAAGCTTAAAACTCACAGTGTGATGCAGTGAGCCTACTTCTACGTCAGCGTAAGCCTGTTCATCAGCCTCCCCTTCATTGCACTTTGTTATGGAATCTATGAATAGCTCCACTTCATTGCTTGGGGTGTCAGGGTTAATAGAGTACACTGGGTTGGGTTGATGTGGTGCTTCTGAATGGCATGCTTTGACAAAGTGGTTCATTTTATTGCACTTTTTGCACCTCTTCCCTTTTGCAGGGCACTCCTCCTTCTGGCTGTGTGCTCGTGCACATCTTCCACACAATATTCCCATCTTATTATGATGAGGTGCCCTCCTATTTTTTTGCTGCGTACTCGGGCGCTTGGCGGATACTGCATGCGCAGGCGCTGCTCCCTGTAGACTCGTGTGTGGGTCGACCATGGCTTTCAATTGGTTTTGTGCGATCTCATAGGAGCGTGCAATGTCTATGGCTTTTTCTAGAGTCAAATCTGACCCTTGGCTCAGCAGCTTTTCTCTGACTTGTGGGAAACTGGTTGCAAAGACAATCCTGTCTCGGACCATTTCATCACTGTTAACATAGCCACACTGCTTGACAAGTAGCTTTAACTCTGTCACAAAGTGTTCAAATGACTCCCCTTCGCCTTGGAGTCTTTCATTAAACTTGTATCTGGCGAAAATGGTGTTCGTTTTTGGCATGAGGTACTGTTCGAACCTGTCGAGATAGGTGGTGAGCTTTTTAGCTTCTTCATCAGATAGCTGCCATGTGTTATAAATGTCTCTGCCTCTTTCTCCTACCCACAGAAGAAGATAGCTGCACTGGGTCTCCTCGGGCTTGCCGCTTAGCGGGCCACTAAACATTAGCTTCAGGCATCGGGAAGGTTAGCTGAATCCCAGTCCATTCGTGGTGCAGGAACTCCTGACGAAGCCATGTCGCGCTGTCAGTGGGCGTTTAGTTCGATTTTCTTTGACACCATGTAATATTCTGTTCTCAAACTTATGAATAACGCATTCTTAATCTGCTTCGTGAGCCACCATTTTCTTTATTGCCGCTCGTTCAGTCCAACATAACACACACCCACTTCCGTAAACAAACGCGTCCCGCTGCCACTACGGTGAACCACAAGGGACAATAAGCACGGAGTGCAAACATTATAAACAATACAACAGATACAATCACAACACCTGTGCTTTTCTCCTTTACTTCAGGTGTTTGTGTGTAGTTCCACTGCAGCTCCTCCACACCAGTCAGGGCGCTAGAGTGCGACCAAAATGGTGCGACCAAAAAAATCCTTGGTCGCAGCAAATGAGAGCAGGTAAATGGATGTAAACACAGAGCGCGGACCCGACGCATCAGAATTAGCTTTTTCTTTCTCGGCTTTCTCACCCGACGGCCCGTACATGGACACGCCGTTGGGGCTGAAAGCTGACAGCTCACTGATTCTGATGCGTCGGCGGGTCCGCACTTTGTGTTTACGTCTTTTTTGCGCTAGATTCTGAGCTGCAGGTTTTGGCTCTCACCAACCAAAATTCACTGAACCAGCAGCAAAAGAAGATCCAAACTACGATTCACATTTGATAAATGTCGTCATTAATTCCCTCTTACTTTTGCCGTTTTGCTTCCACCGCGATAAAATCACACTTCATGCACAGCTCTCTCTCTCTGTGAACTTCATGAACAGTTTCTCATCTTAAATCTCTTTTTTCTACATTTTTCATTCGCTTATTACCCACCAGTCTACCATTGTTTGCAGTGCTGTCAGGCGCTGTGGTTTTTTTGTTTGGTTGGGTTTTTTTTTACTTAAATGTCCTCAGACAAGAAAGCCTAATTTCTGCTGTTCAGTACTGAAGAAATTTATACTTTTTAAACTTATGCAATATTGCAGAATATTTTTAAGGTTATCTACTATAAAAAGCCAGGCCAGGAAAATCTCCTTCATGTTTTTCTGTGTTTTATTCTCAGTTACTTTGACACAAAGGCATCTGCTGTGATGCTCACAATTCTGATGAAGTCTCACATGTATGAGTACTGATAAATGATCAGAATTATAATATTTCTGACTGTCTGAGGCAAAATTGAATCGAATCGGGACCTTGTGAATCGAATCGATTGTAGAAATCAGTGATGATGCCCAGCCCTAGTGAGTAGCCTAGGCCCGACAGAAGTGGATGTAGCTGTGGGTAATGAGAAAAGATGAAAAGAACTATTGATAACTTTTTTGTTAAGTTAAGGCAGGGGTCTGCAACCTTTATCATCAAAAGAGCCATTTTGCCCCTCTTCTGCCAAAAAAAAAATCGCAGGGAGCCGCAAAAAATAACTTTTCATCTTTTTTTTATTTTACCTGTTACAACCACTGAATAAAACAAACAAGTGCAATGTGCATTTGTAGGCCTGCTTTGAAATAAATTAAACTGTTAACTGTAGGCCTATTTAAGTCCACCGTATATTTTTGTAAAAGTAAAATAAAAACTAGCCCACTTTAATATAAATAAAACATTTAGCTGCAACTTAGCAGCTTTTAAAAGAAAAAGAAAATTAGGAGAGTCTTTGACAAGTCCATGTCAGTGTTCTCTCGTCCTCTTCGGGTTTTTTGCTCAGCCAGCAATCAACTGAAGCACCTGAACATACAAAAAATCTACATCAGCTCAGAGTCTAAAACATTTATAATAGCTTGTAAAATACTATTGTCCTTACCATTTTAATGTGACTTCTGTGTCTGAAGTTCGCTGCAGACCTTCCCTATGTCGGGGCTGTAAGATGTGACTTTGATCTTCATACAGGACTGTAGGCTCTCATCTTTGAGGCGGGAGCGGTGTTTGGACTTTATAAAATTCATGCTTGAGAAAACTTGCTCACATATGTTGAGCCAAAGATGGACAAGACTCCAAATGCATACTTTTTCATGTTAATATACGTGTCAGGAATGGCACTCCATGTTTCAAAAACAAGTTTGTCGGGGTGGGGGAGTTTTTCCATATCATTCCATTTGTGCTCTTTAGCCAGCGTAGCCTTCTGATGGGCGATTTCTTCAAGATCCGCCGTCAGTGTTTTGAACTTATTTAAACCACAAATCTTTATCCGCTATGTCGGCCAGTTCAATTTCTAGATCAGACTTACATACTCCGGTGAATGCAACTATGTTCAACAGAGATGGGTCGATGTCCAGCGGTGTGACAGGGAAAGAGAGAGTATGTTTGTCCTTTCTGAAATCACTGAATCTTTCTCCAAATGCAGCTTGCACTGCAATAATGGCACGGTGGAAATATTCATAATTTATTTCATTGTTCGCTTCTTTAAACTCTCTTAGGGAGGGGAAGTGAGAGAGCGTACGTTTTTGTGCATCTCTTGCGAACACTGTCATCTTGCGCTCAAATGCCAAAACATTCTCCAGCATCTGCAGGGCCATGCTTCCCTTTCCTTGTAGATTTTTATTCAGCGTGTTCAAGTGACTTGTCATATCCACCATGAAGTAAAATTTACCCAGCCAATCGAGGTCTTCCAGTTCAGGATAGCGGAGGCCTTTGCTTTCCAAGAACGTTTTCACATGCTCCAGACAGGTAGCGAAGCGTTTCAGCACCTCTCCCCTGGACAGCCACCGGACTTTGTTGTGCAGCAGGAGATCTGAATATGCGTTGTCGACTTCTTCTAACAATGAAAAAAACTGTCGGTGGCTTAACCCGTTCGCAATTATTTTGTTCACTATCTTGATAACGACGTTCATCACTTCGACACATTTGGGTGACACACACCAGGTGAGTGGTGTTTATTCCTTTCGCTTCTAGACAACTCACAACAGCCTCACAAATGTCCTGCCCTCGTGTTTGGCCTTTTAGCGGTATGAGTTCAATCAGTTCTTCCTGAGGCCCATCACAGTTGACATATCTGCATAACAGTGCTGTCTGCTCAACATCATTTACATCACTTGACTCATCACAGGCAATTGAAAATGCTTGAGCTGAATTGATGTCATCAATTTGCTTACGGCTGATGTTTTCCGCCATTTTAATGGTCCTGTCTCTGACGGTCTTTGCGGAGAGAGGCATTTCTCTAATTTTCTGAACAATTTCCCCCTTGTTTTTAAAGTCGGAGAATAGATGCTCTGATATTTTTATGAACGATTCTTTCAAATATTCTCCGTCTGTGAACGGCTTCCCCCTCTTTACAATCTCCAGAACTGCCACACAACTAGCAGTGCTAGTTGGCTGTGGAGAGCTGATCCACTTCTTGAAAGATAGTTTGCTCTCTTCAGCTTTTCGCAGCAGTTCCGAAATTGGTCTCTTTCGCTCATCTTTGGTTCGGTATTTTTCAGCGAATGCTAAGTGCTTGTTTTGAAAATGTCTTTCAACATTACATTTTTTGTTGTTCGATATTCTCTCGCCACATATCAAGCACACAGGTAAGACAGCATCGTTGGCGGTGAATGCAAATAAATATGTCCACGCTGAATTAAACTCTCTATTTTCTTCCGAAACTTTTCTTTTTTGGGATTTTTTCATGGTTAGCCTTTTGCAGGGTTAGCATACTCTAAAATCCACCAGCAGGTAAAGGCGGGGTCTGTTGACATTGATGTGACGTATATTTTTGTTGAAAAATTATAAATTAAAAATTGCTTTTTTAAAATTAGATAGTATCAACTCAAACTCCAAGATAACTAGGCAAAAAAAGTAAACTAATAATCATGTATGAATAAAAATGAGTTTCGAAATACATTTCTTTTTTTTTTTTTGACAAGTCCAGAGGGAGCCGCTACAAGGAGGCTGAAGAGCCGCATGCGGCTCCGGAGCCGCGGGTTGCCGACCCCTGAGTTAAGGCCTGATCCGTCTGAAATTCATAGCCAGTGCTCTGACATGGAGCCATCAATCTTTGAACTCTGAAAAAGCACAGTGTATCCAGAAAACACATTATATGTTGTCATAAATGCACTGCCCAAGTGTCCCCTCTCCCCACTGCCTTTCAGCGACAGGCAGCAGCAAACAGGTCGTCATTGGAGACCGATTTGATGATTAAGTTTAACATTGTCTACAATATTGCCAAAGCACTTTAAGCACAAGCACAAGATTGTTAGTTAATCATTTACAAATCAATATTGTCTGTATGGACAGCAATTCCCCCCCAAAAAGTGCACATGTAAAACTGCGGTGTTAAGCGATGAGGTTGGAAAATTTGGCTGCGCCTAACTTTTCTGCTGGTGTGCCTAACTTTAGGCGCACCAGTGCAACTGTGGCAAAAAGTTAGTCTAGAGCCCTGTACAATAACAGTTTTCAATTCGTTTTTTTTTCCCCAGGCACTTACAGAATAATACCTGTAATAACAAAGTAGACTTAACATAATACAAAATGACAAAAAACACAAGAAAACTCAAACCGCTGTGTCAATTGACCGAGGATCGTGACAAATACTGATAATGATAGATTGTTTAATGGTGCAGAATGGTTGTTGTAATGGTTGTACATGATCATACATGAGCCTCCAGTAACGCTGTGAGGAACCTTGGAGTCATTTTTGACCAAGACATGTCCTTTAATGCACATATTAAACAAATATGTAAGACTGCTTTCTTCCATTTGCGCAACTTCTCTAAAGTTAGAAATATCCTGTCTCAGAGTGATGCTGAAAAACTAGTTCATGCATTTATTACTTCCAGGCTGGACTACTGTAATTCTTTATTATCAGGATGTCCTAAAAACTCGCTGAAAGCCTTCAGTTAATCCAAAATGCTGCAGCAAGAGTACTGACAGGGACTAGAAAGAGAGAGCAGATTTCTCCTGTTTTGGCTTCCCTTCATTGGCTTCCTGTTAAATCCAGAATTGAATTCAAAATCCTGCTCCTCACATACAAGGTCTTAAATAATCAGGCCCCATCTTATCTTAATGACCTTGTAGTACCATATCACCCTATTAGAGCACTTCGCTCTCGCTCTGCAGGCTTACTTGTTGTTCCTAGAGTATTTAAAAGTAGAATGGGAGGGAGAGCCTTCAGTTTTCAGGCCCCTCTTCTGTGGAACCAGCTTCCAGTTTGGATTCAGGAGACAGACACTATCTCTACTTTCAAGATTAGGCTTAAAACTTTCCTCTTTGCTAAAGCATATAGTTAGGGCTGGACCAGGTGACCCTGAATCCTCCCTTAGTTATGCTGCAGTAGATGTAGGCTGCCAGGGGACTCCCATGATGCATTGAGTATTTCTTTGTCAGTTACCTTTCTCACTCACTATGTGTTAATAGACCTCTCTGCATTGAATCATATCTGTTATTAACCTCTGTCTCTCTTCCACAGCATGTCTTTATCCTGTTTTCCTTCTTTCACCCCAACCGGTCGCAGCAGATGGCCGCCCCTCCCTGAGCCTGGTTCTGCCGGAGGTTTCTTCCTGTTAAAAGGGAGTTTTTCCTTCCCACTGTCGCCAAAGTGCTTGCTCATAGGGGGTCATATGATTGTTGGGTTTTTCTCTGTATCTACTGTATAATATAAAGTGCCTTGAAGCGACTTTTGTTTGGTATGGCGCTTTATAAATAAAATTGAATTGAAATTGAATATACAGTGGCTTGCAAAAGTATTCGGCCCCCTTGAACTTTTCCACATTTTGTCACATTATAGCCACAAACATGAATCAATTTTATTGGAATTCCACGTGAAAGACCAATACAAAGTGGTGTACACGTGAGAAGTGGAACGAAAATCATACATGATTCCAAACATTTTTTACAAATAAATAACTGCAAAGTGGGGTGTGCGTAATTATTCAGCCCCCTGAGTCAAAACTTTGTAGAAACACCTTTTGCTGCAATTACAGTTGCCAGTCTTTTAGGGTATGTCTCTACCAGCTTTGCACATCTACAGACTGAAATCCTTGCCCATTCTTCTTTGCAAAACAGCTCCAGCTCAGTCAGATTAGATGGACAGCGTTTGTGAACAGCAGTTTTCAGATCTTGCCACAGATTTTCGATTGGATTTAGATCTGGACTTTGACTGGGCCATTCTAACACATGGATATGTTTTGTTTTAAACCATTCCATTGTTGCCCTGGCTTTATGTTTAGGCTCGTTGTCCTGCTGGAAGGTGAACCTCCGCCCCAGTCTCAAGTCTTTTGCAGACTCCAAGAGGTTTTCTTCCAAGATTGCCCTGTATTTGGCTCCATCCATCTTCCCATCAACTCTGACCAGCTTCCCTGTCCCTGCTGAAGAGAAGCACCCCCAGAGCATGATGCTGCCACCACCATGTTTGACAGTGGGGATGGTGTGTTCAGAGTGATGTGCAGTGTTAGTTTCCACCACACATAGCGTTTTGCATTTTGGCCAAAAAGTTCCATTTTGGTCTCATCTGACCAGAGCACCTTCTTCCACATGTTTGCTGTGTCCCCCACATGGCTTGTGGCAAACTGCAAACGGGACTTCTTATGGTTTTCTGTTAACAATGGCTTTCTTCTTGCCACTCTTCCATAAGGGCCAACTTTGTGCAGTGCACGACTAATAGTTGTCCTATGGACAGATTCCCCCACCTGAGCTGTAGATCTCTGCAGCTCGTCCAGAGTCACCATGGGCCTCTTGGCTGCATTTCTGATCAGCGCTCTCCTTGTTCGGCCTGTGAGTTTAGGTGGACGGCCTTGTCTTGGTAGGTTTACAGTTGTGCCATACTCCTTCCATTTCTGAATGATCGCTTGAACAGTGCTCCGTGGGATGTTCAAGGCTTGGGAAATCTTTTTGTAGCCCAAGCCTGCTTTAAATTTCTCAATAACTTTATCCCTGACCTGTCTGGTGTGTTCTTTGGACTTCATGGTGTTGTTCCTCCCAATATTCTCTTAGACAACCTCTGAGGCCGTCACAGGGCAGTTGTGGAGCTGTTTTGCAAAGAAGAATGGGCAAGGATTTCAGTCTGTAGATGTGCAAAGCTGGTAGAGACATACCCTAAAAGACTGGGAGCTGTAATTGCAGCAAAAGGTGGTTCTACAAAGTATTGACTCAGGGGGCTGAATAATTACGCACACCCCACTTTTCAGTTATTTATTTGTAAAAAATGTTTGGAATCATGTATGATTTTCGTTCCACTTCTCACGTGTACACCACTTTGTATTGGTCTTTCACGTGGAATTCCAATAAAATTGATTCATGTTTGTGGCTGTAATGTGACAAAATGTGGAAAAGTTCAAGGGGGCCGAATACTTTTGCAAGCCACTGTAGATCCACCACAGCTCCTTGAGGTTACCACACAAACTGGCGAATTAGCTCTAGCTGCTAATCGTTAGCTTCATGGCTAATCTGCATCACTACCAAATAAACATTAAATATACACTAAAATGCACTAAAAATACACAATAAATAAACACTACACATAATGGGAATTAACAGCCAACTTTCCCACATTCTCTGCAACCCTGTGGACTTATCTTTAGACCAAGGTCAAGTTATTTAGTATTTTGTATCTGCTTACCTGCAAATATATAGATATAGTACATCGTTACACATTTGTACACAGTCTCACACAGTCTCACACAGCTCTTGTTAGGCGTACTGTATGAGTGGCCTGGCTTGTTTACTCCCACTTCTCCTGCTATTCATTTCAGGAGATACTCCCTCTTGTGGTGTAACAGAGGAATAACTACTCTTCCAGCACTATGTCTCATTGGAGACTGGGGCACACATTATTTTACAACTAATGAAAATTGTTATGGTACGGCTGTGTGGTAGGCAGCATGTAGGACCCAAACGCATGTCACTCAAATGGAGGAATAGACTTAAAGAGGCTGCTTTATTGCAGTGCAAAAACTCCACAAAAATAAATACACAAAAAACAAACATAAACTAGAAGCTAATGCTAGACACAAGGAAACATGGAAATGGAGCCCAGGGAGAAACACACACAGCATGAAGAGGGTGCAACACAACACTGACAGAGAGAAACACAGCGCCTAAATACAGTGAGGGATGACGAGGGAATAACACACAGAAGGAGAGCACAGCTTGGAGTAATCAGACCAGACGAGACAAGGGAAGCAAAACCAGACACATGCACACAGGACAGGAACTATCAAAATAAACAGGAAACACAAGACAGGCACAGAGGCATGGACTTGACACCGAACAGAGGGGGCACAGAAATAAAAAGAACTACTAGAGCTTACAAATACAGAACCATAAACCAAAAGACTAGTAGTGATAAATCATGATGAAATCAAAACACAATAAATAATACAAAAATCAAAATGCTGGGTCGCCGACCAATGACCGTGACAAAAATATTTGAACAATCAGAACATTTTAACCAAATATTATATTGTAAATAAAAGATTATGTGGGGTGTCTTGTTTTTGTCAATAATGCCTTTCTTGTCCTTACACTAATCTCCCCTCAAACTTCAAACTGACATCATTTTACCAGCTAACACAGGACTCGTGCTTTCAGTGATGATAAACCTACACGCATTAGTGATGGGTCGTTCGCGAACGAAATGGCTCTTAGAGCCGGATCTTTGACGTGAACGACGCGAGCCGGCTCCTTATCACGAGCCGTGGGTTTTTTTTTTCTTTCTCTCACCCTCTCTCTCTCTCGCACTTTTTTTCCGCTTCACTCCGCACGCGAGCCTTGTGCTTTGCGCTGGGAAGAGGGGGGAGGGGCGGTAGTTACACTCGCAGTAGCACAGGAACAGAGCAGGAGGGAGAGAGAGAGAAAGAGAGCCAGGGACAACAACGTCACATTAGAAAGGTATAGTAATCATCCACAACTATTTTCAGTTGCGGATGATAAAGGATTCAGAAAGTTTATTCATGCAGGCCCATATGACAGAGAAAGTGCATCTTCTTTTTGTTTTCATATTTTAATTTATATTTAATTGTGTTGTGGTTTACAGTGTTTTGTGTTGTTTCACTTTAAATTTGTTTAAAAGGAAAAAGCTGAAAATTTAAATAGTTAAAAGTTGAAATGTGAATAGTTGGTTTTTGTATTATATGATTTATTTATTACATTTTATGTGGAGTGAATAAATAAAAGTATATTTACGGTGGCCCCTACAGACAAAGCACGTAAAAACTCCAAAACATGTACAAAAGACAACAGAAGTGCTCCAGGATGCTAGGCGCAGTGTTGAGCTTTTGTTACCTAGTGGCTACACAAGCCAGCAAGTACCAATGACCGGATTTGGTGTGTGGTAGTAACAGGTAAATGAACATTTTTTTGAATTATTTGAATATATATGAGTGCTTGTGTATAAATACACAAACAATACACATATGCTTTCAACTGTGTAATTTAAGTGATCTAGGTAGCTCTGTTTTGGAAGTTCAGTTAACGCTAGAAATGTGTTTTGGAATTTGTACGTGCTTTGTCTCTAGGGGCCACCGCATATATTTATATATAAACATATATAAATAAAACCACTTTTTTTTTACATTAGTAATTCCTTTTGTGCATAATTTTATATTGTTGTTAATAATAAATTAATTAAAGCAACAAAACAACCTAAAGAGCCGGTTCGGAGCCGAAAGAGCCGGCTCTTTTTAGTGAGCCGAGCCGAAAGAGCCGGTTCTCTAAAAAGAGCCGAAAATCCCATCACTACTCTGTTGAGCCAACAATCCCTTTAACGTTTACTAGTAATGACTTCATGAACTTCTTCACAAATAAAATTTTTATCATTAGAGAAAAAATTACCAATAATCATCCCACAGATGTAACATTATCTACAGCTACTTTTAGTACCATTGATGTTAAGTTAGACTCTTTTTCTCCAATTGATCTTTCTGAGTTAACTTCAATAATTACTTCCTCCAAACCATCAACGTGTCTTTTAGACCCCATTCCTACAAAACTGCTCAAAGAAGTCCTGCCATTAATTAATTCTTCAATCTTAAATATGATCAACCTATCTCTAATAATCGGCTATGTACCACAGGCCTTCAAGGTGGCTGTAGTTAAACCTTTACTCAAAAAGCCATCTCTAGACCCAGCTGTCTTAGCTAATTATAGGCCAATCTCCAACCTTCCTTTCATATCAAAAATCCTTGAAAGAGTAGTTGTCAAACAGCTAACAGATCGTCTGCAGAGGAATGGCTTATTTGAAGAGTTTCAGTCAGGTTTCAGAGCTCAGCACAGAAACAGCTTTAGTGAAGGTTACAAATGATCTTCTTATGGCCTCTGACAGTGGACTCATCTCTGTGCTTGTCCTGCTAGACCTCAGTGCAGCGTTCGATACTGTTGACCATAATATCCTGTTAGAGCGATTAGAACATGCTGTAGGTATTACAGGTACTGTGCTGCAGTGGTTTGTATCATATCTATCTAATAGACTCCAATTTGTACATGTAAATGGAGAGTCCTCTTCACACACTAAGGTCAATTATGGTGTTCCACAGGGTTCAGTACTAGGACCAATTCTGTTTACATTATACATCCTTCCCCTAGGCAGCATCATTAGAAGAAATAGCATAAATTTTCACTGTTATGCAGATGACACGCAGCTCTATCTATCCATGAAGCCAGGTAACACACACCAATTAGTTAAACTGCAGGAATGTCTTAAAGACAGAAAGACCTGGATCGCTGCTAACTTTCTGCTTCTTAATTCAGATAAAACTGAGGTTATTGTACTCGGCCCTGAAAATCTTAGAAATATGGTATCTAACCAAATTCTTACTCTGGATGGCATTACCTTGGCCTCCAGTAACACTGTGAGGAACCTTGGAGTCATTTTTGACCAAGACATGTCCTTCAACGCACATATCAAACAAATATGTAAGACTGCTTTCTTCCATTTGCGCAACATCTCTAAAGTTAGAAATATCCTGTCTCAGAGTGACGCTGAAAAACTAGTTCATGCATTTATTACTTCCAGGCTGGACTACTGTAATTCTTTATTATCAGGATGTCCAAAAAACTCGCTAAAAAGCCTTCAGTTAATCCAAAATGCTGCAGCAAGAGTACTGACAGGGACTAGAAAGAGAGAGCAGATTTCTCCTGTTTTGGCTTCCCTTCATTGGCTTCCTGTTAAATCCAGAATTGAATTCAAAATCCTGCCCCTCACATACAAGGTCTTAAATAATCAGGCCCCATCTTATCTTAATGACCTTGTAGTACCATATCACCCTATTAGAGCACTTCGCTCTCGCTCTGCAGGCCTACTTGTTGTTCCTAGAGTATTTAAAAGTAGAATGGGAGGGAGAGCCTTCAGTTTTCAGGCCCCTCTTCTGTGGAACCAGCTTCCAGTTTGGATTCGGGAGACAGACACTATCTCTACTTTCAAGATTAGGCTTAAAACTTTCCTCTTTGCTAAAGCATATAGTTAGGGCTGGACCAGGTGACCCTGAATCCTCCCTTAGTTATGCTGCAATAGACGTAGGCTGCCGGGGATTCCCATGACGCATTGAGTTTTTCCTTTCCAGTCACCTTTCTCACTCACTATGTGTTAATAGACCTCTCTGCATTGAATCATATCTGTTGTTAATCTCTGTCTCTCTTCCACAGCATGTCTTTATCCTGTTTTCCTTCTCTCACCCCAACCGGTCGCAGCAGATGGCCGCCCCTCCCTGAGCCTTGTTCTGCCGGAGGTTTCTTCCTGTTAAAAGGGAGTTTTTCCTTCCCACTGTCGCCAAAGTGCTTGCTCATAGGGGGTCATATGATTGTTGGGTTTTTCTCTGTATCTACTGTATAATATAAAGCGCCTTGAGGCGACTTTTGCTGTGATTTGGCGCTATATAAATAAAATTGAATTGAAAATTGAATTGAATTAAGATCACGAAAAGTCAAAGTTTCATACCGATTAAAAGGCCTGATTCTCGGGGACAGCAGCTAATAGGAGTTCTGCTCACCTGTTTACTACCGAGGAGAATAAATGAGAGTATGGCACAGAATAAAAATATATCAGTAATCCATGGAGGGAAATATTCCCCAGGCGATCTCTAGAGGCTTCAAACTACTACTGCTTCAAAGCTTGCTTCGGTATGGATCGTTACAAGTGACTGATGACCAGTGTTGGTCAAGTTACTTGAAAAAAGTAATCAGTAACTAATTACTGATTACTTCCCCAAAAAAGTAATCCCGTTACTTTACTGATTACTTATTTTCAAAAGTAATTAATTACTTAGTTACTTTTTAAAAACACGATTTACAATCTGAATAGGTGATAAAGCAATAGATCTTTCAGCCCAATTCTACTTTTTCTGCATAATCCATCATACAAAATGTAATCAAATGGAAAAGTCTCTTTTTAAAACTTGTTTTATTAGTTTTAATCTTTTAACTTTATGCATCAAGCAAAAATTTAATTATATGCAACATTCTCTGACTGGAAGAAATTTGTTTAACATTTAAACCTATTTTCTGCACATTCCAGCACAAAATAAAATAGGTTTTTTTGTGTTTACACTCAGTCTTTCAAATAGATGCAAGTAAAACAGCAGAAAATAAATAAAATCAAAGACTCGGCGGTCCTGTTGCTCTATTTTCACCTGTAAAGCAGGAGTGGGGTAGGCGGAGGTTTGCCCTGGTGCAGGTGTGCCGCAGCGGTCAGTTGAAGAATCCGCGAGTTTCTCTGTGAATTTCCCATTACGTTGTAGCGCAAGTTTAGGGGGTTTTTTCGCTGTAAAAAGAAGTTTTCTTCCCACGCACAACGGACACTAATGTTTTTGTCACTTTTTACAGAATCAAACTCAAAATAAGGTCAGTACTTCCACGCTTTAAACGCTGCATGCTCATACTCTCTCCCGCACTCGATATATTGTCCATTGTTGATCTGCACACAGCTGTTGTCACGAACGTCGTACTCGCTTACGTCACTGTCATGAGACATTCTCGCAACAAAATCACGGTTTTAGTAAAAGGTTTTTGAAATGAAGTTTTTTAAAGTGCAATTAAAAAAAGGTTTTTGAAATGAAGTTTATTAAAGTGGAATTCGAAAATGTTTTTTGAAATGAAGACTTAAAAAGCATTTTAAAAATCAGTTTATTAAATTGGAATTCAAAAATGAATTTACAAATGCAGATTTTATTCTACAATTCATTAATTAAGCACAGAATTTTTTATTTCGATGCGCGTGGCTCTTGTGGTCCTCCATATGTTTTGTTCTTCACTTCCAGCTGGGATTCAGCTTCATCTGAATAGTTCACATAGAACAGGATAAAAGCTTCTGATTAATGATTATTGGTCTATATAACTTTATTTTAAACAAAGTTTACAAAGAGCTCTGAAATAAGAGCAGAGATCTGAACACTAAACTCAAACACAAAGACAAAAGGAAAAAGCAAACATAGAAACACAAGCTGTCACCATGATTCATTAAAAATAAGAGTAATAAAGCTCTCATAACAGAGACATTAAAGCTGCGAGAAGTAGTAACTCTCCCTTTGGAAACTGTTACAACACCTAAAACATATTTCAGCCCAAATATTAATCTTTGATTCTATAAAGGAAGAAATACATGAACATAACTTTTCTAGTGAAAATAAAAACAGTCAGTGATGAAGCTCAGATAAATGGTGTTGATTAGGGGTGTCAACATCAGGCTGGGAGGGGCCAGAATGAGCCAACACTGTATGGTTATGGAAAACATGAGGGAGGGCATAGTTTTTGGACTTTTAACTTTATGAAAAAAGACCACAACAAAAAGTTGTTGTTTTGTTTGTTTGTTTGTTTGTTTGTTTGTTTGTTTGTTTGTTTGTTTTAGTTTTACAGCTTTTACAGCCTCCCCCAATATAATAATAAACAACAACTAATCAATGAGCTACCAGAACTTTTTTGTAATTTTACAGATTTATTTCTTACAATTTAAGTCCAAAGAGTCATGCTGGCAGATATCTTTTTTTAATACAGCAGAATTCTTTTTTTAGGAAGAAAATTAAAAAGACATAATGTTGAAATTACCCCTTTTTTCTTATGTTAATATATCTCAGTGATTAAATGTTCAGTTAAGCTTCTTTACATTGACAGAAAGGAGGGTTTCACTGGTCCGACCCACTGAAGATCAAAGTGGGCTGTAAGTGGCCCACACTGTAAAATGAGTTTGACGTCCTGGGTGAGATCAGCAGAGAACATCGAGGAAAGCAGCTCTTTGTGAGGCTGTGGATCCTCTTCATACGACCTCTCTGTGATGTCAGGCTGCTGTGGATCAGCTTTACATGAATATACAACAACATCCAGTCTATGAACAGAGGACATGGGGAAGCTTCAGACTCAAACTCTACAAGTCCTTTATACAGTCCAGGTCAAAGTCTGATGATCCTTTATTAGTAAAACTTTATTGGTTAGTCAGTGTGAACAGTAAGTCTCACAGGGTGGTGGTGGTGGTGGTGGTGGTGGGGGGGGGGGGGGGGGGGGTGTGGAGGTGACTTTTCTTTTATTTGATGTAAACTCTTTCAGTTTTGTTCTCATCTTATGAAACTCCTCAATGATCTTCTGACTCTGATCAGCTGCCTTTTTGATGGCGTCTCTTAACTTTTGATCCTCTTCAGGAGTCGCAGTCACTCTGAAGGCTTCCTTGATGAGCATTACCAGCCCACCCATAACATCCAGCAGGGTTTCAGTTACAACCAGAAGTCCTGAACTCATCTCTTTCAGGTGTGACACCTGTCTGAGGGTCCTCTGAAACTCGTCCACATCAATCTGAGAGTTTTTGGCCTGAGCTTCAGTTGATTCCTTTTCCAGCTTTTCACATATCGTCTTTATTTCTTCCAGACTAGGCATCAAAGCAAACTCCTTGGTTAGGATTAGAAAAAGATGAATTTAGGTTCAGGTGCACTGGCTGCACCTTGTTTAATGACTGAGCAGTAGTCAAACTGAAACTCTCACAGCTCATCCGGAAGAGAAATAGAAATGCAAAGGAAAAGCTAAAACAATGAAAAGATTTTTATTATTTTTTTTAAATGAAGAACTTCGAGAAAATTCTGCACTGACTTGAACAGCAGAGCTCGTGGATTGATGGCAGAGAGTTAGTCGGGATGCTTTGAGTGGTCTGACTTCAGGAATAAGCTGTGAGGTGAATTATTAACTTCTTCTCCACCTTGCTTCATCAGTCACATGACCCGGTATCTCTGCTGTCAGCCTTCAGTCTGCATCGGTGTTTGTGTTCAGTTACAACAGTGATTAACTTTGATCTGATATGCTGGACTCCTGGAATCCAGTTTAAAGTTTGATCATGATTGAAATCTGTAATTCACAGTTCTTTAAACAGTGATAAAACTGTTCATATGGTATTGGTGGGTTTCTGAGAGGTTATTAATGAGGCGCAGACACACAAGGAAGGGAAGGACTGGTTATCTCAGAGGGCTTTGATAAGCTGTCTCTCCATCAGAACTACACTTTACATTTGTATGTATGTACTGTTGAAATGAGATTGCCTGAAGCGCCTCAATGCTGTGCTTTATATTTACCAAAGTGTCATATAATTATATAGTGTAGTATTGAATGGAAGCGGCCCTGATATTAAAGGCCTTAGACTACGTGTCCTTTAGTGATAGAAATGTAGGAGACTCTCACCCACGCTTGTCTGCAGAAGTTGTCTGCCAGTGGAAATTTACTAGAAGGGAGTAGGGCAAGGTCGCAGCCTCGCCGAAGCCGAGAAAAGATGTTTTGCAGCTAATAGACAATAACCTCTGACTACGCTATGCAACGTGACTACTGAATGCTTGTGTAACACTGTTGTTTAGACTAGAGTGGGACAGCCTGTAATAAAACTGTTAAGCACATACTGCCATTTCGAGATTTGCGTCAGAGTGTCATGCAGGACGCATCTCCCTTCCGGAAGTAATAAAAGGGCGTCAGGGGGTTCCCCAGGAGCATCTTCCTTGGGGGGCTCAACCCGGGGTAGCGGTCATGGCCAATTAAGGGCTCTGTTGGCTCTTAGGTGACGGTTTCCTCATGGCTGCGTGCAGCGGGGCTAGGGGAGGGTCTGTGCTGACGGACGTGGGTTACTGACCTGGTAGCCTGGCTGCCCCTGGGTGGGTCCGGGACAGGCGTGAGGTTCTGGGGGCGCTCCGTCTCTGGGCTGGGGCCCTGGCCGGGCCTCGGGGGCTTGGGTCCTGGTTGGTGTGTTGCTGGGGTTGTGGGCGGGTGGGTATATGGGGGCCCAGTCCTGGCGCAGGGCGCCGCCGGTGCATCGAGCCACCTGGGGGACTCTTCAACTGGTGGGGGAGGTTGTCACATCTTGCAGGAGCTTTCCTCTCTTCAGGAATTCTCTCTGCAGGAGGGGGAGATATAGGAGAGGTGGAGGAAGATCTCAGCCTGGGCGTCTATTGTCTTGTGTAGTCTGGAAGATGAGTGGATGATGGGGTGGGTGCAGTTTTCTCTGTAGTGGGGTCGGGTGGGCTGTCCCGGGCTCTGTGGGGCCGGGCGGCGCTGCTGGACTGGGCCCTGGTCCGGATGGGCCTGGGCCCCCTTTCCCTGGCGGGTTGCAGAGCATGGGGGTGCCTACTGGGGTCAGCGGGGGAGCTGGCCCCAGGGAGGGGTCACTTGCCCCTCCCTTTCTTCCCTCCCCATCTCCAGCTGCCTCCCTCTTCCCGCTCCACCACAATCACCCACACATGCAGGGCCTTGGGGTAGGGGTGTGTCACCAGGGTGCAGAGGAGGCATCCCCCCCCTCTGTCCCCTTCTGGCTGCCTCTGCCTCAATTTTATCTCACAACTTAGACATTCACATTACTCACACTCTCATAACACATACATATAGGATCTTGGGGGTGGGCTCACAACACGGACTCCAAATTACCATCAGGGTGTACACCGCACCCCTGGCGTCGTTGCCCACCTCTCAATTTTAAATACACGTAGACATTGAGGGCTATCAGGAGGGGCTATGCGCTTACCTGCTGCTCTCTGGCAGGTAGCTCCATGCCCTCCTGGGTTTTAATTGCACCTTAGAACACATATACATCAACACTACATATGAGCGGGTAGAGGGAGGTTTGGAGTCTTCTCACACCCCCGGTCTCTGCGGCCTGCTGGAGCGGGGGGGCTAGGAGGAGGAGTTGGCCGTCCGACTGGGGTCTGGTGTGTGGGGCCTCCCTGCTGCTGCGGAGTCGGGGCAGTCTGCTTCTCCCCACTGCAGGGAAAAGGGTAACACCACCTGGGTCTGGGTGCAGTTTCCCCCTGCAGGGGCAAGGGTACCTAGACCCGGTTCTTAGAGTACGCTTGGGGAGTGTGATTGTGTGTACAGCGTCTCTTTATGTCTGTCTGCATGTTGGTTGAGTGTGGAGTAATTGCCTATGAGAGCATGAGGGTGGGAATGGATGTTTGTATTTGAGTGTGCCTGTATGTCTGTGTCTATGTGTCAGGTTGGGTATCAGACGCCACCTCTCTGGGGACATCTCAGGCCCTCCAAGGTTTGGAGGCCTATCTCCCCCCACCACTTCCCCTGCCGGTGGCAGACGCCCTCAGACATCGATGCGTTGGTGGTTCTTTGTGTCCGGGGGTGGGCGTCCGGGTACACACCGGCTCACTCCTTGGTGGCTGCTTATCCGGGCCTGGAACCTGGGGCTCGCTCGGGCCACTTCGGGGGTGGGGTGCCCTCGGCCTCTCGGCCTGGGGCTCGGTCACTCAGGCACAGCTGGCTGCCGGCGGAGCTCACGGGCACGTCACTGCAACCCCCCCTGGCTTCTGCTCCGCGGCTGCTGAGTGATCCCTCATCTGGGACTCTCCTCAGCTCTTTCTGGGACAGTGGCGCGGCTGCCCCTCTGTTGGTCTTCCTTGGTCTCTTGTGTTCTGGGGGCCTCTGGATGTCTGGAGTTTTGATCTCCTCCATACCTGCTTCATGCCCTGGAGGATGGGACTGTGGCCCCCCACACCCTCTAGCAGATCATTACATTAAGGAACCTTTTAAATACAAGCGCGCTCATGCTCACAGGTGTACACACAGGTGATCACACACACAAACTACACCCTTTTTGGCTCCTACCTCAAAGCACACTGTGCGCTGTCGATCTTACGTGCTGCACAATAATGTTTAATATTAAGTATGTAGTGTTATATTCCCATATATCATTGTGATGTTGTTTATTCTATTACTCTCGTTTTCTTCTGCTTGTTTTCTTTTTTCTTTCTCAACAGGTGATCCAGGTGATCGATATATGTATTTTTTGTCTGCTTATTTTGTTGCTTTTTGTTTTTTGCCCTTTATCCCCGTCCCTCTTCTCCGCTGTTTTTTTTTTTTGTGTTGTTTTGTTTTGTTTTTTCCCCCCTCTTTCTTTCTCCCTTTTCTTTTCCCCTGTCCCGTATCTAGCAAGTAAAAAAAAATAAAATAAAATAAAATAAAATAAACAATAAAAGGTAAATCAAATGGACCATTACGGCAAGGCTGGGATGGTCCATTTGGTAAAGTAAATCCGTTGGGCATCTTTCTTCGCCTTTAGACAATAATTCTGATGGCAAAAGAACCAAAAGGGACAGGTTTAAAAAAAAAAGAAAAAAAAAAAAAAAAAGGAAGTAATAAAAGTGTTAAAATGATCTACTGAGCAGTGTGTTGTCTTCCATCAGATGCCTATGAGGAATCCAAAAAACTTGGTGAAGTGTTGATATTTAACAGTAACATATGGCTGCACAGGATCACCAAGTCACAGGAGGATCACCTTTTTCAACTTTTGGATTTAACACTTTCCAGTCGCTGCTGCTGAGAGCTATCATGGGAACCCTCAATCATCAGTGTAGGAAACAAACTTCAGACATATCAGTCTGTCGGGTTAGAAATCATAAACCACTGGGACTCCATTTCACCTGCTTTAGTGCAACTGACAGTAATAACAGGTGCACTGAAGACACATCAACCCACAAACAGGGAATGGTTAGCATGAGATAGTACCTGCAGACCCAGCTCCTCCATATGTGCTGTCACAAGAAGCTTTGCTGTGTCTCTCCACATGTACATAGCCTGTCTGTCCTCTCTGTCCACATGTGGCCCTCTAAACAATCTCAAGTGTTGATGAATACCTGTACCTGTAACCACAGGCAGTATAAAAGATGGATGTAGCTACAGTGATGTCAGCCAATGGTGACGACCTGTTTTGTAGCCCCAAGCGTTTGGGCAAAGAAGTGGTTCAACTCATCCGCTAGCAAAGCATAACCATTAGTAGCTTTGAATCACATCTGTACTGCCACATTTGAGCCATGACAAACCTGTCATGGGTCAGGGCGATGGATGCTGATGGTGGAGTGTGGGTGGATTTTCTTCTTCGTTTTTTCTCTCCTTCGCCAACAATTCAGAGTTAAGAATGAGCAGGTGTGGAGCAGGTCAGCACTTTGGCCTTGGCTCCAAGCCTGAGCCACGGGTCCTGTGGGTTTGCTTAAGGACCGAGCTATGGAAGTGTGGTGTTGTCAGGATCGCAGGAGGCCTCTGCAGCCTGGGAATCCAGCAGGAGTACATTCTCCTGGATTTGGTAAAGGTTGGATATCTGATCTTCCAGCTGGGATCTTTTCTGTCTGAACCAAAGGCATGTTAAGCATTAGCTGTCAAAATTGAATTGAATCTTTATTTTGAACATATTAAAAAAGTACAACAACATACAAATAAAAAGAGACAAACAAACAAAGCAAAACAAAAGGAAAACAAGCAACCACAACTACAACCCCCCCCCCCCAAAAAAAACACAACAACTTTCATGTTCAAAAAGGAACATAACCTTATTTAATCCCACCCCCTTTCCACTATCTAGTAATCCATAGACGACACTTTTTCGACTTGTTTATGCCCTGATCGTCAGAAATATCTGATTATAAATACATTATATGTTACATGTATTTTTCATATATTAATCATTCAGTTATTCAAGTAGAAACAAAGTAAAACAGACGAGTAGAATGAAGCAGACAGCAGTCGACCGGATAGTGTAGTGTCGCAATGACATAATACATTATTCATAAAACTTTATTTGTTAGTCAGTGTGAACACAGTACAGGTTCAGAGGTTAGAAGCAGAGTTGATGTTACTGCTGTCTGTAAGTTCATGTGAACTCTCTTAGTTCTTTTCTCATCTTATCAAACTCAGTAACAACCCTCTGACTCTTATCAGCTGATTGTAGGATGGCGTCTCTTAACTTTTGATCCTCTTCAGGAGTCACAGTCACTCTGAAGACTTTCTTGATGAGCATTACCAGCCCACCCATAACAACCAGCAAGGTTTCAGTTACAACCAGAAGTCCTGAACTCATCTCTTTCAGGTGAGACACTCGTCTGAGGGTCCTCTGAAACTCGTTCACATCAGTCTGAGTGTTTCTGGCCTGAGCTTCAGCTGATTCCTTTTCCAGCTTTTCACATATCGTCTTTATGTCCTCCAAGTTCTTCTTCATTGGTCTGACTTTGGCCATGAATTCTTCTCCCCATGTTTTTACTTTCTTTGCTTTTCCTTTCTCTGACAGAATTTTTTATGACATTGGTAGTAACAACAGTGGCTCCACCTCCAGCAACTGCACCTGCAACTGCAGCTGCAGTTGCAGGTGCAGTTGCAGGTGCAACTAAACTTAGTGCTACAGTGAACGGAGCTGCTAAGATCCCGCCAATAAGAAATCCAACTCCGAATTTTCTCACTATGTCAGTTTTACTCTGCATTTTTCTGACTTCCTCTGCAATCTTCAGGAACTCTCTCACAATCTGTCTCATCTGTGACTCGCTGCTGTTGAACTGTTGGATGAATGAAGTTGCATGTCGGATGTAAGAAGCAACCTGTGAACACATGGGTATAATTTTTACAGAATAACCACCAAACTAAATAAGTGCATCTAAAAAAATCTGAGACTGGAGTAGTCCAAATTTCCCCCATTTATCAAAAGAGAAACCTGAAACAAACAGAGTTTAGTAATAAAGACTGATCACAGTTTCAGAATATATGATGTCTGGAAGCTCAACTGTCACCCATGAGTTAGCATCCTCAGTGTTGTAACTCCACCAAGACACCATCAGAAGGTCAAGGGAATGGTGAGAGATAATTTATGTGTGTTGCACAGAGAATCGGACTGGTCTTACATAATACAGTTTAATAATTGCCTTAATCAATTGATGCAAATGATGGTTTTGCAGTGGTAAAACTAAAACAGCAACATTTTTTCATGTATTATGCTGCTAACACAAATTGGCTCTTTGCAAGCCAAGAACCCACAGTGATGATACAGCTGAGTGAATGCTGACCCCAGCCCCCAGACCTGGAACTTCAACAGGTTCCAAACTGATGAGCAGTCAGGATATGCTGCTTAGAGATGGTGATAACTCTCAAAGCAGAGCCAATGACAATTCATAAGCAAATGAAAGTAGCAAATTCTTTCTTTACAGCTTGGTGATGAAGTAGTAATTTCTAATTTGTCACCACTAAATTACCAAAGTAATAACCAGGTATTAATATCATGTTAGTAATATTATGGTAGCAACAGTGGTTACAATTGAGTAATATTACACTGAAAGTTATGTAATTGGATAAAAAGGGTAATAGTAATTCCACAACATTTGTCACTGGAGCTAAATGTAACATAATCATTCTGTGACTTGGATACATATTTAATGAATTTGGTAAAATAGTATGTACCATAGCCCTGGCAGATACTGTTTTGATATTCTGTCTCTCTCCGTTAAAATAAAACTACCATACAATTAGAAACTGTTCATTCACTGAAAGTGAACAAACTTACAAATTCAGCAGGAGTTCAAATAAATATTTCCTACACATTTTTTAATTTATTTCTTTTAACAAGTAACAAACATTTCAAACCAGACGAGGGTCTTCTGCTGGAGGGTTTCCTCTCCAGCTGACGAGTTATCTGCTTTAAGGTGTGCTCTTGTTAATTATACCAGCAAGTCAAATCTCTCTGATTTGGTGCTTTCTTTTTCAAAGGAGTCAGTCTCCACAGTAATGCGCGGTGAGGAGGTAACGCTATTAAGAAGTGTTGGTGGTTGTGCTGCATTGTGTTGGGACATGGCAGGAAGATAAGCATGGAAGAATCATAAGAGAATGTTTTCAGGTAGTAGTGAATGGATTTACATGATCTAAGTCACTGTCAACCATGCTGATGGACTTTTTTTTTTTAAAACAGTCTGATGATACACACCTGATATTATAAATTATGAGCATTATCTTCTTCGCTTTCATAAAGAATGCTTCAGTGTCTAATCTGCTTAAGGGGGTTATAAAGGAAGCACTTAAGTACCTTTCCTCAGTAGTTAGAGAATTCCACCTGCACTTGTTGAATTTTACCACAGACAATTCCAGGTCATGTCATTCGGTTAGGAGCCTGGACTATACTGGACAAACTGGACTATTCAGCCAAAGCCCTGGTCAAATACGTTCTCTTACTCCCTACTGGGTTCCATACATGTAGGTTTGTTTGTTTTAACTCTTGTGTTCCAGTGACAACACAACAGACCATTACACTCATCCAAACAAAGGCTTGATATGCTTTTTTTTATTCCTTCTGATTCCACACATGCTCATCATTTGCTCATAGGCCATGTCCACACTAATATGTTTTTGTTTGAAAACGCATCTTTTTCTCTCTGTTTTAGCCTTCCGTCCACACTGAGACGGCATTTTCGGTCAAGGAAAACGCAGCGTTTTGAAAATGCTCTCCAAAGCGGATACATAGGTTGAATCATCAAGCATTTCACACATAATAATAATAATAATAATAATACATTTTATTTAAAAAATAGTGCCTTTCAAAGCACCCAAGGACACACTGTACAACAAATAAAAACACAAAAACTGGAAATATACACAATAATAAGAATAACAGATAAAAGTTAAGAGCATACAGAGGATACATGCGCAGTACTGGAACGTAAGTGTTTTTGGCCGTTTCAATGTGGGCGCACAACTCTGTGAAAATGACGGAAAACGATAGTGTGGACGCGGAGCGTTCAAATTTATCCGGGCTAGTGTAGACATAGCCTTAGTGACTTCTTTGGTAATAAATATAATAATTAGCATTGCAACAGTCGTCTCTCCCTTCATCACTGGCTGTGAGCTGGCTTGGGATTTTGTTGTAAACACAAAGTTAAGAGTCAAACTGCTGCTTTGTGTGATGCATTTTTTCATTTATAATTCTAAATTTGGGACATTTTGATCCATCTTTAAATTGTTACATCACTTCAAACTCCAAGAGAGGTTATGTAGTATGGTTGTATGAATGCATGTGTGACTGATTGTGTGGTGGTAGATAGAGTTTTACGTACCACTAGGAGTTGAATCTTCACCTTATTACACTCGCTGACAACAACCTGACATTGATCAGCTGACAGCAGGATAGACTTTTTTAACTCTTTGACCACTTCATGAGTTGGATGGACTCTGATGGTTCTTCCAGTAAGTGTGACTAGTTTATCCATAACTTGTAGCAGTTTTTCAAATTCAATCAATCCTTCATTCATCTCCTTCAGTTTAAACACGTAGATGTGTGATCTCCGAACCTCTTTCATGTCAGTTGGAGTAATTTCAACCCGAGCTTCAGCTGATTCTTTCTCCAGCTTTTTAAATGTACTCTTTATTTCTTCTAGGCTCTTTTTCAGTAGTTCACAATTTTCTATGAAATTTCTATCCTCTGAAATTATTATATTTACATCTAGAGCAGCAGCTCCACCATCAGCAGCAGAAACTAAACTTAGTCCTCGATTTGGTGGAGGTGCAAGGGCGGCTGACATTAAGACTTTAGCTCCTATTTCTCCAGTACAAACTCCTGCTGATTTCAGACTTTCTGTATTTCTCTGCATTTCTTTTATATCTTCAAAAATCCTCTTGGATAAAATCTCTCTGACCTTTGAGTCTTGGCTGGAAAAATGTTTGATGATTGAATTTCCGTGTTGGAGGAAAGAAGCTGCATGTAGAATAAATGATGCTGAATACTGGAAATATGAAACTGCATGCTGGATAAATAAAGCTGCATGTTGGCTGTAAAAATCCTCATGTTCAGTTAGTATCTGTGGACACACAAAGAGAGACATCATTTTTACAGAGTTACCACCTGACTAAACATGTCCATCAAACATATCTGGGAATTCAAACTTTTTCAGTCACACACTGAGGTTTAAGCTAAAAGCTCAGTCATACAGACTGATTACAGCTGGTGGATTTTTGAATGTTATCAAGTCTGGGAGTTTGCAGCTGACCTTCCAGACTGTCAGGGGTTTCATTTTCAGCGCCACTTACTGTTTAACTGTTTTACTCCGCTGCAAGATTACCGAGTCAGAAACACATTTACCACAGGACTGAGCATTTTAACAGCATTTTAAGATCTAAACATTTTGTCTGTGTTGTATAAAAACTGAGAAAAGTGCCACAAAATAAACAAGTAAGATAGCATGGAGCACACTCAGTCTACTGTGTTTACATGAATCTGAAAACCACACCCACTCCATTTGTGGTTCAGCTGTAAATAGAGATGTCAATCATTCAGATGCTGAGTTGAAACATCAACCACAGCACCTCCGTGATCAGTGAGAAGGTCTGATGCAAATATCAGTCTGGCGGTTCTTTTGGCAGATATTAAAGCTAGTGCTGTGATTCTTAAAGTGTGAGCTACATGACAAAAAAGTCATGTGGGAATTAATGTTTAACATCGACATAGTTTTTACAGCAGAGCAAAGAAATTAATCTCAGGTATAGTAATCTGCTCATTCACTGTCATGGCTGTAGATGGGCATCAAAATCAAGAGATATCTGGCAGTTACGAAAAGAAAAATAGGTGTTGCATCTGAGACAAACATCATTATCATTCTCTTGGTTTCATGGTGAATGTGGTACATGATGAGGAGAGACCCATGTGTATCTTATGATTGAACAGTCTGCCAGCTGACAGTATGAGGCCAACAAATTAGGAAGACACTTAGGGACATTACACCCCAGTGACATGAATAATCCACTCTTTTTGGAGAATATCTTCAGCAGGAAGATGCTTTCTAAAATCTCCATCAGTAAACAGCAAAGCACTAACGGCATCGTACAAAGTCGCATACAAAATTGCCCAGAGCAAGAAACCTCACAGGATAGCAAAGAAGCTCATACGCCCAGCAGCTTTAGATATGGTGTCATCGATGCTCAATGAGACAAGCGCTGCAAAATTAAAGGCTCTTTCTCTGTTGAGTGACACAGTTGGAAGAAGGATATGTGATGTTTTAAGTGAACAATTACTGATGTGCTGAAGGGCAAAGTTTTCGTCTTACAGGCGAACGAGGCTACAGACAGCAATAAAGACTGTCTTTTGATTTCTTATGTTCGCTTTGTCATGTCAGAGGCCCTGTGTGAGGATGTGTTGTTTTGCAAGTATGTCCCAAGTACAGCAACAGCTGATGAGCTCTTTAAGCTTCTTGACTGTTATCTTACAGAACAAGTCTCACCAAATGTGCAATGAACGCACTGCTTCATACACAGAGAAGCACTCTGCAGATTAGCCCAGAATTTAGGCTGACGTTGTTGCCACAGTGAATTTCAATAAACAAGGCCCCTTAAGGCGTGACTGTTCATTGCACTTTGTGAGGAGATTCAGATGTTTTTGGAGGTGGAGCTTAATGATGAAACCTTTTTGATGAAGCTGGCCTATCTTAGCGATATATTTGGAAAGCTAAATGATTTAAATCTTCAGCTTCAAGGCAGAGACAAAAATCTCCCTCATAGCAGACAAAATCAATGCATGCACTCTAAAACGTGAGATGAACAGCAGGCAACTTGATGAAGGAAATGTTGATTCCGTTGGGTATCTAAATGAATTTGCCAAAGCCAGTGAGTTGGAAGCTTGCACATTGATCTCATTTCTTAAAGAGCACATCTTTTCCCTGAGAGCATTTTTTCAGAAATAGCTCTGCACCTGCTGATTTTACTTCTGCTGAAGAAAACAGTTTATTGAGATCACGTCTGACACACACTCAGGCTGAGCTTTTCAGCTCAGACACTAAGTGAATTCTGCCTTGGTGTGTAGAGGGAGCATCTACTCATAGGACAGAGAGCTGTGGGCATTCTGCTTCCATGTACCACATCCTATCTCTGTGAGATGGGATTTTCTGCTGTTTCCTCACTGAAAACAAAATATAGACTGAGGCTGAATATTGAACATGACTTCAGAGCAGCAGTATTAAGCCTCCAACCACGTTTTGAAAAGCTGCGCAGTGAAAAACAGGCTCACTGCAGCCACTAAGAGTGAAACGTTTTAAACTCTCACTAAACAATTTTTCCATCTTTCTTCACAAGTTTCTGGATTTGCTCTTTTTTATGAGACTGAACTTTATTGTTGCATTTCTGATAAAGTACCCATTCTGTTTAATTTGTCACTGGTTTTTAAAAAAAGAAAAGGGAAGACTAATGTAGCAGTATAGTGATGCAAACAGTTGTTTGAAATTAAAGTTTTTATTTTCTTTTTACAAGAAAAACTACTGAGGAATTCAATGTGAATGAGTTATTATCTAAATAAAGTTACACCTCTCTTATTGCTTTGTTGAGATGGGGCATGAAAATATTTGTTATTAATATTTTGCTCTAGTGCAAGAATGATGACAGTTGTCTAGCAGTGATGCCCGCACACAATTTGATTATGACATATAGCATAGAGGTTTCTTACTCATAATCATACTCGTCTTTACTTTCACATTGTGCTAGAAATGATGAGAATAAATTGTTGAAACTGAGATTTTCCAATTTTCCGTAAACTTTGTGTTAGTTCTACCTTTAAACCTTTCTGTATTTAACACTGATAAACATATTAGTAATAGAAACATACACATTTATATGTAGCTATATATATAGAAACAACACGATTTTGGTAATTACCAATAATGTTATGTTAGAACAGCTGTGGCATAAACCTTGGATGGTGGTTTAATAAATGTTTTCAGTACTGTACAGTCAGTGCATTATAGTCTCTTTAGGTTAATGTTATTTGGCAAAACTGAATTACTTGGCCTTTAAATGTGTAGATTTAGTAGTTAAAATTAATTTTCTAGCTTATTTAGAAGCAGAAATATTAAGACTTTTATGGTGATCATTTTGTAAAACATGTCAGCCTCATAGATGTCTGTGTAAATGTTAATGTTGCTGTTTTCATTACTTTGATATAACACAGAATTTAATTTATATATCTTCCACACATCTTAGATCTTCCCAGTGAGGGTGTAAGGCAGAGAGAGAAGAGATGCAAGGAAGCAGGAAGTGAAGCTGCCAGATGAATAATCTTTGCATCCATTGAGTTATAACCCTACAAGCAATGCAGCGCTTCACCTTGTGAATTATCACAGGAAGAAATTTAAGTTTGCTTAATGAAAAGAGTCTAGAGGGGGTTTGGTCTGTGAGTTTTCCCTCTGTCAGTCATCATGTTGTCTGTGTTCACAGAATCTAGTGTTCAGTTTTACATCTTTGTCATATTTCTCTTGTTGTTTTACTTGTAGTGTGTCTTTTTTTTTCTTAAGTGTCCAACATTTTGGTCTTCCTCTTAAAGGAACTCATCACTTAAAAAAATGTGAACACAGCTATGTAGTGTTACACTGTGATTAGAGATTACTAGTGATTACTGTGGGATGGGAAACTCTGCTTTTACTTACCTCTCTGAGGTCAGTCTTCATTACAGCACACTCATCAACAAGGCTCTGACTCTTCTTAGCTGACTGGATGATACAATTTCTTAACTTTTCATCTTCTTCAGGGGTTGTATTGTGTCTTAACACCTTTTGCATGTGCTCTCTTATCCCATCTATTGCCTGTTTCAATTCTCCCAAGTCATCCAAAACTCCTGAACTCATTCTCTTCAGTTTAGACACTCGTCTGAGGAGCCTCTGAAGCTCCTCCATATTGGTCAAAATATTTTTAGCCTGAGCTTCAGCCGATTCCTTTTCCAACTTTTCACATGTCGTCTTTATTTCTTCCACATCCTTCTTCATTGGTTCAACAATAGCCATTAATTCTTCTCCTAATTTTTCCACTTCCTCTGCAAATCTTCTCTCTGACTTTATTTTTGCACCAGGGGCACCAGCAGCAGGAGGAGCTCCTCCTCCAGCCACATACTTAGCCATTTTAAACATAGTACCTGCAAGAACAGCAGTGCCTGCAAGAACAGCAGTACCTGCAAGAACAACAGCACCTGCAAGAACAACAGCACCTGCAAGAACAACAGAACCTGCAAGAACAACAGAACCTGCCGCTAAAGGTAAAGAAATTGGTGCTGTAACCAAAGCAGTTGCTCCTAAAACAACTCCTGCTCCTGTGGCGGCAGATCCTGTTTCTTCAGCAGTAGGTGCAGTTTTCTGTCTGCACGCTACCTCCTGCATCTTTTGTACTTCTTCAGAAATCCCCTTGAGCTTTTCTACAATCCCTCTCATCCTTGATTGACAACTATTAAATTGTTGGAAGAATGAATGTGCATCTTTAATAAGTTTTTCCATTACTCTAGATAAGTATTGCAAGTCTGTGCCCTCTGCTGTTTTTGGAGCCAAGGCCATTTTCTGCAGTTTCCTCCAAACTGGATGTGCTTACAAGTTTTTCTCTGCCCAGTCTGGTGAACAGCTTCACGTCTGACAGGTTAACTGTGGATAAGGGTTGATGCAGGTGAGTTAAACACATTCAAGACTGGAAGAACCCAGTCAAAGAAACTCAAGACACTTTATATTGTAAAGCAAAGACCAGTGTTGGTGTAGTTACTTGAAAAAAGTAATGTATTATACATTACTTGTGACTTTTCATAAAAGTAATTTAGTATGTTACTTAAGCAAAAATAAACTACATTGTCACATAATTATCATTTAACAATATAAACCTGAGGCTACAGCCCTACACAAACAACACAGATCCCTATCCTAATGAGGAAACACTTATTATCCTACTCCTAGTATTTATGTATGAACACAAAGTCAACAGCACAAATCAAGGATGAAAACCAGCGCAAAGAGAGTTTAAAGCGGTCGTCACTGTGATTCTACTGTAGAAATATGAGTAGGTAAAAACAGAGGCTGCAGCCTGACTGTTCATTAGTTTCTTACCTGTTAAAGTTCAGGGCCTGGCTGCTCTGCTGGGGTCTGCATTCACTCAGCTGTATCATCACTCTGGGTTCTTGGCTAGCTTGTGCAGGTGCTTGCGAATAGCCAAAGTTGTGTTAACAGTATAATGCAGATGTTTCTGTCCTGGACGTAGTTTGCACTTTACCCTCGCACTCTCGTCCTTTTCTGCAATAAAAATAAAAGTAATGTCTATATCCCCACTGCTCAAAAGCTTTGTTGTTGCATCACTCCACCATTTTCCTCCTCACATGTGAACTAAAACTCTTTCTTCCCCCTTCTATCCACCTGGCATACAGATAACTGAAAACACTTTTTATTGTAACTAACAACATAATTGTAACTGTAATGTAATTACTGAATAATGGGTAATGGGTTACACTCAACACTGGTAAAGAGTCTACAACATTGCTCTGAGAAACCCAACAAGCCAGTGGCAATAGTTCAAGATGTAATGACAACACCAAAGAGCATTCTTCGGTTATACATCAACACTGAAAATGACAGTTTGTCATTATGAAAGTAGGGCAAACCTCTAGAAGCTGCATTCAACTCCACATTCCTGAGCCAACACCCAGAAACTTTTAGGATCACTTTCTTTGCTGTCACAATCATTAAGCTGATGCAAACATTAAGCTGTATGTCCAGCTTAATGTCCAGCTCCAAGTTAAACTGTGACTATAATTTATATTTGACCTGAAAACCGAATGGATACTCTAATCTTTGGGACTCACCTGTTAGATTCCTGCAGACTCGTTACTGTATTTATTGCAGGCAGTCTGACAGACGGATGGAAACTGCAGTTGAACCAGCTGGTGGAGATGTACAACCCTGAGGCAGTACTGCAACTTTTAATAGAGTTTTGCAAAGGGAAACATTCCAGACAATATAAATATGTTTTGAAACTAGACTCAAGGTTACAACTGCAATGACACAGCAGAAAAGGGAAAAGGCAGAGTGGATGAACCAACTACTGACTAACACTGTAAAAGACATTCATTTCTACATCATTAGACCAAGTATCACATTCATAACTGCTCAGAAACTTCATCTTTTTTTAATCATCCTGTTATCCTAATAACTAAGGTGAAGTGGAGGTGGTGGAAAGATGCACACTAGAGACCTTTGAAGCCACCCTGAACAACCCTGATCACCCACTTTATAACATCTCTATGAAACAAAAAACATCGGTACTGGAAGACTCCTTTCCCTCCCTTTGTTGTAAAACAGAAACAGAAAATCATTCATACCCACAGGTATCACAATAACAGCGTCAGTATCAGTTCTCAAACTGATGTTGTTGAGTGTTGGCCATATGATTTACTGCCAAAATCCTGCAGAGAAACACAGATTTATCTTTTGAATAACATTTGGTTTCAGTTCCACAGTTTATGTACTGTCTGCCATCCAGCCCTTTGTCTCCAACCTGCTGTCAGCTGTTAATTTGATATTGTGTGCTGATTCTTACCTGTTTGGCTGTAGAAGCTGTGTGCCTGAGGAACACTGAGTCTTCAGAAAGCTGAAGCCTTTGATGGAGTGTTATCACAACCCTGCCAGGTGGGAAACATTGACACCCGAGTGTGTGAATGCGATAACTCGAGGATGAAGCGATGTAGGTTTTTCAAATTGATGCCATAGGTGTGACTATTAAAAATCTCAGATCTCAGACTTTGACCTTCAACCTTGAGGACAAGGTCACTGACATTCAGAGGTCAAGTTTTTTTAAACTTGTAAATGCAATAATTTGAGAATAAGGCTATATATGATTTTTTAATTGATACCATAGGTGCATCTCCTAGGAGGCTGAGGTGTACCTCTGGCCGCCACCAATATTTTTATTCAGTTACTTAGGCGTCACATGGTCTCGTCTCAACACATCAAACACCTCTCAGGTGAGTCCCACACTTTCAAAACAAAACCAGCTTGTTAAGTAATATGCTCGACTTCTATAGAGAATTGTTAGAAGTTATTAAACGCAACAGCAAACACCTTTCAAAGGGAGCAAAACTGATGATGACCTCTGACCAAACAATCACAACCAGACTTCATGAGGGCGGCCTGAGGCTGAACATCCAATATACTCACACTCCAGCACCGTGGAGCCTGGTTGGCATTTGCCACAGAATTCCAGAATTTTACAGATGAGAACAGGTTCACACGTAACAGACGTGGAAGTGTCTGGAGAAACAGATGTGCTTTGAGCTGTTTTTTAAAAGTAGCTACATCAAAAAGAACATCAAAGTGATTACAGATATGTTTATTCCAACTAAGGAAAATGAACCAAAACAGCCTTTTAAACAACCATATGTCTTCGGGAGAATGGTTTGCTAAATTTTCGAGGTGCACCTAAAGGCACCAGGAACGCTGACATAAGTCCACAAGGAACATCAGCGTGTGGCTCGTGAACATCGCACAGAGAGCAGCTGGAAGCCGCTCAAGCAGCGCTATGTGACGTTGACGCTCCAGCTTCTCAGTGGGAAAAGGATCGCTCAGAAAGAAAAGGCGTCTGAATCCCTCTCTGTGTGGATGGCGCAGACAACAGCCTCTTCCAAATGAGTAAACACACATTTAAGGTACGAAGCGGCTACCACCCCGCACACAGCGCATTTAGCCTACCTGGGAGCGATGATAACAGAAATAAATCCAAGTTAAAGTTTCACATTGATGAAGCAGCGTCGCTTGGTCGTAGGAAGAAGCAGCCAGTGCCAGACTTCCCCAGCTACAGCCTACAATCAGAACACCTGTTTACACCTGAGGGAAAGAATTCATCTTTCAGCCCAAAAGAATAAACGACATACCAACAAACCTCAGAGGGACAGCCTCCAGGAAAGTAAGAATCCAACATAAATACAAATCAGGAACAACCTGATCAGGCCGAGGCGACGGGGCATAAACAAGACTCCTACCTGCGACAGGTATGAGAGTCAGGTGAGCAGAAACCCGGATGCAGAGTCAGCAACAGGAGAGCAAAAGAGAGAGAGAGATGTTCAGATGGCAGCTACTATTTATCAGCCATAAAGCATAGCAAAGTGACACTGATCAAAATATTAATTCTGCTACATTTAAAAGTCTTAACAGTGTGAGCTGTTAAATCTAAATATGACATTTTAATGTTAAATCTAAATAATGTATAACAATTGATTAGACTTCATTTATTACATTTAAAAATTGTTGTGAAATGGGAGAGTCTAGCCTTCAGATTTTCGTCATCAGCTGTCTCGGTGCAGTTTAATAAACTCAGCCATCTGCTCCTCTCTCGCTAATATATAACACAACATTGGAGTAAATTCTCGACCATCTCACACTTTTAATCAGTTTTCTGTTTGATGTTTATTCAGCTGTGTGAAAACTATAACTTTAATCTCAGCCAATTGGATTTACTGAGGAACAATTAAAACACTGAAAAAAGCCAAACAATATCATTTTTAAGTTATCTAAGTGACTTCCCACATAGCAGACAGTTCTGGCCCAGATCTGGTGTCAAGCTGGCACTGCTGGCTGACTTCTGGCATGGTAAGTGGTATGTCATCCAGTTATGGGCCAGGCCTGGCAGTGATGGCACTGTTTATGTGATGGCATGCCATATCTGACCCGATTTTGGTTTAGTTTATGTGGCCCAGGCTCATAGAAAACAGGTCTGGCCCGGATTCGGGCCAGACCTGTTGCCTGATGCCTGTCATGGCAGGGTGTATGTCAACCAGATGTGGGCCAGGTCTGGCAATGATGGCACTATTTATGTTCCTATTTTCCTGTTGTAGTTAGAAGACCCAAATGCCATGTTGCAATACTATACTGCTATGGTAGCCAACGTTTCAAATGTAGGCTTGACAGGTTTGTGAGTGTACACTTTATCCAAAACTGGGTGAGGGTTTACTGATGTTTACCACTGGGTAGTTGTAGCTCAGGAGGTAGAGCAGGTCACCTATTGAACAGAAGGTTAGTGATTTGATCCCTGGCTCCTCCAGTCTGCATGTCAAAAGTGTGAACGTGTATGAATGTAGTTAGGAAGTACTCAGTTTAGAGACAGTGGGTGAACGTGGCATGTTGTATAGAGCACTTTGAGTAATCCGGGAGAGTAGAAAAGTGCTATATAAGAATCAGTCCATTCACTGTCTGAACAGAGTTTCGTCATGTTTCTTTTGCACTATCATGTTCCAGCACATTTTTATTACATGGTTTGATTAAGGTACACATTAGGCTGACATCTGGGGCCAGAGCTGAAACTGTTCTGGGCCAGCACAGGGCCACCAGTGTGTCTGCAACTGGCCCATGGCTGCACACAACTTACACATGGCCCACATACCGCAAAGAATGACGGCCCTTTGGTGGCCCAGATCAGATTTGCCAGGTAATCCACACGTGGCCCAGCACAGGACCACCAGTGTGTCTGCAACTGGCCTTGTGCTGGCCCATGTGTGGGCCACCTCTGGCAAACCAGATCTGGGCCACCAAAGGGCCGTCATTCTTTGCGGTATGTGGGCACTTTTGAAAATATGTGATGTCTTGATAAACCGATTATATTTGAAGTTCACACAGCTACATTCTTACATGAAAATATGTTAAAAGTTTATTTTGCGACCCAGAAAGAGTAATAATGAAACTAAGTAGCTGCAGTAGTAGTAGCCATTGTTGGAAACTGGAATTGGCTGGGCCAATCTGAGACATGGTTTTTCAATTTTGCTGTCCGGGTGGAAAATCAGAAGAAATTCGGGAGAATGGTGACTCTGGGAGATTTTCGGGAGGGGCACTGAAATTCAGGATTCTCCCGGAAAAATCGGGAGGGTTGGCATGTATGGGGGTGGATTAACCTGAAATTGCTTTCTAATGTTTCATGTTGTCTTCCTTGTTTGTACCTTTTTTTCTGATTTTTAAGTTGTTATGTAATGAAGAAATATTATTATTTTAAGTCAAGTTAAGAAGATCCAAGCTTACAATTTACAGTTATCTAAAGAGCTTACACAGATCTGCCATGTATAAATAAGTTCTCATCTGCCATGTATATTTCAGACTATGCAGATGGTTCCCACAGCCACTAGGGGGCCCTCAAGCTGCAAATTCAGCCTCAGTGTAACCGTAAAAATTAACTGGTCTTAATCTGTATCCAGATAAACTGCCAAATGTGTTTAATGAAGTAGCTCTGGGAGGCCGATTCTTGACTGATTGTGTCCCACTGTGTGTTTTTCTGTTCAGATTTGCTTTTACTACACTGTCGGTGTGTTTTAGGGTCGCTGTCACACTGAAACATGAAGCGTCTGCCAATCAGATTCTTTCCAGATGGTTTAACATGGTTATCTGTTCATAACTCCACCAATTTTACCAAAGAGCTCTCACCACGGGCTGAAACGCAGACACAAACCATGACTGACCCGCCACCGTGTTTTACAGAGGGCTAGACACTCACTGTTGGACAATAATTTGAACCAAAACTTTCAAATTTGGATTCATCGCTCCATCAGACCTGTTTTCACTGATTTTTAGTTCCGTTCTTGTGTATCTGTATTTGTGGCCCCTCCAACCAGAGAGACGGGCACAGGAAGAGACAAGCAGAAAGAAGGAACAAGTCGTTTAAGAAAATGCAACTTTTTGTTTTCACCCTGAATTTTGTTATTTTTAATTTTGAAGGTTTGAAACTATTTTTAAAGATATTCAACTACAATTACCACCTTAAAAATGAACCCGTGTGACCAGACTGAAGCCTTCAAACACAAAGCATCACTGAGTCCTTAAACAGGAAACTCTGAACTTTATTGTAAAAAATTATTCAGAAATATAAAAAAAACTTTTTTATTTATATTAACACAAATTTATCCAGCAGTAAAAACATTTTAACAAATCGTTTCTGTTTTTTTTTTTTTCACCCGAGAGAAATCTCTACATTAAAAAAAGCTTTCCCAGAATTCCCTGCAACTTCTCTTTTCACAGCGACAACAAACTAAATCATAAAAAAAATATCAATATGTGCATTTAGAAGCAGAGCAATGAGACAAAATTACACACACTTCCACTCTCACAGGTAAAACAGCAGTAACAGACCATCACCATAGAAACACTCTCGCACACGCTCATTGGACACCGAAAGGACAAAATAACTGGTCACAGTTTCAGTGTTTCTTCATTTGAATAAATAATGTGACCTTCGATCGGACTAAAACTAGAAAACATCATGGCTTTTATTTTGAAAGAATCCTTTCTTACTATTTATTGTTTCCTGTTTTGTTTTGGTCCCTGAAAGATTTTCTCTCCGAGTCTGACAATCATCTGAGATAAAAAAAAAAATTCTCTGTTAAATCTTCTAATTTTCTGCTTCTTTTCACCTTAAATTTGACTTTTTTCAGTCCCTGTTTGTCTGCTCTCTGATTGTGAGAACCATGAGTACCAATCTCTGCTCAGTGGCTGCAGCAGTGTCATCATTTTCAGTCCATCTGTACGCGGAAAGCGCTGATTTCCATTGGCCGCAGCTGTGCGATGCGCGGCGGATGCCGTTGTTGGGCGGTCTCTGGCTCGTCGTCAGCTCGCAGCAGCGTGAGACCTGACCGACGGACTGATCGGAACTGAAGCGGAGAGAAAAGGTCGTCCAGGTTCACCTGGAAACACAACAAGAAGAAAATCAAGTCATACAATCTTTTAATGTCATTTTAATTCTTAAATAAATGGCAAGCGTGTCATCACCTCTTCATGCTCGCTCCACGTGCACTGAGGCGCCGGCTCGGGGGCGGTGCTACAGTCAAACCCCTTCCTGTGGAGGAACAGGGCGGCTTCCTGTGATGGTGTATCTGCTTCCTGTTTACACAAATACAAAAAAATTACCTCGTTTCTGACAGGTGAACGATTCGCACTGATCAAGAACCTGGACAGGAAGTTTGAGCCACAGGTGTTTCCTTACTGTTACCGCAGTGACATCACACAGGTTATCTACTCATCATTCATTTTATACCTGTACTCCAGGTGCATCTCTCACCTGCGTGTCCTCCAGCGTCCTCAGGTTCAGCAGGTGGATGTCGCATGGCAGCGACATGTGGAGCGGCTGGAAAGGGCGGAGCTTTGGCAGCTGGCTGTTGCTGGGGGCAACCATGGTCATGGGCGGGTGGCAGAGGGAGAGGGAGGCCAGGTGGGCAAGCAGCGACAGGTGGTCAACTGAGGCTCCTCCCACTTCCTGTCAGAACAAAAACACAATAAAACCAGAGTGAGAAAAAATATTTGTTGTTATTGTGGAAGCTCCGACGGCGGTTTGTTTCTGTGTCATATCGAGAACTTTACTCCGAGTATTTTCTGCTCAAAGTAATCAAGTCACCTTTGATTTAAAAACAAAAGCGAAAAAGTGATGAGCGTTGATCTCACTAAACACTGTGCCGTGACACTAGGCCCCACCCACAAATCTAGCTATTATTTTGGCCACTTATTATTTCTGTCCCTTACCTTAGCCCCGCCCCCACGGTCCTCCAGCAGCAAGTGGTAGAGACTCGCTGTCAGCTTGTTGTCGGTGACGCCCTGCCCAAGGCCGCGGTTATCGTCCTGCTGCAGGCGCCGGTCCAACACCAGCTCCAGTTCACCTGCACAGGTAAGGGAGTCACACAGGTCAAAGGTCAACACACCGTCTGCAGTGACTCTTTAAACAGTAACGTTACTGGTAATTTTGCAACTATTCAAACAGAATATAAATGTGATGTAAACTGTGGGCTCACCTGGTTTGAGTGACGCGACACCCTGACTCTGAGCTGACAGCAGCGACAGGCGACTCGTCGAGTCCTGCAGGAACGCCGCTGATGTCATCGGGTAGAAGTTAGCCTGCAGGGGGAGCTTCGCCAGCGTTCGACGCTGCTGCATCTAGACCGATAACAGATCAATACTCAGTAAGGAATCACAGTGATGAAGGGACTGCATTTCAAAATAAAAGCAGCAGAATTGTGTAAAAACCTGGAAACCGTTGAGGTCAGAGTAGAAGCGGTTGCCACTAGCAACGTCACTAACAATCTTCATGACGAGCTCACGATTGACCTGAGACCGAATGTCCACCAAGTTTGAAATCTCCAGGGATTTCCCAGCATGCCCTGGGACAGAGAGGCAGAGCAGACGCTTAAGAATTATTCAAAGCAAATTCAGATTTAGAATCATTTATTTTATATATTTATGAATGAAGTCATTACCATCCAGGTGGAAGAGTCGCACTGTGTGTGTAAAGTGTGGGAAATGGGAAGTGATGTCAGAGAAGATTGGACCTCTGGAGACGCGGACCAATGGAGGTTCAGAGGATGTGTAGAGCTGCAGGAGACATTAACAACAAGTCAGAGGACGGAGCGAGAGAGAGAGAGAGAGGTTCAGGTGTGTTCATGCTGGTCTCACCTGAGCCCCCTCATCCGCGGGCAGGAACAGGTAGGCCCCGCTCTTGTCCCGGGATCCGGTTCTGGTTCCGTACCACAGGAACTGAACCTGGATCTTACGGACTAGACCAGACTGCAGGCGGAGCTTCTGGATTTCAAAATAAAAGCTGGTCAACAAGATGCTTTAGTGAAAAAGAAACCTTATTTTGAAAATAAGATGATAGCTAACCACACATGATTTTATTCACATTTTGTTTTCTTCTTTGCTGGTTTTGAAGGTGTAATCGTACAGAGACTGAAGCAATCCTGACTCAGATTTTTACAATTTATAATCATGTTTTTGAATTTTCATTATTTTTAATCCCTTTTACTGACTGTATCAGTTCTTACAGTTTGTTACTAAGAACACGGAAGTCTGCCAACAACAGACTTTTAGTTTGAAAATCCTGACCTCCAGCAGGCCCGTTTCAGGTGAGCTCCATATCTGGACGTGTTTGTTGCTAAGCGACAGGGGTGCGTCTGCCTCAGATCCTTGAAGGCTGGACACCTGGAAGTGCTCGGTGTGGATATCTGGCAGGTTGCCACGACGATGAACTGTGTAGCGTGCCCGAGGGGTGGAGCCAGAGGATCCTTTGGTCACATGGTACACGACGAGTGACAGAGGAGGAAGTTCAGCCACGAAGGAGAGCTAGAGTGAGAGAAGAGGAAGTTAAAGCAAACCGCAGTTATCAATAACCTGATCAGTGAGCTGGTTCTCACCTGGAAAGTGTCTGTGGATGGCCGGCTTGGCTCCGCCCACACCGCAGAGATCTGAGTGGACATTTGTCGGCCCGTTTCAGCGTCAACAACCCGTGCGTCCGGAGAGTCAACGACGACGCTGATGACAGAGGTACGGAGCTGCTCGGTGGGGTTAAAGATGATCAATGACCTGAAGCAGAATCCAATAATCAATAGAAGTGATTGCTCTGTGATTGAAGTCAGCCGCTAACAGGAGTTACTGACATTTACACTCCCAGAGGCACGCCATTTTTTTTCTCACTAATTTTATTACTTTTTTAAAGACACTTTTTCTACTTTTTTGTTTTGTGTTTTGACATAAAGACGATCATCTAAAATCTGAACTGTAAATACAACATTGAGATCATATCTGCTTTCGCCCTCTGTTCAATTTACACATTCACAATATCAAAAGTATTAATAAAGCTTAGTTTAAACAGCAGTAGTAAAATAATAAAATAACCGGATTATTTCATTATTAAATTTACACCTTAATTTTTTTTTTTAAAAAGGGGAAAAAAGGCCTCTTCAGTTCCACCCACTTACCTGGGCTCATAACTGAGTGAGAGTGGGGTCTTCTGAGGCAGAGCGTCCTGCGCCGAGATCACTTCGTCCTGAAGGAAAGTCACAACATTAAAACAGTTTATCATTTCTAACATTCAAACTTTCTAAACTCATCTTTTAACTTCCTCTTTGAAAGTCAGTGAAGCCTCTTTAAGGAGTAAAGAAATGGAGGATGACCTGAGGATCTGCACCAAGGCCCAGTATGACATAAAGAAGGATTATTATGAACTAAGCTGCTCCACCAAGAATAAAAACATGGACCTGGATATAAATCACATTAAAGGATGAAAGCATTAAAAAGGTTCTTCATAAATATATGGAGTCCAGAGGAGAGTTAAAAGTCACCATTTGTAAGAAGGGCTTTGATTGGTCGTGGTGATATTGGCTCTTGTCCAATAAGAGCAGCCAATGCGCGGAGCTCTGCAACACCTGGTGTAGATTCAGGATCGACTGGAATAACCTGGAAAACAAACAAACATTAGCTAAAATTTTCTGTTTCTTTATGTTTTTTCCTTTAATTTTAAATTCAGGAAACAGTTCAATATTTAAAGTCTCCAAACACATGACAACTGAGAGTCTACACGGCAAAAACATGCCAACAACACGCTTATTTAACAGGAGTGATGGACTATTAGTGTTAGATGCTAAATCTAGATGAATGGGTGTCATAGGAGGCTAATGCTAAATGCTAACTGCACACACTAGATGTGGTGGTACCTGTTACCGTTGCCAGTGGCGACGCCATCCTTCAACAGAAAGCATGGAGGAAACAAATGAGACAAAAAAAACAGGCTAATGCTAAAAATAATACACAGATACAGGTGATGCTAACACTGATGTGCTGTGAAAAGGTATTTTTTCCCCATACCTGATATTTCTTTGCAGTTTTGTTACACTTACATGTTTAACAAATTTTGATATTAGACAAAATGCTTAAATAGAAAATGAATCTGTTTAAATTATAACTTTATTTATTAGGAAAAAATGTTATCCTGTGTGAAAAAGTAATTATCCCTCTTGTTTAATTATGAAGTAATTGTGATTGAGCACATTTTTTTGGAAAGTTGAGCTCAGTTTCACTGCCACTCCCAGACCTGATTCCTGGTAGACCTGCTGAATCAGAACTCACTTAAACAGAACCTGTTTTGCAAACTGAAGCAGACTAAAGGATCTCATGGGAGAATTCTAGAGAAAAACCACTGCTGACCAAAAAGGCTCGTCTCACATATGCCAGAAAATATATGGATGATCCCGAGATTGCTGGGAAAATACTCTGAGGGGGAAAAAAACGCTGCACCTTGATTCCGTTCCATTACATCTGGCATCAAACTAACAGCACTTCATAAAAAGATCATCAGAGCAACAGATGGGGGTGGTAGTGTGACGGTCTGGGCTGCTTTGGTCCTTCGGGACCTGTACGAGTTGCTGTAATTAATAAAACCACACATTTGTGGGTTATGCAGCAAGACAATGATCCAAAAACACGCTAGCAACTCACCCCTCTGACTCAAAACAAAATCTAATTTTTAGAGTGACCGTTCATGTTAGGAAACCCTCCAGTGTAGCTGAATTATTAAAATTCTGCAAAGAGGAATGGGCCAACATTATCACTTCTTATGATAAAGGGGAAAAACAAGACTTTATCTCAAATGCTACATTCCAGTTCTTGCTGCCAAGGGTGGCAGAATGAGTTATTAGGTTTAGGGAGCAATTATTTCACAATTCGTTTTTTAACAAAAAGGGACTTTTTTTTTTCTTTTCTTTTTTTTTCTAAACACAGGAACAGATCAGCGGTTTTCCCTTAATAAATGAAATCATTTAGATATCATTATTTAAAAAACGTATTTTGTATTTTCTCAGGTCATTTTTGTCAGTATAAAAAAAGTTATAAAAACAACTCGCTAAAGAAAGTGCTGTACATATTTTCTTCTATTGTTCCACCCTCCTTGCTAATATGTCTACTGCAAACTTCAACGTTTACCTGGCAGTTCTGTCACACGGTCAGAGATTAATGCTCTGTATGTGTTTGTTTGACCTTTTAATAAGTTAAATGTATTGCTTTTATTTCCTGATTATCTTAACATGCTAGTTTGCTAACATGAAGTAGCTACCTGGTACCATAGTCAACCACCACATGTTCCCGTTCGGTGCCAGCGACGGCATCATGGTGTTGGAAGAGCGCCAGGTTCCGCCTCCCCGTTGTCAGCCACTGGAAGTACTCACGTGCTGGAAAATTTTCAGCCAGACGACCATCGCTATGGGAACGACGCATCTCAGCCAGTGTCAGGCTGAAGAGGATTTCTGTCGCTCTGACACAGAAAGAAGACTCAGACAGTCACCATAAAAACAAAGACAACATCCTGATGTGTAATCGTGTAACCACACAGAGCGGCGGTACCTCAGCGTGGCCTCCAACTTCCTGTCGAGGCGTTTGTAAAATGGCCGGGATGTGAAGTACCCGGTCCAGTAGTGATCGTCTCGGTCGGCATACGAGAAGAAGTCTCCTCGGAGCTTCGGCAGAGTCGTTCTCGTGGTGCTCAGACGTCGATGAAGAGCCTGGAAGTAATCAGAAAGCGTCCCGAAACGAGCCTGAGAATAAGAGAAGGGGAAAGCTGTCGATCAGCGAAGAGCTGATGTTACCGACTTGACTGTTTGCACTGATAACAACCTCATTTGCTTTCTTTGTCACTTTTGTATTGTGTGTCCAGATGTTGTTCCAGAATATTTTAGATGTTGTTCTAGAATATTTTAGATATCATGAATCATATTTGTATTTGCCATTTTTCACATGAGACATAAACACACTTATAGTTTTTAATCACATCAATTTCTGAAACAACAATGGCCAGAGTTGTGATTCATTATAATAATAATAATAAAAAAAACTCTTTTGCATGGGTATTTACTGGATATTAGTGTGACATTCAACAAATGGAAAATAAAATAAGATATTCTAGAAAAGTGATCGAGACCCTGTGGAACTGCGTTAAGTTTGTCTGAGTCATTTTTGCAAAGAGAAATCTATTTGTCAGGCAGTAATGATAAATATTAGCAGTCAAAGACCACACGTGGAGTTCCACATGGCTGCATACTCGGGCCTCTTCAAGAACAACAAAGACCAACATAATGTCTCCAAATGTTGATAATCAGTTGGTCCCAGCTGGGAACCAGGTGTCCTGAGAGCTCACCTTGATGTGGAGCTCTGGGTGCTGGTTGAAGTAATCAAAGAGTTTCTGGTAGTTGTTGAACTGAACGTCCCACTCGCTTGACTCCACGTATCGAAAGTCATCGCCAAGAGGAACAAGAAGGACAGATGAGCGAAAGAGTCGCGACTTCTGACGGTATTGATCCAGCAGGAGGAGCGCTCTGAGAGGACGACATGTGGATCAATAGAAGCTTTCATCAATCAGAGTGATTATTAAACAACAAAACTAGCAGAGATACAGCAAAGTAACTGAAGAAGAAGAGAAGCTGCTGTGTTAAATTAATGAAGTTTGGTAGAAAACTATTTGTATTATCATTGTCATTCTAGAAAATAACAATTCAAATACAATAACCTTTACTCTACTTTTAATACCTGAAATTCAAAGTAAAGGTTAAAAAAAAGGAAAACGTCAAGGAAAAATTAAAAGAAGAAAAGGAAAATAAAACTGAAAAAGATTAAAAAAGCAATCAAAATTAAAAATGTCAAGAAAAAAGTTCAAAGGAAGAAAAATAAAAAAACTTAAAAAGGCGGAAATTATGTTAAAACATAAAACATCCATGAAACAGTTTTGAATAAAAAATTTCAATTTATTTTCAATAAAATTGCTTAATGTAAAAAAAAAAAAAAAAGTTAAAAAAAAAAGTTTTAAACAATTTTAAAAGTTTCCTAAATTTGAATGGTAAATAAATAAATGAATCACGAAAATTCCTTAAAAATGAAAGTAAAATAAAATAAAATAACCCCATCTATTCATAACTTTTAAAAAGAAGAAAGCTCCAAAATTCAATAATACACCTAATAATAATAAATAATAATAATAATAATAACAACAAAAAAATAATAATAATATTGTTATTCTCTTTGGCCCCGCTTCCCCCTCACCTCTCCTGGACATTCTGGTCTGTGATTGGCTTTGGTGGGATCTTCCATGGACAGAAGGTCCGTCTCCCAGGCAACCGCTGGAAGTCAAACTGACAGCAGACCGCTGGGTTTGGACCGCACGTGTGCGGCACATCATAGCTGTAGAAGGGCATCATGTGACATGTGATGTCACTATGGGAGGAGGAGTCTGATGGACAGGAAGTGGGCAGAGTTAAACACTCTAACTGCCGCTTTTCCTTTTTGTATTTCATTGGTTATTAATAAAGTTTTTTGACTATATTTTCTTCAGTAACACCATTAAAAAATTTAATAAAAATCTGAACTTAATCCACATTTTTAAATGACTTACAATATTTAATCATTTAAATTATTATTTCAAATATTTGTTTTATACTTTGTCAAAATTCCAAATGCTTTTTGTCTTTTGTATTGTTCATGATTAATTTTTCCATCACTGAAAAAACATTATTTACCCCAGCTTTGTCGCCATAGAAACTCGAGCGTCTGTTGCTGGGCAAAGTGCTTCTTGATAGAGTAGTGAACTCTCTGGATGAGCATGTTGTGAAGCCCCGCCCCCTTCAGCAGGTACGCCATAGAGGGGGAGTGGCCGAACGGGTCGATGGCCCAGCCGCTCCTCGGCTTCACACCTGCACAGAGAAAACGCCACGGTTAAGCACGCGAACAGGAAACACATCATCACAACAACGTGCCAAACAGGGGAGTCATGTGACCCAGGTGTTTCTGCAGCCACTGGTGTCCCTCCATCAGCTGATCCAGCATAGCGAAGTAATGAGAGTTTGCCTCGTCGGGCATCACCCAGCCACCCGTTACCAGCTCCAACTGCCCTGTCTCCACCAGGCTGGCCAATCACACAAAAGGAAACAGAAAACAGGGGGAAAAATGGCTTCAAATGATGAAAATATATATTTTTTTAATTACAAAAATTAACAGAAACAATTTAGTCACATTTATTTAAGCAGGTTAAAACTTAAAGTTTTTTTTAAAAGGAAATATGACATAAGAGAAAAAGTGAAATTAAACTGAAAGGAAAATTGCACATGAACAGTGCTGATAAAAAGCCAGAGAGGACGAGAATGATGACTGCTGGGTTTTTGGATGGAGGCTGGTCTGCAGCACGTTATAAAAAGATGAGACTCAAAGCAGACGCTCAGACTGGAGAGAGTTGAAATGGCATCAGACACGGACTCAATGAACCAAAACTGTCTGCGGCTCGACTCCTGAGCTCTGCACATCCTTGCCTGTGTTTATCACTTCATTTTATTTTTGTGCTTCCTCCTGTTTTCCAGATGTTTCTGGTATTTAAACAACATTGGTTAATTGTTTAATTTTCAGAAACAGAAATGAAGAATAATTACTTTCGGTTTTTCTGGACATGTTCAGAAGTGACTGAAAAAAACAACAACCAAACAAACAAAAAAAAAAAAAACCCAAACGAACATGAAAATGACAGGAAGCTTGAGGAGAAGTTACCGTTTGACTGCTGCTCTCTTCTGATCGTCGATGTCGTTCCACCACTTGGAGAAATAACTGATTTCAGCCCAGATTAACTTCCTCCTGAGGAGCAGAAAACATGACATGATCAATAATCTGTCAGGGACTCGATCAATAAACAGCATCACGAAGCACAAACTGATAAAGAAATCAAACTTCTGACGAACTTAATGTAAATAAGTTTTATTTTGGAAACATATGCAGATCATTTCTTCCTATTCAGAGTCAAACCAACATCAGTCTGTGCTGCTGTGTCTTTGTTTCACATCATGATTTTTGTTTTTGTGTTTTATTGTTGTTGTTTTATCGTCACTCTGATCTGTATTTTATTCCTGATCTCATTGGATGATGGCAAAACTCATACTTCACATCATACTTTTTTATAAAATTCTGAAAGCTCCAAACATTTTTAACAGGTGTCTAAAATTATGTAATTTCTGTGTCGTGATGGGAAAACCAAAGAAAAAAAAAAAAAACATAAATAAATACATTTACACCATCAGAGAACAGAATGTTGGGTGGAGTCGCTTTCAGCTAGCCTGGTTATGAAGGTTGATTTTAACCTCTAAACCTTCTCTGTGGTTAATAAAAACATTAATATAATAAGATATAAAACTGCTGATAAATGCTGCTTTAATATTAAACCTGACTTTTGTGTTAGGTTTAGGAAGCCGTCTGTGAGGCGCGTCAGTGCACAGGAAGTGGGCGTACCTGCTGTCCTCGCTCAGTTTGACCACCATGTTGTCGAGGATGTGTCTCGTCTGGTCGTGGTAGTACGCGTCGAACGTCTTTATCCAGCCTGTGACAAAAACAAGAACAAAAAAACAAATCACCTCCACGTGTTAGTTCAGCCACCGTCACGCCATAAGAGTCTCAGAGTCTCACTCACCAGGGTCGTTGTGTGAATGTGGAATCAGGAAGAGCTCCAGAGGTTGCTCCGACCACTCGTCGCCCTTGTAAGTGATCTCAAAGCCCTGCTTCCAGGGACCGCCATCGGGGTTATCGAAGGGCAGGAGGTCATAAACATCCAGCAGCTGATGGAGGAGGGGTTATTATTAAAACTTTATTTCTATGTTAATAAAAACTTTGAATATGTTAATAAAGATTTACACACATTTTCCTATAAATATTTATATTTATTGTAACTTTCACTTCTTCATTCAAACTTACGAAACCCATTTAAACTAAAAAATAAACTCATTATTAATGTATCAGTTGCTGACTGATTTTATCAGTCAGCAACTGATGATTTTATCATGATTTTATCAATAAGAGAAACTCTCTTGCTGTGTCCAAATTCATGGGCTGCATCCTCCTGAGGACGCATTTGTAGACCGATTACGTCACAGCGACGCGCCGAAGGCTGTCCAAATTCGTAGACTCCTCCAAATGCAGCCGACAAATGCGTCCTCCTTTTCCCCGAATTTGAAGGATGGGTCGGGTGTGTCCTTCGTGGCCCACCATATCCCAGAATTCATAGCGCGGCCCAGCCAAACTGCAGTTTCCGGCAATGGCGGCCGCTACTAAGTTGTAAAATTACTGTTATTAATCCTTCTGGGTCACAAAATAAACTTTTAACATATTTTCAGGCGAGAATGTGGGTGTGTAAACTTCAAATATCTGCTCGGTTTATCAAGATATCGCATATTTGCAAAAGTGCTTCGACGTTTTCGGAGACGTCTGTTACCCACCAGCTCGATAGCTAGCCGATAGCTCGAGGGTCACTGAAGCCGCCGAGAACGGCACAACTCCCAACACATCATTTTCAGATCACTGCCGACTTTCGCTACACGGGTTAAACGTAATATATAAGTCACTTAGACAACCTAAAAATGTTATTGTTTGGCTTTTTTCAGTGTTTTATTTGCTCGTGAGTAAATTGGTTTGGCTGAGATTAAAGTTATTAGATTAGATTAGATAAAATAAAACTTTATTAATCCCCCCGAGTGGGTTCCTCCTTGGTTTTTACACCACTGAATAAACGTCAAACAGAAAACTGATTAAACAGAAGTATGAGACGGTCGAGAATTTATGCCAGTGTCCTGTTATATTTTAAATAGCAAGGAGCAGACGACCGAGTTTATTAAACTCCACCGAGGCAGCGGTGACGCTAATCAGAAGGCTGGACCGTCCAATTTCACTGCCGTTTACTTCCGGCCTACCCGACCTTCTGAGGACCCGGCCCACGTAGACCGCGAAGGCCGGGTCCTCAGGAGGATGCAGCCCATGAATTTGGACACAGCTTCTGTCTCCAGCATTATGAACCCTCCATGTCGAGAGTTCAAGCTGTTCTCATCAAGATTCTTTTATTTAATTTTGTTCTAATCAATAAAAGGAGACAATTCTCAAACACAGGAAGTCCAAGGAGGATGTCCAGCAGACGGTGAGGTAACCCCTCTGATGTCAGCATGACTTTTCAAACTAGAGGTGGACACACTCAAACAACCGTTACTCTGCATAGAAATATTTGCTGGGATGTTATTCTAGATATTCAGAGAGTGTAAAAAGGACATTTCTGTCCTTACAGGCTGGATGTGTGCCAGTTTAACTTTCATAGTTTAGTGTATTATAATCTACAGTGATCAGAATGTGTGTCAGTATGTGAGGAGGATGAACTTTCACAGTGTATTCACCTGAGGTGCCAAACCAGAATCACGTAACTGTGATGTCAAGGAACCAAAGGTAAACAGGAAGCACGAACATATCCATGAAACTGACACAGTGTGTGCGAGCTGCTCGTTTACATCCACACCAGTGTGTTCTGAAAGATTCCCTGAGCCTGTGTTTGGATGCTAAGCTTTTTTTATTTATTCAGCAGCTACATGGTAAACATGATAACCATATCTACCTGTGTTCAGGGTCAAATACTTTTAAGAACAATAAATTTTATCTTAAATAAGTGTTTGATTCATTTCACATTACAGCCGATCCACGCCAACGCCATTTTAGTCACACGTTAAACTACTGGTTCCTGTTTGATAAAGTGTTGATATCAGCGTCTTTAAATAAAAAGTAATAAAAAATTAAAAACTGAAAAACTTGAGTAAATGTTGTCAGTTTTATTTTTAAAATGAAATTTTCTAAAGTTGAGACAGAACAAAATATAAATGTAAAATTTTGCTGACCTGAACTCCGTCCACTCCGTCCTTCATCTCTTCAGCCAATCGGCAGCCAGGAAGAGCCTCACCCCTGCTGCCGAGGGCGGAGTCTAAACTGTTGTTGGCTCTTTTCCACGCTGATGCTTTGCTTTGGAGCAGAGTGTCACGGAGCATGGCAACCAATCGGTTGTTGTCGCTAAGGAGAAGCTCCAACCTGTCAATCTTCTGCTGGAGGTGGGCCAAATCCTAAAAAAACCCCCAGAGATCCGATTGGTTCAATTTTCATATTTAGTTTGAATTCGTTTCTCTTTCCTTGGTAATGAAATATTTATATATTTTTTAAAAGTTACCACTACCACTTATTATTATTATTATTATTATTATTGGCCAATTTTATTTTTTATTATTATTATGAATAATGACAAGAATAACAGCTAAAAAGAAAATTTAAGTTAATGTGAAAAAAAGAGTTTAAATTTTCTATAAAAAATTAAAACTTTTTATGGACGCACCTCATCCACCTGTCCACCAGGTGTCTCCCCGTATCGCTTAGACTCTGACCCCTGCATGAGGTCCAGCATGCGGTACAGTGACATCACAGCCACGCAGAAGATTCCGCCCACCAGAACCGCTAACAACCGGCTCCTCTTCATCGCTATGACAAAAAAACAAAACAAAAAAAAAAAAACACATTTTCTATCAGTTAACTTTTTTTTTTTCAATAATTTCTGCTTTGATTTTAGGAAAACTGTAAGTTGTATGTCATGTAATTATTTTTATACATTACACTTATTTTATAATGTGCATGTGCAAAAAATCAGGCTCATGAGCTCGATGTTGGAAATGTATTAAAAATGACCAAATAAAATGATTTAATTTAATTTCACTGATAAAACAACAGGAGGATCGTTCATGCTTAGCGGTGCAGTCGAGGCTCGTTCTGAGCAGGAAACACAGTTTAAAGTCAGGTCAGCACAAACAGACTGTGGAGACTTTGAACCTCAGAGTCCGTTTGTCAAAGTAAATATTTCAGAGCTGATATCAGAATTATTGACTGATGTTTTCTTATCAGTGCCCAGCAGCTGTCTGCTCTCACTGCTGCACCAGTTAAATGTTCAGAGAGCTGAAGGACTTTTATTTCTGTAATGTTTCACTGCTCAAGAGTTCAGAGGGACTAAAATAAACAAACTAACATAAATTACTGATCTTCTAACTGCCTGCATCGGCCCAGAAGTTTACGATCGTCTCTATGTCAGTGCCGCAGAGTAATCAGACTACTTTTAGGCTTGATGTGTTAATTCACTGTCTGAAGTCTTTAAAGACTCCACAGACCCTGTGACCAATGGGACCAAAACAGAAGGACAGGGTCTGCCCGACAGGTAGGACACCTGACAGGTGAACCCCAGGCTGACCTGGCAGTCTAACACATGGTTCCTGTTTTTGTTCTTCTGGTGATTAAAGCAGTCACTTCACCTGGCGTGACCTCTTCCTGCAGGAGGGCTGAATACTTCCTGACTGGCTGACACTGATGACAGACTATCAGCCAATAATTAAAGAGTTTATGGCCACAAATACAAAGAAGAAAAGGACTAATCACATGAAAGCTGCAGGTGTTCAGATCTAAGGATATGAGATAGCATCTGAAAACACTCAGTCATGATTTCTTAGTCTGGAAGTGACGCTGCCTCCATGGATCAAACGGAGCGGCTCAGCTCACAGAGACGATTTTTGACTTGTTAATGAATTCTGTGCGTTTCTCCTGACTCGCTTTACTTGTCCTCTGCTTTGCATAACATACAACAGGAAGTCAGTCATGTTGCAGGATGAATTTCATAGTCTTTCCCTTTAAAAAAAAAAAAAGGGGGGGGGGGGGGAATCTTTACAGAAATAAAAGATATGATCAGAAGATCTAAGAAAACTCAGTTTTAAACATGCTGGGGCTTTTAAATATCGGAAACCTTCAGAGATCTGGATGTTTCCATCTGTCTGTGCAGATGTGAGCACTTTCCTTCCTGAGGACAGTGAACTCAAGAGTTTCTGCTGAAATAACAACTTTTTTTAATCTTTTGCTGAACCTGTTTTTCATTTCTGTGTCACTGCTCAGTCCAGGAAGATCAGTCGTTTCCATAAAAGCAAAGTTTTCAGTCTTAAAACCAGCAGGTTAGCTCTGAGGGAGGAGTCAGGCTAAGTTTTTAGACATTATTAGAGTTGAGGAGGGTTACTGCACTGCTGCTGATATTATTAACGAGAAAAAACTCACACTCACTTTTTTGCACACTTAGGGCCTTTTCTTAATGTTCCTACTAGTTCTATGAACTGTGCTGTAAACAGTAATGATGATGATAAAGTCCAGGGCATTAAGTTTAACTCTTTACACATTTAAAAGCAAACATGCAGAGGAGAGCAGAGAGAGTCTGAGCAGGCAGAAAATGAACTGAAACCTTATTAATAATCATTAGTAAATGACGCAGAATCTCTGCTTTAAATATAAAGTACAACCTGCTGTCTGACATTTGAATTTCCCTTTACACAGATAAAAACATTTACATCAAAATATTATCATTAATCACAGTGCAGGAAAAACAGGCCGGACTCTCAGAAGTCCTCCTCTAGGATCCAGCTGTGCCCTCCAAAGCAGAGAGTGAGTTACAGCACATTACAGAACGTTTACCTGGCTGTTTGAAAGTTTTTAAGCTTTTCTCCCATAAAGTCAACATCTGACGCCCTCCTCTGTACGCCCCGGTGTAGCCTGTACACATGCAGTCATTTTGTTCTGAAATGTGACGGTTCAGAAAAAAAGCTTCAATGGTTCCTCCTAGCACACTTTCAGGAGGAAAGAGTTAAATGTGAGACTCGCTGTGTTATATTTAATCTTTATGCTGTCAGCTGCTGTCTGGTTTCTGTGTTTTCTGTAAGCTGATTCATTTAAAAAAGCACAAATTTCCTGCCAAAAACTTTACCAGTGTACAGGAAACAAAGCATCATGTGACGCACATCTGGAGAACATCCTCTGGCTCCAAACTCTGAGTTTAAAGGAGCGTTTGAAGAATTTTAATATGTGCAGACTTTTCACTTTTCAGTGCACATGAAGGAAAAAACACAGTATTGAAGCTCTCACAGAGGATGACCCACAAAGGTATGTTTGTTTAAGTGTGTGTTTTCTGTAGGTTTACATTATTTGTCTAAACTCTGAGGTTTCCCATGTGTTTTATGTTGTATTATTTGATGTGTTCACTGGTTTTATGTCCTGTCCTCGTGTCTCGTGTACAGCAGCAGTGTCATTCCCTCTGTGGGACATTAAAAGGTTAGCAAGTGATGAACAGGTGAGTTTCCGAGCTCGGATAAACTGCGAGTCTGCAGGGTTTCTGTGGATGTTTCACAATTTTGTCTGCTCACAGGAAACTTTCACACGTTTCCTGCAGTAAAATCTTCCCGTCAGCTCTCCGGAGACCAAACAGCTGCTCTTTAAGTCAAACTTGTCACGCAGCAGTAAAACTGATCAATAGAAATAATTTAGAATATTTTCACCTGGCCGCTCACCTGATGCTCTCCGCTGCAGGTCTAAGAGCCTCCGACAGAAAATTCATCGAACTTTACGAACTTCCACTCAGACTTTTCCTTCCTTACTTCCGGGTGGTACAAACGCTGGCGGGTCTTGCGCTATCCTTGCGTCTCGTGCCGGAGTTTACGTGCGCAATGACGACACTGCGTGACCTCAGCCTCCCGCGAAAATGAACCGAATAAAAACAAAAAATAAATTAAAAGTTTTTTAAAATCGAACAAAAATAAAGTTCGAGCTTTTGGCAGAGTCAGACCAGTCTGCTACTGCGGCTGAGCCTGCGCACTGCCGTTTGTTTTCTTTCCTGCTTGGTTGAGCTTACTCAGCACGACGTCACTTCCGATGAGTCACGTGGTGTAAAGGTGGCCCTTTTACAGGGGCGGACTGGGCATCTGTGGAGTCTGGAGAATCACAGAACGGCCGGTACTCCAGGAAGGCCGGCGGGCCGGCCCACCACGCTCCACGCATGCTTTCAACACCTGTTTTTTTTTACTTTTCATACTCTAGGGGGCAGCACTGCACCTCTAAGTTGGATGCCAGCTGCATTGGCTGTGGCCGCCAGGCAAGGAGAAGAAGAAGTGGAGTAGGAGGAAAAAGTGGAGTAGGAGGCAAAGACGATGGAAAGAAACGATGCAAAACGCGACTGCAAATAAAAAAAAGGAAAGAAAAGGGTGGGGCTGAGAAGGCAAGAGAAAAAAAAATGCGGGTATTAGATGCTGAATCCTCTAAATGTCACAGTCTAACCAACATATTTAACAGCACAGCCAGCAGCAGCACCTTGCAGCAGGTGCTGCAGCAGTGAAGAAGTCAGGCAGACAGCTACACAGCAACATGCCAGCAGTTATGAGGGACAGAAAGATGAGCGGGTTCCACAAGCAGATCCAGGGCAAGTAAGTATGGAACATAAAAGGAGAAACAGTTATTTGCTAGGGACGATGATAGGAAGTGATGTTTAGGTTGCAATTTTTTTTTATGATTACAGTAGTTAAAACAGCTAAGCTTCAACATTTTAGCTGTAAAAGGTCACATGCAGTAGCTAATATTAAGAAATATGTTGTGCTTTTACGTAAAAAGGTTGGTAGTGTTACAGTTAATGTAAAGTTACAAGCTTTGAAGATTTTAAATACAGAAGTTACATTTGTAATGGTTCATTTTCATTTAGATGTGGTATTATTTGTGCAGTAAGAGTAATTACTAAATAAATTATTAAGCTTATCAAGTAATAAATTCATTTTAAGACAGCATGGAATAGATTATATAACAGCATGTTATATAATCTATTCCATGCTATCTTGGAAGAAAACCTTTTTTAAAATCCATTCCATCATTTTTTTTAGGTTGAGGTAACATTCTTTGTTTAAAGTACGTTTTGAAAGTAAAAACGTGTTTATCGGGAAACTTTTTTTAATGTAAAAAACTTTTTATGTTCCCAATGTGTGAAAATAGTGTCCAGCAGGGGGCGACTCCTTGTGGCTGTACCCAGAAATGCCAACATGTGTGCAGATGTTTTTCTTTAGTGTTCTGCACCAGCACAGCTGTTCTCCTCCCAGATGTTTGATATGGAACAATATTACCATCACACACAGAAAACATCTTCGTTGGTCTGAAAACATGTTTGTGGAACAGCTTTTTAATTATGAACAGCTCCTGGTGACTGTAACTGTCACTCAAGTTAAATATTTATCACACTATAGTTCAGATTTATGCGACTACGCTGTAACTTTAACCAACTACAGCATCACAGCTGACAACAGCATTTCAAAAATTCAATACTCCTCAATCCGAACATCCCTCAGTCCCAGAACAATAATGGCGTTTACACAGAAAAGGACTGAACAAGCTCTTAATGTAGAATATGTTTTCACTATCCCATACAAATATTGGTGTGTAGAACTGCTTCTCAAATGTGTGTAAATATGTCCTTGATAATACAGACACATGCTCTGTTTGTACACGGTGGAGACTTGAAGGGGTTTATTCATCCACTGTTTCTGACACTACTATGAAAAGATTTCCTTCTTTACCTGAAAACACATTTTGTTTAAAGAAACTGTACTTGATGTGTGAAAGTGTTGGGTGTCAATGGTGCCTGTCATGTATGCGTGATGGTAAATGTGTGCATGAACGGGAATCATTTAAAAAACATGCTTATCAGAAGGAGCAAAAGCTAGACAAGAAGAGCAGGTGTCACATCCTTGGCCACTTCCATTTCTCGGGTGGAGCAACTGAGGTTCAGAGTCTCTGCAGCCTCAATCAGAGATGCTCAAATCCTAAATTCTAACATAAGCAGCTTCTATTCTCCCTTTATTGCACATTACTTTTCTCAGTTTATGTATACTAACTTATTGGAAGTTACATTTCACTTTTTAATGCAGAGGTACAATACACAAAAAGTAAAGATTGTGTAAATATGTTCTGTGTAAAAACAATTCTGTTTCTGTTCTATGTCCTGTCTCCTGTTCTGTATGTATGTGTTTTTTTGCTGCTGTTACAACCAAATTTCCCCCTGTGGGACAATTAAAGGTTTATGTTTTCGGGCGATCGTGGCTCAAGTTGGCAGTTTGTCTTGTAATCGGAAGGTTGCCGGTTTGAACCCCGGCTCCGACAGTCTCGGCCTTTGTGTCCTTGGGCAAGACACTTCACCCGTTGCCTACTGGTGGTGGTCAGAGGGCCCGGTGGCGCCATTGTCCGTGCGCCCCAGGGCAGCTGTGGCTACAATGTAGCTTGCCATCACCAGTGTGTGAATGGGTGGATGACTGAATGTAGTGTAAAGCGCTTTGAGGTCCATAGGGACTAAGTAAAGTGCTATACAAATACAGGCCATTTACCATTTTTATTCTATTCTATTATTACATACTATTCGCAATAGGCGATGATACCATCCCATAATCCACAGAAATGTTCATGAGACAGACTCAGATCACAAAGATGTTCATTAATGGTGTTTTTTATTTCCTGAACGGCTGATGAACCCACAACTGATGAACCCACAACTGAACTCTGGATGTCACGCTTATATAAACTGCTCAAACATCTCAGTAAAAACATTTGAGTGAAGTAAGGTATGCATTTTGTAGTACAACTTCTGGACATTGTAGTTTTTATAAGGCAGACATCCACTGTGTAGCTCAAACACCAAACCTCTCATTTATTCTCCTTCATCTCGAGATGTTGCCATTGAGATCACGCATTAGGAAAGTGATGAAGAAAAGCACATCAGCACTGAAATCTTTCATTAAGAAGATTCATTGAATGGTTGAAATAAAAACACAGAAGAAGAATCCACAACAAATTTATTAGAATACAAAAAGTGTATGTATGTGTGTCACAGCAGGGCGCTCTTTGCGTATGAAAGCAGACATAACGATTGGTCAAATGATGCTTGTAGCTCCGCCCAACCTTTCTCCAACCGGGACGAGAGGTGGTTCAAAGCTTCCATGGCGGTGGCGTCCTGTGATAAAGAGCGAAGATGGAGCTAAAAAAAAAAAAAAAAGTTAGCAGGAAATCGTGTAGAGACTTTCGCAATAAAAGACGGCACAGTTGACGAGTGTGTTCTGATTGGCTAACCTTCAGGAAGAGTGCCAGGTAAGCGTGGGCCAGGTCAAAGTCCCGCCCACTGGCCAACATGCTGTCAATCATCTGAATGAACACTAGCAGGAGCTCTCTGGCTCCACCCCCCTCTGGACCCAGAGAGTTGAGCTCAACAGAGAGCGCTGCTGGCCCACAATCCTTCAGGAGACGCAGCGGCTGATCAACTGCAGAGAGAGTATTGATCTCTGATCAGAACTCAGGTTTGTGTTTCAAACTTTGATGAAAACCATCTATTTATACTCTGATAAAATACAAAAGTATAATGTTACGGACAATATCAGATATGCACTAAAAACCACAAAAACGTGTCTTAATCAATCACTGGATAATTGATTCAGATACTGTCATTACAGACTCTCCTCAGGTATAAAAAAATTAAGCTGTTTTCTTTCTTTATCATTAATTTTGTTTTTCCGTCAGCTCAGTAAGCAGCTTTTATTTTGAAATTCTGATTAAATACCAGCTTTAGATTTTAGTATTAAAAAATAAAAGCATGAAGGTGAGACAATCCTGTCCCAACTCACATGATCCCGTGGTCAGAGCTGACTCCAGAGTGCAGATGAACTCTGACCTCTGAGAGAGCACGCCCCAGTTCAGCACCTTAGACTGAGACACAGGAAACACGCCTTTATTTACACATGATTAAAGTGCACATCCTCAGTTTGGACTAAAACATACTTGAGTCGCGTTGTGAGCGGGTCCCAGGCATATGTTACCTGTGTTTCGTGCTCGCTTTGTGTTTGTGTCGCAAATCGAGGAGTGAGTCCGGGAACTGTCGGCAGGAAGAAGGGAGCAGCAGCTGGAGCAGCAGGGGGCGCCACGGGTTTATTCCTTTTCTACAAACACCAAATCACACAGGTGAGAGGTTGTTACATGATCAGTACTCAATCCTTAGAGACCATCAGCTGATTTGTGATCATGTAAAGAATGAATCTGTTCATGAGCTGACTCATCACACTCCCAGGTGAAGCTGGTATGTGGAAGAATCAACAGTATGTGCTGTGGGGAGGTTTTAAAAGGAAGCAGACTGAACATGAAAAAAACAAAACATAAATATTTGATTTAATAAATACAAAGATGGGACTGGGAATCAATCACAGTCAGGTTTATTCCTTTTTCCCAGGATTATGATGTTGTTTTTATTTTTGGCAACAACCCAAGTTAAAAAGTGATCATTTCACTTCACGTTTTAACTGCTATCACTGGTTCTTATATTTTGTCCTCCACATTAAAAATGATTTTGAAATCAAGGACCACAGCTGCTCACAGTGTTCCTAATAAAGTGACAGTTCCTCACCTTGATTTCATCGAGGTGCAGCAGACTCTTCCACCGAGACTCTGGCAGCAGAGACAAAGTTACAAGCTCCGCCCCCAGTTGTTCAGCTGACTGATAGACATCCTCCTCCTCCTCAGAATTCACCTCCTGTTCTGTCTCCTCCACCGTGACGCCCGGTAAAGTCTCCACAGCTGGTTGGTAGTCAGCTGGGAGGGGGCGGAGCCCCACAGGCCCACACAGGCTCTTATTGGTCCTAAAGGAGGACAACTGCACTGTGACTGCCTGATAATGGACTTTCATGTGACCAATTGTGAACAAGAAAAAAAGCCCCTGATTGGCTGCTGTAGCAAAGGCTGCATTGTGATTAGTTCATACCAGAGGTAGAGGCCCAGACTGTCAACGTGAGCTGTTGCGAGGAAGTCACCTGTCGGGGACAAGGACACGCTCACTGGCGCCGTGGCAACCAGGAAACAGTCGACTAGACTGAGGAGAGAAGAAAATGATGGATCTGATGATCAGCTAATGTCTCTGATTAGTTGTCCCAGTCACACATTAAAATGTTCAGAGTCTTACCTTCCAGAGGGGAGGTCCCAGGTACGGATGGTACAGTCCATTGCCACGGTAACCAGCCATCGGCCATCAGGGCTGAATGTCTGAGGAATAAAAACATTAAGCTTCCTGTTTGCATACTGTGTGACGTAGTGTATGTATGCTAACACCTTCATCCAACCCACCATGTCGTTGATGTTGCCGTGGTGACCTGCAAACTTCCTAACGACTCTTCTGGTTTCTATGTCGACAACCACCAGAGTGAAGTCATCCAGTGCTAATGCTAGCATCCCACTAACAGAGAAACAGAGTGAGCAGTGTTAGGGAACGCTAATTGTTAGCATTCGCGGCAGCTAATCATGCAGTTTATTAGCATCATGCTAGCTCCTAGCTACCTTTCCCTGTGCAGCTTCATGCTAGCCGGCGCAGTGTTTAGTTTCATCTCTTCTTCCAGCTTCTTCGACTTGAAGCGCCAGAATTTCAGCAGCCAATCAGAGCCTGTGGTAAGGGTCAGCTGGTTCAGGGTATCCGTGGCGATGCCTCGCACCACACCATTGTGAGCTGGAGGAGCAAGACATCGGGGTTAACCTGTTACTACAGGGCTTTCTGAGCTTCCTGCTCGAAAATGACACGCCCAAGTTCACATTTTAATCCAGAAAATCATTAATCAACATATAAACATCATCTGTGCAAAGATTTATCCTTCTGAAGCCGAAAAGTAAAAAATGACAGCACTATTCAGACGTTGTGCAATAATTGACGGAGGTCTCTGAGAGCTAACGAGCCATTGTTTACCGTGTTACATGAAGTGGGGTTGGTTTGGGGCTCCATTGTTTGTGCTTAGTGGACTCTTTTGCAAATACGCAACTGCTCTTTTAATCATCGCTTGTTTTCACTGTGTTTGGTAGTTGTAGAAATGATTTATATGAGCATTTAGCTGAGATTCTAAGGTTTCTGTGTATACATGTTCATATTTGCATAAAAGGCTCGATAGCAGGACAGATTAAACTGCAGTTTCCGGGGGCTTTGGGTTAATAAAATGAGACAGTGCTCCAATCACAGGAAAAAAAAGGTGAACACACCTTTCTCATCGTCACCGTAGCAACCCCGATGCAGTCCGGACTGCAGGTTATAGACGTCCACGCGGCCACAAGATGACCCAATTACAGCAAAGTTACCACAGGAAGTGATGTCAACAGCCTGGGAGCAGAAACAGGAAGTCATGTGACCCTCAGAGCCATCCAGGAGAGGAGCTTAGAGAAACACAGGTTTAAAGATGCTATTACCGTAGCGATGGCACCCCTTCGGGAGCCTGGTGGTTGCAGATGGTGCGCTCCCATCGTGCACCTCTGGTAGTTCCATGTGGTTGTTGCTAGGCGATCACGATGACATGCGATGATGCCGTCCCAGTCTGACTGACGAGTGACAGCTGTGAACAGAAAAAGGACAGTGTCAGCTTTAATGGAACATTTTCTGTATGGACTTCTGCACAGCTTGTCATAGTGCTCACAGGAGGAGAACGCTGTGATGGCAGGAAGTCGCAGTTCCTCATACGTCAGTCCTTTCTTCTTCTTCTTTTCCTTTTTTTTGTTAACAGAGCCTAAAAGAAATAAATGTAAACCATACTCAATTAAAAAAAAAAAAGATTTTTATTAAAGCAGCAGCATTTAGTGTCCAACATGAAACTGCAGTGGGTGAAGTCAGGAGGATGTTCTCAACCAATAAAGGAAATAGGTCGAACAGTAAGAGTTCAGTTTTCTGTGTCATCATTTTTGTGTTATTGTTATCGAGAGGCTGCCAACAGACACACTGAGTCTGAGAAAGCGACTCTAAAATGTCACATTTTTTGAACAGAGTCTGATGGGAGGGCTGAACTTACCATGACCCAGGTTCTTGTTGAAGCGCTCGTGGACGGTGGAGAAAGACTGCAGTGTCCCATCCTGACCTGGAGGGCGGGCAAAAGCAACACAAAACATAAATATAAAGAAGTTAAAAAAATATCAGAAAATGTAAACAGCGGGTTCAAAACAGGAGGACACAGAAAAAATAAAAATGGCACAATAAATAAAGAAATATGTAAATTATCATCTGATCTTACCTGCACTTAGGATGTTTTTTCCGTCATTGCCATGGTGATGAATGGTGGTGGGCGGGGCGCTGTGTCCCTGACGGATCCTCAACAGTCTGGCTCCGCCTCCTTCTTGATCAAAAATCCAAACCTGAGGGGGGAAAAGGTTTTCTACTGTTTTATATTTTGTTGTAATTATTTAATTGAGAATGTTGCTTTTCATTATTTTCTTTATAATATAAGTTATTTTTTATATTTTCCTCAATGTCTGACTTTTGTTGGGAGTTTTTTTTTTGCTTTGTTTTTATTATTACTGCAGTTTATACTTGTTTATACTTCTTTTTTTGTTTGTTGATCTCTGGTTTTATCCCTCTGGTCAAGATGCAGTGACCCAGAGTCTCAGTTTCAACTTGTGTCGAATGCACAGACTTCAAACTATATACCAGTTTTTAAATCGTGTTGATAGGCCACATAAAACTAGAGTTATCATAAAAAATACAAGCAATGTTTTTTTCAAACAGTGGTGTTTACAGCGGGAAGAAATGGTAAAAACAGCGTTTTCTATGGACAGCGCTAGCAAACACTCTCCGCTTGGGAGTAAAAAAGAAAAAAAAAGAAAAAACACCCCTTCCCCCCCATTGGTGTTAAAGTGTACCATGTCAACCAATCAAAAAAATTCTATGGCAACATTTGACATTTGGTAGTTTAGGAAGAGGGGGAAGTTTTAGGAGTGACACCGGCGAGAGAGAGAGAGCAAAAGAAAGAGAGAGCGCGAGTTTTGATACGTGAGAGATTTGTGACATTTAGCGTGTTTGGAGGCTGTAGTTAGTGTGTAGTGTAGTCATTGTTTTGTTTTGTGTGTCAGTTATACTGCTGAATGTCACAGTTGGTGCAAAAAAGCCACCAAAGGCAGAATGTATTGTTAACTCTGTCTCCAGCTAAAAAACAGGAGGGCTGATCCACCTCCTGCTGTCAGACCTGCAGGGTTTAGGCCTGTGGTGTTCTCCTCGGTCTTATAGTGGACAGAAACTATTTTTTTGGAGTAAACAATTTGTGTGCCTTCTTATTTGATGCAAAACACCTGATTGTTCCTTAAATAGTTTTAAATGGTTATTTTAAAAAAAACAACTAAAAAAACACCTGAGACCTTGGCTGCATTTTTAGTTAAATAGTACTATATAACTTTGTTGTTTGCAAAACTTGTGCATAGTTTTTAAAAATGTACAGTTTGTATTTGCATTTCAAGTTAAACATGTTTGTGGCTTTTACAGTAAAAATTATAACTTTTTTCTACTCGGATTTTATGTTTTTTGTCTGAATTTAGATCAACTGTGCTAATACAGTATGTCAAAATGAAAAAATAACTCTACAATCCCCTAATTTGAGGTTGTGCTGAAAATAATGATACCAAACAAGGCAAGATGAACAGTTTTTAAAGGTGAAATATAGAGGTAAAATCAAAAGTAGCCAAAAATGGCCAGTTATACCCTGGGCCCAGAGGGTTATTCATCGTAGTCTCTGATTTTAGTTTGGTTATTATTTAGTTATATGTAGTTAATTTTAAAAGTTGTGTTTTTGTTGTTTTTAAATGCAATCACTTTATTCTTGTAGATTCATATTCTATTTTGTTTTTACACTTTTAGCTGTTTTAATTTTATTTGCTGTTGTGGTTTTTGTTGTTTGTTGGTGGGATTGTGTTTTTTAAATTTTTCTTTAATATTTAAAAAGTTAAACATTAGAAAGTTACCAAAGGGTTTTCATAAATCTCTCTCGTTTGTTTTGTTTTTTACCTTGATGGCGTTGTCGGCGCCGTTGGTAACCAATATCGGCTCTCCTTGCAGGAACGTTGCCCCGGCGATGGACGTTTTGTGGGCGTGTCTGTGCTGAGTGACAAGCTGGCGACGTTCTAAATCCCAGAATGCAATGTGGCCCTGAGGACTGCCGGATGCCACAATGGGAGGGCCGTCTGACAGACAGAGGTAAAGATATGGTGAATACGTGAAGAGAGACGGAGCCAATGGCAGCGAGCGCCACGGGCATGACATCATCACGTGTACCTGTTCTGAAAGAGAGCGATGTGATTGGTCCCCAGTCCTGTGTGAAGCTCATCAATGTCTCGTCCAGTCGGATGTTGTGAATAACGATGCGACCTGTTGCGGTGCCAACACCAACCACATCCACCGCAGGACTCTGGAAAGTTAAGTGTTCATTTACAAATCTTTCAAAATAAAAGAATCAGGTGTGTATTTACTTCCAACAATAAAAGTCTGCGAAGTTCCTGACCTGCTGCAGAACTGTGACTCCTGCCGACCAGCCAGCGAACGTGAAGAGCAGCTTACTGAGGATCAAACAACTTTATTAACACCTCATCACTTTAACATTAACACTGACGCAGTAATATGGATACACATGTAGCTTACAGTATTAACATCAACAATTTAAATATTTATTTAAAACACATGTACGTGTGTCACTTTTTATAAAAGAATAAAAAACATTTAAGATTTTAAAATAATTAATTTTTGACAGCATGCTGCAGCAGAAGATACTTTTGTAAGGACTAAGGCCCACAAGCTGAGACAGTCGAGGCTCCTTTGAACATGCTGATGGAAGTTGTGTCATTGTTGTGTCATTGGTGTTTGTATGCAGTTTGCACGTTTTACACAGCGACCATCACAGAGACATGGAAGGAAACCTAAAATCAAACAGATTCTCGGGGGATTTCTGAATGTGTGTTTCTGTCAGTGTTCAGGGTGGAGCGCTACACCCTCACCTGGTCTTGATGTTCCAGAGCTGCAGTGCACCCTGAGAGCTCCCCAGGAGCACCTTGTTCAGGTAGGTGCTCGGGTGCATCATGGCCGATACGTCAAAGGTTGCTGGGTCAAAGTGCAGCCGCAGGTACACCTCTGAGAGGCAGAGAGAGTGAGGCATGATGGGTAAGAGCACATGTACACTACAGCAGGTGAGTGCAGGGCAAGCCCCACCACTTCAGACTCACCCCCACTCTGGACATCCCACACGATGACATCACCGCCGCTGTCAGCAGAGATCAGCTGATCACCCAGAGGCAGCAGCAGGCGCACTTCCTGTTCATGACCGTTGTAATGCATCACCACCTGTACGGAGAGCAAACTACTGGTTCATTTTTTATTTTCGGCTCGTTTTTATTATTTAATTTTATTATTTAATTTAAATTTATCTGACCATAAAGAAAAAAATAATTCAAATAGAAATAAAACAGATTTTTTAATTAGTTATTTAAATAACATTTAATTTTTTTTTCTAATTTGAATTTCAGAAAAGCAAAAGCACCAAACATTATAAATATTTTTATTGTTTTTATGTTTGAAAATTAAATAATTTGTTTAACTAAAAAATAAAGTAAAAGTCAGAATTAAATTTTTTTTTTAAAAAAATGATAATGTTTGGTTACAGTTTTGGTACCTCTTTGTTCCTGGCAAAGGCGCTGATGAGCCGTCCGGTGGCGGCGAACACCAACATCCTGTCGGCTGCCAAACAGGTGATGTCATCTGGTAGGCTGTTACCTGGACAACAACATCACAATTTCATTAAAGTACATCACAACAGAGCAGCCAATCAGAGAGAAGTAAAATAAAATAAAAATCTAAGTACTCACTGACAGCAACGATCCCCAACCTGTTCACCTGCAGGAGACCAATACAGATCATCAATAATCAACAGATATCAGCCACAGCATTCAGGTTATTTTCAGAGTAACAGGTGCTCAGGATGAACTCCACACAGGAAACTGATCAGAAATCCGCAAATAAAACAATACTCATGATGGTATCAATAAAACCTTCTTCATCTCTGATCCTCTTTGTATGTCTCAGTCATAACAAGATTATCATATTACTGAAGGATAACTTTTTACAAACCACCCTGATTAAACCTGGTTTTACAAATGTGTTCAGGCTGCAGGTGTACTTTAAAAAACTTATCAGCAATCCACCAATTAGGGCATAGATCAGTAATGAGTATAAACAGAGGGAGCTCAGACGCTCAGATGAGGATCAACATCTTCTGATGAACATGGTTGTGAAGCTCATTTAATATCAAGCTGGTTTCTTGAACATGCCAGTGCATTCACGGGACTCTAGTAGGCTCCAGAGTCACCAGATCTTAATCCAGTAGAGCACCTTTGGGACGTGCTGAGACATCTGCTGACACATCTGCAGCAGCTGAGTGATGACGTCATGTCAACATGGACCAAAACATTTTAAAGCAGGAGGCCCAACCCGGTACCAGCAAAGTGCGCCTAATAAAGTGGGCGGTGAGTGGACATAACGTCATAACCTAAAGTAAAGTCACTGTAACTCCGTGTGTGTTTATAAGCGGTTATAAAGTCTCGGCCTTTCCCCCTCCTGCAGGCGGTCTTAGTCAGGTTTACACTAAGTGTGAGACTGTGTGTGTGAGCACGTGCGGCTGTTCTTACGTTGAACGTGTGGAAGCTCCGGCCGACCGCCGTCACCACATAGAACTCCCGGTGCTTCAAGTGGTACCGGAGCGCGTGCGGCACGTGGTTGGAATAAAGTCCCAGGACCCGGAAACCGGAGAACAAAGAGCTGCCGCCGGCCGGCATGTCCGCTCACCAGAGAACAGCACTCCTGAGAGAGCACCGAATAGACAGGGAGACGCAGGTAAACAGCAGGCACCGCGAGGAGCCGCAGAGAAAACACACACGAAGGAGCCACGAGGAATCAAGTCCGGCAGGAAACACATCCCGCCGGCTCGGCAAGGTTCCGCTTCGGCTCAGTGCCGCCACCTGCTGGACAGAAACAGGACAGAACCGTGAGCGCAGAGTCGGAACAGAATGAGAAATAAAACTTTGGAATATTCTGCCTGGTTTTCCTGGTTTTATGCAGAAAGAGCTCAAACTGTGAAGGAGCTTCAGATTTAAACAATACAGAAAACAGTTCTCTGCATAATGTAATGATCTTACATTAGAGCTGAGACACATTAGAAACTGAACTAGTTTCATTTTTGAATTATATCTAATCTAGATGTATACTCATTTCTCCTGAGTGAAGTCAGTTCATATTAAAATGTAGCATTTAATTAAAGACGTTTTATTTATTCTTTGAAATAATCTGATTGATATTTTTTTCTCTGTGTGAGGCAGGTTTTATTCTGGGTCCATTTTGGAGGTGACATCAGTGTTTCAACCATGTTTGCTTTCATCCTTCCATTTTCTGTCACTTATCCAGGTTACCAGGACAACATAAACCAAATGAATCAACTTAATCATTAATTGGTAGAAAACTGACAAAAGACTTTTAACCTGGAAACTATCATTTTTACACATGTGGTGTGTGTCGTTGACATGAAGAAAATAAAAGTCACATTTGACCTCTGACCTCTCCTCCAAAGTCAGTAGATTGATCTGGAAGTCAAAATTATAATAATAATATTATGTTGAGCTATTCAGACTGACTGATAAGAACCTGCTGGCACATGAAAGTATAACTGATGACTTTTATTATGACTTTGTTATTTACATTAGAGTAACAGGCTATAACTTTTTAAATAGATAACAGTTTGAACACATGAGCCAGCACAGGTCCCATTCTTAAGTTACAACACTGATCAAACAAGACTTAATGCTTTAATACTAAATTTGATAAATTTATCTGCATTAGCAGTGTTTTAAGTTGGCTGTAATTAAACCATAACTTAAAACTTACTTGATCCAGTTGTCTTGGTTAACTATAGACTGATCTGCAAATTTCTTAGTGCACTGCCAGCACCTGAACCCTAAAAGACAGAATCAACCTGGCTTGAGGGACACAGGCAGAAATTGAACAGGATCAAGAAGCTCTGAAAGAACATGGGGAACAATCAACCTACAGGATCTGAAGCTAAGTTCTACAAAGATACAAAAATATTTGAGTATGCAGATTTGAGTTAACAATATGGAGTTACCTGGTGCACTAAGTGTGAGGAGAACTGTCACAAGCCATGCAAAAAGGCAAAGAAACCTAGGGACTGTGAGAAAATCAAAAGTGGAAAATGCACAATTTGTATCAACAAGTCTTCTGCAGATGCTCGTGTGTAAGACAGCCAGTTCTATGTGGAATACATCCTACAAGTTCAGAAGACAATAAAACATGTGAAGAAGTTTGAGAAGAATAAATCAGAACGGAGACAGAGAAGGTCGGGACACTGGAGGAGATGAGGAGCAGAGTGGGTGAAGGAAGCAGAGCAGCTTTGAGATACAGGTTTGATAAATACCAGGAGCTGGTAAACAGTTTAATACACGATGACATCATTATTGTGCAATGATGTAAGAAGGAGACTGTGAGCAGACAGAGAAATAATTCTATGTTAGAAGCTTAGCAGCTTTTTTAAACTGACTGAACTCTGTAACACTGACCAGTTATTTCTCCATTTCATTAGAAAAGCTGCTGTTCTGTTTCTTCTTCAGAGGCTTTAAAATGATTCATGATGATCAATAAACAGATTGTATGAACAACATCTGAGTGTTTCACATTTTTCAGTTCTGATTAAGGTTTTTATAATAAACTGGAACAATTTTGTGTTTTTACAAAATGAATAAAATTAAACAAGAATGTCTTTTTACAGCTTGAGGAGACTTTGATAGAAACCTTCTTCAGCATGGAGGGCCAACGCTGGTTTCTGGCCCAGAGGGGGACAGACAGGAGAAAAACCCTCACAGATTATCCCATCAGTGTCACCCAGAGCAGGAGGACTCCCTTTATGTCTGATTTGATGTGTCCATCTGCAGATAATCAATAACCGTACAGTAAGCATATCTTACTGGTGAAAAGTGAGCGTCTGTCTCAGATTCTCTTTACTTCTAAACACCACAAATAACATGAGAGAAAACATTCAGAGGTATTTTAATGTATTTAATTTAAATTTAAATATTTCTGTTCTTCAAAATACTCCAAAGTACTCGTTACTTTAAACATACTCACAGCTTTCAGAAGAATAAAGAATAAAACAGTAATTTTATATAATAGATTTTTTTCTTTTCTTTTTTTGCAAATTGGTCCCCAGTAAGAAAACAGAAAGAAAGAGAAGATTTTCTGTTTATGAAGAAAACTTCCTGTTTTATAATTAGAGGACAGCCTTAGATATGAACTGCCAGAATATTTTCTATACTTTTAAATATTTTTTTCTTATAATTGTGCTGACAGAGTTCTGTCATTCAATACAGCAACATTTTTTTTATCATCTAAAGAAATTTAGGTGAACTGTTGAAAGAGCTTCTTTTCCTTCTATTAAGATAATTGAGGCATTTAATGTGCAGGTTCAGTTCTTTACACTGACACTTTCATTGGTTCAGAAAACTTAACCTCAAAGTTAGGCGATGCTCTGATGTCAGAGTTCATGCTGTTTGTGAGCAGCATCTGTGACTCTGATTGGTCCACATTAATAATAATAAAAAAGCGCTAACTGGAGACCATGTGATTTCAGAAACAAACTTCATGGTGGGACTGAGGCTGTATCCCAATTCAGGGTCTGCAACCTTAAAGTACGCAGCCTCAACGGTACTCAAGGGCCGCGTACTCAAAGACCGCTAAGGCCAGAACTGCGATGCGCGTAGGCTTGTGAAATGGGACGGTCTAGCCTCCGTCGCGCTGCCCAGGTTGCCTAGCAACCATGATACTAACAGCTGGAAACGTTTCATACAGCTTTGTTTGACAGAAATGAAGGAGAACATATTTTGTTCGTGTGTTTGTTTCTACATGAGCTTTGTGTGATTTAATAAGTATCTGAGGCTGAGACCACAGGACTGTAAAACATGATTGTTGGGCTTCATTTCTGTACTGAATTTTACGATTAGTTAGTAAATAACAATTAGCTAATGTTGTTCATGAGACTAAAGTCATCTCACTTTGGTAATGTAACTATAATATGGCCAATATTATAGTTATTATATTAATCATTATTAGTTATTACAGCAGTGAACTTGAACTCTGTGTCAAAGATTCAAGTTGCAGTTATTTATATTTCCTATCTTCACTCAAAGATAAATACCTTTGATAGTGTATATGTAGATATATATTATACATAAGAGACAAATATTGTTCGTCTAATATGTTGGCATTATTACATTTGGCTCAGTGCTTACATACATGTGTAAAAAGAAAATGTATGAGCTGTGATAACTGTTTCTGATAGAATGAAGAGTAGACTGATATATTAAATATTCCTTTATTGGGTGAGAAAATCAGACCATGTCATAACTGCTTTAAGTCATACAGAATAGATATCAGAGCCTTAAACAGGCTGACTTCTGCTAAATGGGTCAAACTGTGCAGAAAGTATACAAACACATAACATCCTTATAGAATATGATGTAACACTATAGATCAACTTACCTCAGAATATATAAAGCATATAAACAATTACAGCAATATGATGCAACAAACACAGCAGTGCTACTAATCCAAAATACTCAAAGCTTCATAGAACTGAAACAAACATTTATTTTTAGCTCCATTCTGCTGCTGATACATACTTTAGGTTTCTGAATATTAAACTTGTTGCTGCCTTTCATAGTGTTTAACCTGAAGGCCCTGAGTACTTTCTCCCACACTGAAAACACTGGAATGATCAAATTATTTGAAAATTACCTAATAAGACTGATTCAGGACAGACAGACAGGTGACAGTCTCAGGAGTATACACTGCTACAAAACAGGAGGATTTAGTGTTTGTGTTGTTACAGGTGCTAAACAAGAAGAGTTCCCAGATGGTCCAGTGGACACATGTGTGACTCCTGTGATTAAAGCATCTTTCTTTCAGCTTAACGAGTGAACCGTCAGCTCGTTCAAACACACGTTAAAGTCCGTTTGGCTCGACACCACCGAACAGAGGCAGCAATATAACATAGCTAACATTAACAGTGCAGTGAATCCTGCTTGTGCCGTGATATTCAGGACTGCAAACCGAGCAGCATTCACTGACTTTCAGCTTGTTGTGTTTGTGGATATATGACTGACTTTAATTATCCATAAAATCATCACATTCTCTGTAAGATTAAGGTCAACTATTGAACAGCGTATATTTTAAAGTAAAGGCTTTAAAACCAAGTAAACCTGAAAGTACAAACATCGCTGTCACATAACTTTGCCGACATGTGGCCAACAGTAATGTTTTAATGTTCTTCATTATTAAACATTTGCACATAAATAAGTTACATAATATTCAGTACTTACTTTTAAAAGTTTACTCTTTGGCTGCTCCGCTTCCACCGTTTTTTTCGGCAAAATTATCCACACCCACCGCCGCGCTATGAAGTCTGGGATATGTTGGGCCACGAAGTGTACACCGCCACATCCTTAAAATTCATGGAAATGAAGGATGGATTTGAGGGCCGCATTTCGAGCAGCCTTCGAATTGGGACAGCCTTCGGCGCGTCGCTGTGACGCAATCGGCCTTAAAATGCGGTCTTTAAGGCTGCAGACCCTGAATTGGGATACAGCCTGAGTGAGGACATCTCAGCTGCTCAGACATTTTGAAGAGTGACTTGTCGGAGCTGCTCAGACTCTCAGCTTCTGCAGACCAAAAGGTGAGAATCCGCTTGTTATGTCATAGTGATTGTAGCAGGTAGGAGAGAAAGGCTGGAGAGACAGAGAGCTAAAGAAGGAAGCAGGACTCTGAAAGTGAAACTAAGCATTAACAATGTTTTTTGTTTTTTTGTTCTTTGAGTATTTAGTTTTTTAAAAACGTTTTTCCCGAAGTGTTTTCAGAGACTGAAGATAGTTTCATAACAGATGTATTCATCTGTACTGGGAATGAGTTTGATCTGCGCCATCACAGCAGGACCGTTAGAAACCGCGCACGTCCAGATGGAGAAAGCATGTGAGAACAGGAAGTGACAGAAACTCAGACATCCTGATTTCACTGACTGCAGGGAGAAAATATTGAGGGGACCATTAAAGGCATTTATTGAATGTAGAGCTGAGTCCAGCTGTAAAAAGTACATGTGTATTTGTTACAGGCCTTCGATGGGCCTGTTTTGAAACTGTATTTTTAACAGAAAAGCAGAGACAGGAGACATCAGTTGCGTTCGGTCTGCAGGCTCTTCCTCGTCTCATTTATTAACAGAATTAAACAACGTCCTTTTCTTTTCATTTAGACACACACCTTTCTGTTTCAACAACACAAACACATTCAATTAAGTCCATAGCTCAAACCCTTTTGGTCACCTTGCACTCTCGCAAGAATAAACTTACAAAATAATCACTGTATATGAGTGTCCTTATTTACAATAAATCTGTAACCAATTCTACTGCTGTTCAGCATCAAAAACATTTCTGTGCAGTACCATCAACACTGCAACTAACCTGCTTATGTCGCCATTGTACTTTCTTTTTAATTTAACAGATTCAAACAATATATTACACTAATAACAATAAACAAAAATATTCTATCATTGCTCACAAACAGTTTACAATCATCCACAAACAGTATACATCAGACTATTTACATTTGACACATAAGAACTGGGTAGGTTCTAACCAACTATAACTTCAAATAATGTCAGGTTAAAAGAAGTGTCTAACGGTGTGTTCACACCGAACGCGATAGGCGCGAGCGAAAACGCCCCAAACGCCCCTAATTTGACGCGTGCACATTCGCACCTCGACGCGTGTCCAACAGAAATCCACCGCGCCTCAAAATTGCATATTTTGACGCGCGTGAACCGGAAATGTGGGAGGGATGTGGGAGGAAGTTGTGCCAGACGGTATCTTTGCTAGATGGCAGTTGTCGAGCTAGCGCTTGAAGAGAGAGTCTCCCTTCTCTATTTACTGAGGAGAGCAGAGCAGCGGCGTTAAGGACGTCCTCGCAGTACCTGGGTCCGGTCCTCCAGAGGCGTGAGCAGTTTGGTGAGTTTCACCACTTGCTCCATGAGTTACGCCTGGATGACGGCGATAACAGTGATATCACCGTCTTTCACTCGCCCAGTTTGAGGACCTGCTGTCCCGCGTAGGTCCCAGAATCGCCCGCCTAGACACCAACTACAGGCGCTCAATCCCACCTGCAGAGCGCCTGTCCATCTGCCTGAGGTTAGTAAAAGTGTTTAATATAGTAGTCCTTTATTGATACCTGTGCTAATATATGCTAAACCATCCGTTTATACACTGCTAACATGGCTGTGGTATGCTAACAGTGAATGCCGTCGGTGTTTACTGATAGCAAACTGTGGTACGGAGACGACTGTTTATAATATTTCTAGTGATACTCGAAAGGTCTCATCAAGTCCCGATTTAATTCGATTTATGCTGTTATCAGTGTTTGCAATGATAGCATGGCTGTGGTGTCTATCAGTGTTTTCTGATATCAAACTGTGGTACGAGAACCACTGAGAGTTAATCTTTGTAGTGATACTCACTCCTTTTTTTTTTAACTTACACCTGGTTTAATTCTGGTATAGTTGAATATTTGTATATAATCCCTGCAGCTGTCAGACTCTATAACAGGGGTCACCAGCCTTTCTTAAAACAGAGCTAGATGAAATTGTGAAGTTTGGTTCATCTTTAGTTATATGGCTCTATCTAGCATATTCTATCTTGATATGCTGTCTTATCACAGGTTAATTCTTCAAAAATATTAACAATGATTTAAGCAAGGAAAGGGCTACATGTCAACATACAACTCTTTATTTCTATTAATGTCTGTCTTCATTCCTACCTGATTCACATGTTGAGGAATTATAAGTGATTGGCTCACTGTAGTGGTAAAAGTTGCTACCAATCAAATTATGATATGTTAAAGTTAAAACAAAACAACTGTTTTATATTATATCTAATATATAGTATGTAATTATCCTTATAATTATCAAATGTTTTATGTAAGATTTATGTTTTGTAATTGAAATCTGACATCACAAAAGTATTTTGGAATTTGAATATTGTATTTTGTAACTGCAGTACACATAATACTAATTTTGAACAATTTTGTCCAGGTCCCTTGCCACCGGGGACTCCTTCAGGAACATCGCGTTCAGTTTCAGAGTCGGTGTGTCCACGGTGTGCCAGATCACCCCCCAGGTAGCGACGGCCATCTGGGACTGTCTAGTGGACGACTTCATGGCGGTGCCTTCACCTGGAGACTGGCGGTCCATCACAGAGGGACTCCAGGAGCGCTGGAACTTCCCTCTCTGCTGTGGAGCTCTGGATGGGGAGCACGTCCAGACAAAGGCCCCCCATATATCATATAGGAGACACACACATTGATATACACTAAATATTTATTCCATTTCTTTTTTTGTGGTGCCCAAATTTATGCACCTGCTTGATTTTGTTTAAACAATTATTGCACACTTTTTGTAAATCCAGTAAACTTCTTTTCACTTCTCAAATATCAATGTGTGTGTCTCCTATACGATATATTTAACTGACATTTATTATTGTAACAACCAACGATTTATACAGGAAAATAATGGCTATTAACAAGGTTGCCCAAACTTTTGCATCCCACTGTATTAGTATATTTTGTCATTAGTATAATATGAAATAAATTCTACATGTGTCAAGTTGTGTGCCAACATTTGCTGTGTGGTAGAACTGAGACATTAGTCATTATAAAAATTTATTTGAAATAATATTAAAATTCTCAAACAGAAAAACATTAAACATAAATATATAAAATATAAGTATTTACAGAGAGACAGGAATAAAAAGGACCCAGCTGCTCTCCAGAGCAGGAACAAGGCTGAGGAGGAAATGCTCCATTGGAGACTGGCGTGGCCTCTTCAGGAACTCCAGGATGGCCAGCTCCACCGCCAATGGATCATCCTGGGACCCGTCCCTCATCTGCCTCGGAGCTGTCCTCCTCTCTGGGCTTGTAAAACAGCACAAAACACAAAGAAATGAGAAGGCTGATGCTAGATTTTCATTTCAACATTGAAAAACAACAAAAAAAAACCAACAACAGGATATAAACAGATTGGTTGTAGATATTTAGTAAAGGTGTTCACAAGGGAATCCCACCGAGTAAAAAGCTATCAGTGCGTGCTGTACATCTGATGCTACAACTACATACCTGTGGGTGCAGCAGCAGGAGCTCAGGGACTGGGGAGCAAGGAGAAGCAACAGGTGATGCTCTGCTGCAGATTCAGTTGGTTCTATCAAGACAATATTAAATGTTAACAGGTTTTAAACAATAGTCATAGAGAAAGTATATACAGTGGTCCCTCATTTATTGCAGCAGGGGTTGTCAGAATAACTAGCCCCTCGCCACACACTTAATACACTTCTTTCCCCCACACACATGAACATTACTCACAGTTCTCACAAGTTGATTCGTAAGGTGAAAACCTTTGTAGATTGCATAACGTAAAAGTATTATTATTCCGTGCTTTGTCTTCATCTGCCTGCCACTTTTGTGCGCCTTTTTCCCTCGCGGTGCAGGTGTCTATTTCCGAATGAAGGTCATAGTTATGGGTGTTTTTGGGCTGTTTTATCTATTGGACGTCATGGTTATCAAAACAAAACATGATAAATTTGACAAGCGCAGGAGACACAGCACGGAGGAGATTTGTCAATCAGGCTGCAGAATGTAATGCTGTACTGTGCAAAAATAAATAAATAAAAAAAATCAGCGAAAAAGCGAGGCAGCGACGGATAAGCGGGACCACTGTTTGCTGTTTATTAATAAACAAAATATATTCCTATATGACAGCATGCATAAAAGCAGAACGGTATTTGTACATCAGTGGGAAAATAGCGGTGGCTTGCTAGCTTTTGTGCGGCTTCCCCGGGTCAGTGAAAAATGTAAAAAGAGAAATGAATGAACTTACCAGGTTGCCCGATCTCTTCACATTTCTTCCTCCAAACTCGGTCCTTTATATTCCTGTCTCGGTACACAAAGCCGCTGGTGTCGTACAGCTCCGGGTTGTTTGCTACGGCGTTGATTAGCCTTCCCTCCATTGAAGAATGAAGGGCTTTGGCTGGATCTGCCCCTTTGACCTAGGTTACAGCCACGTCACCAGGCTCCTGATTGGTTGACGCGGCGCGATTTGACGCTGGAGTTCAAATTTTTCCAACTCGAGCGTTAGAGGCGAAACACGCGTATGCACAAAATGCAACACAAAAACTCACGCGCGTGGTTTTTTCCGCGAGTCAAACGCGCCAGACGCGGTACACTGACGCGCGTTTCAGGCGTTTTCGCGACGCAAATCTGCTTCAGAATTTTCGCCGGACGCGCAATCGCGTGTCATCGCGCTCTTTCCATTGACTTTACATGTAAACCTGACGCTCTGGCCGCCTCTATCGCGTTCGGTGTGAACACACCGTAAGAACTGCGTTTGTCACAAAATAAAACGGGTAATAAGACCAGCTGCCTATTTAGACTACGAGTGAAATGGCGGCTTGCATTACAAATGGCGGTATAGTTAGCTTTCTCTCAATCACTGAAAACACACTCTCTCACAACATTTGCGGTCTTTAACCAAAGACAGAAAAAGGTTACTGGCCTTTATATGTACATTGCCGTGAGCAAACTTAAAGTACTAACCTGTATTTTTAACAGAAAAGCAGAGACAGGAGACATCAGTTGCGTTCGGTCTGCAGGCTCTTCCTCGTCTGAGGCACAGAAGCGTTGCAACGACCTATCGCAGTCAGCACTATCTCCCCCTTGTGGCAATGCCACGCAATTACATTGTCCATAACTCAAAATGAAACGTGCCATACCACCATAAAATCAGGTCTTTTACATCAAAACAATTCACAAAAAAATTATAATTGTGACCATACACTTGTGGGCGTCACACACTCCCCAACAAAAAGAAAATGGCTCCTGACATTTAACCTCTTACCCTTTAATATTCATTATCCTCATTATTCAAACAATTCAAATCACATTCCCTTCCCACATACCCACATTCCTTGTTTACTAACATGTATAGATTGGGCGGTTATAATATACAGGGAAGGTGCCTGGGTGTGCCCAGTGAGATGTCGGAATGTGATATGGCACTAGGGGGAAGTAAGGTAACAGGGAATATGATGGCATGGTGTAGTGTGTTGTGTTTGGTGACTCGTGCACTTCAGCACAACTGACTGATGGGTGTACCCGGAGAGAGGGCTGGCCAAGGGTGTCATATGTGAAATGTGTAGCAGGTCGTCGTTCTCTAGTAGACCTTCTTGGAACTGATTCATTTGTCGGCGGGGTCACATTGGGTGTATACCGTGCCCTTTCTGAAAGCGGCAGTCCAACTTCTCCTCCGTCGACTGTGAAAGGCACTTCGGTGACTCCTGATTCCCGTCCCATCTCATGTTCCTCCTCTCCCATGTCATTGTCAAGTTCAGTGTTTTGGTGTCCACCATCTTGTTCCATTCCTGTTTCCCTCAATTCATCTGTTGCTGTTCGTTCCCCCAATACTGTTGCTTCTATCGGCTGAGGTGCTCCACAGTTGACCACTCTGCTGAACTCAGCTGTTCCCCTTAAGGTTATAGGTATGTAGAGCATCCTCTTTGGTTCTACTCCTCAAATCATACCTCAACTCATAATACATTGAACTCTCATCATCGGAGCTTGTGTCAGAGTGGGGTTGAAATGCTGTCTCTCTTTGAGCTGGTTTTGGTTTCTTTTTCTTGACGGCGGATGGCCCGTCCCCCTTATTTACAGCAGGCAAGTCCGCAGGAAGCTCATTGACAAGATGCAGTAGATTGCGATGCAGAACACGCACTCTTTTCCCATTTGCCTCTGAGGCCACTCTGTAGACTGGGCTGTCATTGATCTGTTCCTTCACCACATAAATGGTGTTCTCCCAGTAGGACCTTAACTTGCCAGGACCACCCCTCTCAGTCAGGTTCCGCACTAGTACTCTGTCACCAGGTTGGAGTATCACTCCTTTCAAGTGCCGGTCATAGTGTTTCTTCCCACGATCACTTAACTTTTGGCTGTTTTCAGATGCAATCCTGTAAGCTTCAGTCATTCGTTCTTTCCATTTCTCAGCATAACCTCTTGCAGTTTGTGGTTCTCCAACAGTAACCAACTTGAACAGGAGGTCTACTGGCATTCGTGGATGTCGACCAAAAAGCAGAAAGAATGGTGAGTAACCCGTTGCTTCATGGCGCGTGCAATTGTATGCATGAACCATCTGTGGGAGATACTCTCTCCATCTTTCTTTTTTTTCTTCACCCAGGGTCCTCAGCATCTGCAAGATGGTACGATTAAAGCGTTCAGCTGGGTTGCCCTGAGGGTGGTACGGGGTTGTTCGAGAGTGCCCCACACTGCTCAACTGTTGCAGAGTCCGGAAGAGCTCGTTCTCAAACTCCCGTCCCTGATCATGGTGCAGCCTTAAAGGGTAGCCAAATCTGGGGATATAATCACTGAAAATCCTTTCAGCTGCAGTTTTGCCACTCTTGTTGCGGGTTGGATAGGCCTGGGCATACCTAGTAAAGTGGTCTACCACAACTAGGATGTACTGATATCCGCCCCTGCTTGGCTCTAAGTGGAGGTAATCAACTGAAACCAATTCCATTGGTGAGCTTGTGGTAATGCTGGACATGGGAGCTCGGACATGTGTCACCGGTTTCTTCTGTTTGATGCACGGGCACTGCCGGGTGACATAGGCTTCGATGTCTCGCCTCATGTATGGCCAGTAGAACCGTTGCCTCGCTAGGCTGAGAACTCTTTCTACCCCGACATGCCCCATGTCATCATGCAGATGTTTCAAGACCACGGATTTGAAGCTAGCTGGTAAGACTAGTTGACGCTTTTCTGCAGTCTTACGATACAGAACTCCATCTTCTAAGCTCAGCTTTGTCCACTCATACATCATTTCCCTCGCAGGACCTCTCACATTCTGTCTCATGTCATCTGTCAGCTTTTGATCTGAGTCTTTCATTTTCATGATCTCACCAATCGCAGGGTCTGCTCTTTGAGCCCTTTGTAGTTCATCCAGATTGATGGGCATGACCATTTCTCGGATTACTGGTTCAAGCTGGTCACCTTGTGCTAGAGCCAGAGCAGCGATCCATGCAACATCTCCATGCTTGCCTGCTCCACATCCCTCCCAAGTAGCGGCAACAGCTTCTTCGGAGAGCTCTTTTGTACATTCAGTGACGTATCTGTCAATGTCAAGGGGACTCCTCGACAGGGTGTCTGCGTCAATATTTACTTTGCCAGGTCTGTACCTTATATCAAACCTGAAATCTGATAGCTCTCCCACCCATCTGAACCCAACCGCATTCAACTTGGCGGTACTCATGACATAAGTTAAGGGATTGTTGTCTGTGTAGATGGTAAAATGCGGGGCATAGAACAAGTAATCCCTGAACTTCTCGCAGACAGCCCACTTGAGGGCGAGAAACTCAAGCTTGCCCGAGTGGAGTCTGTAATTCTTTTCAGCTGGTGTCAGTGTTCGGGAGCCGTATCCAATCACTCTGAGCTTCCCATTCTGATGTTGGTAGAGAACGGCTCCAAGTCCTTTATCAGATGCGTCTGTATGAAGGACGAAGGGAAGCTCAAAATCTGGGTAGGCAAGTACAGGGGGGTTTACCAACATATCGATCAACTTACACAGGTCACATTTTGTTGGCCGGAGTTTGACTCCGTAGTTCTGCAGGGCTCTCAAGACTTTCCTCAGCCCTTCCACATGTTCCTCAAAAGTCTTGGCGTAGCACAAGATGTCATCCAAGTATGGGATGCAGCACTCATCCCGAAGGGGAGCCAGCATTTCTTCCATACTGCGTTGGAATGCAGCAGGTGCGTTGGTAAGGCCGAAGGGAATTCGCACCCATTCATAAAGGCCCCAGGGGGTGATGAATGCAGTCAGATGACGTGATCCTTCTGCTATAAAGCCCTGGTGATAGGCTTTTCCCTGGTCCAAAATGGAGAACCAGTTGTAACCTCCCAAGGTGTCAATGAGGTCCTGGATTCTTGGTAATGGGTGGCGATCAGGTACTGTGCGCTGGTTCAGGAGACGGTAGTCTATACAGAGCCTTAGGGAGCCATCCTTTTTCCGCACACAAACCATTGGCGCAGAGTAAGGAGATCTAGACTTTACAATCCATCCTCTTGCTAGGAGGTCCTCAATATACTCTTTAACCTCCTTATAGAGGGGTTTTGGAATTGAGGTGTATGACTTCTGAATTGGGGTTGTGTCTTTGAGTGTTATTGTCATTTCCAAGCTGGGGATGCACCCCATGTCGTTCTCATCACGTGGAAAAGCCCCTGACTCTTCCCTTAACATTTTCTTGGCAACAGTTTGTTGGTCTTCAGTCAGGTGGCTAACATCAACAGGTGGATCCCATTCTTGTGTTGCTTGATCTTCACCACACTGCTGGGGTATATGAGATACATCAGAGTCGACATCTTGAGTCACTATGGGCTCACCGAGGTTTGGTAAGTCTGTTTGTACGACTCCTGCTATTGGTTCAATAGTTCCAAGGGCTGCTCTGCCAGTGAGGGTCACATCGTGCTTAGTGTGGTTGCCAATAGGTACTTTGACATATGGGACTCTGGCGTCACAAACTGTGAGGAGGCTGTTGCCGACATCAAGCTGTTGCAGTTGTGGGTTACTCTCAGTTGGTTCAAAGAGCACGAGGGGGTTGGACATGTCAACTGTAGAGGAAACTTTACACTTAACATACTTAACTTGACCAGCTGGGATTACTACATCATGCAGGCCCACTTTTAGGACACTCTGGCTGACCCCGCTATCACTGGTAAGCTTGGTCTGGATGAAGTTGACCAGTGCCGTCGCTGTGTCATCCTGGAGGTTCATTGCGCTGCGCAGGAGGCTCACAATGGTGGGTATGAGGTTTGTACTAGCATTTGGCCCCAGTATCAGCTGTTCAATTACATTGAAATCAATCAGGGGGCAGTCCATGGGCACACTGCTTACTAAAAAGGGGACTTGTACAGTCAAGTTTGGGTCACTATTCTCTGGGAGACTCACCATCACGCCCACCCAGCCATCGTAGGGTAATGGCTGGCCATTAACACCAAGCACACTAAGAGCCTTATCTCCAATAAGTTCTGTCAGTGGCCGGAGTTTGTGGTCAGAGAGGTAGGTTTTTGCCCACTGGCGATCAATGAGACTCACTTGTGCACCTGTGTCCAATAAACAGTCCACTGCAAAGCTATGAATGTAACACTTGATTTTACATTTTTTTCCAACAAGCTGTGCCACTCTCTCACTTGCCCCTGTGTCTGCATTTTTCATTGGAGGGGTCGCCCAACTACTTCTGACATGAGCAAACTCTTTTGAGCACGTACCTGGTGACTTTGGCTCTGGCTGTTCACTGGTTCTGAGAGTGTGTATTTCAGCAGGAGGCCAACTAGAGCTTCTGGGTTGGTTTCGTTTGACACATCCCACTGCTCTGTGACCTGTCTCTCCACAGATAAAACAATGAGTGCATGAAGTAACCCCACTTTCAATACACTTGGGACAGCCGTACTGTTTTGCAGTTTGTCTGGGCTTCTGCTTTGGGTGTGTACACTGACAAGTGGGTTCACGAGCCTGACTGGCTGTGAGAGACTCCACCACTTTAGTCAGAGTTTCCACCTTTGCAGCCAGCTCTTCTATGACTTTATTCTTACTCTTAGATTTACAGTCAATCATTTCAGTGTCTTTAGCAGATTCAAGTTGAGCAGTACGAGCATGTGTTACCTTTTGTCGAGTGGAATATCCCAGTCTTCGCTGTCGCTCACTCTCTTCACTTGACACTTTGTTCACTTGCCTTATCAAGGCTTCATCTGACACACTGTAGTCTGAAAGTAGTGGCTTGAGTTCATTACGGATGTCACTATATTTTGGCAGAAGACCTTGATGAATGGTGCGTAGAAACACATTTTGGATCGTACGTGTCTCATACGCAACGTCCATGTTATCCTGCCTGGATGCAAACATGACTTTCTGCTTCAGTCCAATCATCCTGTAAAGGAACTGTTGGGGAGTTTCATGGTCATGTTGCTTAGTGCTCAACAATTCCTGAAATAACTCACTCCCACTCTTCTCACTCAAGTGTGAACGTAGCAAGCTTTTGAGTTCAATGAGTGTCAAGTCATCTTTACTGATCAACATGTCCTTAAACTGTCCAGGCTTGATAATACGGAGCACACCTTGAATGATCTCTCCCTCTGTGTGCTTCACCTTGAGACCCTCCTCAATCTGCTTACACAGTCCATGGTAGCTAATGTCAGATGCAATGTCCCCAACCTGACCCCCATGTACTTTAAACTCTCTGCGTTGCAAAAATGGCAGGTCTCTTAGGGAAACCATGTGATCAGGCCTGGAGTGTCGCGTGTCCATGGTGGAGTGACTGCTTGTCATGCTCTCAGCTCGAGGCTGAAATGACTGTGTAATAGTGTGGGTGGGTGTATCTTGTGTTGCAGATGTCACTTGTAAATCTGCTAGCTTTTTACCAAGTACCTCGTAGTTAGCCTTTAGCATTTCATACTCTGCTACTTGTGGATTAACAGACTCAAGAGGCAATATAGCTGAGGTAAGTACATCACTCTGTTCAGGGTGCTTCAGTGTTGTGTGAGTAACAACATTTTCCTCTGAGACTATAGGGTGAGATACTTCAGCGGTACGACTATCAATGAGATGAATAATAGCATCTTTCAACAACAGTAGGTGTGAAAACCCCTGATCCTCTAAGTCAAGCAATGTCTTACAGCGCAGATAAGCACATATATAATCAAAACAACTTTCCTCATCACCACGTCTCACACTTGCAGGGTCCACATCCGGTACTGGTGTGATGTTTGTAGCAATCTGGAAGAGTTCTTCTGATGTCAGTGCATAAAGACTCTTTCTGATCTGCCAAGCCAGTTCTTTTCTTTCACTGTCCTCCATTGTGTGTTCTTTGGCTAGCAAATCTTCACAGTGCAGTCAGCTCAAACATGCAGCCCGTCACCTCTCCAGCAGGGGTTCCCCTCCTCGACACAGGTCCCACTGCTGCCTCAGTTGCACGTCTGCTGTTCCAACACGTCTGCCCTGTTGATGGCCGTCTCTGGTTCGTTGATTAAAGGATCAGCAGTTGCCCTCGTAGCATGCTCATCCCCGTACGGGCCACCAAAATTATGTTACAGGCCTTCGATGGGCCTGTTTTGAAACTGTATTTTTAACAGAAAAGCAGAGACAGGAGACATCAGTTGCGTTCGGTCTGCAGGCTCTTCCTCGTCTCATTTATTAACAGAATTAAACAACGTCCTTTTCTTTTCATTTAGACACACACCTTTCTGTTTTAACAACACAAACACATTCAATTAAGTCCATAGCTCAAACCCTTTTGGTCACCTTGCACTCTCGCAAGAATAAACTTACAAAATAATCACTGTATATGAGTGTCCTTATTTACAATAAATCTGTAACCAATTCTACTGCTGTTCAGCATCAAAAACATTTCTGTGCAGTACCATCAACACTGCAACTAACCTGCTTATGTCGCCATTGTACTTTCTTTTTACTTTAACAGATTCAAACAATATATTACACTAATAACAATAAACAAAAATATTCTATCATTGCTCACAAACAGTTTACAATCATCCACAAACAGTATACATCAGACTATTTACATTTGACACATAAGAACTGGGTAGGTTCTAACCAACTATAACTTCAAATAATGTCAGGTTAAAAGAAGTGTCTAAGAGCTGCGTTTGTCACAAAATAAAACGGGTAATAAGACCAGCTGCCTATTTAGACTACGAGTGAAATGGCGGCTTGCATTACAAATGGCGGTATAGTTAGCTTTCTCTCAATCACTGAAAACACACTCTCTCACAACATTTGCGGTCTTTAACCAAAGACAGAAAAAGGTTACTGGCCTTTATATGTACATTGCCGTGAGCAAACTTAAAGTACTAACCTGTATTTTTAACAGAAAAGCAGAGACAGGAGACATCAGTTGCGTTCGGTCTGCAGGCTCTTCCTCGTCTGAGGCACAGAAGCGTTGCAACGACCTATCGCAGTCAGCGCTATCTCCCCCTTGTGGCAATGCCACGCAATTACATTGTCCATAACTCAAAATGAAACGTGCCATACCACCATAAAATCAGGTCTTTTACATCAAAACAATTCACAAAAAAATTATAATTGTGACCATACACTTGTGGGCGTCACATATTTTACATTGAGTATTTTATTTTGATACAGTTTTCTTTCAGAGGGAAGTCTGGTACTTTTTACAACACCACATGAGTTTCTGTCACAGCTGCAGATACTCCACAGAGACAGAGTCGCATATCTGACACTGAGTCTCTGTTGGACAGGAAAAGACTCCATGTTTGTTTGTGAGTTTTCCTCAGAGCAGGTACACACAGAGAAACATGTCCAGGATCTGTATTCACAAACTGTCTTCATACTAAAAGTTTCTCTGAAATTCTGATAAAAAATGTTAACAGACCTCCTCAGGCGAAAACCTGCTAGGAGTAATAATGAGGATGACTTTAAGAGTGTGAGGGGTGTTTGTTAGACAAAAAAATGGTGGAAAGACAAACTGTGTGGTGCTGAAGAACAGCAGAACAACAGTTTTTACTTCCTCCATCTGAGGAAGTAGAAATTAATAAGTTTGAATTCAGACATCACTGAAGTTTATTTTAATCCATGAGAAAACCACTGCCTTTGTTCTTTATCTGAACATATGTGACCTTTTATCATTCCATCTTTATTACACTGTTTTTACAAATGCAACACTTCATGTTCCTGTTTCAAACAAAAGCCCTCTGCTTTATTGGACATTATTAATCATGCTTTTATTGTTAAACACTGCAGCAACTCGATGTAAAAAAACCAAGCAAAATCTCTGATCTGTAGTAACAAAATACAATAGTTATCCCTGGCTGAGATTTCATGCTCTGAAAGCTAATAATCCTTCATGTTAACAGACGACCACTGGAAAAGAAATGGAAAACCTATCAAAAGTATTAAATATATACAAAAAAGTTAAATAAAACCAGTGATAAACTCATCGTGTGAGATTATTACTGTACATATAGCTCTTTAGTTTATAGAGCAAAGATATTTATTCTGTCCATTTTCACTAAGATCACATTTTTTTATTATGCAGTCACACATTTATAAAGCTTCATATCTACCAACGGGGTCGTCCTCGCAGTTTTAAAGTTTCATCCCTTCCTGCTCTAAAGCTGTGGGTCCTGACTGATGTTCATTAGGAGGTCTGAGAGGATTTACAGGATGAATACAGGATGTGATCTTTGCTCTGTGACACGACATTAAAGAGCTGAGAGTGAGTTTTAATCTGAACATGTGTGCGAGACACTCGGTCTGTTCTGCTGCTGCTCACTTTGTTCATGTCAGAATTGTCTGACATGTCTCTGTTTGTGTCCACAGAGTCTCCCTGACCTTAGTTTGATTTACAATCCAAAGCAAAAGGTCAGAGGTCAAGTGGGTCATCAGACTGTGCAGAGGAAACCTTTCTACACATCACAAAGGAAAATCTATAAAATGGCACAGAGTTCATTATATTTAATGAACAAGCTTAGAACAAATGCCTTTTTATTCGTCCAACACTTTGACAGGAATGAATCACGGATGAGACAGATCGTGAGAGAGTTTCAGAGCATGTCTAATGAAGTAAAAGAAATGCAAGAAAAAACTGACACAGCAAGAAAAGTGGGAGCTGTTACTGGAGGAATCGGAACAGGAGCCATCTTAGGTGGGCTCATGTTAGCTCCATTCACTGGAGGACTGAGTTTAGCTGTAGCTGGTGTTGGAGCTGCTACTGCTGTTGGAGGTGGAGCTACTGTTGTTGGATCCAACATAACAAAAATGTGGTCGGAGAGTAGACGTGCAGAGAAAGTAGAAATGTGGGGAGAAGAATTTATGAAAAAAGTTGAACCAATGAAGAAGAATCTGAAGGACATAAAGATGACGTGTGAAGACTTGGAGAAAAAATCAGCTGAAGCTCAGGCTGAAAACACTGTGACTGATGTGGAGGAGCTTCAGAGGACCCTCAGACGAGTGTCTCGCCTAAAAGAGATGAGTTCAGGGCTTCTGTTTGAAACTAACATCCTGCTGTCCTTTGTGGGTGGGCTGGTAAAGCTCATCAAGCAAATCTTCAGATTCACTGCGACCCCTGAAGAGGATAAAAAGTTAAGAGACGCCATTATCAACTCGGCTGATCAGAGTCAGAAGATCATTGAGGGGTTTGATAAAATGAGAACAGAACTGAGAAAGTTTACAAGAAATGAAAGAAAGTAGAAAAGTCACCTCCACCGCTCCTCCTCCACCCTGTGAGCCTGTACTGTTCACACTAACAAATAATGTTTTATGAATAAAGGATCATCAGACTGACTACAGACTTGTGTAGTTTGAGTCTGAAGCTTCCTCATGTCCTCCGTTCACAGACTGGATGTTGTTGTATATCCATGTAAATCTGACCCACAGCAGCATGATGTCGCAGAAGGTAACAGAGGTCATATAGAGGGTCCATGGTCTCTGCTGATTTCCAACATTTGACTGTTTTTACTCCACATTAACCTGAACTCTGAGAGACTCGCCAACTTTCTTTGTCCTGGCTGGAAAATGTTTTTCATTCATGAGCTAAAAAGATGATTTCATTAATTTGGACAAACTCTGATTATAAAATAAACCCGAGAAACTTCTTGAGCCCAGAAATGAGCAACAAAAACTACCCGGTGGGAAATTATAAATACATCGTTAAAATCACCTTCACATGGATTTAAAAATATACATTAAATGTTCAAATGCTTTAGTATGTGAATATATGTTTGTGTAAAATGCTGATAAAGAACTGAAAGTGTGCTCATCTACAAATGTATACAAATATTTGCAGAGTCCAACATGTCTGATATACGCCCACCACCTTTGTTACTGTCAGACTGGTTTATGATGGGATTTTATGGTTTTTTATTTATTTTTTCTTTTCTGCATGAATCGGACCTTTAGGAATAAAAAAATATTCATGTTCCTCACAGGTGTTTCATGAAGAGCCTCTGGGTGTTTCATGTGGTTCAGTTATGATGAATGTTTTTATTGTGAGGTCAAATTAAACTAAAACTAAAACTAGAGCCTTGGGAACAAGATTTAAATTAGTCATTGTCTGCAGAGACTTAATGCTCAAGTTAGTTAATTCTACATCATTATGTGCCCACCGCTGTCTTTTATAATTTAAGGTTGTACATAGGTTTCACATTTCCAAAGTCAAATTCTCTCAAATTTATCTGAATGCGGACCCCTCCTGTGATAAACGTGGGAGTGAGGAGGCTTCCCTTATCCATATGTTCTGGACATGTCCTAGCCTTGAAGGGTTTTGGAGAGACATATTTCAAACCTTGTCCCTAATTCTTGGATACCATATGGATCCTAATACATTAGTTGCACTTTTTGGTACCACTGGGGAGTCTGATGCACGGTTGACCTCGTCACAGCGTTGCGCACTGTCTTTCGTTTCCCTTGTGGCTCGGCGTGCAGTCCTACTAAGATGGAGGGGTGCTCCTTTGCCTACCCATGCTTAGTGGCTGAGGGACCTTATGTGCTACTTGAGGTCGAAAAGATCCATTATTTAATTAGTAATACCAGTGGTAAGTTTTACAAGGTGTGGGGGTAATTCCTGAAATACTTTTCCAGCCTTTAGACTGTAAACCTGACTTCAATCATTACTCAGTAACGCCCCCCCCCCCCCCCTTTTTTTTTCTGTTTGCTTGTTTGTTTGTTTAAACCTGGCTTTAGGGACAGAGCTGTTGTGTGGAATGAGTAGGGGGTAAGCAATTAAAAGATATGTGAATGTGTCATTAATCTGTATTCTATTCTGTCAGCTTCAGCAATCATTGTGAAACCTACTTGCTTATTGTATAATAATTTTGTGTGTATCTCTTTTTCTTTGTTGTTCCAATCTAATAAAAATATCCCTGAGAAAAAAAAATTGTATGATAATTTTATTCTTATAAAAAAACCCAAAAAGTCTTTTTACAGCCCGAGGAGACTTTGCATCGTTTTGTTAATATTTTAAATAAAAGTGGGTGTTTTGTAAAACCTGAGCTAAACTTCTTAAATCTGTCTTTGTCCATTAAAACCAGAAGTGACAAAAGTACAGACTTTCAGTACTTAAGTAGAAGTACAAATACCTGGGTTTAAAAATACTCCATTAAAGTTGAAATACTGAAGCAACTTTTTTACTCAAGTAAAAGTGAAAAGGTACTCAGAGTACTGAAGAGTACTCAGAGTAAGAAAGTAAGTAAGTTATTGAAGGACAACACTACTAACAAGAAAACTGAACCTTGTGTTATATTAATATGACAATAGAATATTATTATTACATGATAATAAAAATATTTAAAGTCTAATTCTAATGTATGTACTCGGCTTCAGTCTGTAGGACACAAGCAGAGAAGTGAAATAAAGAATGATTTTCTGTTGCTGACATGAAACCACAGCCACCGTGCAGAAACCAACACAGAGCTGTACTGACAGTGCAACAAACAAACATTTTTATCCTGAACAAAAGTGCTCAACAGTATTTTCATGCAACATTTGAATAACACAAAGTTATTATAGCTTTGGTTGTTTAGCCAGATGTTTCACAATAATGCTCACAACATTCAAAAGGAGTCAAACAGGATGAGAGCAGCAGCTACGAGTCTGTGAACAAGGCTCAGAGTTGGAGGGAAATGTAGAAGAGGGTGAATCTTTCCCAGGATGCTCTCTGTTTATTACAGAGATGAGAGATTTCTTTGTTTACATTTGGTGGATTTTGTATTTTGGACTCTGCATTCAAAACAAGAAGAAACTGAAGCATTTTATATTTTCTGTTTGAAGTTTATTTCCAGGACACTTGAAGAAGATATTCTTAGTTTTATAATTGTTTCTGAATTTGTTAAAATAAGTAAATGGTTTTAAAATGGTTTGAATATTTTTTTTTGCATGATGTGTCTTTTATTTATTACCTTTATGTCATGTTTTCTTGCTCTCTCTACTTTTCTCGTTATATAGAAAATTATTTTTAAGAGCTTTTTCTTAAATAGAAATGTTTATTTTATTTATATTTAATTCATTCTTTTTATTAACCCTTTTATGCATAAATAATGAGATCCTCAGTGAAGAAATATATTCCACTTTGGGCCCAGAAAATATTTATAATAGAAATTTTGTTTGTGATTCTATTTTTCATGGAGTTACAAACATGTCCACTCAGCTGGACACCATGTGTTTGACTTTTGAACTAAAGAAATATGTATTTAACAAATCTATAACAGAAAATGATATACTGTATGAAAACAATGAAATAACAAGTTTTAATGTTGTTGGTTTTTTGCATATTTTAAGATATTCTAAAACTTTTCAAAGCAAAAATGCTGAACTTCACTTCTGAACGATGAACTGCAGACCTTCAAGGATTTTATAAATCCTAAAAAAAAAAAAACACTTAGAAAGCAGTATGGTCTCTTCAGTATTACTGTCATTTACAATAGTTCAGTCTGACTTCAAGAAGATATTGCAAAGTATTCAGAGCACAAATGAAAAATAATGTAATAAACATAACGTAATAAAGTGCAAACTGAACCAAACAAAGAAATAAAAATATTATCTGAGCACATAAATGTTGTTTCTCTTTTCTAGTTTGCCATCATCCTCTCACATCATCATAATCCCCTCATCTCCACTGGGAAACTAAAAAATCAACATGATTTCAGACTTACTTTGTTTTTCATGGCATCTGTTGGTACTTTTTGTAAGATCATGTAGATCACTTTATTTTTGCTTTGACCTCTGAAAGCTTTGTTACATTTATTTCTCAGTCAGACTGAACAGTTGTAACAACTAAGTCCCCAGTTAACCAGCCACTGCTTTTTACAGTGTTGTGGGCCATGAATCCACGAACATTTTCGGGTCTGAGGGTCAGCTCCCTCCTGCCTCCTAATGAGGGAATGTCAAACCTCCTCCCTTTGGAAACCAGCTCACCGGTAAACACAACAACTGAAGTGCATCATCGTCCACAGTCCAAATATAAATGTGTAATTATAATATAACAAAGAGATGTGTTGTTTGTATTTATTTTAAAGTACTCCAAAAGTACTTGTTGCCCAAAACACTTAAAATACATTTCAACATTTCTTTTCCTTTTATCATGTAGAGAAATTTAGGTAAACTGTTGAAGTTGCACCTTCTTTTTCTTCTATTAAGATATCTGAGGCATTTAATGTGCAGGTTCACTTCTTTGCACTGACACTTTCACTGGTTCAGCAAACTTAGGATCAAATTAAGGCGATGCTCTGATGTCAGAGTTCATGCTGTTTGTGAGCAGATGAACTAACCTATCATGTTTCTTCTTCAGAAGTGCGTGCGTTTACTTCTGTGACTCTGATTGGTCCACATTAAAACAAACAAACAAAAAAAGCGATAACTGGAGACCACGTGATTTCTGACATAAAATTCATGGTGGGCCTGAGTGAGTAAATGCAACGACATTTTGAAGAGTGACTCGTCGGAGCTGCTCAGACTTTCAGCTGCAGACCAAAAGGTGAGAATCAGCTCGTGATGTCATAGTGATTGTAGCAGGTAGGAGAGAGAGGCTGGAGAGACAGAGAGCTAAAGAAGGAAGGAGGACTCTGATGTTCAGATAAACTCTGTTTGGAGCTCATGGCGTAGTGAAAGTGAAACTAAGCATTAACGATGTTATTATTATTATTTTTTAAAGTTATTAGTTTTTAACCCTCTGGGGTCGACGGACACCCCGGCGCATCAAAATCACATGACCAATTTAAGACGACACAGCTACAAGATGCAGCGACTCAGAGTCTCCATTTCAACTTGAGTCGGGAGTGCGGACTTCAAACTATATACCAGTTTTTTAAATTGTGTCGATGGGCCACATAAAACCAGAGTTATGATAACAAATACATGTGATGTTTCTTTCTGAACAAAACAGTGGTGTTTACAGCGGGAAGTATGACAAGCCATCAGGGCCCAAAATCGACACTTTTCTAACCCGTTTGGTTAAGAAATTGCGTAAAGAACAGCGTTTAATTATTCAAAACGCCGTAAAAAAAACGGCGTTTGTCCCGATAGAACGCCGTTTTTTACGCCACAGACTGGCGCCTTAAACGCCCCATCTGAGTAGCGGAAAAAACGCTGTTTTTATCCGTCTTTGAACGCCGCTTTGTACGTCACTGGGCAGAAAACGCCGTTCGAAGATGGGCTGTATCCCAATTCAGGGTCTGCAGCCTTAAAGGCCGCATTTTAAGGCCGATTGCGTCACAGCGGTGCGTTGAAGGCTGTCCCAATTCAAGAGCTGTGTCCCAAAACGTCGGCTGCATCCTCCGGAGGCCGCATTTGAAGGCCGATTACGTCATTCTTATTAATCTTTCTGGGTCACAAAATAAACTTTTAACATATTTTAAGGCGAGAAAGTAGCTGTGTAAATTACAAATATCTGCTTGGTTTATCAAGACATCGCATATTTGCAAAAGTGTGCCCATGTTTTGGGAGACGTCTGTTACCCACCCGCTCGATAGCAAGCCGGGGGTTTTAATGGTCCCTCGAGCCGGCGAGAGCAGCGGACTCCCGGCTTCATTGTTTACAGACCCCTGCTCTTTCGCTACTCAGGTTAAACATGATTTATAAGTCACTCGGATAACTTAAAAATGTAATTGTTTGCCTTTTTTCGGTGTTTTATTTGTTCCGGAGTAAATCGGTTTGGCTAAGATCAAAGTTATTAGATTAAATAAAACTTTATTAATCCATCAGGTGGGTTCCTCCGGGATTTTCACACAGCTGAATAAACGTCAAACAGAAAACTAATTAAACAGAACTGTGAGACGGTCGAGAATTTATGGCAGTGTCCTGTTATATTTTAGATAACAAGGAGCAGACGGCCGAGTTTATTAAACTCCACCGAGACAGCGGTGACGCAAATCTGAAGGCTAGACCGTCCCATTTCACAGCCTCGCACTTCCGGCCTTCTCGGTCTTTGAAGGACCCGGCCCACGTAGACCGCGAAGATCGGGTCCTCCGAAGGATGCAGCCGACGTTTTGGGACACAGCTCCTGTCGCTACCCGATCCGTACCAGAAACCCGATCGGTACCCCGCATGCGCAAATCTTACATCACTTCCTCTCTTTGCCAACATTGCGACATGCAATATATTTGAATGATACGGTTAGCGCCCAGTTAGCTCCTAGCATTTCTCAACAGCTCTGCCTCCTTTTCGACTACCGGGACATTTAAACAATGGATAATCCGTATACAAAGAAATTCATGCTTTTCTCCTCAACAGAGAGCATTCCCCGATTGAACAACAGCGCCGTAAAATAAGAAGAATGGCGCCTAATTACAGACTTAATAATACTGACTTAGCAATATGTCACGTGAAGATTCATCAGCCAGATGAAGTGTTTACTGACAACTGACAGTGATAGTGGACATCATCATCACTATTCCAATCAATCCTCTCCACACAGACAAGCATAAAGACACTCGACTATCGCTAAATCAAATTTAACACACGTTTGTAATGACGCTAATTCAGTTTACAATAGGGTTCATTCGATCGGGGAGTCCTGATCCGTAACTATCTTTTTATTTTTCATTTTTGTCTACATTATATTGAAATGTTTCATTATTGGAAAAATTTTAAGAGATACTTATTATTCTTAACATCTTAACAGATACTCTGACCCGTAACTATCGTAAAACGCTTCGACCAGAAGTAGACACCTTTCGCGCATGTGGGGTACCGATCGGGTTTCCGGTACGGATCGGGGGGCAAGATGGCGGCACTGTGAACGGTCTGCTACAGAACTCACTCTGTCTTAAAATTCCTTTAAAAGCAGCAAAGCGAACTCTAAGGTGCACACTTCTAGCTGTATGTGATGGCAAAAAACCTGGGCTCAAATAAGAGAGCTCTTATCACTCCTACTTCCTCCCTGTCAAAACCTTCTGGTAAGAAAAGAGTGATGGAAACTGACACGGCGGAAAGACAATTATTACGATGCTCAAGATGGCTATCAAAGAGCAAGGAGCTAACATCGAGAAGAGTATTAGCGACCTGAAGGTTACTATTAACTTTATCTCAGAAGATCTCAGGGAGCTAAAAGGAAAAGTGTCTCGTACTGAAATAAGGATGGATAAAGCAGAAGAGAAAATTCAAACACTGGAAAACAAGGTGTTGGAGTTGTGACTGCGACTTCACGGGCTACCTGAAGAAGAAGGAGAAAACGTACGCAGTAAGGTTATTGAAATTTGCCAAAACATGGATCCTCACCACTGTGAAAAGTTCCCGGAGGTACTTGATTCAGTCCACAGGATCGGTCAATGACGTGAGTCCTCTTCTGCGCCACTGCACCGCGCCATAATCTTGCAATTTACCATGAGACACTTTCGAGACATCATCTGGAAGGCGGCAAAGCGATCTGACTACCTGAAGACAAGGAAGCTCCATTTCAAAGAAGATCTCTCTCCCGAGGACCGAGAGAGACGCAACCAGCTATGGCCACAAGTGGAGAAAGCACGTAAGGAAGGGAAAATTGCCTACTTCGTTGGAGCCGTGCTTTCGTGAACAGAAAGAAATTCACTGAAATCTCTTCCAGTCCTGTTGTGGATATACCTCAAGGTCTCTTTTCCCTATTGTTCTGAAGACTTATAGTATGCTGTTGCTGCTAAAATGTTTTGTGAAGCACTTTTTTAGACAGAGTAGTTCTGCTCTCTCTGAAGCTTACACACTCTTCTCAGGGTAAAAAGTTAATTTACTTTTCAAAATTTCATCTTTATCCTTTATTTCTTTTAATGCTCGAGGACTAAAGGACAATACCAAAAGGAAAGCTCTGTTTTTATATGCTAAAAGTTTGAGTACTGACTTTTGTCTCTTACAAGAATCCCATTCTGAACCTAAGGACGCTAACTTCTGGAAATCCCAATGGGGCGAAGATTTATGGATGTCTCATGGCACAAACCATTCAGCGGGAACTCTGATTTTAAAGCATAAATTTAATGGAAAAATTATATCTTCAGAAACTGATCCAAAAGGACATTTTATTTTGCTGGTTGTTTTTTTTAATGATCAAACCCTCTTACTGGGTAACATTTACGGCTATAATAACAAACAGGAGTATATTGACCTAATACTTGTTGTATATGAAAAAATTGAGTCTTTAATAAGTAAATTTGCTAATCTAAAGATTATATTAGGAGGAGACTGGAATCATTCACTCAATAACATGATAGATAGATGGCCAAGTAAAAGTCAGGAAGGTAGTAATTATATGTTGGATTTTATGAATGAAAGAGACTAATGATATCTGGAGATTCAAAAATCCAACAATTAAGGAATTTTCATGGAAAAATAGATCTGGCTCATTACAGTCTCATATTGATTATTGGCTAATTTCTGATCCTTTATCCGAATATGTTTCTACATCAAAAATGTTGCCAACACCCTTGACAGATCATAAAACAATTTTTTTGGAGATATGTTTGTATGCCAGTAAACGGTCTAAAAGAGTGAATTCATATTGGAAATTAAATAATTCTCTTCTACTGAATGATTCTTTGGTAAAGGAAATTAAAACAAAAATAGATGAGTATTGGAACAAGGCATGTGTTGAAAATGCTTTTTGTAAAAATTAAATTGAGGTCCCTTTTAATGAAAAGGGGAGCTAAAATAGTTAAAAATAGAAAAAAAGAAGAGTTGGAAATAATTTCTGAAATTATCACTTTGTCTAGATCACCTGATAATTTATCTGAAGATAACTGGAACAGACTTCAAATTCTACAATTAAAATTAGATAATATATATATTTACAAGGCAAAAGGTGCCTTTGTGCGGTCAAAAAGGAAATGGCTTGAAGAGGGAGAACAAAACTCTTGCTATTTTTTCAAATTAGAAAAACATCATAATACAGTTGCTAGCATGACTAAACTTTGTTCAGATGGATGAAGGTGCTATTAATAAAATGAAACTTAATAAGAGTCCAGGGAATGACGGTTTGACTTCTGAATTTTACAAATTATTTTTAAAGGACTTATCACGCTTTTTACATAAAGTATATATTGAAAGCATTGATAATGAAAAGCTCCCTCCTTCTTTGACTCAGGGGCTATTTACTTTGATTCCGAAACCTCAAAAAGACGCCCTTTTGATAGAAAATTGGAGACCTATTTCACTGCTGAATAATGATTATAAAATAATTGCTATCTGTTTGGCTAAAAAATTAAAATGCGCACTTAATTATATCATTGATGAAACACAGTCTGGTTTTATGACTGGCAGACACATAACTAACAATATAAGACTGGTAATTGATATTTTGGATCATTCAGATCTAATCACAGATAATAGTTTCATTCTTTTTTTGGATTTTTATAAAGCTTTCGACTCCATTGAACATGAATTCATGTTTAGAGCACTTGATATTTTTGGTTTTGGAAATATGTTTAAAAAATCAATTCAGACTTTATATGCAGATGCAAATAGTTCAATCAAACTCCCATTTGGTACAACGAAAAGATTTGATATCAACCGTGGGATCCGTCAAGGTTGCCCAATTTCTGCATATCTTTTCCTTCTTCCTATGCAGTTACTCTCTATTCATTTTAAAAACAGCAGTGTAATGGGTCTCTCTGTTGCTGGCAGAACATTATCTATTACTCAACTAGCGAATGACACAACACTCTTTTTAAAGGATAAATATCAAGTTGATGAAGCTCTCAAAGTTGTCAATAATTTCTCAATAGCCTCTGGTCTTAAACTCAACATTCCAAAATGTGAACTTCTCCCTGTTAAATTCTGCACAGATACTATTATATCAGGTGTTCCTGTTAAAAATAAGGTTAAATATCTTGGTATTATCATTCAAAAAGACCAAGATGCCAGATTATCTGAAATTTTTGACCCTCTTATAACTGCAATACAACAAAGATTTAATATTTGGCTTCAAAGAGATTTATCCATTACTGGAAGATCCTTGGTAGCCAAAGTTGAAGGCCTCTCCAGACTTATTTATGCAGCTATGGCACTTGATGTTTCGAAAGAATTATGCACAAAAATTGATAAAATATTATTTAACTTCATTTGGAAAAAGAGAATACATTATATTAAAAAATGTAATGATAAACAAGTTGTGTTCTGGTGGCCTAAATTCTTTAGATTTCACTTCCTTAAATGCGTCTTTTAAAATCAAATGGATCAAACTCTTTTTAAAAAATCCCAATTCAATTTGGAATTTTATTACCAATCATATCTTTAACTCACTTGGAGGAATGCACTTTCTGCTAAGATGCAATTACAATATCTCTAAATTACCGATTAAACTCTCCAACTTTCATAGTCAACTCTTATCATCTTGGTTAATGATATACTCTCACAACTTTTCCCCCCATAAATATCTCATTTGGAACAATCAGGATATTAAATTTAAGAACAAATCATTATATATTCAGAAATGGGTTGATAGAAATATTTTACTTGTGAGTCAATTACTGAATGATAATGGTCAGTTATTTTCTTATAAGGAATTTTTGTCTGTTTATGATTTTCCTGTCACTCCAAGAGAATATGCTGTAGTTTTTGATGCAATACCCAGTGTTGGGGAGTAACGGAATACATGTACCGCCGTTACGTATTTAGAATACAAAATATGAGTAACTGTATTCCGTTACAGTTACCGTTTAAAAAGGTGGTATTCAGAATACAGTTACTTTGGTGAAATAAATGGATTACACGGCGGTACTTTCCTGTTTCATATTCTCGCGGGTCAGGACTGTTTGGGTTTGTTTGACAGCTACGCTCTGTTGTTCCAGGCGGCAGCGTTACGGTTGCCATGGTTACAGGGTGACGCGCTCTCTCGCTGCGTGTTTCCTGGGTGAGAGAGCGCCTTGTTGTTGTTGTTGTTGAGCTAAGCTAAAAGGCAGAATGCTACAGGCATAGCTCTAAAGAATGTAGCCTCATGGGCAGTGTAGTCCGTGCTGCAGGGAGAATGGACTGCCATACCCGTGATGTGTATGTGAGAGAGGGAGGGAGAGAAAGGAAAAGTACGAGTTGTCACCGAGCAGAAATGGGAGCTGGAAGCATGTAAATATAATAATAACCACTGCAGCCAAGAAGAGTGCCTGACGAGCCCAGCTGTAAGTAAGCTATTAAGACTCGACTGTACACTGTGTTTGTGTTTTCCTCCGGAAAAAATAAGTTCCGTTGGAGCAGCCTTTCAGCGCCTCTCTCTGTCTCTGGCAAGCAAAGTTGACCCAGACAACAAAGTAAAGCTATTTTTCGGCTACCAGCCCGACACGGAACCCGCCGTATTAGCCAGAGGTCCCTTTACTACGGTTCGGAGCCGCGGACCTTCAGTAACAGTAATAAATCACAGCAATAGTACATTCACGTAGTTGTAAACAGCATGATAATATATTAAGTAATCCAAAGTATTCAGAATACGTTACTCTCATTGAGTAACGTAATGGAATACGTTACAGAATACATTTTGGGGCATGTATTCTGTAATCTGTAATGGAATACATTTTAAAAGTAACCTTCCCAACACTGGCAATACCAGATGGGGTGAGAAGGTTATTGGTGTCTGCTCCTAAAGGTAGAAATTGTATTATTCCAGAACTAAATCCCGCTAGCATATACATCGGTAACATCTGTCCTCAAATCAATGTATTAGACAAATCATTCAAAGAGATATTGTTTCCAAACCTGCATCTGTATTTTACTGGAACAATATTTACAATGATATATACTGGAAAAACACTTGGATTCTATCAAGGAAATTTATTATTACTAATAAGGTAAAAGAAGTTACTCTTAAATTGATCCATAGATGTTATCCGGTAAAGACATATCTGGTTAAATTTAAGAAAAATATTGATACTCTTTGTACTTTTTGCAGCAATGCAGAGGAAACAATATGTCATTTATTTTGGGAATGCACTTATACTCATGTATTTTGGATTGATCTAAATAATTTTATAAACACCAAAATTGATCCCTCATGTAAACTGAAGTTTCGACATAATCTTTTTGGCCTCTCGCATACTGATAAAATAATTCCAGGAAAAAAAAATATTATTAATCTTCTGATTATTTTTGCCAAATTTCACATACATTATACAAAATTTTCTCAACAGTGTCCAAATATTTTTGCTTTTAAAGCCCTGTTTTCCAATTATCTAGAGAATCTTAAGAACAGTACTAACTCCAAAGCATGTAAAACACAAGAGCTGTGTCGAATGTATAGTTTCACTTGACTTACATGTTGTTTATTTATACCTGGAGCACCTTTTTTTCAGTTATTTTGTTTATTTGTTTTCTCCTAAAGTATACTTTTTTGTTTACGTACTTGTATTTGTATACATAACTTGTTCAAGATACCGCAAGCTGTGAAATTTTTCATACCCTTTCTATATTCTACATTACTATGTATGTTTGTTGTTCAATTGTCTAAAAAAAAAAAAAAAAAAAAGATGGATTAAAACGGCGTTATTTACGGCGTTCTGTGTCAGCTGTGACGGCGTTTAAAACGCAGTTTTCTTGAAATTATGCAGGGCACTCCCCATGGTTCCCTCATCCAATTACTTTCAACTCATTTCACCCAATCAAAGAAGAAGAAGTGCAGACCACGTTAATTCATCACAGATTCACCTTGCTGCTAAGTAGGGATGGATACCGGTATCCGGTGCCATGATGGCACCGGTTCTGACATAAACAGTAGTAACCAGACCGAAAAGCAGCGCACATTTCGGTGCTTTATTTCGGTGCTTTTTTTCCCTGAGATGTCATACACTTTGGATTCCAGCCAATCATTTTACCTTTGCAAGCGTAGTAGGCGGGCCCAGGTACGTACGTTCTTTTAGAGCAGAGCTACAGATTAAAAAATCACAGCAAAAGATGCAATGCCCTATAGCTGCAGAAAAGGCTAACATTGTTGTCTTTTTACAAAAAAAACAGCTAAACATGAGAGGTTTTTGGACAAAGTTTGTGTTCTTCATTCTTTAAGGCACCGGTTCGAGCACTGTTTAAGCACCGGCACAGTTTCAAAAGTACTGGTTTGGTACTGGTATCGGATAAAACCTAAACGATACCCATCCCTACTGCTAAGTGATTGCCTATTCGGTACCAGTGCTTGTAACCCATTATGCATTTTGATATGTTTAAAGCATGATCAAACAAGCAAACGACGGAATGCTTTTTCTGAAACAAGTGGAGACCTTAACTGTGTGGCGCATGGCTCCCTTGTTTACTTGAGGGATCAGCTGTCAGCTTAGTGTGTGTTTGGTGTTGTGACAGTGCACAGCTGAAAAAAGTGTTAACATTAGAGAGCAGATCCCTTTTCTACGGAGCCCCGCAGGGGACATGGGAGAAAAAAAAATTAAGACGGACTTTTGCGAGATCTCGCAAAACAAACTCGGGATCTCGCAAAAGTTTTGTGAGATCTCGCAAAAGTTTTAGCCGCATTCTTCGGAGGCCGCCAGCTCGAAGCCGACCGGGAGGTCGAGGCACAATGTTCCGGGAGAGCGGTGTTCCTCCCGTTAGCTTCGAGATGGTGGGTGTCAGATCTCCGAAAACGTCGGAGCACTTTTGCAAATATGTGATGTCTTGTAAACCGAGCAGATATTTGACGTTTACACAGCTACATTCACGCCTCAAAATATCTTAAAAGTTTATTTTGTGACCCAGAAAGAGTAATATTACAACTAAGTAGCTGCCAGCATTGTTGGAATTCAACTTTTGCGAGTTTGTTTTGCGAGATCTCGCAAAACTTTTGCGAGATGGCGGCACTGTGAACGGTCTGCTACAGAACTTGCTCTGTCTTAAAATTCCTTTAAAAGCAGCAAAGCGAACTCTAAGGTGCACACTTCTAGCTGTATGTGATGGCAAAAAACCTGGGCTCAAATAAGAGAGCTCTTATCACTCCTACTTCCTCCCCGTCAAAACCTTCTGGTAAGAAAAGAGTGATGGAAACTGACACGGCGGAAAGCATTATTACGACGCTCAAGATGGCTATCAAAGAGCAAGGAGCTAACATCGAGAAGAGTATTAGCGACCTGAAGGTTACTATTAACTTTATCTCAGAAGATCTCAGGGAGCTGAAATTTTTTTCTCTCCCATGTCCCCTGCGGAGCTCCGTACTTTTCCCCAGACAGATTGTACAAACTGAAGCGAGATCAATCAACTGCAGACCAGACAACAAACGACGGAGGCTCCAGAAAAGTGCAATCAAACTATGAGTTTATTACACAGGAGAAGAAACATCAGCATATGTCTTCCTCTGACAAGAATACACTGAATGGGGGTTTTATAGGACAGAGAATGTACGCCCCCACGTACACGTCAATTACAGGTCAAAAATACATTGTTGACAGACAAGGGTACATCTTGTACATTTTTAATAGCTATAATCAGACATATAACTTCTCTTTTCTATAACACTTGCCTTTTAAGGTAATAAACTTCAAGCCTCAGGGTCTCTAGTGGCTAATTATTGACCCTCGTCACCAATCACTAAGTAGACAGAACTGGCGCAGGTCTCAAAAAGAAGCAGAAGACACTTGGGCCTTCGCTCAGCCCTGCTGCTAGATTTATGTGTATTGTAAGCATGCATGCAATTAACCTGCTATGTTCCCATCTTCCCTCAACATGTATCACCTGAACATCGCGCCAGTGAAGCTTACAACCCTCCTGGATAGAACATTAACTCTAAACAAGCACCGATAAGCAATGTGTATAAACTGAACTAAACCTGTGAATAGAAAGGTCAATGTGGTGACAAACATCAGCAGGTTATATGGCAGCAATAAAGGAATTTCTGAATCCTAACAAAACCCAGTTCTGAAAATACCGGACTCCTGTGTAAAATGTAAAAAAAAAAAGATAGAGAGAGAGAGAGAGAGAGAGAGAGAGAGAGAGAGAGAGAGAGAAGAAAGCAGTGATTTGCAAAACTCAAAGCCATTATTTATTCATAGTGTAACATAGAAAAGATGTCAAATGTTTAAACCTAGACTATGTCGTTAAAAAGAACTCCTTTTGAATTTGATGGCAGCAATACGTTTCAAAACAGTTGGGGTGGGGCAAGAAAAGGCTGGAAAAATAAGTGGTTCTAAAAAGAAACAGCTGGAGGGACATATTAAAAGTAATTAGGTTACTTGGCAACAGGTCAGTAACATGATTCGATATTAAAAGAAAATTTTAGAGAAGCAGAAATGAACTGAAAGAAATGTGGGCAGAGGTTGGTCAATCTGCAAAAAACTCCATTAACAAATTGTGCCAAAATTTCAGAATAATGTTCCTCAGGGTTAAGTTGTGAAAACTTGAAATATTGCATCCTCTAGAGGCATCAAAATGTATTATGTCAAAAGATTCAGTGACTATGGAGAAACAATTAGGCTAAAAGTCATGATGTCAGTGATCTTCAAGCGCTCAGTGGAAACTGCATTAAAAACAGACATGATTCTGTTGTGGAAATCAGTGCATTTCCTGTATCTTTTGGGGCAACAGACCTGAGTCACTCTTTTAGAGAAGTACGTGGTGCAGTGGGTTGACAGGAATATCCATAATGGATGGCAGTTTGTTCTGTCACTTCCTCTCCACCACAGCTTCAGAAGTGCAGCCAATCACAGAGCTAACTCTCCTGATCCAAGAAGACCAAAACAAAGTGCACTACACTCACCCCAACTGACAACATCTCCAACATTTTGGTGCACACAAAAGCTTCCTTGCAAACAACAGCCTGCCCATCCACTTCATGTATACAGCCTCTGTTTTGATCTTCCAATTTAGTCCATGGTATATATGGGTATCCAGGTATTTGTACTCCTCCACCACATGACATCAGCAGGTTCAGTGTGTTATACTTTTGTCAAGATAATGCACACTGCAGCCGATATGTATTTACAGTTATCAGAGAGAAGAGATGTTCTGTCAACAATTTTACATATATGATCTTAAAACAGGACACAGCCACTATACGTCCTGGCCTCATATCAAATGTCTACGTTGACAGAGTCTATATTTGACGTCTGTTTAAAATCTAATCTTCGCTCTCAAACATTTAAACAGCAGCGAGTCTGCAGCTGAGGGAATACAAACTCAAATTGTGGGAACAGGCTTGATCGTTTCTTGCGTGTATTAATTTGGTGATTTATTAAATGTATAAATGTTTTTCTAATCTGCTGCTGAGTGTCTTATGCTGATAAAAATGCAGATAACCAGTGATGGGAATAACGGCGTTACAAGTAACGGCGTTACTTACAGTAACGAGTAATCTAACTAATTACTATTATCGTTACAACGCCGTTACAGTTACTAACAAGAAAATGCGGTCCGTTACTATTTTTCTTTTTTTTTTTTTTGTCTGTCCCATTTGGATCTTTAGCCGTCAGAATTGTTGTCTGAAGACCAACAAGGATACCAAATGGATTTATTTTGCCAAATGGATCATCATGGCATTGCCGTATTGGTCCATTTGATCAAACTTTGTTGTTATTATTTATTTTATTTTCAGTTGTTACAGATGGGACAGACATGATTGGGGGATAGAAAAGGGAGAAAGAAAGAGAGGAAGGAAAAGAAAAACAGAAGGGAAAAGGGACAGTGAGAAAGGGCACTTACAAAGACAAAGAGAGAAAAAAAATCTCCTGGATCACCTGCTGAGAGAAAAAGAAGAGAAAACAAGCAAAAAAAAAACAAAACAAAACAAAACAAAGCAACATACTAAACACAACACCATCACGTTAATCTAGCTAAGTGTGAACAGCAGTAAATACTAAATATTGAATGTGGTTGTGCAGCACGCAGGACAGACAGCGCACAATGTGCTTTGAAGTAGCAGCTAAGAAAGGTGTAGTTTATGTCTACGAACAGTGAACACCCGTGTGTGCACACCTGTGTGGATCAGCGCGCTTGTATACAAAAGGTTTCCCCATGTAATGGTCTGCTAGAGGGTGTGGAGGGCCATAGCCCCGTCCCCCAGGGCATGAAGCAGGCATGGAAGAGATCCAGGCTCCAGACATCCAGAGGCCCCAGAGTGTGGGAGTCCAAGGAGTACCACCGGAGGGGCATCCGTGCCACCCTCCTGGGAAGGGCTGGGGAGATCCCCAGACGAGGGGTCACCCAGTAGCCACGGAGCAGAAGCCAGAGGGGGCTGCACCGGCGTGCCCGCCAGCTCTGCCGGCAGCCAGCTGTGCCAGAGTGAACCGAGTCGCAGGCCCCAAGGCCGGAGGCCCGGGGGGTCCCCTTTGCCCCGGAAGAGGCCTGACCGAGCGACAGGCACCAGGCCCCGCCAAGTAGCCACCGGGAGTGAGCTGGTGCATACCTGAGCGCCCAGCCCCGGACACCAAGAACCACCAATGCACCAACCCCTGAGGGCATCAGTTACTGGCAGGGAGTGTGGTGAGGGGAGATAGGCCTCCACACTTTGGAGGGCCTGGGAGTAACCCAGGGAGGTGGAGTCTAAGACCTGACCTGACATATAGACACAGACAAGCAGGCACACACAGACACAAACATGCTTTCCCACCCTCATGCACACATATACAAACACTCAGCACTCACCCGACGTAGGGATAGACATACATGGACATGTACACACAATCATACCGTTACTATTTTTCAACAAACAGACAGTTGAAGCTGTGTTCAGTTTACCGCATCTTATATCAGTTGCACGGAAGTAGCTGTAAGTAATCTGGACACTACAGCTTTAAGCAGCTGCGCGCGCTGATACACCTGCTGTTGTCAGACCTGCAGGTATCAGGCTGTGATGTTCTCCTTTATAGTGGACAGAAATTATGTTTTTGGAGTGGCACAAATAATTTGTGTGGCATCTTATTGAATGCAGAACAGCTGATTGTTCTGTAAAGAGTTTGAAATGGTTATTTAAAAAATCAAGGTAAAAGGTAAATGGATGCAAATAACTTTGTTGTTTGCAAAACTTGTGCAGAGGATTTTAAAATCGACAATTTATATTTGCATTTAAAGTTATGAAATATGATTCATTAAACATGTTTGTGGTTGTTACAGTAAAAATAGAACTTTTTCTACTCTGATTTTATGTTTTTTGTCTGATTTTAGATCAATTGTGTTAATACAGTATGTCAAAATGAAAACATAACTGTAAATTCAGACACGTGAGGTTGTGCTGAAAAGGATGATCCAAAAAAGGCAAAGTAAATAGTTTTTAAAGGTAAAATGTGGAGGGAAAATCAAAAGTAGTTAAAAATGGCCAATTATACCCTGGACCCCAGAGGGTTAAAAATGCTTTTCCTGAAGAGTTTTCAGAGACTGAAAATAGTTTCATAACAGATGTATTCATCTGTACGGGGTCGGAGTTTGATCTGCGTGATCACAGCAGGAGAGTTAGAAACCTCAGAGCTGGTACACAAAGAGAAACATGTTCAGGCTCTGTATTCACAGATCTTTGCTGTAATAATTTTTTCTGCCCTGAAAATGAACTTTTTTTCTAAGAATTTCCCTGAAAGTTCAGATCCTGTGAAGCATAGCAAGCATAGCCAAGTTCCTTGGTTGCAATTTTGTTAGAAGTGATGATGGTGCAGAAAATAAAAGGATGAAAAAATTCCTGCAGAAAATTTTTCAGATAACAGGTCTTAATAAAGTGCAGACTGAACCAAACAAAAAAATATTGTCTGGGCACAGAAATGTTGTTTCACCTCCATCGTCCCCTCACGTCATCATAACCCTCTCATCTCCACTTCCCATCTTATATGGAAACTAACAAATCATCCTGAATTCAGACTTACTTTGTTTTTCATGGCGACTGTTGGCACGTTTTGTAAGACCATGCTTATCACCTGTTAATAATAACTTTTGCTTTGTCCTCTGAATGCTTTGTTACATTTTCTTGTTAGTCAGACTGAACTATTGTAAACAGCAGTAATCTTTTTTTTTTTTTGTAGAAATTCCTACAAAGTCTCCAGTTGATCAGTCAGAAGGTTGATTCAACATTTTTCCACTGCTTTGAAAAGTATTAGAACATCTGGTGGTGCACCGTCACCCTCTGCTGACATCACTGCTAGCCACCAGACACAAAGGCATTAGCACAATAATTACTGCTCACCTTCACCACACTGTAAGGAATCATGGGGATTTCAAAGTTACAGAGAATGATAAATGATTTGTGTCTCTGTGAAGAGGTTAAAGTAGAAAAAACAAGTCTCATCATTGATGGTGCAGCTCTTTATTATTGTTTGTATTATAACTCTGATCCAAAGCTGGACCAGCGCTGTGGAGGAGATTATCCTGGATTCAAAGATGAGGTCTGTAACTTCTTTAAGACTCTAAAGGACTGTGAAGTCACTCCATACGTCTTCCTGGATGGAGGCTCAGGATCCGAGAAGCATGAAACACTTCAGCAACGTCTTAAAACAAAACTTAAAAATGCAAAGACAGTAGCAGAGAGTAAGCCTGACGCTGTACCAAAAGGATGTAACGTCTTACCACCTCTGGTCAAAGATGTCTTCATTGAAATCTTGAAGGAGAACAGGATAGAGTTTAAACAGTGTTTAGGAGAGGCAGACCCTGAAGTTTTTTCTGCTGCAAATCAGAAACAATGTCCTGTGCTGGCCACTGACACAGATTTCTGCATCTATGATGTGCACAAAGGTTTCCTTCATCTTGACAACTTTGAGTGGAAAAGCAAAGAGGATGGCAAAATTCCTGCTAAGCTCTACGCACGTTCAAAGTTTTGTGAGCATTTTAAATTGGACCCTGCTCTCATGCCAGTCTTTGCTTCAGTAGCAGGAAATGATTATTCAAGATTAGAAGATAAAGGTAGGTTTGCAAGAGAATCATCTTCATCTGGTGAGTACAGCATTAAAAGACTGGATGGTATGCTCAACTTTTTAAGTAAAGTGAACCTGGATGGTTTGAACAACTCACAGAAGAGAGAACGTGCTCTGAGTGAAGCTTTAAATCATGTTGGTAAAAAAGAAAACCAAACATTCAAACTCGCCATTCAAAAATATGTTCAACTAGGAAAACCTAGTTTTAATCTGCCTATGTGGATGCATGAAAATATGATGTCTGGAGAACTCACCACTTTCATCACAAGTGTTGTGGATCAGAAGACAATGATGCTGACTCCAGTTGTGGAGGACTTTTCACAGTGCAGTAGTTACACAGCTGCTTACCGTATCAGACAGTACTTCTATGGACTGTTAATTGGAGATAAGATGTGCACTGAATATGACAGGGATCATAAAATAGATGTGCAACCTCTCCTGCCAAAAGTGAGCAGTGATGAACAGGAGCAGCTGCAACTACAGTGTCTGCATAAGGTACTGAGGTTAATCAATAAATATGTGTTTAATTACTCTGACAGGTCATAAACGTGTTTCTGTGGTACATGTGAGCATCTTGTCTGTGTGGTACCTCTCTGTGCAGGCTCCTGAGGGTTTGCGTCGCAGGGTGTTTGAAGAAGCTCTGCAGGTTCAGACTTCAGCCTTAGAAAACATCCCCGACCAGCTGAAGCTGCCAGTCTGTGTGACTGTTTTCTGGTTCAAGAATTTACAAAGTGCCCCAAAACCTGAAACTGTCCACTGCCTCCACGCCCTCCTGCTGGGGTTTGTGTTTAACCCCAATAGTCCAGGTAAGTCTTACTGGGTAACATGATGGATATCTACAACAAGATGCATAGCTACAAGTCACTTTACTAGGAACACTTGTGACAGCTCTACAGTTTCAGCTCCATAAATTTGATTATTCTGTTTATTATTCACAGTCAGCTGTCAGCAGGTTAGTCTCTCTGAAAGCAGTCAGCAGATGGACGGTAGTCAGAGTTCCTGTAGTCAGAGTTTGTTTGACAGCAGCAGCACTGATGCTTCCACATCAGCCTGAACAAGAAGACAAACTGCTGCTGGTCTCTGGTTCTGTGTCACTGAAACTTTGTCTTATGTTGTCTGTAGAGGACGAGTTTGAGAGGAAGATGAAAACTTTAAAGGATGAAGGTGTGAGTAACTGGCAGCCCCGTGTGGCTCATGCTTTTAGCCAATGGCAGTGCTGCATGAGGCAGAGTCTCCACCTGAACCAGTTGCTGTGTTCCCCTCTACCAGAACCTCAGTGTGCCCGGTAAACACCAGACAATGATGAGCTCCACAGATGTTTAACACACTTCATCAACTTTAACTCAGATTTTCTGCTTTGTCAGGCTTTACTGTGGCCCTCTCCTTCATTGGCTGGCAGATGAAGACACGATTAAAGAACTACAGAAAACACTGAGAGGAGAAAAGAAGGAATTATATGAGAACCTAAAGACTGCTTGTAATCCATCTTCTGGAGAGGGATCCTCTCAGTCCTTGATGAGTGCAGCTCCCTCTAATGAGAAGGGATCGAGCAGGGAAGAAGAGCAGAGAGACTTAAAGCAGAAGAAAACAGATTATTGAGACCAAGTGATGCTGCTGCTCCTCAAAGGAGATCAGGGAAGGACTGAAGCTCTGTTCTGTTACACTTCTTTGTTATTCTCAGAAACTTTGTACCTTTTCTGCTCTCACTTTAGCTGTACTCTGTCTTCTGTATGCTCTGCATTGTCTATACTGAATGTAAATTGCAGAAGCATGGAAAGGAGTGTGAAGGAAATTGAAATTTGGGACAACAAGGCTGCTGATTTAAAGTAAAAGAGAAGATTTTATTTGGCCAAAGAAAAACATGCAAACCAAAATACAAAAGGAAACAAAAGCTAGAGTCCAGAAATACACAGAAATAATCTGATTAATGTGCCACATCTTGTACAAAGCACTTTGAGTGCTCTGGGAGAGTAGAAATATAACAATCAGTCCATTTACCTTTTACATGACGAATGACAGTTCGTGGCGGTTTTATGTCACACAGTATCCACAGGAAGTAACATGTTGTGCAACAGCAGGTTAGACTCCAGTGAGATTTAGACTGAACATTGATCGTCATTTTACTTATTCTGTTTTAACAGCTTTATGTTGTTAAAACAAGTCATGGTGACAATTTGTGTTACTGTGAGATGTTTTCTTCTGTCTTAACTTTCTTTTATCCTGTTTGGTTTTGAATTGTCTCTTGGGTATAAAGCCGTTTCTCCCCTTCACCCCCCTTTCTGCATCCTCAGCATCACCGACCATCCTGAAACAACACAGGTAAGATCACTGCAAATGTTGGGATCAGGAAATCAAGATTAATTTAATGTAGAAGTTGATTTTTTTTTATCATTCTCATTTTTTACTTAATCATTGAGAAAAGGAAGAATTACCAAGGGGAAGCAGCTTTTTGTGATGTATAGACGCAGATGTGTTTTTTCCAATACTGTCTATCATTATTTTAGATATTAGCATCCAGTGTTTGCAATTTTGTTGAACATGGGATTATGTACCCTAACATATCAAGTGTGCTTAAATGAATTGGTCCTGATGGAATTAATCTATTTGTATTACAACTACAGATAAGACTTGTTTGCATAAAGAAATTAATATTAAAAATACAGTGGTTTTGTTTTTGGCTTATTAATGGGTCAGCCATGTTGAATTAGCCATATTTATAACAATCTTTTTAGAGAAGTGTGTCAGTGTGTAGCTATTTTACAATAACATCTCCATAACTTCTTTCGGACTAAAATATCTTAAATTTACATTCAGGTTTAAATTTTCCTAAATATGATTCTGCAGTAGTATCCTTTGCGTTACAATGTTACTTCTCTGACTTTAGCTGAACAGATTCTGGGGCTTCATAAATGTGTTTCAGTGTTTGAAACATGGAGAAAATCTGGCCCTGAAAATCTACTCTATTTTTTTTAAAAACATATTTATTGAATTTTGTATTCATAAACAGCCAACACTTTAAACAACTTGAACATATAACCCCATGGGGTCATCCAGTATTTTTTGAACTGTGTGCCAAACCACAATAGAATTTTTTACAAAGTAGTATTTTTGTAGTATTTTTCTTTAAATTCTTAAGTGATGCCGAATATAAATAATTATCCAGTGCCAAACCTTTTGCAGACAGTTTTTCAATTTCTACCCAGGGCAAGAAAACATCTTTAGAAAACCAAAACATTGTGGCCCTCAGCTGAGCAGCCCAATAATACCATTCTAGGTTTGGCAACTATAGCCCTCCCCTATCATAGGGCAAGTAGAGGAGAGAGAGAGTCTAAGTCTTAGCTTCCTGTTGTTCCAGATAAAATTAGAGAGAAGCTTTCTGGTTTTCGGGAAAAAAGAAGGAGGCGGGGCTGGTGGAATTGATTGAAAAGCATATATAGATATTTGGGAAATATGGTCATCTCTATCATGTTTATTCTTCCCAGTATAGATATAGGCAATGTTGTCCATCTGTTGATCTCTTCCACCAATTCTGCTACCATGGGTTCGTAGTTGGTTGAACTAAGTTTGCTTATAATTGGAGTTATTCTGATACCTAAGTATCAAAGTCCTTCTGCGGCATTCACAAATGGGTGGGATACTAATGGTTTCCTCCTCTCATTAACATTTAAAGCCAAATTGATTAATCAATTCCAAGAGAGCAGGTATTGTTTCTGCAAGCTGTGATAGAAAAAAAATAGTATCATAAGCATACATTGCTATCTTATGTTCAATATCCATGGGCTTAATGCCGTGAATTGAGGTGTGTGATCTAACCGCCAGTGGTTCCATGGCTAAAACAAAAAGAAGAGGTGAAATTGGTGACCCTTGCCACCTCGAAACAATTCAAAAGGGTGAGAGATTAAGTTATTAGTAGATATCATTGCAGTAGTATCAACAAGTATTATTTTGACCCATCTACAAAAATGTTCACCAAATCCAAACCGTTTAAGCACCTCGAGAATATAGGGCTATTCCACTCGGTTAAATACTTTTTCTGCATCAAGAGATAAGATTGCATTGTCAGCGAACTCTTCACAGGCATAAATTACATTAAGAACTCTCCTCACATTTTGAAACCGCTGTCGGTTTTGCACAAAACCATTTTGGTCCGTATGTATAATGGCAGGTAGTACCCTTTCTAGTCTCATCGCTAAAACTTTTGCTATAATCTTTGCATCGGAATTTAAAAGTGATATGGGTCTGTATGAGCCTCATTCAGTGGCCTCTTTGCCTGGCTTTAGAATAAAAGTGATCAGAGTGTTTCGTAATGAAGCAGGGAGACTCCCTGTTTTAAAGGATTCCAAATACACATCCAACAATGGGGCTATTATTTTCTCGTTAAATAGTTTATAAATATCTATCGGGAGCCCATCTGGGCCAGCTGTTTTACCTGCTTTCATGCTTGTGATGGCATTAGAGACATCATTCAGATCCAAATCCTTCTCCAAAGCAAGTTTTGTATCTTCAGAAATACAAGGGATGGTCAGGCCATCGAGGAAACTATTTATGTGTTCAGAGTCAAGTAAGGCGTCTGAATTATATAGAGATTTATAATATGAGACAAAAGTATCATTAATTTCTGTGGGGTCCGTAAGTAATTCTCCACGTTCGTTCCTAATTGTATTAATGGCCCTGTCAGATTCAAGCTTCTTAATCTGCCAGGCCAACGATTTACTCGGCTTTTCACCCTCATCATAAAAAGTTTGTTTCAATCTAATTAGACTGTCTTCAGCTTTAAACAAGGACAGCTCCTCATATTTTGCTTTAAGGGTGAGTAGCTCCTGTTTTGTTTGTCTCAAATCGTCTTTAATAACCTTTCTCTCTAGTTCTCCAATTTTAGAGTCCAATTCATTCATTGTCCATCTGAATTTATTAAATTTATAACTGGTGAAGCTTATCACTTGTCCTCTAATATATGCTTTAAATGCTTCCCATCTAGTGGTTGCATTTGTTTGATTTTTATTTATTGAGAAGTAGAGATCAATGTGTTCTCCTATGAATTTTATAAAGTCAGAATCTTGAAACTATTTAGGCCGTAAGCGCCAGTTAAAAGAGGGTCTGTTCACTTGTACAACATTATAAAATAGCGAGACTGGGGCATGATCTGACAGAACAATACTATCGTAACTACAGTCAGTTACAGTAGGTAACAAAGATGAGGAGATAAAAAAAAAAAAATCTATTCGAGAGTGGGTTTTAAATGTTGAAGAGTAGCATGAGCATTCCCTTTTGGTAGGATTTTGAGTCCTCCAGGGGTCACAGAGATTCAAATCTTTTATATATTGAAGTAGTTTCTTTCTTGTTTGAGAATGTGAGGTATCTATCCCTGATGAGCGATCAATCTTCGGGTATAAGATACAATTTAAGTCACCTGCTAATATTATCTTACCAGGATAGGTGGCCAATAACAAAAACAAATTCTCAAAGAACAATGGATTGTCATCATTGGGGCCGTAGATATTAACCAAATTTATATTTTCTTTCAAGAAGGTACCCTGGACCACCAAAAATCTACCCGCTCTGTCATAAATAGTGTTATTTACCTGAAAGAGCACTGAGTAATGTCCTAGGGGAAGTGCCAGTAAAAAGCAATATATTTTGAGTATTGAAAAAACACAAAAAACTGAAAATCTGCCATAAACAAATTTGCTTAGCTGTCACCCCAAACCAGACAGCCCTCCCTCCCTCCCCCTGACTTTGGGGTGGTGTTACGTGCATAAGGGAGCAGTTAGACCAAACCAAGCAATCTTAAAAGAACAAACTATAACTAACAAGTTCTTTATGTCTCCCGGCAATAGTAAATATTTTCATGAACATGTATATCTGAAATGTTCATTAGAGTCTCACCTGCAGCTTATAACAGTTAAGTGAAGAACCCATTACAGGGCACAGAAAAAGTCACCAGTGAACCAAAAGGTGAAGTCCCAAACCCTCAGCAAATAAAATACCCTAGACACAGAACAGAGGGAGTACAGAAACTAAAACCTAAGAACTAGAAAATCACAACCCGAGAAGAACTGGAGACATAGAAAACACAAAACAGAAGCCCAAAACACTTGCAGCCAAAAACCAAAATGAGAACAATGGGTCAATGACCCAGGTACCCTAACAGTGTGGGCCAAGGGCGGGAGCCCGCAGTGAGCTGAGCCCAGGCAGAGAGGTGAGAGAAAGAGAAAGAGTAAACAAAAACACGTAGCCTTGCGGGCCGGCCGGGCTGACACGGGGACCATGACATTATGAGATCCTATATTCCACTTTGGGCCTAGAAATATTTATAATTGAAATTTTGTTTGTGAATCTATTTTTCATGGAGTTACAAACATGTCCACTTGGACACCATGTGTTTGACTTTTGAACTAAAGAAATATGTATTTAACAAATCAGTAACAGAAAATGATATACTGTATGAAAACAATGACAATAACAAGTTTTAATGTTGTTGATGTTTTTGCACATTTTAAGATTTTCAAAGCAAAAATGCTGAACTTCACTCCTGAACGATGAACTGCAGACTTTCAAGGATTTTATAAATCCTAAAAAAAAAAACCACTTAGAAAGCAGCATGGTCTTTTCAGTATCACTGTCATTTACAATAATTCAATCTGACTTCAAGAAGATATTGCAAAGTATTCAGAGCACAAATGAAAAATAATGTAATAAACATAACGTAATAAAGTGCAAACTGAACCAAACAAAGAAATAAAAATATTGTCGGAGCACACAAATGTTGTTTCTCTCGTCTAGTTTGCCATCATCCTCTCACATCATCATAACCCTCTCATCTCCACTTGGAAACTAAAAAATCAACATGATTTCAGACTTTCTTTGTTTTTCATGGCGTCTGTTGGTACTTTTTGTTAGACCATGTATATCACCTGTTAATAATTATTTTTGCTTTGTCCTCTGAATGCTTTGTTACATTTCTTCTGCTCCTGACAGGGTAAAGAGCAGCAGATCAGAGAAGAACTCTCTGGTCCTGAAGTTCTGTTTTGTTACACTTCTTTGTTATTCCCAAAACCTTTTCTGCTCTCACTTTAATTGTACTGTCTCCTCTGTATGGTCTGTATTGTCTACTTTCAATGCAAATTGCAGGTTTTTATTATTTACCCACTTTTATGTTAACACTAAATAAGGTAATAAAGAAGCATGGAGAAGAGTGTGAAGGGAATTGAACAGAATTTCCCACTGAGTGCACTCTGTGGGAAAATATTTAACTGGAATTAAATTGTTTATTCGACCGCTCTGCACGCTAAATCGCCAGATTAACAATTTGCTGCTACATTGCAGGGCATTTAAACTCCCTTTATTCAATGGGTAACAGGCCCGCTGGAGAAGAATGTGTGGGTAATTCTTCAAAAATATTCAAAAAACAAACATTTTTAGGCTGTAAATGAAATTAAGTAATTTGTGCTGTATAATATGTAACTGGTTTCCAGTGTGTGCCAAAACTGGAACAAGCTGCACAACCCCTGAATATTTATTTATTAAAATTGCAGTCATTTTTCACTGTTTCACTTCAGAAGCATACATCTTTACACAGATTATGTTTATATGTTCATTATTGATTTTCTGAATTTAAATGTGAACTAAAGCATATTTTTAAAGGGGTTATACAGTGGCTTGGAAAAGTATTCGGCCCCCTTGAACTTTTCCACATTTTGTCACATTACAGCCACAAACATGAATCAATTTTATTGGAATTCCACGTGAAAGACCAATACAAAGTGGTGTACACGTGAGAAGTGGAACGAAAATCATACATGATTCCAAACATTTTTTACAAATAAATAACTGAAAAGTGGGGTGTGCGTAATTATTCAGCCCCTGAGTCAATACTTTGTAGAACCACCTTTTGCTGCAATTACAGCTGCCAGTCTTTTAGGGTATGTCTCTACCAGCTTTGCACATCTACAGACTGAAATCCTTGCCCATTCTTCTTTGCAAAACAGCTCCAGCTCAGTCAGATTAGATGGACAGCGTTTGTGAACAGCAGTTTTCAGATCTTGCCACAGATTCTCGATTGGATTTAGATCTGGACTTTGACTGGGCCATTCTAACACATGGATATGTTTTGTTTTAAACCATTCCATTGTTGCCCTGGCTTTATGTTTAGGGTCGTTGTCCTGCTGGAAGGTGAACCTCCGCCCCAGTCTCAAGTCTTTTGCAGACTCCAAGAGGTTTTCTTCCAAGATTGCCCTGTATTTGGCTCCATCCATCTTCCCATCAACTCTGACCAGCTTCCCTGTCCCTGCTGAAGAGAAGCACCCCCAGAGCATGATGCTGCCACCACCATATTTGACAATGGGGATGGTGTGTTCAGAGTGATGTGCAGTGTTAGTTTTCCGCCACACATAGCGTTTTGCATTTTGGCCAAAAAGTTCCATTTTGGTCTCATCTGACCAGAGCACCTTCTTCCACATGTTTGCTGTGTCCCCCACATGGCTTGTGGCAAACTGCAAACGGGACTTCTTATGGTTTTCTGTTAACAATGGCTTTCTTCTTGCCACTCTTCCATGAAGGCCAACTTTGTGTAGTGCACGACTAATAGTTGTCCTATGGACAGATTCCCCCACCTGAGCTGTAGATCTCTGCAGCTCGTCCAGAGTCACCATGGGCCTCTTGGCTGCATTTCTGATCAGCGCTCTCCTTGTTCGGCCTGTGAGTTTAGGTGGACGGCCTTGTCTTGGTAGGTTTACAGTTGTGCCATACTCCTTCCATTTCTGAATGATCGCTTGAACAGTGCTCCGTGGGATGTTCAAGGATTGGGAAATCTTTTTGTAGCCTAAGCCTGCTTTAAATTTCTCAATAACTTTATCCCTGACCTGTCTGGTGTGTTCTTTGGACTTCATGGTGTTGTTGCTCCCAATATTCTCTTAGACAACCTCTGAGGCCGTCACAGAGCAGCTGTATTTGTACTGACATTAGATTACACACAGGTGCACTCTATTTAGTCATTAGCACTCATCAGGCAATGTCTATGGGCAACTGACTGCACTCAGACCAAAGGGGGCTGAATAATTACACACACCCCACTTTGCAGTTATTTATTTATAAAAAATGTTTGGAATCATGTATGATTTTCGTTCTACTTCTCACGTGTACACCACTTTGTATTGGTCTTTCACGTGGAATTCCATTAAAATTGATTCATGTTTGTGGCTGTAATGTGACAAAATGTAGAAAAGTTCAAGGGGGCCGAATACTTTTCCAAGCCACTGTATACATGCACACACAAGGTAACGAGGAAATGGCACTCAGGAGGAAGACATAGTTGAACCTAATTATCATAATGAGACAAGAGACAGACCTTCAAAGTAAAACAGGAAAAGTACACTAACAGAACTCAAAGGACCTCGACAGAATAAACTAGAACCAAGATCATAATAATATTAAGAAGAAACTGTCAGGATCCTGGGTCATTCGATCCAGCGTTCTTAGTTTCTCCTGTGTTCCTGTTTCATGTTAAGTTCATTTGTTATTCTTGGAGTTATTTTATCGGTCCTAAGTTGTTTAGTTTATTGGGCTTCCCCTCCTTGTGTTTCATTCCATGTTTCCCCAGCCCATCATGTCTATGCTCCCCCTCGTGCTTCTCTCTCCCCCTCTGGTCTGTGTCTCTGTGTATTTCCTGTTTTACTTTGAAGGTCCATGTCTTATGTGAATGTGTCCTACTTTGCTTCCTTGTCTCGTCAGTTCTGATTTCCCCCAGCTGTGCTCTCCTTCTGTGTCTCGTTCCCCTCGTTATTTCCCAGTGTATTTAAACCCTGTGTTTCTCTGAGTCTGTGTCGTGTCGTCCCTCTTGCTGTGTGGATCTCCCTGTGTGCTTCTCTGTAAAGTGTAGTTTAGTTTTGTATTCTTTCCCCCTGCCAGCCATTAACGCTGAGTATTTTGAGTTCATCCCTCGAGCCTGCATTTTGGGTCCAACTCCTGCCTGCCACACAGCGCTTCTTGACAGAAACACAAAACGCTGGGTCACTGACCCAGCACCATGACCATATTGATAATCATTTTAACATCTGTATGAAAGTGGAATGTGTTTCAGTTTGATAGCTTTATGTAATAATAATCACCCCCACTTTCTCGTCTGATGTAACCTGAGTATGAGAGTGAAATTAGTGAAAGGCTGTCACTCTCATACCATCACATTTTTTCCTTTAAGTGCAGTCCTTAATAAAGCTTACACCTCCTACCTACCTTCAATTTTAAAATATATTTTATCAATGGAACTTCAAACCTGCATTCACTCCATGTATTGTCCCTGAGTGATTTTCCTGGAATTCTCTGCGATTTGTGTGGGAAAAAGATTTCGGGGGCTTTAAATAGCTTTATTTGTGGACAGATCATTAAGATATTTTCAGACTAATTAAAAAAATAACATACAAAATGATTAAATATTAACTGCTTCAAAATCTTTGAAGAACTCCTTTCTATGATTAAAAGTGGAACATGTTAGAAAAACCTCACACTGGCTTTTATTCACATGACAATTATTACGTCATGGTTGTCATGTTGTGTTTGGTGTTATCCTCTCCCGGTCCTTCGTTTCGACCTATAGTCAACACTGGATCATTGCGAAAAACAGTCAGTCCCCAGACTTTTATTGATAATCAAAAAACAAAAATTTCCTTCTGGGAAAATACATTTTTATTTGACTTTTGCTTTTATTTATTTCATAAGAACACAAAATTGTTCCAGTTAGTTTTGGTTTGTATTTTTATTTGGTTGAACACTTTTTTCACACCAAGCCCATTGTGGTGTGTGGGTTTTTTTTTTTTTTTTTTTAACGCTGACAGAATGAATTAAAACTGGTTTGAAGTTTATTTTTTCTGTTTCCTGAAACCTGCATCTCGGTCCACAGCCTGCTCACCACACAGCTAATTATATGACAATAAGCCTACAGAAGTGACTACTCTTCTTCACACTCTCACATTTCTGCAAACTACCGATCTCATCTGAACACCTCTTCTTCTACAAATAGCAAAAAGTTGTGTTCTCTTCCATATTAAGTTTTTTTCTACTGAGAGAAATCATCTTACAGCATGATCTTTGATGGCTTGGAGCTTATTTTGAATCTTTTTCTCATGTCACTCACTACCCAGGCTAAATTCTAAGATGTTTCTCTTCTTGAAAAAGCACAACAGCCAGCTCTTGAACCTAAGAAGCCATGCAACCATCCTTTTCAAATGTGTCCAAGAGAAAAAGTAACTTATGAACCAATAACATTTGTTCACTTGCCTTGACAACAACCACTGAAACTGTCATCTTAACCCTAGGATCATCAGAGACTTTTCCAAAATCATCCGGATTTACTCTACTATTTGTGATTCAACCAAAAAATTGTGTTGACCAAGTGTTAGCCTTCAAAAAAAAAAAAAAAAAAAAAAGATTTGCCCTTTGCGTCCTCTAGAAGCCAGATCAACAGGATTACTCAAACTACTGACATATCTTCACTGAGAAGGATTGAATAATTTAAGTATATCTGTCACCCAGTTCACTACAGATGTTTTGAACCTTGGTGTTTTATTTCTGATATACTTCAGTACAGAGGTATCAGTCTAAAAATTGACTCCTTACAACTTCTTTCTCCATATCTTGTTTATACTCACAACCAATGTAACTATCAACTTCATGATAGAAATAGTAGTTCATTTTAGTGGTGCTACATGCTCATCATGTCCATCTGCAGGCCTTGCATCCCTATAGAGCAGGGGGTGTCCAACTCCAGTCCTGCAGCTTTTAGATACATCCTTTTTCACACCTGAATCAAATGAATGGCTTGTTACCAGGCCTTTGCTAAACTTGATGGCACGCTGAAGAGGTAATGCAGTCATTTGATTCAGCTGTGTTGGAGTTGGGATGCATCTAAAAGCTGCTGGACAGCAGCTCTTGAGGACTGGAGTTGGGCACCCCTGCTATAGAGGAAGTCTCACTTGCCTTTCTTTTAAAAAGCTACGCCTAGAAATTCTGTCCATAACAATTATGAACAGAGTCAGTGACAAAGGGCAACATTTGTACAAGGATTCAATAGACTGTAGCAGTGGGCCAGACACCCCATACTCCCGAAGCACTTTCCACAGAATACTCCAACGGTCACAGTCGAATGCCTTCTCCAAGTCTACAAAACACATGTAGACTGGTTGGGCAAATTACCTTGTAGCCTCAAATATCCTGGGGAGTGCAGAGAGCTGGTCCAGTGTTCCACAACTGAGACAAAAAACCCATTGTTCCTCCTGTATCCAAGGTTTGACTAATGGGCAGATTCTCCTTTCAAGCACCCTGGCATAGACTTACTCGGGGAGGCTGAGGAGTGTGATCCCCCTATAAATGAAGCACACCCTCTGGCGCCCCTTATTAAAGATAAGAACCACCAACCCAGTCATTTTCCTCTATGGAAAATGTGTCAGTGGGATCAAGGAGGTCCTTAGAGTATTCCTTCCACATCATGACATTATCCTAGGTTGAGGTCACTATACCCGCACTATACACCATGTGTGTAGAGCACCACTTTCCCCTCCTGAGTTGCCAGAATTGTTTTGAGTCAGTCCAAAAGTCTTTTTCCATGGCATCTCTGAAGTCCTTCCACACACAGGTTTTTGCTTCAACCACTGCGTGAGCCTCCTCCTTTAGCCTGATTACTCCCATCACCTCCGGTGTCCACCATCTGGTTCGGGGGTTACCACCATGATAGGCACCAGTTCAGTTCAGCAGCTTCAGCAATGGAGGTGCTAAACATGGTCCATTTAAACTCAATATCTCCAGACTCAGAATTCTGTTGAAGCTCTGCTGGAGGAGGGAGTTAAAGATCTTGTGGAATAAGTGTCCAGAACATATGGACGCAGATCTGATGTGTCATGGTTCTGGGTCGGTGACCCAGTGTTTTTGATTTTTGTACTCTTATTTTTGATATTATGAATTATGACTGCTTGTGTTTTGGTTTCCCAGTGTTTATTCTGTGCTCCCTCTGTTTTCTGTCGTCCCTGCCTGTGTATCCCCTCTAGTGTAGTCAGGTCTCTGTGTTAAGCCCGCGTCTCTGAGTCTGTGTCTTTGCGTGTGTGTTTCCTGTTTTTGTTTTGAAGGTCCGTGTCTGATCTCGGTGTGTTCAGTTTACGCTTCCTTGTCTCGTCAGTTCTTGTTTCTCCCAGCTGTGCCCTCCTTCTGTGTCTCATTCCCCTCGTTACTTCCCAGTGTATTTAAACCCTGTGTTTCTCTGAGTCAGTGTCGTGTTGTCCCTCATGCTGTGTGGATCTCCCTGTGAGTTTAGTTTGTGATTTTCCAGTTTAGTTTGCTTTTGTATGCTTTTCCCAGCCAGCAAATAAAGCTGTGGTTTTGAGTTCATCCCTCGTGTCTAAGAGCCTGCATTTTGGGTCCAATTCCTGCCTGCCACACAGCGATTCATGACATGATGATATGATTATAAAGAGACCATGTGTCCTGGTGCCTTGTGCACTTATGGACACCCTTATGTATGAACATGGAAGAATAAATATAATTAAATATTAGCAACATCCAATGCTCTTTCTACTTGCAAGCTGTCCTTGTCCAAATCCTTAACCTCCTTAAATCTCTCCTGCTGCTGAGGCAGGAAGGACAACTCCTATGTTGTTAATCAATTTGAGCTTAAAGCCTCCTTTAGTATAGAGACCAAAATCCTGATAAAGCAACAGTGCCTCTCCTTGAGATCCAACAGATATGAGACACTCATCTACATAAAAATAATATGTTTAATAGTGTCTAGTTTAGTGTCTAGCTCAGGTGGTAGAGCAGGTCACCTACTAACCGGAAGGTTGGGTCGATCCCAGTCTGCTCCAGTCTGCATGCCAAGTATCCTTGGGCAAGATACTAACCCCATGTTGATCTCTGATGCATCCATCAGAGTATGAAAGTTAGATAGGAAACAATTAGGAACAGCATAGAAGAAAGTGCTTGTGCTTGGGTGTGAATGGGTAAATGTACAAGTTGTGTAAAGTGCTATATAAGAACCAGTCCATTTACCATCTAATCTGAAACGCTCTCTGTTATCCTCTGTACCTTTCCTCAGGGTGAAACTTGCAGGCAAGGTAGCTCTGAACAAGTGTAGAGTCATCAGGCTACCAAAGAAACCTTACAGTTCCAGTTCAGCACTTGATACTTTGACCTGATAGAACCGTTAGTGTCTTCCACGACTTGCCTAAGAATAGGGCCCTGTTGGAGCTGTTACCCAGAGATGTTCCTTGGAATGGAGCTTCACAAGCAAAAACAACTCTTAGCTTATTCTTCTGTGAACAATACAGCCGATGGTGTGGAATATACCATGCCTTTCCATCATGGTTATCCAGCTCTTTGTCCCTGACAAACCTTCTCTGTTCTGTAACCTTGTTAATATTCAGCATTTTTACTTCACTACGTCAGAAAGGTAAACTAATACTATAGTGACCATGATGCTCTTACTAACTCCATGAAATTGTGTTCTTTCCTAGAGAGAAATCTGCTCAATGCATGCATTCAGGGATACTCATACTCCCACAATTCTCACACAAAAACACGTTTTTTTGCAGAAATGTGTTTTATCTTTGCAGAAAACATCCACAGAAACATCAGTATTGACATCAGCAATTCACACAGACACAATTCAATTCTGTTTGATTTATATAAAGTGGAAAATCACAAATCACATCAAGGAGCTAAATATTGTAAGGTAAAGACCCCACAATCATACAATCTCACACACACACACAAGCAAACAAACATAAACTGAAGGGTTCCTGTAAAAGCTGTGATTTCCAAGAAATCACATGGGTCTGGGGCTCCTCCTCTCTCTATAAAGCTGTTTGTCTCCTTCCTGTCTGCTCTTTCACTTTCCTTAGCATCACAGAACATCCAGAAACAACAGAGGTAAGGTCACTTCCAATGTTGGGATAACAAGATGATGACATTATTGCTGAAAGAAACAAACTGTCGCAGTGAGAATGGAGAACCTGATTTTATTTATCGTCCTAATATTTTAATCTAATCTAAATCAATGAGAGCAGGAAGATTTACTGAAGAGAAAGCATGTCTTTGTGATGATCAGAAGCAAATTTGTTAAATCTGCCATTAAAATCTCAAAGTTTTTATCTTTCTGATGAACAAAAAGAATGCATTAACATTTTTTCTGTTTTAATCTAGAGTCTTCACAGACAGCTTACTGTGTAGAGCTCAGACATCATCATGTATGTAGCATAAGTACAGTTCATTCATGAACCTAAATGCTAGTTTCATGCTTTAGTATGTCATCATACCACACGCTTCCAAGGTTGTTAATCCACCTGACCTCACAGATACTACTAGACAGTCAGAGGTGTCATTATAATTTATTCACATGGTCTAAGGAGCTTGGAAAGAAAAGCATCTGGACTTCTTTAAGTTTCCTTGAAGATGTTTCACCTCTCATCCGAGAAGCTTTTTCAGTTCATGGATGATCACACACAGGAAAACAGGAAGACTCCAGATTCAGTCCAATAAGAATCCATTCTTACTATAATTGGCTGACAAAGGATGAGTCAGTGTGTACTGGTAATATGATTTAACTGGACAGAATATAAATTGTGGTTAGCGTACATCAGTAAGCATTTCAAAAATACTGTTGTGTAACATTAGTATTGATATGAGTTTTGTAAATGCATTTGTAGATATTATTGTGTGTTTTACCATCTTTGTGTTAGCTTTCTGTTAGCTTAAAGTTACTATGCAGTTTATACTATAGTGAAGCACTCACTAATTACCCAATGTCATACATTAGCTTCTGTCATTATTGGTAAGGTCAATCAATAGTTAGAATGCTTCCTGATAAATACCCTTAAAAGCTTCACTGATTCTCCATGGCACTCATATTAACAGATGTTTTTTTTTTTTCCCTCATTGTAACCATAAAGAGGTGAATTAAAACTGCATGTGTGAACAAAACTAAAAACTGCATTTCAGCACAACCTCAAATATCTGAATTTGGAGTTATTTTTTCATTTTGACATACTGTATTAACACAATTGATCTAAAATCAGACAAAAACACAATATCAGAGTAGAAAAGTTATATTTTTACTGTAACAACCACAAACATGTTTATTGAATAATATTTCATAACTTTAAATGCAAATATAAATTGTAAATTTTAAAATCATATGCACAAGTTTTGCAAACAACAAGTTATTTGCTGCCATTTACCTTTTACCTTTTTTTTTTTTTTTTTTTTTTTAAATAGCAATTTCAAACTATTTACATAACAATCTGGTGTTCTGCATTAAATAAGATGCCACACAAATTATTGTGCTATTCCAAAAAATAATTTCTGTCCAAGGAGAACATCAGAAGCCTGATACCTGCAGGTCTGACAACAGGAGGCAGTGTTGGGAAGGTTACTTTTAAAATGTATTCCACTACAGATTACAGAATACATGCCCCAAAATGTATTTTGTAACGTATTCCGTTACGTTACTCAATGAGAGTAACGTATTCTGAATACTTTGGATTACTTAATATATTATCATGCTGTTTACAACTACATGAATGTGATTTATTACTATTACTGAAGGTCCGCGGCTCCGAACCATAGTAAAGGGACCTCTGACTAATACGTCGGGCTCGTAGCCGAAAAATAGCTTTACTTTGTTGTGTGGGTCAAGTTTGCTAGCAAGAGACAGAGAGAGGCGTTGAAAGGCTGCTCCAACGGAACTTATTTTTTCGGAGGAAAATACGAACACGGTGTACAGTCGAGTCTTAATAGCTTACTTACAACTGGGCTCGTCAGGCACTCTTTTTGGCTGCAGTGGTTATTATTATATTTACATGTTTCCAGCTCCCGTCTCTGCTCGATGACAGCTCGTACTGTTCCACTCTCCTTTCTCTCCCTCCCTCGCTCACAGACACATAACAGGTATGGCAGTCCATTCTCCCTGCAGCACGGACTACACTGCCCATGAGGCTACATTCTTTAGAGCTATACCTGTAGCATTCTGCCTATTAGCTTAGCACAACAACAACAAAAAGGCGCTCTCTCACCCAGGAAACACACAGTCGCAGAGAGAGCGCGCGTCACCCTGTAACCATGGCAACCGTAACGCTGCCGCCTGGAACAACAGAACATAGCTGTCAAACAAAACCCAAACAGCCCTGCCCCGCGAGAATATGAAACAGGAAAATTCTGCCGTGTAATCCATTTATTTCAACAAAGTAACTGTATTCTAAATACCACCTTTTTAAACAGTAACTGTAATGGAATACAGTTACTCATATTTTGTATTTTAAATACGTAACGGTGGTACATGTATTCCGTTACTCCCCAACACTGACAGGAGGTGTGTCACTTTTCTACCTGGAGACACCGTTTACACTGTAATCTGCCTTTGGTGGCGTTCTGGCAGCACCTGTAACATTCAGCAGTTGGGGAGTAAAAGAATACATGTGTGGCATTATGTATTTAAAATACAAAACATGAGTAACTGTATTCCGTTACAGTCACCATTTAAACAGGTGGTCATCAGAATACAGTTACTTTGTTGAAATAAACAGAATACACAGTGGTCATTTCCGGTTTCATATGTTAGGCTATCCCCTCTCTATGCCTTGTCCAATTTTGCTGTTTAAATGCAGTTGGGCGCAGGTTTAGCTCAGTTGGATGAGCATGTAGTCATATAGCGCATGGCTTAGAGTGGCCGGTTCGACTATGACTCGCTGCCCTTTTTTCTTTTACTCAATTTACATCTGGGATTAATAAAGTTTCTCTGATTCTGATTGCCGGAAACCCAAACAAAACACGCAATAAAGGCTCATTAATGTTAGTGGCCCCAGTTACACAATGGACCCAGAGCCAGCAGTGCACGGGCAGGAATGCATTTCCGACACCACTTCCTAAGAAGAATGGGATGTGCGAAACTTCAGTATCTTCGATGTACTATTGCTGTGTGATTTTTAAGATAAGATAAGATAACCTTTATTAGTCCCACACGTGGGAAATTTGTTTTGTCACAGCAGGAAGTGGACAGTGCAAAAGTTATGAAGGACAATTAGAATAAAATAAAATAAGAATAAATACAGTACACAACTGTACAGAATAGAATAAAAATAGAATACTATATACAGTAGAATTAAAATATAATAAAATATACAATAGGATAAAAATAGAATACAAATGCTATATACAACAGAGTGAAAAATACAACGGTGCCAGAAAGATTATTGCACATTTGTGTTATTGCACATTTGTGGATGTGTGTGTATGATCAGTTAAAGTCTTTGTTGTGGAGTCTGACAGCAGTGGGGAGGAAAGACCTGCGAAATCTCTCCGTCCCACACCGTGGGTGCCGCAGTCTCCCACTGAAGGAGCTGCTCAGTGCTGTCACAGTCTCATGCATGGGGTGGGAGATGTTGTCCAACAGGGATGACAGCTTAGCCGCCATTCTCCTGTCACTCACCACCTCCACTGGGTCCAGAGGGCATCCTAGAACAGAGCTGGCCCTTCGGATCAGCCTGTTTATTACTATTAATGAAGGATACTCGTCACCGAACTAACATTGTTAGCTGGCGTTAGCTGAGGTTAGTTCATAGACTGCAGATGTTTCTAAATACTCATGTACGCGAGTCCGTACTCACATTTTCGCTAGTCCAGACTTCGTAAGTTCACACGGGAGTCCAGACTTCCCGAGATCACAGTGCGATCATTCTACAGTTGTAACGGGACTGTACTTGATGACATCACAGCTCCGGAGTTTTTCCCGCCATCCCCTCTTAATTTAACTGTGATTAATATTTGCAATGGAAATTACACATGACATAAAAAAATTATACATGATGTAGTAGATTTTTTTTAAGAAAAAAGAAGATAATAAGTATGTTTGAATTGAACAAATATTTAAAATATAATTAACAACCTACTAGCTGCAAATAACCATGTGCAGTTCCACATAATTATTGACAGACAAAAAGAAAACATATTAATGATACAGAAATAGTTTTCCATAGGAGATCACTGCAAAAAATGCAGCCTTACTTAATGTCCACCCCAGTGTTACTCATTTTATATTAACATTTAAAAATCTAGTTGGTATTGGTATGGTGAGTAGCCTTCGGTAATAGTAATAAATCACACAGCAATAGTACATTCATGTGGCTGTAAAAGGCATGATAATATATTAAGTAATCCATAATATTCAGAATAAGTTACTCTCATTGAGTAATGTAATGGAATACGTTACAAAATACATTTTGGGGCATGTATTCTGTAATGTGTAGTGGAATACATTTTAAACATAATCTTCTCAACACTGTTGTTCTGACACAACTATCGACAAAGCTACACACTAACTACACACTCCAAACATGCTTAACGTCACAAATCTCTCACATCTCAAAACTCTCTCTCTCTCTCTTGCCATCACTCCTAAAACTTCCCCCTTTTCCTAAACAACCAAATGTCATGTTGCCATATCTGTTTTTGATTAGTCGACATTGTACATTTTTCCACCAACGTGAAAGGGGTGTTTTTTGTTTTGTTTTATTTTTCATTTTTGGTCATAAGCAGAGAGTGCTTGCTAGCGCTGTCCCTAGACAGTAAACATGACGAAAGTATTCAGGAAAAAACACAGCGTATATGTTGTTTATCATAACTCTGGATTTACGTGGCCAAGTGGTCATGTGACTGGTTTACCATGACTACTTTATTCTTCCTCAGTCACACAGCAGCACTTATGCAATTGTTTTGCCCCGCCAGCTTCAGGTGTTGTGCCAAAAAGTGATCGTCTGCCAGAAAGTGTTTGCCGCCCACGGGAGCGCGCGCAGCTGCTTAAAGCTGTAGCGCCCAGATTACTTTCACCCAGATAGCAAGGAAACATTGAAACAATGTTTAGTCAATATCAGGTGATGTCATAGAATCAATGTCATCAACGTGCAATCACTCTTGCACCCTTTTTTAATATTGAAACAACGTCAGGTTTTGATGTTGAATCAATGTTGAAAGCTGACATTGATTCGACGCCATATTTTCTAACACTGTTGACATTGAAACACTGTTGAACTATGATGTTGATTTTCCACCTCTTTCGCACAGTTGCTTTTTATTGAAAAAACAAAAAAACAAAAAAGGTCAATAGACATGTATCATTTCCAAAATACTTTATTTTATAGACAAAGTTTCCTATTTACATTTCTGTTTCAGGTCACTTTTTATTATTTACTCCAGGATGGGGATGAATGATGTGCGTCCTGCGCCACCCATATGATCTGGAGCATATCTGAGCCATTTCTAGACTGCTTGAGCAGTCAGACATAGAGTTCGCCCCTACCTGCTGCGCCAGGCCATCTAGGACAAAAATAGACACACACACAAAAAAAAAAACAAGACAAAAAAAGGGAATTAGAGCACATGAATAAGCTCTTGTTAATTGTCTTCAGCAGGGAGAAAGTATGTAAACTCCTAGGCTGATAAACATGATTTCCAGGCGGAAATCAGCAAACTGCCACATTTGATTCCCAAAGAGCTATAAGCTGAAAATGTGATATGTCTTAGCATGGTGTGCCGTGTATCCTTTAAAAAAAAAAAAAAAGATAACATGGGTCCTCGGGCTGTACAAAGTGTACAACCCGAGGACAAAACAAGCCGAAGACCAAAGACTCCATCTCCAGATTAACCGGACATGAAAGTCTTGTTATTAAGAAAGACAAAGTAATATAGCAAAAACCGGACATAGGAAATGTGAAACGCACCCAGCACATCAATTGATCCCTTTATTGTTCACTTTAGGCTCATAAAACTACAATAAACGGTAAAACTTACCAAATATGCATCTGCACAGCGCTGTCTCTTTAAATGCCCTTTTTTGCTTTGTCTGGTCCTTGGTATTTTTTCCCTGCCCAGTTGAGTACAGAGGCCAGCTCCTTTGTAATGGCATAAACCATTACACAGCGGACTCGCACCTCCAGTGTGGTCCAGCAGCACCAATCAACGCAAAGCGTCTCACCTATAGACACATTTTAAGAGATGGAATTAGCATGTCTCATGTCTTAAATGTGTATGCAAGTGCTTGTGTGTTTACTTCATGCAATTGATGATAGAAACATGTCATTTAGTTTTCCCTAAAGCCTGATTTTCAAGTCATACAAAGAATAAACCAAAGTATTTGCAGTACAATGTATTTCTATTCCCTTTTGTTGGATATTCATTTGTTAGTTCTTGTAACTGCTAAAAGTGTTTACTAGTTTTTGCCTGTCACATATATTTGTTATACCATGTAAACTGTGAAATTCCAAGATTTTCAAACTTGCCTTGTAATAGTGGCTTCACAGAGTCTCTGGAATCTACAGAAAAAAAAAATCACAACAAGATGACATTCAGGAGTATAAATTGGTGTTTTGAAGATAAGAGTACAATGACATTGTGATGCAGCTTTAAAACTTTTTTAAAAGCATACCATCTATAGGGAAGACATCAGACTCTGCATGCTGGGGAGATCGCAAAGCTGTGTCGGTTTGTGTGTTGTGCCGGAGTGGCGAAAGGTGCCGGAAGCTGGGCGGGGCATTATGATGGTTGCTATCAGTGGGCTGGGGGGCAGACTGCGGAGTGATGAGGGCTGTTTAGAAAAAGATAATTTTTTAAGTATTTAAGAATACAGACAACTTGTCAAAAAAGTTTCCTTGTGTCAGACACAGATATGTACACAGACACTAGACAGTATTTTATTACCTGGTATTTTCACTCGAGGGGCCTTTTTTTGTAGGCTGCTCATCCTCTGAGTCAATATATGTGTACAGGGGATTTGGTCTAAAGAAAAGAAATTAAAAACGGTCTTAAGTAATTGTAAATGTGCTTTTGGCATATTTTTTCCTAAAGTTACAGTTTGATTTCTAACAACACACACAGGAAACAGAGACGTGCAAGAAGGTACAGTATACAAGGAATTTTTGAAGTGCACAAGTGTACACGGCTTTGCATTTTTAAAAAGTTTACAAACTTCCACTTTTTGGACTATATCATGTGGTGATATTGCAGTATGCAAGCACCACAGATATGTATAAAAGACAAGATCACAAATTCTTAACAATCAAAGATATGTTTGTGAAAAAAATTTTTTACTTGTGCTTTCTTTTAAGACTGGCCTGGGTTTCTTCTTCGGACTGAAGGTCAGACGTATCACAGTGTTCACGTAGAGATCTCTGAAGACTGCGTTCTGCTTCGTGAAATGTGCCTGGAAATACGAACACAATGTACGGTCAGACATACATTACGCGTGGACAAAAGGTGCAAACGCATAGAAAAATCAGCGTTTTCAAAAATACGCTGGTACGTGTGGACGTAGCCTTATTCATTATTCAAGGCACAAACGGAAAGTCATGTACGCGTGCAACGTAAAGTTAGGTGAGCGTGCAACGTACAGTCACGTGGGCATGCCGCGTGAGCATTCAAACTGAGTCTAAAGTTTTCGTGTGCGAATTGAAGCGGGTGCTCTCCAATCATCAAAAGTAACAAAGTCATTGAACACGTTTATACAGTTAACTTTACGTTTACCAATCATATATCACAGATTTACATTTTTTTGTAGTACTATACTAAAAAGCAACTATAGAGCGAAAGTCTGGGTCAATGGTTGCCGAGGCGACGGCAAGGCTAACAAAGGAACCCTCGAAGCGTTAGGCTAGCTTTGTAAGGGAATATAACGGAAAAGTATGAAACGAAAATGTTTTCTTTGTTGATAAACTTTGTTCGCAGTGCAATTTATTTGTTGCCGGACTGTAAGATGAAAGTAGACACAATTTCGGGCTCCCACATTTTGTCCGAAACTGTACATTAACGAGTTTTTTACTGTTATTCAAATGCGACCGTGGAAATAACGAATAGAAGAAAATTCATTCATTCTTACCTTATACTAATGGTGCAGGCCAGTGCAGTGCCTTCTCCGGTCAATTCCGCTGAGAGTAAATGTAATGTACAAGACAATACTACTATACTATACTATACTACTGTACAAGACAATGGTTACCTGGAGGGATGTACCACTGTGAGAGGGGTGCTGCGGAATAGTCCAAGTGATCGCTGCTTTAATTTCCCGGCCAACTATACATAAATTGCACGTTGACACGATTTTTTAAAGCTGGTGAACTAGAATAAGTCATTGATAACAAAAGAACAATAAATCTACTTTCTCTGGTACTTTATACCCGTTCAGTTGCAATGCAATTTAACGCTCAACTACAAATCAATGGCTTTTTGATGGTGACCAGTGCGGAATGATGGTCAACTATAAATAGACGTTTTCTCGACGTTGTTGTTGTCACCTGGTCGAATACAAATAGATCAAATATCAATGACAAAAAAACAACGGTAAATCAACATTATTACAACGTCCCTATAGTAAGACCGTCGGTTTACCACAGTATTTCAATGTTGTTACAACATTGGCATTTCAACCCTGACCATAACGACGGATCGGATGAAAAGTCAACATCAATTCAATGTCGTCTTGCTATCTGGGCAGCTACTTCCGTGCAACTGATATAAGGTGCGGTAAGATGAACACAGCTTCAACCGTCTGTTTGTTGACAAATAGTAACGCGACCGCACCCCAATTTCTTGTTAGTAACGGTAACGGCGTTGTAACGATAGAGATAGTTATTAGTTAGATTACTCGTTACTGAATAAAGTAACGGCGTTAGTAACGCTATTCCCATCACTGCTGGTTAGCTAATGTAAAGTAATGTAAAACACTTTTACATTATAAAAACTATAATGTAAAACTGTAAGCAGCAACCAACCAACTTCCTCCGCTAGAGGGCAGTACAACCTCTTGCTTCAATTAAATGGGCTGCCAACTGCCAGTAAAAAAAAGAAGTCGAAGAAGAAATGACAGTCATGCTGTGAGTGAGACAGCGCAGTGCACAAAAGACAGATAAAAATTTGAAAAGAAAAAGTAGTTAAACAGACCTGGATCCTGGAGAAATTTTCAACCTAAATGACGCCCCGAGCATGAGTGGTGGTCAGAGGAAAGGAAAAGAGGTATACTGGGGACAAACAGAACCAATTCTGCTATGCCTGGTGCGCAGGGGAAAATTATGTTTTTTATGACATTTTTGTTTGTTGGTGTGCCGGGTGATTTCTCTAATGTGAAATATGTGACTCCAAAAGATTGGGAAACACTGGGTTAATGTGTATTTCTATTTATCACTTACTGGGTTCAAAAACATGTAGCTGCCTTTTTCTTTCTCTAAAAAGACATATCTTCCATCCTCCCAATAATGGTAAAATCCTTCTCATCTGACACTCAGCAACAAAGGAAATTACCTCCTAAACCTGTGTGGAGGAAACATTGACTTTTCTGTCGATTGTACAATTAAAAAAAAAAAAAAAACTTTCTGTCTCTTTCTGTTTCTTACAGAATCTTCTGAATGTTGTTGATTGCAGCAGACAGTAAAACAAATGCAGCTCAGCAGCCTTCAGACTGAAACGAGATGCTGCAGAGGAAAACTTCTTTTCTGGAAATGCACTGGGCTTCACATTCACGTCCTTGTCCACGGCGAACACGGAGCAGAGAATTTCCACCCAGTTTTTCTTTGTCACAGAATAACAAAGGTGTGTATGGAAACCAAAAACTGCAAGTAAAAAGTAAAAGAACATGTAAATACAGCTAATATGTTAAAGCTACCCTTAAACTCTGGCATCGTTGCAATACAGAAAACCATCAATGAAAACAGAATAATTTGAATTACATGAATTAAAGTATTACCAGGTAACAAAAATAACAGCACAAAAATGCTAAAACTTGAATGTCACTTCTAGTTATAGAGCCTTTGTTAATGGCTAAATGACGGGATTAAAGGGTCAGCAATCACAGCAAATCTGAGAGGTAACAAACAACCTGTGCAGCTGTTACTCAACCGTCTTACTGAGGTCTATAAATCATGCTTACTGTATTCTGGCCCTGGTTGGAGGTCATTCCTTTAAAAACACAGCTTCTAGGAATGCTGGGACAAACAATACAATACAACTTTATTTGTACAGCACATTTAAAACCAGCGGTACACCAAAGTGCTTCACAGTAATACAATAAGTTAAAGATAGAAACATTAACAGGGAATAAATACACTAACTAGCCGCAGCACAGTGTAAATATGTAAAAGAAAATACAAAACACAACTCGACTAAGAGTTTATTAGGCAATAAAATGATTAAAACTATATAAAAGAACATTTGAAGGATACAAAGCACAGAAACACACATTACTAAAGATGATTGTTGTGGTCACCTCTAAGTGATGACAAGTCATTACAAGATACCAGAAGTCTTACTCAGGCCTAGCTGATATCAGTAACCACACAGTCTTCATCAGTCAGTACTTCCCTGTGTATAACATGTTTGACTTAGATTTATCGACTGCACACTTTTATTTCAGATCAGTGAAGCTGTTTCAATTCATACAGCGCCAAATCATAACAACAGTCACCTCAAGGTGCTTGATGTTGTTAGATAGACCCTTCAATAATACAACAGATTACCGTGTCTTAAACAGATCTGATGTTTAAAGCTGATTTATTCTGCTTTAATATTATTCAGAGATTGAAAAGCAACCATCTCCAAATATGGAGCTCTTTGCACCAGAGCACACCGGAGCAACGTGAGTAAGAAATAATAAGTATGTCTTCAGCTGAGTTTGTCCTTTATTACATCTGCAAAGTCCTCAGCTTCAACATAAAGGTGCTTCAATAAATGACAGTGTGATTAATTTACAAATATCTTTTTGTATTCAAGTTGTTGGCTTCATAAAGGAGTCACATCCAGATTGGTCAATATATTTTTGGACAATGAAGTGATTTTTGACATTTTGCTTTTGTACACCAATGCAGTACATGGTAAATCAGCTCTAATTCAACTGGCTGAAAAATTAATAAATAATTAATCAGTTTTTAACTGTTGCTCAAAAGTAACTGGACAAACTAACATAATTGTTAATATAATTCCATTCAAATCAAATCAATTTAAATTCAATATAAAGGTGATTTAGTTGTTTAGTGATGTCAGTTTAGTGTTCAGTAACTATTTGCATATAAAGTATTGACTAATCAGATTCAATCTTGTCTTAGCGACCTTACAGTGCTGTATAAGCCCTTTAGACAAGTCAAGTCAAGTGCCTTTATTTTCATCCCAACCATGTGCAGTGGTACAGTAGACAGTGAAACAAGACAATGTTCCTCCAAGACCATGGTGCAAAAATTGCAAAAAACACAAAACATAACAAGAACAGTACAAACCAGACAGAACAGAACGATACAGACACAAGATAAGATGTATACCTTTTAAATTCCGCCTTGCATTAACTGTAGCACAAAAAATAAATACATGCATAAATAATTAATTTCTAGTTCTCAAATAAGAAAATCATGATAAGTGTATTTGACTATTTGTTAATATTAGTCCTCTAATGTTACTTTAATATAGTAAATGACATCATATGTAGTGCAGACAGGCAGAGAGCAGCAATATGTTATTTTATCTTGATAATTCTCAAGTAAACATCTTAAAACTGAGTTGCAATTTCTTTTATATACATACAATTAAGTTGCTATGCCTTCAACTCATTGGCGGTATTTTTAGAGATTTAGGAAAGCCACTACACCTAGCCACAAGTTTAAAATGCAAAATGACCTGTGTTTCACGTCTACAGGAATATTATCTTCAGAAGAGCTCTGATCACTTCAGGATGTTTGCTGTCCACCAACTGAAGCCTAAGAAAGAGAATCCTGGGACTCTGACAACAACAACATCCATCCATTCTCTTCCACTTATCCCTGTCAGGGTTGCTGGAGCCGATCAGGGTACACTGTGGACAGCTTGCCAGCCTGACGCAGGGCTAACACATACAGACAGAAAATCATTCACACTCACAGTCAGCTCTATGGGCATTTTAGATTCTCCAGTTAACCTAGCCCCGCTAATTGCATGTCTTTAAACTGTGGGACGAAGCTGGACAAAGAAACCATTATGGCTGAGAAGACAAACAAAGAAACAGGAGGGCAACTGGAAGTACAAAGAACTTAACAAAAAATCTGAACTGGGAAAAGCTAAGAAAAGCACATCACAAGAGGCTGGAAAACAGAGACACAGGGAGACAGGCAGAAGGACCGCAGGGGCAACATGGAGGGTGATCACACAGATGGCCTGACAAGGAACAGAGGAAAGCACAGACTTTTGCTGTGTCCAAATTCAGGGGAAGGATCCTTCGAAGGATTCTACCTACCTGTGTCATGTAGGAAGGGTCTTTCGACGGCAGTGTAGCCAAGAAGTGAGCAGATGTGAAATTGGACAGCCTTCTAGCCTTCGTTCAAGTCCGCCCTTAATTCCGTTTTTTTCCAGTCACTAGCACCACAGCGTGAAAATTTTATAATGGACCCAGCAATGTCGCTATGTTTTTTTGTACTTTTTTAATTCTCGAGGAGCTAGAAAAACTTTATCGTGGTCGCTGTTACGGCCCTGGCCGTAATGTGTCTTGGTGGCTGTTTCTTGTTCTGTCTGTGTCTTTAAGTCTCTGCAGGTCCCTGATTGGATAAGCTGACGGCTGCTGATTGGTCCCCTGATTATGTGGTTGCTTTGAAAATCTGTCACCAGCAGTTGTCCCGGGGCAGCCACTGACAGCAGCAGCAGACCTGACCCTGACTTCCAAAACCTGTGTCATTCGTGTTTGAGATTCTCGTGACTTACCGAGCTTTGTATATAGTGTGTACATTAGTTTTCACTTGTAAATAGCACTGAAACAGAAGGGGTGAGCTGCCTTATTATTTTTCCTTGTACTGTTTTCTCCTGTTTATTTCAGTTAGGGAGTTAGGTGTAGCGTTTGTCTTTTGTTTGGTTTTTGTTTCACATAGGGTTTTAGACAACACCCCCTCTCCTGACTTAGCTTGTTTTGTTTGTTATTTTGGCCTTTGTTCACCCTGGAGCTTCATTTTCAGTGTAGAAAAATAAACCACCGTTCACTAAGAAATTGGTTTTTCTGTGTATGGTTTTGGGGACCAGGGCGGGGTCACTTCCTTTTTTAACTCTTATGCTACGTTCCTGTACCAGACAGGGGCCGTTGCCGGCATGTTTTGTACCTTAGGCTCATCAGAGACAATCATATCCAGGTAAAATAATTTTCTTTAATCTACACGCATTTAGGAATTACTGAGCTAGTTTCATGGATAATTTCAGTGACTGAATGATTGCCGGTCATTCGTTCATATTTACTGTATTATATAAAATATGTAAACTAAATCTCTTTGAAACTTATAGAATCTAATCTTTTGGTTTCTTTTTTTACATAGCACTTTATCAAACTGTTGTCTGCTACAGAGTTACAAGTATTATACTAGTAGTAATATAGCATCCACCATCTCCTGCTTGCATATTTCTGAAAACATCTTAGTGGTGTGGCAGCCGTTGATTGATCCAGCCCTGCAAACCCTGTGGATGAACGATGCAGTGGACAGTGGGAGGAAGCATCCTAAAGCTCTCTTTGCAGACCACCCTGTGTGATTCTCCACTCACAGACCAGAAAAGACAAACCGCAGGTTTCAGTTGCAGCACCCCATCCATGTCTGATCTTGCTCTGGCAGATTCAGCAACACTGCCAGAGACTTCCTGTAATCTATTACAGTTGTTAAAGAAACGGTCCAGGAACAGGTCGCTCACGCTAACCCTGTGTGAACAATTGTAATATTGTTTTTCCTTCTTTAAATATTGTTGGTGTATTAGAAATGTTTTTGTTTAATTGTTACTGTTGTTGACTTTATTCTCATTAAGTAAATATCCATTTAAAATTGTTCAAAGTTAGCGTTATGTTCATAAATGTTACCATAAAATGAGGTCAGTGACAATGACTGTTTTTTTTTATCAATTTATTAATAACATAAAACCTTTACACTAATGCAACACATATAACAACATAACAAATATATCCAAATAAATAAATTTCTTAATGCATAACTCATTTTGGAACTAATCTTTCTAGAAGTGAAAACAGTCTATCCATCCTCTCCCTGCTCTCATCTCCTCAGCCTCTCTTTGCTGCCCATGTCCTCCCTGAGGTCTAGCAGCTTATCATCTCTATCCCTTCGCCTCTTTCTCCCTGTTGTGGGTGGCTCACCCTCTTCCTCATCACTAATGGAAGCCTTTGTCCTATCACCTCATCCATGAGGGCAAACCAGGGCCAAGTAGCAGCAGTGGGCTTCCCACTGACCTTCTCCTGATACTTACAATCCTAAAGGCAGAGGAAATAAAAAATGACAGTAGACAAATAAAAACAACATAACAACTCTTAGTAATTGCACATTTATTAACTCGTGTTCTTAAGAATTATTTTCTTGATAACACACACACATACTTTGTATGTTTTTTTTTAAGTTATCCCATTTCTTTCTGGCCTGCAAAGGGGGTGACTTTCCCCTGCAGGCTCATCTTCTCCAGTATTGTCCTGTCACACACAACAAATAAGAGAAGAAAGGAAAACATGGCAACTATGTTAATCCCTAAATCCAAAAGTTTTCACATCAGAACACCAGAGGAACACCGTCTGGACATCACAGGTTCTGTACAGCATGAGGGTTAATAAAACTGTACTCATATGAATATGATGTGTGATTTGATTTATTCTTGTACCTCCATGCCACAGTGGCCAAATTCTTCACCCCAGTGAAGAGGTGATCGTTATGTCCGCATTGTAATAAATTGAGCTGTTTGGTCTTTTGCTCCCTAAATCATATTACAAAAAGGTTAATTTGAAAAAAAAAATCAAAATTGGCTGTATGTAAGCAGCAACAATTTTTCATGCATTTTTGCAAATATTTTTACTGTCTTCAAGCAACTGTGTTCTCCGCTGATCTCCAACATTTATTTAACTGCTTCAAAGCAGCTTTTCACTCCACATTTAACCTGATTGAATTCTGTGATTCTCACTGACTTTCTTTAATCTCACTGGAAAAGCTGCGTTCTTGAGTTTTTGTTTAAAATTTCGGAAACTGGAGAAAACTCCATAAACATCATGAAAATGACCTTTCCATGGATTTTTACAAATTTATTTAATTAACCAAATAAAATACAAAAAGTAAATGCGTTAGATCATCAAACAAATTTAAATATTACACGGAGATACAAGTAAACACAAAATCTAAATGAAGGTGTTTGTTATTAACGGGAAAAAAAATCCAATCCTACATGACCCTGTGAGAAAAGTGATGACCTCCCCAGGGTTGGCCAGCTGACCAAAATTACCCCAAGTGCACAGTGAGGACTAATCCAAGAAGTCACAGAAGACCCCAGAACAACATCCAAAAAAACTGCAGGCCTCACTTGCCTCAGTTAAAATTAAGAGTTCATGACTCCACCATAAGAAAGAGACTGGGCAAAAATGGCCTGAAAGGCAGAGACAAAAACAAGACAAAACCCACTGCTGAGGAAAATGAACGCAAAGACTGGTCTGATGATCCCAGGATGATTGGGAAAAAACACTGTGGTCTGACTTAATTGTAATAATTTTGGTTAGCTGGCCAATCCGGGGAAGGTCATCACTTTTACACAGGGCCAGGTAGGTTTGGATTTTTTTTCCACTTAATTTGTCTAATATTTAAATTTGATTGACAATCTGAAAAATTTAAGTGTGACAAACATACACACTGTGTTATTCATCCCCTCCACATTTTCACTTTCAAACTAGTTTATGATGTGTTTTACATGTTTTATATCTTTTTCTCGTAGTTTTGGGAGTAAAAAATGCAATTCTCTGAGTATTTTTAATGTGCATCAGCTCTGATCAAGGTTATTAAGTAAACTCGAACTGAACTAAAAACTAAAGCTAGGTGTAGAAAAAATGAGTTTACTGAAATCAAAAGTTAAAACTGCCTTGTGTGTGTTGGTAGTACTTAATAAATCAAATGAATCTTATATTCCTCACCCTTTCATAGACTTTCATATATTCACTGAGTTAATTAAGACAAAGGAAACAAGCAGTTGGGTGCTCAGAGAGTCTGACTGCTCTCACACAGACTGCGTCATCATGTGATGGTCGATGTTGTTAATGTGGTTAATGTGGAGAAACTACAACTTCCTGTAGATGGACTACAAACAGATCATCCCACAGACTTCGGCACATCAGTTCTTCTTGCAGGATGGATAAAAATATCTCTTCATTACTGGGGCTGGAGTTTCAAAGTAAAAAATGAATAAACAGCCTCTAAAGTAAAAATGAAATGTTTGCCTGAGTGAGATCAGCTTCTCATCTTCCCTCTTCCTGCTGCAGAGATGTTCCGGTGTAACTCCTCCTTTATTCAGGCTTCCTGTGACTGAAGTCACGTTCACTAATGATCATCCTGAAGGCTGCAACACAGCAACAGACAGAACTGATGCAAACTGAACTATGGAGAAACTCAAGCTCACCGCGATCATTTTAATAAAGCTCAGAATCTTTATTGAGAGAGGTGTATGTTTCTGTCATAAGCCTTTGTTCAGTGTAATGTTTTACCCTAAATATGCTATAATTAAACATTAATATTTGGGCTGTGGGCTGTACTACACTACAGTTGTTGTGTTATGTTGTGCTATGTTTGTGCTGCCAGCTGATCGTCTTTTCTTGGCTTTTCTCGCTGTCTGTAGGATGTTCTTTGATGTTCAGTTGTCAAAAAGAACTAAACATTGAAAAATTAATCTAATAATATATAATAACATACTGTGTATTATTATTATCTGGCAGATGTTTCTCTGATAGGCAGATGCACTTTATTTTACAGCTTGTCATTTTGATGTGCTGGCATGTGGAAAATAAAGATTTCCTGTATGTGTCCTTATAGTGGCAGAGTTGAATCACTCTGTCAGAGGTGGAGCTAAGCTGTCTGTCCGGTAAGTAGTGCAGACGGTGTTCAGGATTATATGTGACCGATAACAGTTTGTTCAGTGACATCGTCTCCAACCACAGCTTCGAGTGTCCAGTTCACAGCCAATCACAGAGCCAGTTTCTTCAGCCTGTTGGTCTGCGATGTTGCTCCCCCAGCCGACCATGTCAGTCACTCTTAAACTGACTGACTGAAAGTCTCAATCTCAGTGAATATTTCACTGCACACACTGAAGCATCTCAGCTTATGTTGTCTTATTGCTAATCTGAGGTGGTATTTAAATGAGGCCAACTAAAACCAGATGATTTATTTTCTCTTACTTGAGGATACATTATATTCTCATGTATGAAACCTTGGAACTGATGGAGGTTGTACTCTCTTTATCTTAACTGACTGAAACTGTTGCTGATGTGGGTCTGACGTTCTGCAGTTATGTTTTGTCTGAATGGTTCATGTTCAGTCTTGTTCACTGACGTGATGTGATTTCTCAGAAAGAGTTCATGCCGAAAGAAGATGAAAACTTCTCAGGTGCTCTGACATCTTGAAGAGTGACTCCTCTGAGATGCTCAGACTCACGGCTTCTGGAGACAAATAGGTGAGAATAAACTCATGATATCAAACTAAGTAGGTAAGAGAGAGGCTGGAAGGACTCACATTGTAGGATTTCTGCCCGTTAAAGTGGAAGCACAAACTTAATTTGGAACTTAATGCAAAGCTTTGAACGATTGATTAGTTTTCTGTAGATCTGTGTTTATTCCTGATGTATGAAGCACAGCAGTGAGTGCAGTTTTTAACTGAAAGATGAGCACATGCTTAGTGTGTTAAATGGGGATTTTTACATCCAGATCTGTTGAGCTCTGTAGATATGAAAAAGGTGGACCAACAGTAATCTGGGATTTGATATTTCTTATTTGCTAATTTGATTAATTATTGCTTCTAATTTGTATTAACATAAGGTAAATTTCAAATGTAAAGATGTTTTAAACATCGTTCTAGTTTCTTCTCTGCTGCTTTTGGCGTGGACACTTTGTGATCACATTCTTGTAATGGTTATATCTCCACTCCACCATTTTTGCACATGAACTAATGTCAGCTGATTGTAGACGAATGTGCAGGAAAACAAGACATTTATTTATTTTTTTGTTGTTGTGCAGATAACTGAAGGCCATTTGTAATGCAAATAATGGCATAATTATGATTATAATGCAATCAGCGAGTTTAATAGAAAAAATGTAATGTGATTACAGTAACTTTACACTCAGCAAAAATCAGTAAACACAGAGTTTCTTCATGTTCTGCATCTCTGCACCTGAACTATGTGTGTGTGCTTTTTTCCCAAACAACACCAAAGTCTTACATTCAGGACACGTTCAGACAAGAATCACTGCTGTGTGAAAACAAGTTTTCATATCTGTGCATTTAACTTTTCAAAACTGGAGGTATTGGCTTTGTTTTGGAGTCACAGATAATGATATGACAGTAATTTGTATTTTATTTGTTGAATATGTTATATTAGAAATATGTTGATTGTTGTTACTGCAGGTTATATCAGTAAAATATAAATATTAACTGATAACTTACGAGATGAAGGGGTGGGATAAAATCATTGTGCACTTCTTCCCACTCCTGAATCACAACAGGTGAAGTGATACTGAAATGTTTTTTATTTGAAAAAGCATTTTATTTTATTTTGTTTGCTAAATGAACTCCTGTATATTGTTTACATGATCAAAATAAATAATTTTAAATTTTTAAATAATAATTTCACTTTGAACTGAGTATAAACACAGTAGCTGTCAGGGTTTGTAAGCTAAAGGACCCACATGCAGGACACAAAGACAGACGATGTACAATAAAGGCCAGCTGTTTATCAGCTGTTTACAGAATTCCCAAAAGTACCAGCTGAATTTGAGCTCAGGAGCTATTCTGCTTAAATAATGTTTTTTTTTTTCATGTATATTTTCATCTCAGACGGTAAAATTGTATTTTTTGTTATTGTATTTTATTCTATGTTAGTCTAGTGCATTTAGTACATTCCTTCACTGCGATACTTTCTTATATCTACTGGACTAAGCTTACAAATACATCATTGTTATTTCAGATTTATGCATCATGTGGTTTAAAAGCTCCCCACAGATTACACTTTAAGCACAAATTTCTCAGGAATTTATAGATAAAGATAAATTCTTAGCACAAATATCAGTCTGCATTCAGTGAGAAACATTTATTGCTTTCTTAGGGAGACATAAGAAATTCTGTCAGAATGGGATTGATTTGTCATTAAAACACACCCCTTCTTTAATCATTTATGCTGAGTAGAGTTAATACACCTGCACTGAAATTAAAGCTTTACTAAAGTCACAGGACCAATAATATTTCTATTAAAGTTATTGTCCTCATATGGGTTAAAGTATAGTTGTTGATATGAAGTTCAAATCTAGTAAAGTAAAAATCTAAGAGGAACAATTTGATGTTCAGCTTTAAAAACAAAACAAAAAAAAACAAAACCCTGAAAGAGCAGAAATAGCAAACTGAGTGTAAGCAGCTGTTAAAGCAGTCATTTCAAAAGTACACGTTGAACACTGCAGTTTAAATGACTGTGGTTAGTGTTTTTTTTTCTTCAAGGGTTTTTCCTCATTTTGGTTGGACTGTTTCAGATTTTTTGTGTGCATCAGAGGCCGCTGTACAAGTACAAGCCAAAACCAATTGTATCATTTTTTTCATTTGTTTTTACAATACAAGTGTTCCCATTAGAGTGTCAAACCTCTGAACACACACTGTATACTTTCTGCCTCCTCAGGAAGACGAAGCATCGTGAAACAGTTGTAAAATCACACAGAAGGAGAGAAAAAATAAAAAGCTCACAAGTGACCCTGAAAAGTATGCTCAACTTAAAATCTGAAAAATAATAATAAAAACACCAAAACAAAACAAAATCAGCACTGCAAAAACAAGAAATAAGAAAGTGCATTTATCCGGGTACAAGAGTTAACCCTGTTTTTTTTTTTTTTTTTTTATCAAAGTCAAACTTTATTTAGATACCACTGTTAAACAACCTCCAGTGGCCAAAGTGCTGACAAACACCAAAGTTATACAAAAAAGGCGTTATTTAAAAACAGTCAGCGAATTAATCAAAAATAACAAATCAAATAAAACAAGTAAATAAAACTGTGAATGCGGGATATTCTGCTCCACTAGACCTGAAAGTGAGTGAAAACAAATAGGTTTTAAAATGACTGAGAGCCCGCTCAGCTCTAATCTGAAAAGGTAAGTTGTTCCAAAGATTAGGAGCCTCCTTAGCCTCTGATTTTAAACCTGGATCTCTGAATCTCCAGGAGCAGCTGGTTCTTGGACATCAGTGAAGGATTGTAGGGTTTCAACAGTTCTGTTAAATAACGTTCCACCAAACCATTCAGACTATTAAAAAAATTAATAATCAAATTTTAAACTGAATCCTGAAATAAACTCGAAGCCAGTGCAAGGACGCCATTCCAGGTGTAATGTGATCACACTGTTTCTTTCAGAAGGTGAGCTGCTGAATTTTTGAAGTAAAGACTGATCAGAGAAAACATATAAAGACTTCAAAATGAGAGGTGAAAAGTGTGAATTACTCTCTCAAAGTCATGTGGTGAGAGCTTTGGTTGAATCAAGCTCATCTTAACAACACAGCTGAGCTGATCAAATTTTAAAGCACTGTCAAATGTCACATAAAGGTTCATTGAAATCAGATCACAGGAAGAGGCCAGTGGTGCTGCCATACCCACCTAACAGGTTTGGTTGCTCAACTAAAATAACTGATCCTAAGATGAATTTACTTGTTTTCACTTCCAGAGACAGGTTCTCACCTGGTGTTGGCGCTATATTGAGCTTTGTGAAGAATAATTCAGCATATCAGACTCCATCATAGCACCAATTAAGAACTTCACTCTCAAACTGCAGATTTAGTTATTGCAGTGTCTTAATGTTGGAATATAATATACCTTGAATTGGAGCATTATAAATAAGACATAATTGAACTGGAAAAAATATTTCAAGTGATGAAACTGAAAGCTGAAGTTCAGCCATCACCAAAGTATATTTAATCCAGGTTTATTTTTCTAAAACTGCACAACAAAAAAGAAAGAAAAAAACTTTCCTAATAAATATGAAGCAATAATTTTCAGTAAAATTCAACCGAAATATATAAAATCATCAATAAGGGAAGTCTGTTTGGTATTAACTGACATTACAGTAACTTTCATTTGACCAGTAAATATAGCATTAAAAGCCCCCTGCAGCTTCAGAGGACAAAAAGCCTTCATTTACTATCTAGGCCTTTATTGTGAAACACTTCCAGGAACATAATGTGAATAAATGTAATCCATGAGGTCGAATAGAGATTATCTCTGGGTGACAGCATTTACTTATTTTACCAGAGAAGAAGAGAAAGAGACAACCTTCACACAGAGGAAGGTGAATATTAGAATAAAAAAAACTCTAAATAACAGAAATGTCTTGAAACTGTGGAGGTTAATGAATTTGAAGGTTCATTAACCTGTACTAATGATGAAGATCTTTCATCAGGAGTGACACACACACAGTCTCACACTGGAACTGTTTTCACTGCTTTCACTCATCACACAGATTTTAATTTGTAGACTACAGTTTGGTCTCTTCCAGTCTGTGATGTGTTTGATTCACCTACAGTCACCCTGTAAAAACAACATGTTTCTGCTTGTGTCCGCAGAGTCTAAGTGACCAGAGTTTGATTCACAATCCAAAGCAAAAGGTCAGAGGTCAAGCTGCTCATCAGACTGTCCAGAGGAAAACTAGTCAACAAGTTTTTAGTTTGAAGGAAACTTCACAAAATGTCCTTGAATCCCAAAAAAAGAGGGAGCAAAGACATGCCTCCTAGTTTGTCTGACTTCATGGGCAAACGTATTAACAATGCATCTTCCATCCAGCAGTTTGACAGCAGAAATCAAACACTGAGAGAAAGTGTAAGAATGTTTCTGAGGATGTCTAAACATGTAAAAGAAATACAGAAGGCCACAGATGTACAAAGGACAGCAGGAGGACTGGGGGAGCAGGAGGCCGTTCATTCACTGGAGGACTGACTTCAGCTTTTGGATTTTAGCTGCTGTTGCAGGTGGAAGTGCTGTTGTGTAGGAGTTCTAACTACATCTTTATAAGTGCTGAATGTGACCAATCAGCTACTAGCTCTCATTGCTGGAATCTTCAGAGTCACTCCTGAAGACGATAAAAAGGTATGATGTTGCCATCTAAGTCAGCTGAACAGAGTCAAATGAGACAAAGAACAAACTCAGAAACGTTTCCTACAATTAAAGAGAATGAAAATAAAACCCCCTTCCTGCTCTTCCACCCTGTGAGCTTGTACTGTTCACACTGACTAACAAATGAAGTGTGTGAATAAAGGATCATCAGACTGTGACCTGGACTGTATGAAGGACAGTACGAATGGACTGTATGAAGTGTTCCCTTGAAGTCATTTAAAAAGCAAACAGAAGATAGTCACGCTCTGTAGAAATATATTATGAACTAGAATGGAAACTTTACAGCAACAGTGGAAATTTGGAGAAATATGACTGTAAAATAAACCAGGGGAACTCTGATCACATCTCAGTCACAGGAGACATCCGACTGGCCTGAGGACTGCCACTGCTTCCCTTGTACAGCTTCTTGATTCTTCAGAATGAACATTTCAGAGCACCACACAAAGATATTCAATAATCTGACTCAAGGAGACTGAAAAGTGTTTTCTTATCGGAAAAGCACATTTTCACTGTTTTCCTTAAAGTTTCTGTTCCATGTGGTATCATCTCTAGTGATTACCTGTTTCTGTTCATGTTCCTTTTATCTGCCTTAATAAATGGCACGCCCTTGGTTAGAGTACAGCTTTGTCTCCTGTGGTCTGTGCTTGGCTCATATTACAAAGAAACCCACAATCTGCAGCTACAGATTGTGACAAAAACAGAGAATAATTTCAGTTCTGGGATTTTATTTAATCTGATTAAACATATTTTTAGGTGAAATAAATATTTTTAGATCCTTAAAGCTGGATATAGATGTGTTTTTAAATTTTGTAAAAGTGTTTTATTTGAAGGTTTATTATAATGTCTTAGTTAAAGTTAATAGTTTATTATTAAATTACATAAATTACTGAAATCTGCAAAGTTCAGCTACATGCTTAGCTTTTGGCTTTCAGAGATGGACATAAAAGACTGTAAAGCATTAAATTTAGGGTTTGTTTTTTTTTTGTTTTTTTTATTGAGGAGTCAGAACAGAATATAGAGAAATTGAACAAATCAACATTGACTGGATAGAAAAAGAAATAGAAATAGAAACGTATGATATAGGAAGCTGTGTTAAATTCATACATTACTTTTCCCATGCCCCACATGCATAGATTAACATTATAAATAAGCCACAGCTCTGAGGTCGAATTAAAGAAGGTGTGTGTGTTTTATTTTGTATTTTCCTTTTAGAAGGTGTTAAGATTCAAAAGTTAAGGGGAGGTATACTGGAAATCCAAATAACAACACTGGTCCGGCCGGGTGGAGTCAGACGATAGTTTTTTAATGAAAACACGCAGCGTGGAGAGATGTGAAACTGTACGCAAACAGCAATTAGATCTCTACCCAGCAATGACACAGCAATGCCTTTATACATCAGGGTATTTTGACGCCCCCTCATGCGTCAGATAAACACAATACATGCATACGTCAAATCAAAACCACAATGACTTTTAACATAGTTTAAAAGAACATTAAAAAAGAACATCGTCTCGTCTCCATCCAGGTGTCCTCCTGTTGTCCCCGGACGCTCGCTTATCTGTCTGGAACATCAGGCACACGTTCTGCACAATCTGTCATATATGCAGGCACAATTTTGCAGTCGCAAGCAAAACATGATTAACTTTTACCTATATAACTAAGTCTATCTACGATGTGTGTGTATGTGTGTGTATGCTCAGCTTCTGCTGCCCTTTGTTTCACCTCTCAGCTCCCCAGCTAGACCTTGTAACCTTTCCACTAGACAGAAGGCCAGCACGTACACAACTGAAACTATGTGTGTGTATGTGTGTCTCGTCCTTAAATGCTCTCTCATCTCACCCGTTGCACTTCTGACCTTTCACCAGAACAGAGGCTCATCCTTACCTGTAATAACCTAACTGGAACTATATATGTAATATGTTGAGTAAATGTTTTAATCAAGAACCTCTACTAAAAGCTTAATCAAAAGATATAAATGAATAAAAGATAATAGAGAATAAACCAGTGAGAGTCTCCCGAGACTCTGCTTTCAGTTTCATTTCCTGCAAAGCATACTCTGCGAACCTGCCGTTTCCTGTCAAGACTTTTAGGCCCAGATTATATTCAAAGGTGAGCCTTTCAAATAATACAATGTAATCTGCCTATAAACATTTTAAGATTATAGATTCAACTCAACAGTTTAAAGTGGTTCTTACTGGACCTGTAATAAAGACTAATATGATACCAGTATGTTTGAACATCTGAATGCAATATCCATAGTGTTATTAATAGAATGGTAATGATGATTATAAAAATAGCAGCAAATAATAGCAGCAAAATATCCTCCTACTCCTCACAAAGGCAACTTTCTTTAAAGGAAATCCTTCAGGAAGGCCTTTAGCTTTGTCTGTGAAACTAAGACCTAAACATCAGATTCACTTTGGTCTCACTTTCCATTACCTGCATTGCTCATGGTTTAACTCTCTGTATTAGCATAAGTTGAGTTTTATGTCTACACGTCAAAGTGTTTTTTATTGCTTGTTTGTAGCATTACGCATGAGTTTCCACCCTTCAAAATAAATGAAAAAACTTTAAATGGAAAAAGTTCAAATGGAAACTTCTCTGTCATGCTAAAAACAAGCAAAGAAAAAAAACATTTTAACATCTAGACATAAAATTCATCTTATAAAAATACTAAGTGTTAAACCATGAGCAATGCATATAATGGAAAGTGTGACCACATTGAATCTGATATTTAGGACAATGGTCTTTTTTTTTTTTAAACAAAGCTACAGGCCGCAGGATTTCCTTTAAGGAAATTTGCCATTGTAGAAGGAAAGTACACAATAAAACACACACACCTTCTTTAACCCTTTCATGCATAGTGGTTACTACGTGGACAGCTATTCAAAAGCTGTTTTCTTGTATTTGTGTCAGTGTTGATGGCATACTTGCACATAAACCACTACACTGGACACTGATGTGTTACTCCATACCCTGCCATGTTTAAAAAAATGAAAAAAAGTACATGTTTAAAAAAATGACGTTCTAAATCCACATATAAGTTCAACAATCTTTTTCTCATGCCTAAAGATGAATAAAAATACTTAAGAAAAATATACTGATTGAGGCTGTCATAATTCATGCACGAAAGGGTTAAATTGACCTCAGACCTTTATAATGTTATACTGCGCATGTGCAGCATGGGTAAATATACTTATTTAACACAGCTTTCTAAGATCATACGTTTCTATTTCTATTTTTTTTTCTATTTTTACATATGCCACAGTGGGTGTTTTGGTGTCTACCTTATGAGACAGGGAGTGCTTCTAACAAACTTATTTCACTGCTTTCATCTGGGGCCCAAAGATCTGCAGAATAGTTTAATTGAAACCAGTGGGTAAGATCTTCTGGTTTTTGACTAAATTAAACGTGATAACCTCGGTAGCCCACTGCAGTGTGCGCATGTGATTCATCTTTAGAACAAAGGTACTGTTTTAGAAAACAAAGTTAAACAATTAAATACAAAGGCCTGTCCTTCCTTCCTCCTGCTCCTGGATCAAAAACTTCCAAACCAACCAGCCTCAATCAGTCTGACTCAGCCCCCTCCTCTCCTTATAGACACAGTCAACAATTTAAAGAAATTACAGGAAAGCTGATGAGGTGCCACTTTGGATAGCATGGCAGCTCCTCAGCACATGAACTTCAAAGAGAAAAGACATGAATTTGTTGCATATGCCTAGGGCTGATATACTGTCCTGAAACTTTCCCACACCGTAGTGCCAAATAGGATGTGTTTGAGACAGGAGTGCATGATCACCCCCAACAGTCATACTGACCTGCTACATTTCCTACGGTTTCGTTACAAACTTTATAACACAATAGGGACACACAATTGGGGGGTGGCAGAGGGATGGGAAAAGTACATAATACTTACTACTCATTTTTCTACAAGGCAGTAAGTAATGTTGTATTTTATATTAAACTCAGCAATCAGATTACTGAGTCACAAGTATTATGTTCTTCAATTATCTCCATCATGGGGGAAAAAATGTCAAATTTTCCTGCGCAATAACAATCAGCTGACTTTTGTGCAGAGGAATAAGAAAAAAGGTAGAATGGAGAGAACATTGTGATGGTACTGGGTCTATGACCTGGTGTGTCTAGGGTTCCGATGTCCTCATTTAGTATTGTATAGATTCCTTGTTCTTCCTGGTTTAATCATTTGTATTACTGAATCTGAGTTTCTTGTTTTTTTTAGTCTGGTCCCTTTTCGTGCCTCCATGTGTAGCCTGTCTCATCTCTCGTGCATGTAAAGTTCTGTCCACAGGATTATTCATCTCTCTCTCAGTCATGTCTCTTGTTCCCTCTGTCTCTCCCCGTCAGTCATCCATGTCACAGTGCCAAGTCTGCATTTCAGTGTGTGTCTCTTGTTTCTTGTTTTATTTTGACAGTGTGAAGTCTTGTGTTTAATATATTCAGGTTTGCTTCCTCCCTGTCTCACTGTGTCAGATTAGTTATAGCTGCGGTCCCCTCCTGTTTCACATCCCCTCGTTTTCCTTTGTGTATTTAGTCCTGTTTCTTCCTTTGTCTGTTGCCGCTCATCTCCCTTGTATTTCCAAGTCCCAGGTTTTTCAAGTTCCAGGCTTCATGTTTTCAGGACTTTAGTTTCTATGAACTTGTTTTTTAGTTGCTTCCCAGTTTTTGTTTTGTTAGTTTACAATTAACAATTTACAATTTACAATTAAGAAAACTGCTGTTCACTAACGCTGTCCATCTAATCTGACTGAGCTGGAGCTGTTTTGCAAAGAAGAATGGGCAAGAATTTCAGTCTGTAGATGTGCAAAGCTGGTAGACACATACAGTAAAAGACTGGCAGCTGTAATTGCAGCAAAAGCTGGTTCTACAAAGTATTGACTCAGGGGGCTGAATAATTACGCACACCCCACTTTTCAGTTATTTATTTGTAAAAAATGTTTGGAATCATGTATGATTTTCTTTCCACTTCTCACGTGTACACCACTTTGTATTGGTCTTTCACGTGGAATTCCAGTAAAATTGATTCATGTTTGTGGCTGTAATGTAACAAAATGTGGAAATGTTCAAGGGGGCCCAATACTTTTGCAAGTCACTGTAATTCACAGCCACCTGAACTTCATGGGTGCACCTGGGATCCCAAAACCATTTCTTAATCTCTTCATAAACCCAATGCTATGTGCACGTATACTTGCCATTAAAGGTTTTTCTTTTCTTGTTCATTTTGAAGAAGCAAAGGAGTCACTGCTTCATATAGATGACCTGCATCACGAAATAATACACACAAATTCCTCAGTTAAGACTGAACATTTGGAATTTATTCTTCCACAGGGAGAAGCTGTTCACAGTAACGGTGAAGAATATTTTCCAGTTGTTAGCCTATCAATTTGTAATGTACAGGCTTTAACTGAGATAAAAGGGTCCAAGGTAAAAAGTCAGAGGCTGATACAAGAGGTGAGGAAAACATCCAGAGAAACATCAGCGCTGACACATGTCACATTTGCACACAGAGCGATGTCAGCTCCTGTTTCTGTTAAACACAAGGGAGGGGAGTAGAGCTGCTCAGTGTTTCTGCCAAGTCTGTGATTTCAAAGAAATCACATGGTCCTATGGCTCCTCCTCTGAGTGTATAAAACTCTTTCTCCCCCTCCTCTCTGCTCTTTCACCCTCCTCAGCATCACAGAGCATCCTGAAACAACGCAGGTAAGATCACTTCAACTGTTGCAATCCAGAGATCAAGAAGAATTTAGTGCTGAAAGAAACAAAACTGTCTCACTGCAAATGGAGAGTCTGATTTTATTTATTGTCCTAATGTGTTACTAAATCAGTGTGAACAGCAAGATTTAGTAAGGGACAAGCATCTCTTTGTGATGGTTAGAAGCAAATGTGATTTATTCTATGGCTTAATGATTTTACTGACAGTTTGTCAGTGAAGAGTAGACAGGAAAGACGTGGACAGAGTGCAGAGGAAGACACAGGTCAGACTCAAACTCGTGCTGCTGCATTTTAGCCATAGGGTATATGGGCAGCTGCTCAACCAGTGAGCTAAACTGGTGCCCAGAAGCAGATGAGTTGAGTCTTCCATTAAAATCTCTCTGTTTTCCTGTTATTCCAGAGACCAGACTGCAAAGACACCTCCCTGCTTGGAGCTCAGTCATCATTATGTAAGTATTCAATTCAATTCAATTTTTCAATTCAATTTTATTTATAGAGCGCCACATCATAACAGCAGTCGCCTCAAGGTGCTTTATATTGTACAGTAGATCATACAATAATAGATACAGAGAAAAACCCAACAATCATATGACCCCGTATGACCCAAAACGCTAGGTTTATGTTTTAATATGTCATCCTACTCTAGCCTTTCAAGGTTATTAATCCACTGAGTGGGCATTATAAATGGTAATCAGCCCAATAGATGTGGGTCAGAAGGGTTTCCTACAGCTTCAAGTGACAAAGTGTTCAAAACTTGCATCATTATTTATGTACATGGATAATCAGACAACCAGGAAAACAGGAAGAATCCTGATCTGGTTCAGTATGAATCCACTCTCACTAAAACTAATTTGCAATGAATAAGTCTGTGTGTACTGGTGAGACAATTTAAATAGACACGATTTAAATGATGTTTATAGTACGTCAGTAAGCACTTTAAAAATATTAGTGTTGATGTGACAGTTTTGTAAATGCATTTGTAGATATTATTGCATGTTTTACTGTCTTTGTGCTGATATCCAAAAGTTACTGTGCAACAATTAATTTATATTGTAGTGAAGCAGTCACTACTGAGCCAATGCCATGACATAAATGTTAGCTCCTGTACTAGTTAAGTAAAAAGTTTCCTAATAAATGTGCCAATGGCTTAAAAACACAATTAGCAAGCCTTGGACATGGAATAGAGTTAGCAAAGCTTGAATCATAGTTAATATTCTCTGTATTGACGAGCTCAGTAACAAACTGCATGTCTGAACAAAGCCTAGCTGTATGATGCCGATGAGAAACCTTAGGGTTAAGATTTTTTTCACCTGCTTTCAAACTAGCACACCTGTCATCTGTGTAAGTAAGCTAGAAACCTACAGCCAGATCTACGTTATGCAAAGAATGTGAGACTATGGGAAATAATGTGTCATGGGCTGTGGCCCTATGTCCAACACATTCTCACTCCCAAAGCGTAACATTTTACGCTAGGTGACAAATCGTCGACATATTACGTTTTCGGGCACCCAACGCGTTCCTACATGACGACATCGGGAAACTGAGGACACATGAGAACCGTTTGGACTCAATCTACACATCTTTGCTCTTTTCCTTAAAATCGCTTGGGAAAACACTATTTCACGTCATTAAAGTGCTGGTTAAGGTTAGGAATAAGGTTATGGTTAGGCATAAGGTTATGGTTAGGCTTAGGGATAACGTTATGGTTATGGTTAGGGCTAAGGTTATGGTTAGGCTTAGGGATAAGGTTAGGTTTAGGGCTGGAGTACAGGCCTGGAACCCGCCGCGTACCATAAGAACGCGGAAGGTCACCTTTCGCGTTCCTCGGGAACGCCGCGGGACGTGACAAAACGTCGGGATGTTACGCCTCGGGAGTGAGAACGGGCTCCTATGTCTGAGGAGCAGAGATGGACATCCGATAATCCGATTACTTTTTTCAAGTAACGAGTAAAGTAAGGGATTACTATTGCAAAAAAGGTGATTAGATTACTGTTACTTTCCCGTAAGCACGCTGCGTTACTGCGTTACTAAAACCGTGATTTTTTTGCGAGAGTGTCTCATGACAATGATGTAAGCGAGTGCAACATTCGTGACAACAGCTGTGTGCAGATCAATGACTCTAGAAAACATGGATGACACAACAGCTGATTTATGTCCAAGGGGTCTCCTTTCCCGTAAGTTTGATTCTAATTCCTAGCACGGTGATGTTAAATTGGGGTGAAACGTCATCATAGCAGCTTTGACTGACAGCTGCAGTCACGGAGAAACTTGCGCATCTCTGTTCGGGAATAGCAGATAGAGCGTAGGCTCTGAGAGGAGGGACAGCATTTACGCTACGAAAACACGACCGACTGTTTTAACCTGACAGCCTGAGGTGTTCTTCAGTAAACTGTACTACCTGACAGAAAGACCCGAGGCCCCGCTGCACTTTTTCGGTAAGTTAAACGTGTTTGTAAGCTAATCCGTAACTAACGTCCTTAGCTAGGTCCTGAAACCTAGCTAGCTAAGATGAGCACTCGGCTGTCGGGAAACTTGTTTTGTAAAGTTCGTTTAGCTAATCCGTGCAGGTGAATGGATTTATCCTGACTAAAGAGAAAGAGAAACACCCCGGGCTGCTCAGTCACTAATTATCGTTACTGTACTTTCATTACAAGTGTTATACTGTAAAAGCAACAGGCTGCACTCTGTTTCAGCTCCTGTGCAGAGCTGAATATTAAATATCTTCAAACAGCAGCATGTTTTCAGTCTCCACATGTGTAAAGACACACATGTGTAACTCCATTTTTTTAAGCTTGTACTTCAGTAACTCCTCATTAATCAGTAACTGGATTAAACTGTAGAACTGAAAAAATGTAAGAGAAGAACTTCAGATCCTGAGTGTGTGAGGACAGAGAAGGATCAGCTTTATTTCAGATTTGAGATAAACTTTATATTTCAGTTTGTGATGATTCTGTTCTCTTTGTGATTACAGGAGCTGCCGTCAGATTCAGACCTCAGCACCAACCAGTGACAGCAGACAGATCATCCAACATGTTCACATGTTAACTGCAAAATTAACAGATGAAAACAGTACAAAGGTTAAAGTACCACATGTGCTGTAGTGAAAGCTGCAGCTGTTTTATTGATAAAGTTAAAGACAAAAAGTCAAAAGGATTAATCACTCATGTAACTGTGTCACTATATATCAGCATTAACAGGACCTGTTTGGTGTTTCTGAGAGCTGCTGATCTCAGACCTGCACAGCTTCCGTTTTAAACACTTGATGTACTCAGCTGCATGAAGAGCACGTTTGAGTTTCTCTGACACAATTAAATAAAACCTGATGAAGGTCAAAGGTCGTCACTTGTATGTTTAACTATAAACTTGTGATCTGGAATTCTTTCACAGTTTTTTGCAGATAGTGTGTTATTTACCATAAAGTGATTCAGAGTTATTCATACCAGAGTAACCAGAGAGGATCACATATTTTTAAATATATCACTTTCTACAGGACTGAATATAATATCTTTATGTAAAAGTCCGGAGCCTCTGGGGAGTATCTGAGTATTTATAACATTACACAAACCAAAGGTCTCCATCACAGTGATCATGAAATGCTGGGTTTATCCATCTCCTGGGGCGGGCCTACGGAGTGCTGAAGATTTCCCTGTGAGGGAGCTGCTGGTGAAGATCATGAGTCCTGCTTGATCAATGCAATGAGCTTCAGGCTTCCTGGTGTTTCTTAAATGATGCCTCTCTCAGTGGGTCAACAGAACTACTGGCACAGGACAGCTGTGAAGAAAGAAAGGGAAGAAGTTTCTCCAAACCTCTGGACCCAGGAAACCCAGCTTAGTCCTCATGGTCTCCCTCACTAGTTTCTCCCCAGGGTGAATGTAGCTGTTGATATAATATGGACTCTATTATTAAATGAAAAGAACAAATTAGACTACACTACTACTGAAACCTCATGCTGCTGTTTTTAAAGTTTCCATGTTACCAGGCTGTAGAGAGCTCTGAAGATTTAAATAGTTTAAGATCCATTACACTCACAGTCTTAAATGTTAAAATCTCAAAGGGCAGCATTATATTTTTGATATTAACCCTCTGGGGTCGCTGGACGCACCGGCGCGTCAAAATCACATGACCAATTTAAGACGACACAGCTAAAAGATTCAGCGACTCAGAGTCTCCATTTCAACTTGGGTCGAAAGGACTTCAAACTATATACCAGTTTTTGAATTGTGTCGATGGGCCACGTAAAACCAGAGTTATGATAAAAAATACATGCGATGTTTTTTTCTGAACAAAACAGTGGTGTTTACAGCGGGAAGAACGGTAAAAACAGCGTTTTCTACAGACAGCGCTAGCAAACACTCTCCCTTTGCGAGTGAAAAAAGAAAAAGAAAAAACAACCCTTCCCTATTGGTGTTAAAGTTTACCAGTCATCAAAAAAATGATATGGCAACATGTGACACTTGGTTGTTTAGGGAGAAGGGGAAGTTTTTAGGAGTGACACCGGCGACGGAAAGCGGGCGAGCGAAAGAAAGAGAGAGAGCGAGTTTTCATATGTGAGACATTAGTGACGTTTAGCGTGTTTGGAGGCTGTAGTTAGTTTGTTGTGTAGTTATTGTTTTGTATTGTGTGTCAGTTATACTGCTGAATTTCACATTTTCTCCAAAAAAAGCCGTCAAAGGCAGATTCCAGTGTAAACGCTGTTCCCACATGGAAAACAGGACTGATACACCTCCTGTTGTCAGAGAGTGATATTAGGCCCCTTATGTCAAAATTATTCATGAGCTTTTTGAGTGATAGGTTCTAATGAATTATTCATGAGCTCCGGAAGTAATAACGGAAGTAATTAAAAATATGATATTCATAAAAATATGATATTCATAAAAAATATGATTTTCATAAAAATTATGATATTCATAAAAAATATGCTAGTTCATAGCTCCTTGCTTTTTCTCCCCTCAAAAACAACTAATTGATTATTTGGAAAGATTTATTTTATATCAAATAGCATTCTTTTATTTTTAAGCTATTAAAATTTTTTTTTACTTTTTTTATGCTTAAAAAACGCCATCTACTGGTGGGTCAGCGCATGAGCGCCCAGGGCGCGCGCCCGCGCCTCTGTCTCTAAGCGCGCGCGGGAGCGCGCCTCTCTCTCTCTGCATCGGGCGTGTGTGTTTCTGGGACCGTGCCTTTTGTGTGTGTGAAAACATGTTAAACCAGTATAAATGTGCTTAGTTAAACTTGTGCTTTTGTAACGTTCAGTATGGCCAGACATACAGGGTGCATGCCTTTTGGGGACACTTTATTTCATTTTATATGCATTTGTTTAATCCGAACAAGGAGATTTAGAATCAAACTCAGAATCGCAAAAAACTCTGGCATTCCCCGTTGCTCCCACTCCGTGCATAAACGCACCGCTGCTCCCAACATAAAAAACTTTCTTAAAAAACTATTTTCTCTCAAAAAACGCACCACAAAAAAAACCCCATACAATTACTCAATAAAACTCTCTCCCCGCTCCCAAACCCCGATCCTTAGGAAATAAGCAGGGAGAAACTCCTCAAAAAATCCTCCGTATTTCTATCCAAAAACCCCTAGAATAACTTGTAGGGAACCCCTCGTATACCCAAAACCTTATATTCGATAACAGGGCAAATCCTGAAAAAACCCTTAGTCTTTTTTCTTCAAAAAACCAGCCCTCTTACTAAAATTCCGCGCAGAGTCTAAGTCCTCCTTTCGCTCTTACTCTCATGGAACTTCAGCCAGAGCACCGTTTTTTCCTACTTGTTCGTTCCCTGGCTCAGCTAGCAATGCTCCATCTCCTAGTTTGAAAATTTGCGCCGGAGACCAACTCCGCCTCCCAGGTAAACCTTACTGCCCCGCTGCCAATCACATAACAAAGGGGCGGCTCTCATTCGCACCCCGCGCAGCCAATCGCGCTCAGCTTGGATTTTACGACCCCCGCCGATGTTAAAACTTGCAAACGGTGTCTCACAAGCCAAGTGACTTCGGACGCGTGGACAACTACCGCCGCTCAGACCACTTCAGCAATTGGCGGCCCTCAGACCGAATTCACAATAATACCGCCGCTCAGACCACTTCAACAATTGGCGGCCCTCAGACCGAATTCACAATAATACCGCCGCTCAGACCACTTCAACAATTGGCGGCCCTCAGACCGAATTCACAATAATACCCCCGTCTACAGACCACTTCAACAATTTGCGGAACTTTTACCTGTGTGCATATCAATCGGTAAGTGGTACTCTTGCTTTCTAACTACATTTTGCACTTTCCTTTTTATAACCATTTTCTCTCAATAAGCTTTTCAAAGCCATCCAGAAATAGGTAGTCTAACACCTGTAATACACTTTAAAAAAATATATATAAGCTCCAGTTTATCGCTCAGAGCTAAAAAGTGATTGAGTACACTAACAGCGATCATGTCCTCCTCAGGTACCTCTTTTTTTTCTTACTCCTGTTCATATAATGCTTATATTTTACTGTATTTCCTGTTTTTTAAATACTCCTTGTTATTTCTTTTTAGACTCTGAAATAAGCCTGTTTGATTCTTCTCTCTTGGATTATCTCGATCAAATCGGTAGGTCTGCTTCATTCTTCTTGTCCCTCTTAACAGTTAATTGTACAAGAAAAACAAAACATTAACCCTCTTTTTAACTTATCAAACTTTTTTCAGACATATCGGATTTGGACAACTATGTTTTTTCGAGTCCACCTATTTCTTCGCCCAGTTCTTCACCACCACCGGTTTTAGAGCGAGCTACAGGCAAGAACATACGTCTCTCGACCCGCGAGAGGCAGGCCCTGCTTTCTGCAAGGGCTCGCCACGCTTCAGCTCCCCCGCGCCCCTCGGGGAAAAACCTCCATCTAACCGCCCGGGAGAGGCAACAACTGTTCGCGGCACACGCTCCCAGTGCCCCCGCCAGAGCTTCAGCTCCCCCGCGCCCCTCGGGGAAAAACCTCCATCTAACCGCCCGGGAGAGGCAACAACTGTTCGCGGCACACGCTCCCAGTGCCCCCGCCGGAGCTTCTCCTCCTGCATCGGGACCAAGACATCCACAGCCCCTGCCTCTGAGATCCAATCTAGGTCAGTCACTCTCGCTTTTTCTCTCATTTTATAAAAAACTATCGCCTTTTTCTATTAAACATCACTAACTTATTTGTATCTTACCCTTAAATTCTTAGGGCATCTCAGAAACAGGGGTAGGAGGACCGTTAGGAGGACCCGCAGGCCTGCCAGGACAAGGAGCACAAGGCAGATACGTGTACGGCGAGACAGACTTGCTTCCATCGCTCTTCGAGCTGTATCTCTGTTCGCTGAATTAGTGCAACTCATCCTATAATAAGGTTTTATTTATTTTAATTGTTTTTATTTTTATTTTTTTTTAAAAAAATATATTCTTTGTTAAACAATAAAAAAAATGAACAACCAGGAACAAGATATTCCAGACCCATTTGTTGCTTTAGAAATAGAGTTAGCCCGGTTAAATGAAAACGCTCATCATTCACAGAATACACCTCCGCAGAATCATGAACAACCTGATGTGATCAATAATAACGATCCTCTAGAACTGATTGATTTAGCTCCTGCACAACTAGCCCATAGGGAAAGTGCCCCTCAGAATAACACTCACAATTTAGGAGTGGAGCGTGTTGAGGCTCATTCTCAGCAAAACATTGCCTCTTCTGACCCTTTCGCAGCTCTTAATAGCGCTTTAGAAGCCTTAGCACAAATACAGCACGAGGTTCAAATACCTCCAGAATTATTGAGTCAAATAAACAGGCTAAATGAAAATAATTTTAACGATAGCCAGCATTCGATCTGTTCTAACCCAGACGGGGGGTGTGTTAACCACAACCCACCCCCATCGTTGTTAAGCGGGTTCAATGAGTCTAATCAACAACAATCGTCTGAGATTGTCTCTGTTAACCCCGTAAACAATGCGCCCGATCATCCCTTTCAACAAGGGGGTAATCCAGAGCAGGGGTGTTCCAGCAATTCAGCACAGCCGCATATAATTGTGAGAAATAAATTTAATAACGTTGAAATTAGAGAAATTTTGAATTTCCCTCCTCCAAATGATTTACCTGATTATGCACACTATTATCAAGGCGTAATGGCCAGTGCCCGCCAAATATCAGACAGGATTTTCTCGCATTCACGTCCAGGGGATCTTATACAATTAGAGTTGATAGGCCAAGAGCTACAAAATAATGTTTCAGTTATTTTAAGGGATAGTCGTGATTTGAGTGAATTTGAAAATTTATTTTTGAGAGCCGTACAATCAAATTGGTCAGTAATGTGCAACGCTTCGCTGGAGCTCGTTGCTCAGATTGTCACACCCCCAACCGGTAGTGGAAAGAGACATCTTAGTCAGATACTCAACAATGAAATTGTTAAAAAGAAGAGACGCTTTTTATATGTGGTTCCCCAGATAGCAAGACGACATTGAATCTATGTTGATTTTTCATCCGAACCGTCGTATATGGTCGGGGTTGAAATGCCAATGTTGTAACAACATTGAAATACTGTGGTAAACCGACGGTCTTACTATAGGGACGTTGTAATGATGTTGATTCACCGTTGTTTTTTTGTCATTGATATTTGATCTATTTATAGTCGACCAGGTGACAACAACAACATCGAGAAAACGTCTATTTATAGTTGACGATCATTCGGCTCCGGTCACCATCAAACACCATCGATTTGTAGTTGAGCATTAAATTGCATTGCAACTGATCGGGTATAAAGTACCAGAGAAAGTAGATTTATTGTTCATTTGTTATCAATGACTTGGTCTAGTTCACCAGCTTTAAAAAATCATGTCTACGTGCAATTTATGTATAGTTGACCGGGAAATTAAAGCAGCGATCACTTGGACTATTCCACAGCACCCCTCTCACATTGGTACATCCCCCCCCCCCTCCCCAGGTATTCATTGTCTTCTACAGTAGAGCGGGACATTTGATTTACTCTCAGCGGAATTGACCGGAGAAGGCATCAGTTCATGCACTGCACTGGCCTGCACCACGATTAGTATAAGGTAAGAATGAATGATTTTTTTTTCCTACTCGGTATTTCCATGTTTGCATTTGAATAACATTAAAAAAAAAACAACTCGTTAATGTTGTACATTAACGAGTTTTTTTTTTACTGTTATTTAAATTGTGTCTACTTCTTACAATCCGGCAACAAATAAATTGCACTGCGAACAAAGTATATCAACAAAGAAAACATTTTTGTTTCATAATTTCTTTGTTATATTCCCTTACAAAGCTAGCTTTAACGCTTCGAGGTTTCCTTTGTTCTTGCCGTCGCCTCGGCGCTTGACCCAGACTTTCGCTCTGTAGTTGCTTAGTACTACAAAAAATTCTAAATCTGTGATATATGATTGATAAACGTAAAGTTAACTGTATAAACGTGTTCAATGACTTTGTTACTTTTGATGATTGGAGAGCACTCGCTTCAATGTGCACACGAAAACTTTAGACTCAGTTTGAAAGCTCACGCAGCATGCGTGACTGTACGTTGCACGCTCACCTAACTTTACGTTGCACGCGTACATGACTTTCCGTTTGTGCCTTGAATAATGAATAAGGCTACGTCCACACGTACCAGCGTATTTTTGAAACCGCTGATTTTTCTATGCGTTTGCACCTTTTGCCCACACGTAATGTATGTCTGGCCGTACATTGTGTTTGTATTTCCAGGCACATTTCACGAAGCAGAACGCAGTCTTCAGAGATATCCACGTGAACGCTGTGATACGTCTGACCTTCAGTCCGAAGAAGAAACCCAGACCAGTCTTAAAAGAAAGCACAAGTAAAACCTTTATATTCACAAACATATCTTTGATTGTTAAGAATTTATGATCTTGTCTTTTATACATATCTGTGGTGCTTGCATACTGCAATATCACCACATAATATAGTCCAAAAAGTGGAAGTTTGTAAACTTTTTAAAAATGCAAAGCCGTGTACACTTGTGCACTTCAAAAATTCATTGTATACTGTACCTTCTTGCACGTCTCTGTTTCCTGTGTGTGTTGTTAGAAATCAAACTAACTTTAGGAAACAATATGCCAAAAGCATATTTACAATTACTTAAGACCGTTTTTAATTTATTTTCTTTAGACCAAATCCCCTGTACACATATACGGACTCAGAGGATGAGCAGCCTACAAAAAAACGGTTTCCCCAGGCCCCTCGAGTGAAAATACCAGGTAATAAAATACTGTCTAGTGTCTTTGTACATATGTGTCTGACACGAGGAAACTTTTTTGACAAGTTGTCTGTATTCTTAAATACTTAAAAAATTATCTTTTTCTAAACAGCCCTCATCACTCCGCAGTCTGCCCCCCAGCCCACTGATAGCAACCATCATAATGCCCCACCCAGCTTCCGGCACCTTTCGCCACTCCGGCACAAACCGACACAGCTTTGCGATCTCGCCAGCATGCAGAGTCTGATGTCTTCCCTATAGATGGTATGCTTTTAAAAAAGCTTTAAAGCTGCATCACAATGTCATTGTACTCTTATCTAAAAAAAAAACCTAATTTATACTCCTGAATGTCATCTTGTTGTGATTTTTTTTTTCTGTAGATTCCAGAGACTCTGTGAAGCCACTATTACAAGGCAAGTTTGAAAATCTTGGAATTTCAGTTTACATGGTATAACAAATATATGTGACAGGCAAAAACTAGTAAACACTTTTAGCAGTTACAAGAACTAACAAATGAATATCCAACAAAAGGGAATAGAAATACATTGCACTGCCAATACTTTGGTTTATTCTTTGTATGACTTGAAAATCAGGCTTTAGGGAAAACTAAATGACATGTTTCTATCATCAATTACATGAAGTAAACACACAAGCACTTGCATACACATTTAAGACATTAGACTCGCTAATTCCATCTCATAAAATGTGTCTATAGGTGAGACGCTTTGCGTTGATTGGTGCTGCTGGACCACACTGGAGGTGCGAGTCCGCCGTGTAATGGTTTATGCCATTACAAAGGAGCTGGCCTCTGTACTCAACTGGGCAGGGAAAAAAAAACAAGGACCAGACAAAGCAAAAAGGGCATTTAAAGAGACAGCGCCGTGCAGATGCATATTTGGTAAGTTTTAACATTTATTGTAGTTTTATGAGCCTAAAGTGAACAATAAAGGGATCAATTGATGTGCTGGGTGCGTTTCACATTTCCTATGTCTGTTTTTTGCTATATTACTTTGTCTTTCTTAATAACAAGACTTTCATGTCCGGTTAATCTGGAGATGGAGTCTTTGGTCTTCGGCTTGTTTTGTCCTCGGGTTGTACACTTTGTAAAGCCCGAGGACCCATGTTTTCTTTTTTTTTTTAAAGGATACACGGCACACCATGCTAAGACATATCGCATTTTCAGCTTATAGCTCTTTGGGAATCAAATGCGGCAGTTTGCTGATTTCCGCCTGGTGACTTTCATGTTTATCAGCCTAGGAGTTTACATACTTTCTCCCTGCTGAAGACAATTAACAAGAGCTTATTCATGTGCTCTAATTCCCTTTTTTTGTGTGTGTGTCTATTTTTTGTCCTAGATGGCCTGGCGCAGCAGGTAGGGGCGAACTCTATGTCTGAGTTGGTCTTTGCTCAAGCAGTCCAGAAATGGCTCAGATATGCTCCAGGTCGTACGGGTGGCGCGCAGGACGCCCATCATCCATCCCCATCCCGGAGTAAATAATAAAAAGTGACGTGAAACATAGAAATGTAAATAGGAAACTTTGTCTTTTAATAAAGTATTTTGCAAATGATACATGTCTATTGACCTTTGTTGGTTTTTTGTTTTTTGCAATAAAAAGCAACTGTGCGAAAGAGGTGGAAAATCAATACCATATCTCAACAGTGTTTCAATATCAGAATCTGACATTGTTTCAATGTCAACAGTGTTAGAAAATATAACGTCGAATCAATGTCAGGTTTCAACATTGATTCAACATCAAAACCTGACGTTGTTTCAACGTTAAAAATGGGTGCAAGAGTGATGTTGGGTCAACGTCACACTTCAACGTTGCTTCAATGACGTCGCCTGATATTGACTCAACATTGTTTCAATGTTTCCTTGCTATCTGGGTCATAACCCGTTCAACAGGTTATGTTTTTCAATAAGTCTTGCCCACCTGCTGCACCCTGATTTTAACGATCAACAGGCAGAGGCTTTCGGTAGAGAAATTCAGCAAAAAGCTGGTCTAAATGATCAAACTCCTGTCGGTTTTAATCAAATAATTACATTTGAAAGGTTACTCGGATGTAAAATTATAGTATTTTACCGTAACGAAAACGATCGTAGCCTTTGTAAATTTCAAACTAGTACGCCAAATACACAAAAAACCCTTTGTTTATTTTTATTTGAGAATCATTACTATGCTATCAAAAATTTAAAAGGATTTATGGGTACAGATTATGTATGTAATCATTGTTATATCGGGTACAACCATGTCTTATCACACTTCTGTCCTGCTCGATGCTCGGTCTGTATGCAGCCTGAGTGTAGCGATCACTCCATCTCTCCTGTTGTATGTAGCGATTGTAACCGCACCTGTCGCTCTGCCTATTGTTTCGAGAGCCATAAAAAACTCGTGCAGAGGCGTGAAAGACTCGCAAGCAACTGCCAGCTCTATAAAAAATGTGCCAAGTGTTCGAGACTTTATTATTTATCAGCAACAGAAAAACCCCACAAATGTCAAAACAGGAAATGCCCAATCTGTCGCCAGGAAATCTCTACTGATCAGCAAACGCATCAGTGTTACATGCAGGTTTTAGAACGCGAGACAAAACATAACAACAAGTTGATTTTTTATGATTTCGAAACGTTCATAAACGAGCGCGGTGAGCACACCCCTTTTCTGGTTTGTACAAAAACATCCGATGGCAAAATCTGGACTTGTATTGGTGAGGAATGTGCGGAAAAGTTTCTCGCTCATTTTAGACGCCCACTCTTTAAGGGGTGTATTTTTATCGCTCATAATGCAAAAGCTTTCGACGGGTACCTTATTTTAAGCCGAATGGCTAAACAAGGGCTGAAACCTCACTTAATCATGCATGGGTCCAAGGTCATCAGCTTTACAGACCCAGACTTTAATCAACGATACATGGATTCCAGCTGCTTTCTCCCCATGCCCCTGTCAGGTATTCCAAAAGCAATGGGGTTTTCAGACAGCGTAAAGGGTTTCTTTCCACACTCTTTCAGTTCCAGAGAAACTCTAAAATATATAGGCCCCTATCCTCCACCCTCTGCTTACAGCCTAGAGAGAATGACAACAAAAGGCAGGCATGATTTTTACAGATGGTATGATTCAGTCAGCTCTGGCACGTTTAATTTCATGAAGGAGGCATTGTTGTATTGTGAGAACGATGTTGAAATTCTAGCTCGGGGGTGTACGTTGTTTAGAAACGGTTTTATTGAAGAGACAGGAGTAGATCCTTTCAGCCGCAACACGCTTGCAAGTGCCTGCCTCAAAACTTTTTTAACAAACTTTATGCCAGCCAATTCTTTAGCAATACCATGTCCTCTAAATTACCGTAATCAGGTCAAGTCATTTTCCTCTGCTTCAATTCAATGGCTAGAATATCTCTCGTACACACAAGGTGTTTTTATCAGACATGCGCTAAATCAAGGAGAAAAAAAGCTCGGTGCTTATTATGTAGATGGCTATTCCGAAATTAACAGTAAACCGTATGTATATGAATTCTTGGGTTGTTACTTTCACGGGTGTGTTAAGTGTTTTTCAAATCAGTCCGACATTAATCCCTTGTTAGACCTCACTTTTGCAGAGCTAAACAGCAGCACTGAAGAAAGACTCACTAGATTGAGAACTGAGTATAATGTATCTCTTGTTACAATCTGGGAGCATGAGTGGAGCGAGTTAAAGCGTATTGATCAGAGTGTAATCAGTTTTCTCAAAAATTACGAACCGCCAGAACCTTTGAACCCCCGCCACGCCCTCTTCGGAGGGCGTACAAGTCCTGCACAGCTGCGCTGTAGTGCAGGCCCTGGGGAGAGAATCAGTTATGTGGATGTTACCTCACTGTATCCGTTTGTAAATAGCACCTGCAGTTACCCCTTAGGACATCCTCAAATAATCTTTAGAAATTTTCAGCACCCTAAAAACTACTTTGGCTTTATCAAAGCGGTTGTATACCCACCCAGAGCATTGTATTTTCCCGTTTTACCCTATAAAACAAACTCAGGCAAGCTTCTCTTTACCCTCTGTCCTCGTTGCTATGGTTACAGGCCCCCTCCTGGTTGTTCATTTCAGCACAAGTGCGACACTGCACTGCACTACAGCGCAGCTGTGCAGGACTTGTACGCCCTCCGAAGAGGGCGTGGCGGGGGTTCAAAGGTTCTGGCGGTTCGTAATTTTTGAGAAAACTGATTACACTCTGATCAATACGCTTTAACTCGCTCCACTCATGCTCCCAGATTGTAACAAGAGATACATTATACTCAGTTCTCAATCTAGTGAGTCTTTCTTCAGTGCTGCTGTTTAGCTCTGCAAAAGTGAGGTCTAACAAGGGATTAATGTCGGACTGATTTGAAAAACACTTAACACACCCGTGAAAGTAACAACCCAAGAATTCATATACATACGGTTTACTGTTAATTTCGGAATAGCCATCTACATAATAAGCACCGAGCTTTTTTTCTCCTTGATTTAGCGCATGTCTGATAAAAACACCTTGTGTGTACGAGAGATATTCTAGCCATTGAATTGAAGCAGAGGAAAATGACTTGACCTGATTACGGTAATTTAGAGGACATGGTATTGCTAAAGAATTGGCTGGCATAAAGTTTGTTAAAAAAGTTTTGAGGCAGGCACTTGCAAGCGTGTTGCGGCTGAAAGGATCTACTCCTGTCTCTTCAATAAAACCGTTTCTAAACAACGTACACCCCCGAGCTAGAATTTCAACATCGTTCTCACAATACAACAATGCCTCCTTCATGAAATTAAACGTGCCAGAGCTGACTGAATCATACCATCTGTAAAAATCATGCCTGCCTTTTGTTGTCATTCTCTCTAGGCTGTAAGCAGAGGGTGGAGGATAGGGGCCTATATATTTTAGAGTTTCTCTGGAACTGAAAGAGTGTGGAAAGAAACCCTTTACGCTGTCTGAAAACCCCATTGCTTTTGGAATACCTGACAGGGGCATGGGGAGAAAGCAGCTGGAATCCATGTATCGTTGATTAAAGTCTGGGTCTGTAAAGCTGATGACCTTGGACCCATGCATGATTAAGTGAGGTTTCAGCCCTTGTTTAGCCATTCGGCTTAAAATAAGGTACCCGTCGAAAGCTTTTGCATTATGAGCGATAAAAATACACCCCTTAAAGAGTGGGCGTCTAAAATGAGCGAGAAACTTTTCCGCACATTCCTCACCAATACAAGTCCAGATTTTGCCATCGGATGTTTTTGTACAAACCAGAAAAGGGGTGTGCTCACCGCGCTCGTTTATGAACGTTTCGAAATCATAAAAAATCAACTTGTTGTTATGTTTTGTCTCGCGTTCTAAAACCTGCATGTAACACTGATGCGTTTGCTGATCAGTAGAGATTTCCTGGCGACAGATTGGGCATTTCCTGTTTTGACATTTGTGGGGTTTTTCTGTTGCTGATAAATAATAAAGTCTCGAACACTTGGCACATTTTTTATAGAGCTGGCAGTTGCTTGCGAGTCTTTCACGCCTCTGCACGAGTTTTTTATGGCTCTCGAAACAATAGGCAGAGCGACAGGTGCGGTTACAATCGCTACATACAACAGGAGAGATGGAGTGATCGCTACACTCAGGCTGCATACAGACCGAGCATCGAGCAGGACAGAAGTGTGATAAGACATGGTTGTACCCGATATAACAATGATTACATACATAATCTGTACCCATAAATCCTTTTAAATTTTTGATAGCATAGTAATGATTCTCAAATAAAAATAAACAAAGGGTTTTTTGTGTATTTGGCGTACTAGTTTGAAATTTACAAAGGCTACGATCGTTTTCGTTACGGTAAAATACTATAATTTTACATCCGAGTAACCTTTCAAATGTAATTATTTGATTAAAACCGACAGGAGTTTGATCATTTAGACCAGCTTTTTGCTGAATTTCTCTACCGAAAGCCTCTGCCTGTTGATCGTTAAAATCAGGGTGCAGCAGGTGGGCAAGACTTATTGAAAAACATAACCTGTTGAACGGGTTATGAACCACATATAAAAAGCGCCTCTTCTTTTTAACAATTTCATTGTTGAGTATCTGACTAAGATGTCTCTTTCCACTACCGGTTGGGGGTGTGACAATCTGAGCAACGAGCTCCAGCGAAGCGTTGCACATTACTGACCAATTTGATTGTACGGCTCTCAAAAATAAATTTTCAAATTCACTCAAATCATGACTATCCCTTAAAATAACTGAAACATTATTTTGTAGCTCTTGGCCTATCAACTCTAATTGTATAAGATCCCCTGGACGTGAATGCGAGAAAATCCTGTCTGATATTTGGCGGGCACTGGCCATTACGCCTTGATAATAGTGTGCATAATCAGGTAAATCATTTGGAGGAGGGAAATTCAAAATTTCTCTAATTTCAACGTTATTAAATTTATTTCTCACAATTATATGCGGCTGTGCTGAATTGCTGGAACACCCCTGCTCTGGATTACCCCCTTGTTGAAAGGGATGATCGGGCGCATTGTTTACGGGGTTAACAGAGACAATCTCAGACGATTGTTGTTGATTAGACTCATTGAACCCGCTTAACAACGATGGGGGTGGGTTGTGGTTAACACACCCCCCGTCTGGGTTAGAACAGATCGAATGCTGGCTATCGTTAAAATTATTTTCATTTAGCCTGTTTATTTGACTCAATAATTCTGGAGGTATTTGAACCTCGTGCTGTATTTGTGCTAAGGCTTCTAAAGCGCTATTAAGAGCTGCGAAAGGGTCAGAAGAGGCAATGTTTTGCTGAGAATGAGCCTCAACACGCTCCACTCCTAAATTGTGAGTGTTATTCTGAGGGGCACTTTCCCTATGGGCTAGTTGTGCAGGAGCTAAATCAATCAGTTCTAGAGGATCGTTATTATTGATCACATCAGGTTGTTCATGATTCTGCGGAGGTGTATTCTGTGAATGATGAGCGTTTTCATTTAACCGGGCTAACTCTATTTCTAAAGCAACAAATGGGTCTGGAATATCTTGTTCCTGGTTGTTCATTTTTTTTATTGTTTAACAAAGAATATATTTTTTTAAAAAAAAATAAAAATAAAAACAATTAAAATAAATAAAACCTTATTATAGGATGAGTTGCACTAATTCAGCGAACAGAGATACAGCTCGAAGAGCGATGGAAGCAAGTCTGTCTCGCCGTACACGTATCTGCCTTGTGCTCCTTGTCCTGGCAGGCCTGCGGGTCCTCCTAACGGTCCTCCTACCCCTGTTTCTGAGATGCCCTAAGAATTTAAGGGTAAGATACAAATAAGTTAGTGATGTTTAATAGAAAAAGGCGATAGTTTTTTATAAAATGAGAGAAAAAGCGAGAGTGACTGACCTAGATTGGATCTCAGAGGCAGGGGCTGTGGATGTCTTGGTCCCGATGCAGGAGGAGAAGCTCCGGCGGGGGCACTGGGAGCGTGTGCCGCGAACAGTTGTTGCCTCTCCCGGGCGGTTAGATGGAGGTTTTTCCCCGAGGGGCGCGGGGGAGCTGAAGCTCTGGCGGGGGCACTGGGAGCGTGTGCCGCGAACAGTTGTTGCCTCTCCCGGGCGGTTAGATGGAGGTTTTTCCCCGAGGGGCGCGGGGGAGCTGAAGCTCTGGCGGGGGCACTGGGAGCGTGTGCCGCGAACAGTTGTTGCCTCTCCCGGGCGGTTAGATGGAGGTTTTTCCCCGAGGGGCGCGGGGGAGGTGAAGCGTGGCGAGCCCTTGCAGAAAGCAGGGCCTGCCTCTCGCGGGTCGAGAGACGTATGTTCTTGCCTGTAGCTCGCTCTAAAACCGGTGGTGGTGAAGAACTGGGCGAAGAAATAGGTGGACTCGAAAAAACATAGTTGTCCAAATCCGATATGTCTGAAAAAAGTTTGATAAGTTAAAAAGAGGGTTAATGTTTTGTTTTTCTTGTACAATTAACTGTTAAGAGGGACAAGAAGAATGAAGCAGACCTACCGATTTGATTGAGATAATCCAAGAGAGAAGAATCAAACAGGCTTATTTCAGAGTCTAAAAAGAAATAACAAGGAGTATTTAAAAAACAGGAAATACAGTAAAATATAAGCATTATATGAACAGGAGTAAGAAAAAAAAGAGGTACCTGAGGAGGACATGATCGCTGTTAGTGTACTCAATCACTTTTTAGCTCTAAACGATAAACTGGAGCTTATATATATATTTTTAAAGTGTATTACAGGTGTTAGACTACCTATTTCTGGATGGCTTTGAAAAGCTTATTGAGAGAAAATGGTTATAAAAAGGAAAGTGCAAAATGTAGTTAGAAAGCAAGAGTACCACTTACCGATTGATATGCACACAGGTAAAAGTTCCGCAAATTGCTGAAGTGGTCTGAGCGGCGGTATTATTGTGAATTCGGTCTGAGGGCCGCAAATTGTTGAAGTGGTCTGTAGACGGGGGTATTATTGTGAATTCGGTCTGAGGGCCGCCAATTGTTGAAGTGGTCTGAGCGGCGGTATTATTGTGAATTCGGTCTGAGGGCCGCCAATTGCTGAAGTGGTCTGAGCGGCGGTAGTTGTCCACGCGTCCGAAGTCACTTGGCTTGTGAGACACCGTTTGCAAGTTTTAACATCGGCGGGGGTCGTAAAATCCAAGCTGAGCGCGATTGGCTGCGCGGGGTGCGAATGAGAGCCGCCCCTTTGTTATGTGATTGGCAGCGGGGCAGTAAGGTTTACCTGGGAGGCGGAGTTGGTCTCCGGCGCAAATTTTCAAACTAGGAGATGGAGCATTGCTAGCTGAGCCAGGGAACGAACAAGTAGGAAAAAACGGTGCTCTGGCTGAAGTTCCGTGAGAGTAAGAGCGAAAGGAGGACTTAGACTCTGCGCGGAATTTTAGTAAGAGGGCTGGTTTTTTGAAGAAAAAAGACTAAGGGTTTTTTCAGGATTTGCCCTGTTATCGAATATAAGGTTTTGGGTATACGAGGGGTTCCCTACAAGTTATTCTAGGGGTTTTTGGATAGAAATACGGAGGATTTTTTGAGGAGTTTCTCCCTGCTTATTTCCTAAGGATCGGGGTTTGGGAGCGGGGAGAGAGTTTTATTGAGTAATTGTATGGGGTTTTTTTTGTGGTGCGTTTTTTGAGAGAAAATAGTTTTTTAAGAAAGTTTTTTATGTTGGGAGCAGCGGTGCGTTTATGCACGGAGTGGGAGCAACGGGGAATGCCAGAGTTTTTTGCGATTCTGAGTTTGATTCTAAATCTCCTTGTTCGGATTAAACAAATGCATATAAAATGAAATAAAGTGTCCCCAAAAGGCATGCACCCTGTATGTCTGGCCATACTGAACGTTACAAAAGCACAAGTTTAACTAAGCACATTTATACTGGTTTAACATGTTTTCACACACACAAAAGGCACGGTCCCAGAAACACACACGCCCGATGCAGAGAGAGAGAGGCGCGCTCCCGCGCGCGCTTAGAGACAGAGGCGCGGGCGCGCGCCCTGGGCGCTCATGCGCTGACCCACCAGTAGATGGCGTTTTTTAAGCATAAAAAAAGTAAAAAACTTTTTTAATAGCTTAAAAATAAAAGAATGCTATTTGATATAAAATAAATCTTTCCAAATAATCAATTAGTTGTTTTTGAGGGGAGAAAAAGCAAGGAGCTATGAACTAGCATATTTTTTATGAATATCATAATTTTTATGAAAATCATATTTTTTATGAATATCATATTTTAATGAATATCATATGTTTAATTACTTCCGTTATTACTTCCAGAGCTCATGAATAATTCATTAGAACCTATCACTCAAAAAGCTCATGAATAATTTTGACATAAGGGGCCTAATATCACTCTCTGTTGTCAGATCTGCAGGGTTTAGGCCTTTGGTGTTCTCCTCTGTCTTATACTGAACACAAACTACATTTTTTGGACTGGCACAAATAATTTGTGTGCCTTCTTATTTGATGCAGCACACCTGATTGTTCTGTAAATAGATTTAAATGGTTATATAAAAAACGCCTGAGGCCTTGGCTGCATTTTTAGGTAAATAGTACCATATAACTTTGTTGTTTGAAAAACTTGTGCATAATTTTTAGAAATATACAATTTCTATTTGCATTTCAAGTTATGAAAATGATTCGTTAAACATGTTTGTGGGTTTTACAGTAAAAAATATAACTTTTTTCTACTCGGATTTTGAATTTTTTTGTCTGAATTTAGATTAACTGTGCTAATATAGTATACCAAAATGAAAAAATAACTCAAATTTCAGATATTTGAGGTTGTGCTGAAAATAATGGTACCAAACAAGGCAAGAAAAACATATTTTAAAGGTGAAATATAGAGGTAAAATCAAAAGTAGTCAAAAACGGCCAATTATACCCTGGACCCCAGAGGGTTAACAGTAACTCTGGGCTTCTGTGGAGTGTGCAGCTGATCTCATCACTGTCTAAAAATGGAAACAAAACCTAAGCAGTGCTGAATCATTCAATAATGCAGACTATTAGAGTAACAGGTGTGTAGCATCGCTAACTAGCTAGCAACAAGCCCCCAACACATTGTATATGCTAGCGGCTAAGCTAGGAAACGAATAAACAACAGAGTGATTTTAGATGTTGTAGAACTATAAGATGATAACCTGTGTGTCTTTTTCATAACAGTGACGTGGTTGTATTTACCTTAATTTAACGAGTCGTCAGTCGCGGTAAACCCATCAGCAAAAAAATGGAGCAGCCGGGCTACACAAAAAGTGTAGGGCGGCGTGTTTGCGGTCATGTCCAGCGGGTGTGTGGGCGGGAGCGTGACACAGTCGCTCCACCTCAAGTCACTACTGCACAGACTCTGGCTCCAAAAATCAAGATGGCAGCCTCCACAAGCGGGATATTTTGGCTTCATTTTTGCACAATGGGAGGAGGCGCTGTCGCGTCGTCCATGTTTTCTACAGTCATTGGTGCAGATCAACAATGGATAATATATCAAGTGCAGGAGAGAGTATGAGCGTGCAGCGTTTAAAGCGTGGAAGTACTGACCTTACTTTGAGTTTGATTCCGTAAAAAGTGACGAAAACATTAGCGTCCGCTGTTCACTGCGTGGGAAGAAAACTTCTTTTTACAGCGAAAAAACCCCGTAACTTCCGAGCAAGCACCGAGTACGCTACCAGGGAATGGGAAATTCACAGAGAAACTGCCGTATCCTTCCACTGACCGCTGCAGCACACCTGCACCAGGGCAAACATCCGCCTGCTATACAGGTGAAAATAGAGCAACAGGACCGCTGAGTCTTTGATTTTATTTATTTTCTGCTGTGTTTCACTTGCATCTATTTGAAAGACTGAGTGTAAACACAAAAAAACATTTTATTTTATGTGCTGGAATGTGCAGAAAATAGGTTTAAATGTTAAACAAATTTCTTCCAGTCAGAGAATATTGCATATAATTTAATTTCTGCTTGATGCATGAAGTTAAAAGATTAAAACTAATAAAACAAGTTTTAAAAGAGACTTTTCCATTTGATTACATTTTGTATGATGGATTATGCAGAAAAAGTAGAATTGGGCTGAAAGATCTATTGCTTTATCACCTATTCAGGTTGTAAATCGTGGTTTTAAAAAGTAACTAAGTAACTAAGTAATTAATTACTTTTTTAAATAAGTAATCATTAAAGTAACTGTATTACTTTTTGGGGGAAGTAATCAGTAATTAGTTACTGATTACTTTTTTCAAGTAACTTGACCAACACTGCTGAGGAGTGTGTGGGATACCCTGGTGGCCACACCCCTGGGCTGGGCCATCACCTGCACACCTGCTTTCCATCCTGAGCAATTACCTGGAGGACTATTTAACCCTGCGCTAACGGCTGCTCCACGCCAGTCCATTAATCACCCCTCAGTGGTTACGCATTTGTGTCTGCCACCTGCCTGTCCTGCTGCTTGCTCGGATCACCCAGTGCATCATCTGTCCACATCCCTGCCTCCTCGGATTCGCTTCCCACAGACACACTTCCCCCCCTTCCGAGTCCCACGGTCCCGCTCTGATCCCTCCCATGGTCCTGATTACGGCTTTCCAGTGTTGTTTATCTTCCCGGTTTTTCTTCAGTTCCTCGTTTTGCTTCCTTGGTTGTTCCGGGTCACCTTTTGTTAAAGCAATAAACTGTTTCTTGCTTGTGTTTGACGTATTGAGTCTGCTTTTGGATCCCGCTTGTGTGCGCGCACTGCAGTGCATAACATAATGTAACACAGCAATGAACATATGGTGTCTTCAATTTAAAATAGTTAAAAAAACAAACCCAAACTTTAAATTGTGCAAATATTTACAGAAAATATTCATAATAAAAAGCAAAATTAATCTGCATGACCTTCCTGCAGAGCCTGACATCCCCTGCCTGGAGCTGCTGCCGGTCAAGAAGCAGCTTTTCATTAGTGTTACAAACAAAGTCAAAAACCATTACAACTTGACCTGCACATGAAACCTCTTCTCTGTGTGACAGCCAATGGCAGTTTTTGCCAAGTACTAACATCAAATACAGGCAAAGTTCAGGAGCAATGAAGACACAGTGCCCTCCGTTCACCTCCCAGATTGCATCTGTGTAGTAGGTGGAAGTCCACCCCCTAAAATAACTGGGGCTCACCTGCCTTGAATTCAACAGTTCTACCTATGCTGTTGCTCCACAATATAAATATAGGTCATATTTCCAAAATGAGGATTTGAACAACTCTTATTATGGAAACTATACAAATACATCCATATCACTTTTCTCAGTTAGGAATCTTGCTTTGAAAAAATAGGCTATTTGAATGCACCCTTACTCTGATCAGCTTTTCTGGAACAGGAAACTCAGAGTAGCTCATCTCAGAGTTTAATTTTAACCTAAGAGTTTGTTTAAAACGCTTCCTGTAATAGGACCCCGGTGTCCATATTTCTGTGTCAGTTTTGTACTGTTTTGATAACTTGATGGTCTAGCATCTGTAAACTGAATTTTTAGGACTGAAAATCTGAAAATACATTACTGTATGATGTTTGTAAGAAAGGTAGGAATCACTTCTCCACATGCAGAGGGACATTATTTCAATTATTTGTTTTATCTGTGCTGTTTTCATTTTAAACAGAAAGTTTACTGAGGTGATAATAATGTGTACTGAAAGTGCAAATGTCCCATAAAGATGTACTAACTAAATCTTTCTGTTTGCCTTTTAGGAACCCCAAAATCTTATATAAATACAGGGAAATCATTGAAAGAAGTAATCTGGTCCATTCAGGATGTCCTGCTGTCTACCAGCTGAAACCAAAGAAAGAGGAGTTTGGAACTCTGACCAGAATGACCGTTGGAGAAAAAAATCTGGACAAGAAAAATAAAACCATCTTACTTGTTGGTGAAACAGGAGCAGGAAAATCGACTCTGATCAATGCTCTGTTTAACTACATCATCGGAGTGATGTGGGAGGATGAAGTCTGGTTTCAGATATTAGAGGAGGAGAGGAATGAAAATCAGACAGAGAGTCAGACACCAGATGTGATCGTGTACGAGATCTTTGGCTTTGAAGATAAAACTCTGCCGTACTCTCTGACCATCATCGATACTCCTGGATTTGGAGACACAAGAGGAACTGAACGAGATGAGATCGTCATTCGAAGATTATTTCAGTTGTTTGGATCAGAGGATGGAGTTCATGAAGTTCATGCAGTGGGTCTGGTGATGAAGGCGAGTGATAATCGACTGAGTGACCGGCTGAGGTACATCTTTGATGCAATGATGTCACTGTTTGGAAAAGACGTTGAGAAAAACATTGTATCTCTTGTCACACACTCAGATGGTGTGACACCTAAAAATGTTCTCCAGGCTCTTGAAACTGCAAAAATTAAATGTGCCAAAAATGACAGAAACCAGCCTGCTCACTTCCTGTTTAATAACAGACAGAATGACGAGAGAACAGAGGAAGAAGAGCTTGGTTTGAAGTTTGCATGGCAAGTAACAGAGAAGGGAATAAGGCAATTTAAAGCCTTCATAGAAAGAATTCAACCTCAAAACACAAGGGAAACAGCTCAAGTCATGAAGGAACGAATGAGACTGACAGCCTGTATCCAAAACCTTAAAGAGAGAATCGAACTGGCTGAACTGAAACAGACAGAAATCAGACAGATTCGAGAAGGTCTGCAGAAACATGAAGACGAGATGAAGAGGAATGAGAATTTCACTGTAGAAATTGATGAGGTCTACAAAGATAAACAACCCATTGATGGAGGGATGTGGTTGTTGTTCTTTTATCAAGGAGCTGTCTGCTGTACAGTCTGTGAGGAGAACTGTCACTATCCTGGATGCACAGTGACCTGGAAACCTGAACACTGTGAGGTCATGAAACATAGCCGCTGCACTGTTTGTACCAACAAGTGTCCTGCATCAGATCATGTGAAAGAAGAGTGGAGATATGTGACCAAGACACGGAAAGTTCAGAAAACTGAGAAAGAAATGAAAGTGAAGTATGAGAAGAATAAATCAGAAAGTATGAACAAGCTGAGTCTGTTGCAAAATCTTGAATGGGGAATGAAACAGCTGACAGCAGAGAAGTCACTGTTCCTGGAGGAGTCCTACAAACATGTTGTCAGACTGGAGCAGATCGCTCTGAAAGCTGATTCAGCATCCACTATTGTCCACCTGGACTTCCTGATTGAGAAGATGAAGGAGGAAGGAGACAAAGTGAAGGTCCAGAAACTGGAGGAGATAAAAAGCAGAGAGGGTGAAGGAACCAGATCAGTACTTCACTATATGTTTGTTAAAATACCAGAAGCTGTTAAACATTTTAAGAAATGATGTAAGAAAAGAAGGAGACTGAACAGATAGACAACAAGAATATTTCATTATAAGGCTGACAGGCAATCACTGACCTATTGTGCCTTTCTCCTTGTCCATTGTGTTAACCTGTAGTGTCACTGGAATATTATGGTCATGCTGTGAAGGTGATATGTGTTGGTAGGGAGGGCGGGGGTGGGGAGGGGGAGGAAAGGGACCTGTAGGGTTTGGGTTTGGGGTAATGTTCTCGGGAAACCCAATATGTTGTATATTTGTGATGTGCTGTATAAGACAGTTTCCCTTTGTTCTAAGAGAAAATAAATATTGCATTTTAAGGCTGACAGGTGGTATTGAAATGTAAATATGATTAACTTCACATATCGAATATTTCATTCTGCTTTTTGTTATTGTGAGAGTTGGATATTTTATTATATAAAATAATAATAATAATAATGGATTGCATTTATATAGCGCTTTTCGAGACCCTCAAAGCGCTTTACAATTCCACTATTCATTCACTCTCACATTCACACACTGGTGGAGGCAAGTCGTAGCCACAGCTGCCCTGGGGCAGACTGACAATACACTGTAATAGTTAGAATAAGTTTATAATCAATCTATTTTTCTTGCATCTCTTTAAGCAAAGTCTTTTAGGACCACATCCACAGTAGCCTGATGTATGTCTAATGCCACAGTTGTTTATGTATTATGATCGTCCACTGACTCATAAAAAGCTGATTTGAAGTTTACCTTGATGTTCTGTCTTGATGTACATGTTTTGTTTCAGTGTTTTACAGCAGCTTGTTACTACACATCTAAACTCTGTAACAGTGATCAATGACTAATCCAATCCATGAGAAACGTTGTTCTTTCAGAGGCTTTAAAATTTTTCATGTTGTTCAATAAACAGATTATGTGAACAAGTGTTTCATGTACTGACCAAAGTTATTATTATTAAGTGAAGTCAGACTGAACTGCAAACTCATTCTAGGTGTGAACTAAGTGAAAATAAATCTTTTGTCACATCCTGAGGAGACTTTGATGGAACTTTTTACATCTTTCGTCTTCCTGGTGCAGAGACGATCCAGTGTAACTATTCAGACTTTCTGTGACTAAAGTGATCTTCACTCGTGATCTTTCTTTTTTTCTTTTTTTTTCTGTTGTAGATTTTTATTTTCAATACCGAACTGTCATAAAACACATAAGTACATATAGAAATAATAAACTTTTCCTATTTCTTTTTTATAGCATACACAAAACATAAATGAGATGAATACCTAAATACATGAATACCCCCCACTCCTTCCCAATAATGGAAAAATAAGTATTTTGCAAAGAAAATAAGTTGACAAAAAAAACAAAAAAAACAAAACCCATATATATATATATATATATATATATTATATCTATATTTAACTATATATGTTCGTATACATATACACATACACATATACACATACATATACAAAACCCATATTAAAAAAAAAAAAATCAACAATAACATATTAATGCATTTCCTTATAGTTCGATATTAACATTAACATCTGCTAGCCTCCTAATATAAGGTCTTAACATTAATCAATATTGATATAAATCTTAATCAACAATGGTGACAATATTTGTGTTAGTGATTACTTGCTCTTCGTCGAAACCAATTAATAAATAAATAATGCTGGAATATCTTTAAATAGAATATTTTTTATAAGGTAGATCAGCCACTGCCAGGAATAGTAGAAAAATTTATACATCATTATATAGTGGACTACAGAAAAATTTCTCGTGCTGGTACCTTTTCTAAGTATTTAAGTAAAGGTTTCCAGTAAGTAAAAAATCTATCCAATGAGCCTCTGATGGAAAATTTTATCTTCTCCAATTTTAGGAGTCCTAAAATATCCTGTAGCCAGACTTTAATTAATGGTGGCTGAGATGATTTCCACAACAACAAAATTCTTTTTCTAGCAATGAGAGAAGCAAAGGCAATAAGGTTATTTTGAATAGCTGTAGTTTGAAGGTTATTTGGTGGTTTGCCAAATATAGCGATATGTGGAGTCGGAGTCACTTTTATACTCAATATATCCGAGATTATTTTAAAGAATTGATGCCAAAATTCAGATAGCCTAGGGCACGCCCAGAACATATGAGAAAGATTGCAAGGTATCTGTGAGCATCTGTTACACTTATCATCAAATTTATCTGGGTATAATTTTGACAATTTTTCTTTACTGTAGTGTAATCTGTGGAAAACTTTAAATTGTATTAATGAAAGTCTAGCACAACTAGAAGATGAGTTAATGGCCCTTACCGCTCCCTCCCAGAACAACTCAGAGAAACTCGTATGAAGTTCTGACTCCCATTTCATCTTGGTCCTGTATAAAAGAGATTCACTAGGTGAAGAAGTTAATTTATAAAGGTAAGAAATATGACCCTTTACTAAGGTTTTGGCTCTGAGAACCAAATCTATTCCACTGGAAGTTGGGATTTGTGGGAATAAAGTTGAGCATTTCTTTGCAAAGTTTCGCAACTGGAAGTACCGAAACAAATCAGATTTATTAAAATTAAAGCGAGTAACTAGTTCATTAAAACTTGCAAAAACATCATTTACGTATAAGTCACCTAGAGTACCAAGTCCTTTATGTTCTAAAACAGAGAATCTTAAGTCCATCTTTGCTGGCACAAATAAGTGATTATTGCAGATCGGGGTTGAAAGAGGGAGGGTAAGCCAACCAAAGTGGCGTCTTATTTGTGACCAAATTTTTAATGTTTCAGTGACAACTGGATTGGAAGACCGGCTTAGTAGGGATGATGGTGAGGTATCGCATACTAAAGCACGTAATGGCGAGGAACAAGAGGCCCCTTCACTCTGGCACCAATTAGTATGAGGAAACATACACCACAATAATATATTATACATATTAGATGCCCAATAATACCCAATTAAATTAGGCAGTCCTAATCCTCCAGCTGATCTATCCCTATAAAGAAGCGAACGACTAGCCCTTGGACGTTTACCGGCCCAAATAAATGATGATATAGCATCATTTATAGTTCTGAAAAATTATTTAGGCAGATAAATAGGTAAACTTTGAAATACATATAAGTATCTAGGTAATACATTCATTTTAATAATTTGGATCCTACCAGCTAAAGACAGCGGTAGGTAGTTCCATCTTTGGAGATCAGACTTAACTTTCATTGTAAGTAAAGTAATATTCTGTTCCCGCATTAATCTCAAAGATCGTGAAATTGCAATTCCGAGATATTTAAACCCCGAATTAGCCATTTCAAAGGGTATAATTGATGTAGGTATGTCCACGGCCATTTGATTAACTGGAAAGTATTCGCTTTTGGAGATGTTGAACTTATATCCTGATAAATGTCCGAAAGAATCTAATACTGATAGAATATGTGAGATATTTAGTACAGGATCATTCACATAAAGAAGCAAATCATCTGCATAGAGCGACACTTTATGTTTTATACCCCATCTATCAATCCCTCCTAATCCTTTCACCATTTTTAAAGCTGCTGAGAGTGGTTCAATCACTAATGCAAATAATAACGGGGAGAGTGGGCACCCCTGTCTAGTCCCCCGAAAAAGTGGAAATGGAGTGGAACGTTGATTATTTGTACAGACAGAGGCGCAAGGAGAGGAGTAGAGTAATTTGACCCATGAAACAAAATTACTATTAAAACCAAATTGTCTTAAAGAGAAAAAAAGATAGGCCCATTCCACTCTATCGAAGGCTTTCTCGGCGTCAAGAGATATTATGGCTTCTGGAACGTTAGAAGATGATGGAGAAAGAATAACACCAAGAAGTCTTCTTATGTTGGAATATGAACGTCTTCCTTTTATAAATCCCGTCTGGTCTTCTGAGATAATTGAGGGCATAATCGATTCTAGTCGCCGGGCTAGAATTTTTGCAAGAATTTTAACGTCTACTGGGAGGAGTGATATTGGCCGATAGGATGTGCAGCTCAGTGGGTCTCTGCCTTTTTTAAAGATTAAAGAAATAGTGGCTTGCATAAGTGTAGGTGGCAGAGTTCCTTGTTCAAACGAATAATTAAACATTTCCAGTAGAAGTGGAGCTAGCTGATCTGAAAAAACTTTATAAAACTCGACCGGGTAGCCATCTGGACCTGGTGATTTACCGCTGTTCATTGATTGTATTGAGTCTTTAATTTCTGAGATTGTAATAGGAGCGTCTAACTTTAAGTTATTTTCAGATGAAACTTTAGGTAGATCCAATTTTTCAAAAAAAAGATTTAATTAACTTTCATCTATGAAAGAGTCTGATGTATAAAGTTGAGTAAAAAAAGATCTGAAAGTATCATTAATTTTATCTGGATCTGAGGAAACTAAGCCTGAATCATCAGTAATCTGTATAATTTGATTTGACGCGGTTTTAGTCTTCAGTTGCTGTGCCAGGAGACGGCCAGCTTTATCACCATGTTCATATACTAACCCTCGAGAACGGAGAAGAAGTTGTTCAGCTTCTGAAGTAAGAAGAATATCTAGTTCTGTTTGAAGTCTTATTCTCTCTTTATAAAAATCAGGTGTATTTGTAAGAGAGATAGAGTTATCTATCTCTTTTATGGCCTTCTCCAACTCTTTCTGCTGGGATCTACGTATTTTATTAGAATAAGATGTAAAAGAGATAATTTTACCTCTAATATAGGCTTTTAGAGTCTCCCATAAGATAGATGGGGAGGTTTCATTATTTTCATTAGTTTCACAAAAAAAAGTAATCGACTCAGAAATATATTTACAAAAGTTGGTTTCCGCCAGCAAGAGGGGATTTAGCTTCCAATATCTAAATCTCTTTGGCTTCATCGTAAACTGAAGATCTAATACTACTGTAGCATGATCTGATACCGTTATCGGTAAATACTGAGTAGATACAATCTCAGAAATAAGCTTTTTATCTATCAGAAAATAATCTATTCGCGAAAATGTACGATGCACATGAGAAAAAAAAGAGTATTGTTTTACAGTTGGATGAGTGAAACGCCAAGGATCAACAAAGCCGTATTGATTCATAAATGTAACAAAAGCCTGGGACATTTTCGACGCAGATGTTCGAGCACTAGATTTATCTAATAATGGATCAATAACGCAGTTCATATCTCCTCCCATTATTAAAAGGTGAGAATTTAAATCTGGAATAGTAGCAAACAGTGAAGACACAAATTTATGGTCGTCCCAATTAGGAGCATAAACTGAAGTTAAGATAACCTGTCTTCCATATAGCTTGCCTGTGATAATGACATATCGACCATTTGAGTCTGTGATTACTTTATCCGTAGTGAAATTAATATTTTTCCGAATTAGTATTGCTGTGCCCCTTGTCTTTATATTAAAATTAGAGTGAAAGATTTTATCAATCACTCGTGATCTTTCTAAAAGCTGCAACACAGCAAAAGACAGAACGAATGCAAACTTTAGTTTGGAGAACCTCAAACTCACTTTGACAATTTTAAAAAAGCTCAGAATCTTTACTTAGAGAGATTTAAGTTTCTGTTATAAACCTCAGTGTGATTTTCAGAGTTCAGCTGAAGGTTCAAACACATCAGCAGGTTCTGGCAGGACATGGAAAACACATTGTTAGTGAACACTTCCATGTTCTGAGTTTTTTTCAGGCATAATGGTTTGCTCTTTGTGATTAATTTTGAGATGACATTATCTCCTGTTGTCAGTGTAGCTTCTCATAAGAGCTTAAAATAAGGTGACTGGGCTTATTTCAGGTATTTGAAGACCTTTCATTCTTTCTGCTGTTTTAATTCTAAAACCAAAAGACAGAGCGTCGCATTTATTGTAACCCTAATAGGTGTTGTCTCTTAAGAGGTGGTCGTTGAACCACTATTAATGATGTGCATGCTGAACATCATTATTATGATATTAATGATGTGCATGTGCATGCACACTCTGCGGCATCATTGACAGTTAAAAACTGCCTAAATCCTTTCATCTTCAATAAAATGATCAGTGTGGCTCCTCTACCAGGTGTAACAATGAACTTGACATGATTTAACATCCAGGCATCCATGAGAAACTGGATTTAAGAAGTTAAAAAGAGGGACGGAGTCCAAAATGAAACAATTCTGGTGTGCGCCCGCTTAGCCAGCGGCTGATGTGAGACAGTTCAGGTGGGAGACCGCGTGGCCAGTGGTGGCACTGGAGTTGATCTGGAGGGCGGCCTCACGGGCTGCTGTTGGTGAGGCTAATGGCTGAGCTGAGGTTGGCAGAGCTAATGGCTGAACTGCACGCTGGGGAGAAGGTTGAGCTGCAACCTGAGCAGGTAAGTGAACTGCAGACAATGGAGCAGGTAACTGAGCTAAGGATGGTGACACTAATGCAGGCTGAGATAATAAGCCGTGGGCTTGAGATGGAAACAGATCTGCTAATTTACTGAGGGATTGAGGTAGGGCCTGAAAAGCTGGATGAGTTCCTGGAAGAGTCCAACCAACATGTTGTCAACCTGGAGGAGCAGGCTCTGAAAGCTGATTCAGCGTCCACTATTGTCCACCTGGACTACCTGATTGAGAAGATGGAGGAGGAAGGAGACAGAGAAGGTCCAGAAACTGGAGGAGATGAAAACCAGAGTGGATAAAGGAATCAGAGCAACAATGCAGTACGTGTTTGGTAAACTGTGGTAAAATGAGGCAAATGAAGAAGAAGACTCTGAGCAGACAGACAACAAAAATATATTATTGTAACTATGACAGGCGGGATTAAATGTAAATGTGATCACCTTTTAAAGGTAAAATAATTCATCCTGCTGTTCATTAGTGTGATAGTTAACAGTACATCAGTTCAGTAGTAGCACTGATAGTAGTATTAGTTAAAATACACAATGCATTAATCACTTAAATAAATGTCTCACTCAAATAAATAATTGTTTGTTTATAGTAATGTGGTTTACCTGACACCACAGGTGTTGAGTTTGTGTAAAGAGTGTCCACAGGCTAACAAAGAGCAGCTTTCCCTCCACAGTTTACTCCGCATTTAACCTGAACTCTATGACTTTCAGCACCAACTCTTTCTTCTTTCTAGAAAAGCTGTGTTTTTCTGCTTCTTCTTTCAAATGTAAAGAATGTAAAGAAAGAGGAAACATCAGAGCTTTGGATGTAATCCACTGGACTGAGGTCAAAATGCTGCTGCCTTAAGTCCTGACTGCAGACAGAAACATGAACCGATCTTACCATTCCTGACATCAGTACCTTGACTTCCTGTTATGTATAGGATCAACAGAACTGTGTGTCTATCATCAGTTGTGCGACATTCATGATCCGCTGGCAGGAGGAGAAGCTTACATTCAGCGACAATCATAATTGTGCTCTACAAGAAGGCAAAGTTAATTATAAACATTTTTCAAATGTGTCATAAGATGGCGCTACAGCACAAGGAAATAAATCATCTCTGCTCAGGGAGTCTGACAGCACACAGACCCTCCGGTTCTAACTCCAACTCTGTACGTCTGAATGTGGTTACATGAAGCCTCTGTGTAGCTCAGTTACACAATGTAAAGTTCAAAGCCACATTAAACAGTAAAAGAAGAAAATAAACCCTGAACAAAAAAAATATCAAATAATCAGACAAATACAGTGCTGATTAATTATTAATTTAACTAAAAGTAGCTCCAACCACATCACATTGGCAAATTACAGGTACTATGAACAAAATACAGTTAAAGCGTTTGGGTGTCATATTTGACAGCACTCTAACATTAATTACATAACCCAGACTGCATACTTTCACTTAACCGACTTCGTCCCTTCCTTTCTCCCCATGCTGCTGCCATCCTTGTCCATAGTCTTATTACTTCCTGGATCGAATATTGCAACTCCCTCTTATTTGTTGTCCCCAATAAGTCCCTGCATAAATTTCAACTTCTTCAGAATTCTGCAGCTCGGGTCATAACTCGTACTCCCTTAAGAGACCATATTACCCCAATTCTTCTACAGCTTCACTGGTTTCGCATACAAGCTAGGATAAACTTTAAAATCTTGCTGTTCCTTCTGCACGTTTTATCACTGTGGGGGACAGAGCTTTCAGTCGCTCTGCTCCTCGGCTCTGGAACTCACTTCATCCAGTCTAAAGAAATGTAGATTCGCTTAAGTTATTTAAGTCACAGCTTAAAACATACTTGTTTAAACTGGCATACTCCCTTCAATACAGATTTTACTTGTCAATTTTTTAAAAATTGTTTTGCTATTTTAATTTATTTTAATCTATTTTTAATTTACTGTTTTATTAATATTTTTTTCTTTTCTCTTTGTAAGGTGACCTTGGGTTTTAGAAAGGCGCCGTCAAATAAAATGTATTATTATTATTAAGGCTTGCATGTAGTCCCATGAGTGAATGAGGGATGCTGGGTAATGGAGTAATAATAGGACATGTGCTAACCTGCGCCATCTATCAAGGTGCTGAGCACTTGTTGAGCTTTTTGCCTTCACTCTGTGGTCCATCTCATCCCAAACCATCTCGATTGGGTTTAGGTCAGGCACACGCTGTGTTACTGTGTTACTAAAACCGTGATTTTTATTGCGAGAGTGTCTCATGACAGTGACGTAAGCGAGTGCGACGTTCATGGCAACAGCTGTGTGCAGATCAACAATGGATAATATATCGAGTGCAGGAGAGAGTATGGGCGTGCAGCATTTAACGCGTGGAAGTACTGACCTTATTTTGAGTTTGATTCCGTAAAAAGTGACAAAAACATTAGCATCTGCTGTTCACTGCGTGGGAAGAAAACTTCTTTTTACAGCGAAAAAACCCCTAAACATCTGAGCAAGCACCGAATACGCTGCCAGTGGAATCTGAAATTCACAGAGAAACTGCCGTATCCTTCCACTGACCGCTGCGGCACACCTGCACCAGGGCAAACCTCCGCCTGCCCCACTCCTGCTATACAGGTGAAAATAGAGCAACAGGACCGCTGAGTCTTTGATTTTATTTATTTTCTGCTGTGTTTTACGTGCATCTATTTGAAAGAGTGAGTGTAAACACAAAAAAATATTTTATTTTATGTGCTGGAATGTGCAGAAAATAGAGTTAAATGTTAAACAAATTTCTTCCAGTCAGAGAATGTTCCATATAATTTAATGTTTGCTTGATACATAAAGTTAAAAGATTAAAACTAATAAAACAAGAAAAAGAGACTTTTCATTTGATTACATTTTGTATGATGGATGTCATAGCTCAGAGGCCCGTGGCGTGGAATGGACTCAGGCGCAGAACCAAAGACCGGAAGCTCGAAGTGATTTGCGAAAACAAAAACTTTTATTTACACGTGTTCCTAACATAAATATTCAAGACAGAAAACAAGATTAAGCTTGGTGCAAAAAGCGTGGTGTCTGTGAGGTGCGGGGCTAGGGCGAGCATGGAACAGTCAGGTCACTAAACTGCTGAGACTGGAGTGGGGCTTGTGGAAGCTGTGGTAGACCAGGGCAGTGTTCGCAGGCAGGGACTAGCTGGAGGTGGAGGCGAGGCGAGGTCCAGGCGAGTGCTGAGTCCAATACAGGTATGCAGGGAGGCAGGCAGGTGTGAATGGCAGTTTGTCTGAAAAGGATTAAGCAGCAGCTGACCGGAATCCAGGAGCGAGGCTATGGCAGGGTTTGGAATGATGAGTCCAAGTACCGACTAGGAGACAGGAAGAGAGAGGTAAGTAATGCACACTGATAAATACACAGGAACATGAGGCTGTGAACTAACTGAGGTTAGCAGACGATCTGGGGAAGACTCATAGTGTGCGCTGCTCCTAAATACTGCCAGAATAATTGCCTGCAGCTGAGGAACGGGGAGGGGCAGGAAGGGCTCCACCCAGAGGAGGAGAGCTGATGCTGTGAAAAGTTACTCAGGCCCGCCCAGACCATGACAATGGATTATGCAGAAAAAATAGAATTGGGCTGAAAGATCTATTGCTTTATTACCTATTTAAGCGATAAATCATGTTTTAAAAAGTAACTAATTACTTTTGAAAATGAGTAATCAGTAAAGTAGCGGGATTACTTTTTTCGGGAAGTAATCAGTAATTAGTTACTGATTACTTTTTTCAAGTAACTTGACCAACACTGACCCTTACACAGGCTGGAGGTGTGTTTGGGGTCATTGTCCTGTTGAAAAATAAATGATGGTCCAACTAAATGCCAACAAAATGGAATGGCATGTCACTGCAGGAAGCCATACTGGTTCAGTGTGTCTTAAAAAAAATACCCAACAGTGCCGTCAGCAAAGCACCCCCACGCCATTACACTTCCTCCTCAATGCTTTATGCTGAGAACCATGCATGTAGAGACCATCTGTTCACCTTTTCTGTGTCGCACAAAGACACAGCAAGTAGAACGATCTCAGATATGGACTTATAAGACCAATGCACAGATTTACGCTGGTCTAATGTCCATTCCTTGTGTTTCTTGGCCCAAACAAATCTCTTCTGCTTGTTGCTTTTCCTTAGTAGTGGTTTCCTACCAGCTATTTGACCATAAAAGGCTGATTCACGCAGTCTCCTCTGAACTGTTGATGTAGAGATGTGTCTGCTACTGGAACCCCGTGTGGCATTTATCTGGGCTCTTATCTGAGGTGCTGTTAACTTGCGATTTCTGAGGCTGGTGACTGGGATGAATTTATCTTCAGCAGCAGAGGTGGCTCTTGGTCTTCCTTTCCTGGGCCGGTCCACATGTGAGCCAGTTTTGTTGTAGTGCTTGATGTTTTTATGACTGCACTTGGGGACACATTCAAAGTTTTAGTAATTTTCCAGACTGACTGACCTTCAGTTCTTAAAGTAATGATGAACTTTCATTTCTCATTCCTAAAGCTGGGCATACGCTGTGCGATTTTTTTCAGTCGCGTTATTCAGCTTCTGCTCAAACTGTACGATTGACTCACAGGGGTTAGAAGTTCGTAGGTCACGATGCAGGGTCTCACACTATACGTCCCGATGCTCTGATGTGAACTGAGTGCTCACACTGTGCGTCTATAACATGAAGGTTATAACACAAAATCTGTCGCTCACTCTCCCTCTCTGTCTTTCACTCACGCACCCCCATACAACTTTTTTCCCGGTTGTTGTGGTCGTGATAATTTTATGAGGCCACATCGAAAAGGCTCAGATGAGCTTGCCAAAGTTCTACAAGTTGTGCTTTTATCGCTTGTGTCCAGATCACACGCTGCACTGCCGTGCTACTCCATTTTTTCACTTTCGTTTCTGTGTTTGCGCATGCGCAGTGTGAGAGGCTGCGGTGACACCCTCACGACGGCCGACAGCATTTCAAACAGGTTTGATTTTCTTGCGACCAAGCGATTGATTATTTGGGAGCTGGTCGTGAGGTGTTAATCGCTTCTCGTTAACCCATGTATACTACACGATGCACGACACACGATGAAGGCGAAACTCAGCCGATCACCAAAACATTTGTCCCTTCAAAACACAGAACAAACACTGCATGATTTACAAGTCTTTCAAACAGACAATCTAATATCAAAACATATTTACAAAAGGAAGATTTGTTCTTTTGTCTTTAATTGTTTTACACTCTTCTTTTTAGTGGAAGGTTTAATATAATTTGTTCCAGAGCATAAAATTTGATCTGTGACTTCAGTGCGTGGGCAGGTTCAGTGCTGACCCCATACATGAAGCAGACTGAGCAGCACACCATGGTGTGGTGGGGTGTGGTCTGTGGCTTGGCTGCATGGGAGGTGTGCAGGTTTAGGGGGCAGTACCAGGGGGAGGCTGGTACTGGCAGCCATCATTTAATCATACCTCCCCTATTTCAGTGGCACGCCTGGTGTTGGGTTTATCTAAGTACAAACCCTGCTGAAACAATTAGACAACCAACTGCAGCAGCAAAACAACGCCAGAAAGAGGAAACCAGCGGCTGAACAACAGCAGCACGTTTAACCTTGATAAGCTGTTGTTAGAATTTATTTAATATTAGTTTCTATACCAGGATCGTTTTCTACGTAGCTGACGGGGCGGATCTAGCAAAGTTTAGCCAGGGGGGCCGATAGGGCATGAACAGAGAAAAGGGGGGCACAAAGACATACTTTTCTTTCTTAGTCTCATTTAAAATGTCTAGCTTTCAATAAATAATTATCCGAATCTTAAGCCCAAAGTTTTAATTTGATGTAAAATGTATAGAAGTCCATTACTGTATATAGTAACTATTAAGTCTAATATACCCTAGTAAGCTATACTACTTTTTCATTTGGGAAGGTACGGTCTGTGCAGTCTGCAATTCTGTTGAAGAAAGATGTTGAATCTATTTAATTATTCTTGAAAAATAATTGATTTCTGTGCATTTTTTTTCCACACTGCATCAAATTAAAGTTGATTACGTCGATTAAGCATCATGAGCTGGAGCGTGGTTCCCTATTTTTTTTTTTTTTTGCTGGGAGTTTTAGAACCCTATTAGTTAGGTTGCTTACACTTTAAAATACCAGAATAGGAAGGATGGAGTAGGTAGGTTTAAGTTTATTAGATTGATCAGTATTGCTGAACTATGAAATATTTTGGGTGCAGTGTATTTTTTGCATGCAGGTATAACAGAATAGCTTTAGTGTTTGTTTGTTTTTTAACTCGAGTATGAGCTTATACAAAAAGCAGCAAGATATTAAAAAAAAACAGTTTTATTGATTAAAAACACACTATATCGGATTCATATCGGTATCGGCAGATATCCAAATTTATGATATTGGTATCGGACATAAAAAAGTGGTATCGTGCCATCTCTAGTTTTAACGTTGGTATCCTTCATCCCTACAGAAAAGCCAGACCACTTATTGAAATGCCTGCATCACTGCACTGAGCTGAACTGATTCATGTGAAAACCCTTCATCTCTGGTTCAGCTGCTTTTTCCTACATGCACATATCATAGCATGTGTTCAGTCAGCTGCTCTTCTGGTGCCAAATGATTCTCAGAGAAACATAATGAACATTCAGTGAGATAGGTGATGGAGCAAGTGAGGCTTTCAGTCACATGATTTCATAGAAACACTGGTACCAAGCAGAAATTGGTTCAATCAGGTTCATGTTTTTGTACCTGAAATGTCTCCACAGACCACAGCGGACATATTGAAGCTGTTCTTTGATCACAGAGACATCTGGATACCTGATATCAGGGCTTTAACAACAGCAGGAACAAACACAGAAAAAAAGTACAGATAACATGTGATGAAGTCCAGTTTGCTCTCATGTCAAAACTGTGAAAGATGTTTGTGCTTCAGATTCAGCCGTTAGAGGCAGAAAATGGATGGAAAATCAAAGACGTCAGATTTTGTGAGGGGAACAAAGTTTCTCTGTGAGCCTCCTAAATACAGTGGCTTGCAAAAGTATTGGGCCCCCTTGAACTTTCCCACATTTTGTCACATTACAGCCACAAACATGAATCAATTTTATTGGAATTCCACGTGAAAGACCAATACAAAGTGGTGTACACGTGAGAAGTAGTGATGGGTCGTTCGCGAACGAAATGCTCTTAGAGCCGGATCTTTGATGTGAACAACGCGAGCCGGCTCCCTATCACGAGCAGTGGTTTTTTTTTTTTTCTTTCTCTCACCCTCTCTCGCGCACTTTTTTTCCGCTTCACTCCGCAAGCGAGCCTTGTGCTTTGCGCTGGGAAGACGGGGGAGGGGCGGTAGTTACACTCGCAGTAGCACAGGAACAGAGCGGGAGGGAGAGACAGAGAAAGAGAGCCAGGGACAACAACGTCACATTAGAAAGGTATAGTAATCATCCACAACTATTTTCAGTTGCGGATGATAAAGGATTCAGAAAGTTTATTCATGCAGGCCCATATGACAGAGAAAGTGCATCTTCTTTTTGTTTTCATATTTTAATTTATATTTAACTGTGTTGTGGTTTGCAGTGTTTTGTGTTGTTTCACTTTAAATTTGTTTAAAAGGAAAAAGCTGAAAATTTAAATAGTTAAAAGTTGAAATGTGAATAGTTAGTTTTTGTATTATATGATTTATTTATTACATTTTATGTGGAGTGAATAAATAAAAGTATATTTACGGTGGCCCCTAGAGACAAAGCACGTACAAACTTCAAAACACGTAAAAACTCCAAAACACGTAAAAACTCCAAAACACGTAAAAACTCAGAAGCACGTAAAAACTCCAAAACACGTACAAAACACAACAGAAGTGCTCCAGGATGCTAGGCGCAGTGTTGAACTTTTGTTACCTAGTGGCTACACAAGCCAGCAAGTACCAACGACCGGATTTGGTGTGTGGTAGTAACAGGTAAATGAACATTTTTTTTTTAATTTTTTCAATATATATGAGTGCTTGTGTATAAATACACAAACAATACACATATGCTTTCAATTGTGTAATTTAAGTGATCTAGGTAGCTCTGTTTTGGAAGTTCAGTTAACGCTAGAAATGTGTTTTGGAATTTGTACGTGCTTTGTCTCTAGGGGCCACCGCATATATTTATATATAAACATATATAAATAAAACCACTTTTTTTACATTAGTAATTCCTTTTGTGCATAATTTTATATTGTTGTTAATAATAAATTCAAGCAACAAAACAACCTGAAGAGCCAGTTTGGAGCCGAAAGAGCCGGCTCTTTTTAGTGAGCCGAGCCGAAAGAGCCGGTTCTCTAAAAAGAGCCAGAAATCCCATCACTAGTGAGAAGTTGAACGAAAATCATACATGATTCCAAACATTTTTTACAAATAAATAACTGCAAAGTGGGGTGTACACTTGTACACCCCACTTCCGTGTACACGTGTACACTGCCGCCTGCTCCCGCTGGGTGGCTGCAATCTCGGCCGACCTATGGGCCAGCTCCTCCCGCTGGCTCGGTTGTAGGCCCGCCGTGCCTCATCCTGGGTTTCGACACCAGTGTGGTGTGAATAAGGCACAGCGAGACCACAGGTTGTTGCTTTGAGGCCTTTTTATTTGCTGCGGCTGCAGCTCACAGGCTGCCAGCCACACATGCAACACACCACAATAATTCACCAACCCCTGAGTCCCCGTGTTTTAACAGGCGGGCGTGATGTGGATGCCATGCAGGTGCGTCCGCACAGCACCGCCGACCACGCGGTGTATTATTTGCAGAATGGGATTTCTAACTGAAAGGTTTTTAAGCATACCTGAGACCAGAAGTTTTGGTCTAAGCTGACTCATAAATTTTGATACATCTATTTTAGAGAGTGTTCTGTATATTTTCAAAAATAATTTAGGTGTTTTAAGAGTAAGAAATTGTACCACACTTGCTGGTGTTTGTAATTCAATTTGATTAAGTTTAAATTTCTTTTTTACTATAGTTTATGATTTAATTTGTTGATATTCTAAAATATTTCTTGTGATCTTGTTCATCCCATACTGTATGGGAAACAGAATAAAGTCTTTTCTAATATATGTTCCAAGTTTTTAATTCCTTTACAACTCTAATCTGGAAAATTAATCATATTATTGTTTTGTAATATGTCAGGGTTGTTCCAGATAGGTGTACATTTGCATGGGATTAATGAAGACTGTTATTTTTTGAAACTCCCACCATGCTGTCAGAGAAGAGCTGATGTTGATGCTTTTAAAGCAGGGGTAGGCAACGTTTCTGATGGCGAGTGCCATTTAAAATTTCCTCAGAAGTCAGTGTGCCATATGATTGCATTAGCAATAAATTTAATAACGCTCTATATGAACAGTTACACAATATATTGAACGACTCTATAGAATTACATTTGTTTGTAGATGTTGGCAGCTATCAGTGAATAGTTATCAGCTATTTTGAAACAAAAAAAGACACTTTTTATCCATAACAGCAAATGAACTGTACAACAGAAAATACAAATGCTATTTATGGTCTCCTCACAACAATGATAAGAAAAATAAACTGGGCCAATATGGCATGTTTGTTAATACAGAGACACACATGTTAATGTGATCTCTGGTCTCCCACTCAGAGACACAGGTCCAGCATTCAGACAGCTACCTGAGGACACTCATGTGAGAGAAAATCTGCTCACACAGATATGTAGAGCCAAATACTGTCAATAAGCCCTCTGCAATGTTCTGAAGACAGTTAAACTTGTCAGGTAGTGATGTCCAGCAGGTGAAAATGCAAGCTCCATGAACACGCACATCTATGGATTCCAGCTGCTTCGATGAAACTGGCATTAACTCAGCCAGTTAATGCGAGACAAATCCAGCTGCTCATTAAAGATTTCTGGTTTGATCAGAAAATAAAACATTGGTCCATACACCTGAAAGTCCCAAAAATGCATTGTGTCTCGAGTCTACGGATGTATCCGTGTATTTCCGTGGTGCTGATGCTGCGGTGAGTGGCTCCTGAAGCTTTTGAAGTGTCGGATTGTGGAAAGCTAACAACGTCCCTCTCACCAGTAGGCTGAGTTATTTTTAGCCAATTACAAGTTGAATCTGGTAGTTGGGGTTGTTAGCTAAGATACCGTCATTAAGAAGAGGCGCAACTAATGTGTCTATGCGAGCTGATTTGCGATGTGCACCGCTGGCGCGGCCATTTATCTTTTGATGCACCTTTTCAGATTAATTCACTGCGTGTCGTGCCCAGGGCTGGACGGGGACAAAAAAACAGCCCGGGCATTTTGACTAAAGACCGGCCCCCCAGGTATTAAAGCCATAAAGCCTTTGAATGAAAACAAACGCTGTTGTGACAGTGATGTACACTGTCTTGTTGGTATATGTATGATTTCTATACATTTTATGTCAAATAAAAACTTTGGTTGTAAGCTTCAGATAATTATTTAATAACAACCAGACATTTTAAATGAGAATAAGAAAGAAAAGTATTTCTTTGTGCCCCCCTTTCCCTGTTAATGCCCTACCTGGTCCCCCTGGCAAAACTTTGCTAGACCCGCCCCTGCACAGTTACCAGCTGTCAGCTACTTAGAAAAGGATCCTGGTGTTATTTGTCTCTCAGAAACAGTTCATAACTTCAACTCATTCATGTCACCTAAAAGGTAAACATGTTTCTCCATCACCTGTTCAGCTCTGATGATTAAGTAAGGACATCTCCTGGTTTCATCTTCATGTTTCCCTCTCACCAGATAACCAAACCGATATCATGACCAGCAGCTTTACAGCTGTGGCTCCAGCAAACATCAGCTGATACTAGAAATTAATATTAAATAAATTCTAACAACAGCTGATCGAGCTTAAACGCGCAGCTGTTGTTTAGCGCGACATCCGGCGGTTTCCTCTTTCTGGCGCAAAGTGGGCGATAAACAAACAAGAGAGAAAAGCCGATCAGCTGATCATTGATCAGTTTCATGATTAAAGTAGCAACAGGAGAGAGAGGGGAGAGAATGAGAGGAGAAGAGGCAGCTGTGAAGCGTAACGACAGAATAAATCCACCTTTGTGTCTTTTTCCATCCTAGACAAACTGCGTCCCTTCTCATTAAATAGGCTTCGCACTGGGCCTAGTCACCGCTCCAACTGTGTGCTTGTATTTTCTTAGGCTGGATGCCATTTTGTCTCAAATAAAGTTAGAATATAATGTATAAGACTGTTAATTTCTGCTGTAGCACACACAAAAAAAAGACTTTGTAGGTTGAAAAAAAACTATTTTTGAAACTTAGTTTAGCAGGAGCCTTCAGAGACACATGTTACTCCATTGCTGGCTTCCGGTGGGCCCTGAGTCATTTACCTCTCATCACAGCTTTCCCTGCTTCCCGGAGAACAGATGCTGATGATCCAGGAGTGTCATTATAGCCTAAATATAGAGTCCATTCTTTTTTAAATTATTTAATAAATTCTTTATCTTTGAGCAGTGATGTATTAATTCTCCAGTTTTTACTTGGCATGATGTTCTTCTTGTGTATTAGTGTTAAAGATACAGGAGCATGATCGCTGACAGCTATCGGGTGAATCTCAGTGTCTGAAATGTCACTCAGCAGTGAGCTGCTGACCAAAAAATAATCCAGACGAGAGTAGGAGTGATGAACAAGAATATTCCTTACTGTTGAGGTGAAGGGATCACCATGCGTCGCAAAGCTGCATGTTTGATTACATTTGTGGACTGCTCTTTTTCTTCATTTAGTCCAAAGTTGAGGTTGCCCCCAAGAACAAGTGCACAATCTAGGTGTTTAGAGAGTGCATTAAAAAAGCTGTGGAAGAATGAGGGTTCATCAACATTTGGACCATATATACTTTCAATACATAGTTTTTTGTTAAGTATAGATAATTTAATAATTAGGAATCTACCCTCTGGATCTATAACTGTGTCAAGTACTGTGAAATTAATATTTGTATGTATTAAAATTGCTACTCCCCTTTGTCTAGAATTGTAACAGGCGGCGAAAACATTAGGAAACTCGGGTGTTTTAAGTTCATTTATACCTGTGACAGGCCTGTGAGTCTGTTGTAATAAAACAACGTCTGCCTGTAGTTTTTTGAGCTGGTTAACCTCTTTTCTCTGTAGCCAGCTCCGTTTACATTCCATGTGACAAACCTTAGTTTGCACTGCAGAGAAAGATGCCCAGACCTCCATCTTTGTCATGGGCTGTATGCGGCAGGCAGGAATGGTGGAAACAAAATAAAGACTCCAGGAGGAAAACATGAACTCAAAACTCTGCTTTATTGCTGGGTGGCAGAAAAACAGACCACACATGGGGAACACAACTGGGGCTAATTACACACAACGAGACAGAGGATGCAAAGCTGAACCTGACAGATGGGACGAGGTACTTTCAAAGTAAGACAGACACTGTTATCAGTGTGTTCTGTCGATTATCAAACAGGAAGTGAGCAGGATTGTTCTTCTCATTTTTGACACATTTAATGTCTGCAATTTCAAGAACTTCAAGAACATTTTTAGGTATTACTCCATCTGAGTGTGTGATGAGCGCTATGATGTTTTCCTCCATGTTCTTTCCAAACAGAGACATCACTGAATCAAAAATGTAATTCAGTCGGTCGCTCAGACGATTACCTGCTGCCTTCATCACCAGACCCACTGCATGAACTTCATGAACTCCATCCTCTGATTGAAACAAGTCCATCAATTTATTACTAACTATGTCATCATGTCCAGTTACTTTGGTGTTTCCAAATCCAGGAGTATCGATGATGGTCAAAGAGTAGGGCAGAGTTTTATCTTCAAAACCAAAGATCTTGTACACGATCACATCTGATGTCTGACTTTCAGACAGACTTCTCTCCTCCTCTACGATCTGAAACCAGACTTCATCCTCCCACTTCACTCCCATGCTGTAGTTGAACAGAGCGTTGGTCAGTGTAGATTTTCCTGCTCCTGTTTCACCCACAAGTAAGATCTTTCTGTTTGTCTTATTCAAATTTTTTTCACCAACAGTCATTTTTGTAAAAGAGTAAAACTTTTCTTTCTTTGGTCTCAGCTGGTAGACAGAAAGAGGTCCTGAATGGATCAGAGTGCTTTTAGATATGATGTTCTTGTATCTGGAAGAGATGTGTCTGTACAAAAAGTGAAAAATAGATCAAGTCAAGTCAAGTCAAGTCAGTTTTATTTGTCAATTTCTTCAAATGTACTTGCCATACAAAGGAATTGAAATTACGTTTCACACTGTACCATGCGTAGACATTGACAACACTAAAGTGCAGATGCACAACATTTAGGTAACATACAGGATATAACAAGACAAGACAAGATCAATACAGTTTAAGCATTATGTGTACACTTTAATCCTCAAAGTGTAAACGTATATATGTTTAAAGTTTAAATAAGAGAACATTGAAAATGTACATGTGATTAGACCACTGACAAAGAAAGGAAGAAAGACCTGAAACCTTGAGTATAGAAAGCCTGTGGTCCTGCAGATTTTCACTTTGGTTTTATCACCTAGAACTAGCTGTGGCTTCCTGAGATGGTGTAATTATACTTTGATAGTAAGATTGATCACTTCATCTTTCCTAATGAACTACTTTTAAGATGACTAGATTTAAACCATCTATCCAGGTCACAAGTCTAAGGAGAAAAGCCCAGATGTCTTGACCGCCTCCTCCAACTTATGTGGGTGACCTTCCCAGGGCACCTGAGAGAGATAATCTCTCCAGTGTTTCCACTCGAGACCTCTGCTCTGTATTACATTTGTTGAACACCTACTCGAATAGTAGTTTTAGTGGCAGCTGTACTCTAAGGGAGGGGCTAGCCATCCTTTGGAGAAAGCAAATTCCTGCTTCTTGCATCAGTGTTCTCTTTCTTTCATTCACAGCACAAAGTTTGTGACCATAGGTGGGGGTAGATACATAGATTGCCCAGTTAACAACCTGACTTTAATACTAAAAGTTTGATCCTCATCTTATGAATCTGATGGTCTACTGACCAAGCTAATCATACTTATGGCAATCTAGAATTTTACATTACATTTTGTCTTCTGTCTCTTGAAGTTCCATTTCTTCTTTTCTCGTTCCCTTCACCTCCCGATTAATCAAGGCTAATGGCTGCCCTTCTGAGGCTCTTTCTGTTGGAGGTTTGTTTCTCTTGAAGCAAACAGATGATTGCTTGAGTTTCCCTTCTAATATTGCTGGTTTTTAACCTTAGAATATAAAGCATCTTTATGTGTTGGCGTGAAGGAGGAAAACCGATAAAGGATGGTGTGGCCAATGCCACCAGGGGAGGGACTGACACCCCAGGAGAGATTACAATAGTCAGTGCTAATGTGTTAACAGTTACAAATGGCACACAGGCTCGTTATTAATAAGCAGAGGTGAGGCAGGTCAATTTCACAAAACAACGTTTATTGGACAAACAACTAAAAGCATAGAGCTGCAACGATAGAATTTCTTAGGTACTCGGGCTGGCAATACCTAACATTTAAAACTCTTTATTAGCAAATGAATTAAAAGAGCAGGGTTCGCTATCACTGTGCTACCCTTGTTAAAATAGCAGCTCAGGGGAGGCAACCTACAGAGAGGAATGCCCAAGGGTGCCACCAATTACTCACCCATGTAGTCTCACTGCAATTTAAATGGTGTGTTACACCTATTTCATGGTGCGTACATTCACATGCATCAGAGGGAATTCTACCACACGTGCCTAGCTTCTACTAAAGCGGAAAAAAAAATCCTTTAAACCATAACATATAAAATGCCAAACAACTCAGTAAATGAGATATGAAAGAAGCAACAACAAATGTACACTCTAAAAATGCAACTTCATTTAAAAACATGGTTAAAATGTAACAAAAAGTGAACACTAAAACACTTTAAAACAACCAGTCAATGCCAGTGAGTAAACAACAGTAAAACAACAACAAGGCTACAACAAGACAGCAGCAGTGTGTAGGCCTGTAATCAGTGGCGGTCCTAGCCTGTTTGGTGCCCCCGGGCGAACACTCCCTCTGCCCCCCCCCCCCCCCCCCCCCACACACACACACACACACATACGCACATAAAACATTAAGGGTTGTACATGAACAGAAAACTGTTGTCGGAACCATACTGAATTTCACCAGAGAAACATACACACACACACACACATATGAAGGGAGAGAGAGTATGCATAGTATACAAACGGCTATCAAACAGCCATCATAATTCGTCATACAATGAGAACAGGACAAATCAACAATTGACACTGACTAATTAATATTAAAATCTGTAACATAATGTATTGTTTGGAGTTTAGTCTGTTACTGTTACTATTTTATCATTTCTTCTTTGAGCAACTGTAACCCACATAATTTCCTTAGGATTAATAAAGTATTCTGATTCTGAATGTTTCAGGATACATGACCTGCTGTTATCCAATGACACATCTGCTTACCTGTATCTTTTGCTCGTTTCTCCTCCTCTTCTTTTCTATTTTTCCTAAACTGAGCACCTGATGGCTTTCAACTTTTCTTGTCCATCTTCCATTGGTTTTAATTTTGCCCTCCAGTATGAACACAAATCCACCAACTCGAGGATTGCCACAACATAACCTAATAGACCTACACCTTAGTTCACAGATTCACTTTGTCTAGGGTTTATTTCTGGGATTTCACACAACCTAGGATTCAGATCATGAATACATAATGGGCTTGGATTGACAACATTATGAATGAAATGTACTCTATTTGGAAGCAGCCAAACCCCTTTCGACGGGTTGTGTGTGAGACTTTAAATCATCAAACTGTAAATTATAAATTTTAAATTGTGTATATTTATTTTCTTACTCTTCTTATATACATTGTTTGTTTACTTGCACTGCTGTAACTGGAGCCTCGTCGTCTCGTCTCTCTATATACTGGACTGTATGTAGCGGAGATGACAATAAAGTTTACTTTGACTTCAGCAGTGAGCAGGCGCATCGAGGGCTCTCGCGCTCACTTTTCACGTTTCGAAAAAACATCGGTGCAAATTCTAAGTCTGTATCATAATGTCTGCTGTTTTCGTGTTTGTTGGTTTGTTTTTATTTTGTTTTATTTTGCGATGGTTATTAGATGCTGCTCCAGCCAGCCAGAGGATCCCCCGCCGCCCCGCCCTCTCCTCCCTGTGCCGCAAGCAGCAGGCGCACCTCGCAAACGGAGGGCGCCCTTACTCCCAGCAAATGGGCGATAGAAAACCGATCGGTGCCTATCCCATTCCCAATATGCGCTGACTGATGTCGGGGCAGCATGAGTACGAGCATTTTTTTTTTTTTTGCCGATGCCCGTGATGCCGCCCCCCACCATTATGCCGCCCCAGGCAACCGCCCGTGTCGCCCGTATCTAAAACCGCTACTGCCTGTAATGAGTGAAGAAAAACAGTCATCCGGGGTCCACCCTTTCACAGTTATACAGAGTAAGCTATTGCCAGGGGAAATGATTCCAGTCTGCAATATAGCCTGTGAATTTTGCCACCTTAAACAGGAATGAGTGGAAGTTGCCAGAGCTCAAAAGTAGACCACAGCTGTTCAACCTCCTATAACCAAAAACCAACCTCCGATTAACAGCTAAGGGAGGAGTGAATGTTCATGCTGTGTTTACAGACACCATGTATGAACCAACATCCACCAAATCTAACCCACTACAATCAGATGACTGCTGTTGTGAGCTTGTTGTTTATAAAAAGAACTGAGTATGGCGTCATGGACATATAAGTCTATATCACTGAAAAAAATAAAAGTATTTTTCCAGTAACATGAAACTTTAGACTATTTTGATAAATCTAATAAAATAAAACCTGTTCATTCACACGTGAATCACACAAGATCCCCCTTTTTAAACAAAGGATATTGTTGAAAAGTGAGGACTTTGCAGAGATGTTTTGATGCACACACAATCATCCTTGATCGTTAATATGCAAATTGTCATGACCATCGATCATTGATCAAAGAGCATTGATCAAAGGCCATCACAGTGAGTTGGGGAATGGCTGCAATCACAACATTATAAGATGTTTTCTCCCACTGAAATGCTACATCCAGATGAACAGAATCAACGTTTTGTGGCGTTGCAGAAATGACAACAGTTTAGAACATAATAGTAATGACGTTACTCACGCTGTCCCAGTGTGACCTTGGACATGTCGAGATGTTTCCTCTTCAGTCTCTGATTGATAATAACACAGAATAAATTAACTTTAGTCAGCTTCACTACTACTAATACTACTACTAATAATAATGGATTTTATTTAAAAATCACCTATCAAGACAACTAAGGACACTTACAATAGCATAAAAACATATTAATCCAGTATAATTGTTGTTCAGTAAATGAAAATCAAATTTATAGCTGCTAGTGATGTGTTGAAAAAACTTTGAGTTTTGGACTTTTTGCCTTGTACCCCAGGGTTATGTTATTTAGTCTCATGTGTTTGTGTTTTAGTCTGGGGTTCCACGTTGAATTTTTAATTTTTTTTTCTTCCCGGTTTCTGTTTTCTTTAAGCACAAATACTGCTGACTATTGACAAAGTGTTTATCTGGTCCCATGTCATTCTTCCTGTTATGAGCTGTTATTTTCTGGAGAAGCAGTGGATTTAAACACCCTTTCTGATGACTGTCTCCCTTTAGTGATTCCTAACTGTACAAACATTCATCCATTCTCTTCTGCTTATCCTTATCAGGGTCACAAGGGGGCTGGAGACTATCCCAGCTGTCTTAGGGTGAGAGGCAGGGTACACTCTGGACAGGTCACCAGGGCTAACAGAGATACAGAAAACCATTCACACTCACATTCACACCTATGAACAATTTAGAATCGTCAGTTTACCTAACCCCACTAAGTGCATGTCTTTGGACTGCAAGACAAAGCCAGAGTACCCGGAGAGAACGCACACAAACACAAGGAGAACATGCAAACTCCACGACCACGGCCAAGTGTTGGAATCAAACCCAGGACCTTTGTGCTAACCACTGCTCCACCATGCTCTCTCTCCACTTGGTGCTAATTGTTCATTCTTCCCTTTTCTGGTCCTTGTTCCCATGGTCTTGATCTCCATCCCCCACCCCAACCCCCACACCCTCAGTAGCAGGCGTTAGACCAGAAGTTAATGTGAAACAGTTTGTAATCAATCTGTGTGCTACTTTTAACTGTGTTAATTTAAACAGAAGAGAATTTAATTCACTTAATAAAGTTAATACATTAGTCTGATTTCCTGGAGCTCAAATTCCCCTACTTTGAATTACCATAAAAACACTATTCCCCCCATCATCACTTATTTGGCATGCTGGTCTCTGTAATTTGTCTTTTTCCTTAAATTTGTACATAATTCTTGCAAAGTCTAAGATATTAGTGGACTTTTATGTATATTTGCCCACCTGCTTTGCTCTTTGATGAATAAAGTTTATTTTCTGTGCTCTCTCTTTGTTTTGGATCTGAGGCCATTTTCCAAAAAATTGGATGCAAACTGGATGTGTTCAAAATTTTCCTCTGCAGAATCTCACTCTCTGGTCTGAAGGCTGCAGCGTTGCAGGGTTTGTTCAGTCTGCTGTCACAACACAAAAACTGATCTGGAAACTGTAAGAAATAAAAAACAAATAGATCATAATGAGCATAATTACATATTGAAATTATAACTGAAATTGATTTGTATTATGTATGTAAGTCTGGTGAGATAAATGACACTAACAACAATCTTCTTCTTTTTTTGGTTGCTCCTTTCAGGGGTCACAACAGCAGATCATCTGCCTCCTATATCTAACCTATATCTAGCATCCTCATCTGTCACACTAACCCTCTACATGTCCTCTTTCTGTCATGGTCCTGGATCTGAGACCCAGTGTTTGTGTTTGTCTTCTGATTCTGGTTCATTTGCTATTCAGAGATGAAGATTCTGGTTTTGGTTATTATAGTTCTGATCTCTGTATTTGTATCCCCAGGTTCCAGCTTGTTATCTAGCCTTAGGTTATCTTTCCCCTTACTGTGTACCCATCCTCTTGTGTCTAGTTTCCTCTGTTATAGCTCACTGTGAGGTGTTAAGGTTCAAAATATTGGGAAGAAAACACAGGCGGAACGCAAGTAACCACACTGGTCCAGAAGATGAATTCAAGCGTTGATTTTAATGAAGAGCACACGTGTGGGAGATTGAGCTGACCCTGTAAGCGGAGAGCCCCACAATCTCAATCTCCAAACATCAAACTACAGTTTTTATACATCAGGGTTTATCTAATGACGCCCCCTCATCGCGTCAATCACAGACATCAGCTTCAAAACCACAAATGTTCTATTTGACAACTTGAGACACAATTAAAAGAACACTGGCTTCCATCTTCTCCCCGGTGGTTTCCCGCAAGCCCGCTCAGCTCTCGCCTCGTGCACCTGCTTCTTCATCAAACAGTCACATCCCCAACCTAACCACTGCCTGCTTGAACTTTCACCTACAAGTGAACCTCTCTACCCCAGTGTGTGTATGTGTGTCTGTGCATGTATGATCCTCGCGCTGCACTTTAATTGACCTCAGCACAGACAACCAGGCTAAGGCCATCCTGTGTATAATAATCTTGACTTATATGTAAATTGTATAAAACAAATGTTTCAATCTAATACAACTACTTAAAACTTAATCAAAGCTTAATCAAAAATATAAATGCATAAAAGATAACAGCATCATCAAAACTGCTCCTCAGACTAACTTTCACTCAGACTCTGGGTTTTGGTTTCACTTCCTGCAAAGCATGTAACTTCAAAAACATGTAACTTCCTGTCTTATTTTGGCACAGAGTTATTCTGCGTGGGGCCTTTTCTTTCACCCTGCCGTCTGCTTATAAACATTTAAGGTTATAACTGCACCTGTAATAAAAACTTAATTGAGTGCCAATGTGTTTAAACATCTGAATGCAATATCACTATTAATAAATGCGTCAATGCAAATGCTTGTTATATGATTATGATGCAATAGCAATAACAAAATAATAAAAATAGAAATAGTAACATGAAATAATAAAAATGGCAGAAAAATAACACCTCAATTCCTCACAGAGGACAGCCTTTTCTCCATGTTAATTTTTTTGTTCCCCCGGTTATGTCTTTTTCTAGTCTGTCATATCTGGTAAATTCTGTAATTTCTGTAAATTCTGACCCTCGTTCTGTGCAGTTCTGGTCTTGTCATGTCCCCATGTTTATTTGCTTGTTCACCCAGTTTTATTCTGACAGTCTCTTGTCCTGTGTGCATCTTGTTCTGATTTGCTTCCCAGTCCCGTGGATTAGATTATGGTCAGTTGTTAAGCTGATGATGCTTAGCTTCATTCACTGAATTCCACCTTGATAGCTACTTTGTAATCTTTGAATAATGTGAAATCAGCCAAGATGACTCATGAAATATCTGCTTATATCTTGATAAACTGAACTGTAAATTTGCAAAAACTAGCAGCACAGGTCAACTGATCACAACATGTGGACAAATTAAATCTACTGGGGCTCGCAATAGTAATCACTATAATATACTTCTAAGTAATTACTTTCTCACTGCAGCACTACAACCAGTTAGCACACTTGCCAAATTCCACTTTAACTCATGATTGTTTTCACTTTCCTGGTTGGATATGGAGCCAAAGTGAAATGAAAGTGACAGGAAATAGAGGGGGGGGGGGGGGGTGTTCAATAAAAAAATCTGCTTTGTTCATCAATTCTCTACATAACAGATGTTCAAGCTGAAAAAATTCGTTAGAATTAGAATTTAGGTGGAAATAAAGTTTATATTCTCATATAATAATATTATGTTATTGTTATATTAATGTAGAACAAGATTGAGTTACCTCTGCATAAAAATAGATGGTAGATTTAAAGTGTTGGGGGTGATTTTTAGTTGGGATTAGTAGAATCTTGACTTTACTGATTGAATAATTACTTAGACCTACTTTAACCTGCAGACATATCAGTATAAAAGAATGTGCAGGGGCAGCTGTAGAAACGATAACTGGCGCTTGAAATCCATCATGGCCACCTCTTAGCTCAGTGCCTGCAGTTTGTAACAGTTAGATAGATGCACATTCTCATATAAAACTCTGTGAAGTGCTGTTTTACAGCTTGTGGTTTCTGAACATAAGAGATCCATGTATGTGATAATATTAAATCATTCAAATAATAATAATAAAAAGATGAAGCGTTTTACTGGTGATCCCTTAAGGTGGATAAATGAACATGTTAACAGGAGCTACTTTTTACTTTATTACTTTTAGTACATTTCAGAACCTGTACTCAATTAAAGAAGCTCTTACCAGACTATTTTAGACACATGTATCTGTACTTCTGCAAGTAGATAAGACTGTCTGTACCTGTGTCACTGCTGCCTCTGCCTGTGTTCTGAGAAACTTGATGCTCTTTGTATATAACCACAGGATGTTTGCTGCTGCCTATGTTCTGCCTTTTTGCTGCACTCAGGATGTGAGAGCTTCTGTCACATCCTGTACTCACACAGCTGCCACCAACTTTTTAACTGATTTGGTTTAATTAACAAATTACCGAACTATTTTTCTAATAAAAGACATGTCAACCATCTGTGTAGATGGAGTATATGTACTCAGACAAACATGTCCTCATTCAGTCCCACCCTGAACTGGTCTCAGTAACTCCTTTTTTTGTGAACTATGAACCACTATGAATTGAACATGTTGGAACGGTGCAAAACAGAAACTGACTGAAACAATTTATTGTATTCACAAATAAGTATTACAGGTTTATTCAGCTGCTGATAAACATCAGGAACACTTTGTCATACAGACAATTACTGGACTGTGTTTATTTATAATAATAATAATTATTCTTATTCTTCTTCTTATTATTATTATTATTATCATCATCATTATTATTATTGTTATTATTATTATTATTATTGTTGTTGTTGTTTTTGTGCAATTCTTCAAAATTAGAGTTCAGTTTTTGTTCCTAAAAATATTTGCTGCTGGTATTTGCAGAGGAGCAAAAGAGAAACCATTAAAAGCTTTCTTTGAAAACACAGACAAAAATTATACCATAAGTATAAAATGAGTATTTTTGTCACGGACCCGGAGGACTGGAGGACTCGGGGGTCCGTGAGCAGGATGGACCATTATTATCATTATTATTAGTAGTAGTATTATTATTATCATTATTATTAGTAGTAGTATTGTTGTTGTTGTTATTTGGGGATGTGTGTTTTTCTGCACTATGCTGTGTTGTTCTGTGTTCCACTCATTATATGTAGAGGCAGGGTGTGGGTGTGTGGGTGTGTAAATGTGTGGCTGGAGAACAGCCACATGCGGGCCTGATGGGTGTGGCCCCGCAGGAGGACTGGCCACACCTGAAGTTCCTGCCACACACCTGTTGGTGATCAGGGCTCGTCGGGGGAGCTACTTAGGAGAGTGTTGGAGCTCCCACCGGCGCGGGATCATTGAGTTATCATACCAAGTTAGTGTGTGTCAGCATATGTCAGTGCTGTTCGTGTACAGCTTTTCACTGTAAATAAAGAGCACTGTTTGCATCGCAGAGTATGCGTTTTGGGTCCTCATTCCCCCATATCCCCACCGTCTGCCTGCCAGACCGTTACAGAATGATCCCGCCAACCACCATGGACCCAGCAAACTCAGGAGTTGCCACGGAGGAGAGATCGCTTGCGCACCTATGGGATTACTGCCGGAGCGTAATCCAGGCTGTAGACCCACACAAGAGACATACACAGGTAGTGTTCTTTGACAATTATCTCTCATCCACTACCTTCACCGTGAACTTTTTGGACATTAACAAACTTAAGCTATTGGTCACTACTTTAAGGGAGAGCTCTAGTTTTGAATTATTTGGCTTGGGTGGTCCGAGCAAGGAAAGTTCGGCTGCTCTCCTAGAGGCTCTAGCCGCTTGGTTTTTCGCGCATCGGCGGAGGGCTTTCCCGTCGATGCTTGCGGCACAATTGTTTGATCCTCCTTTACAGAAGGGATGTCGCCCTCGCCATCATCACCCCATTACACCTCAACCCACTCCTGTGGTTTCAGCCCGGTCAGCTGGCGACGGACCAACAGCACTCATTACCGCAGTGAGTAAACCAGACTCATTTGTTTCAATTAATCCTGTCATTGAAAATCAAAACACAGATGAACAACAGAGGACGGTTCCCATACACCCGGCCCCGCCTTCACGGAGGAGAAGGCGTCCTCGCAAGCAGCGTTCAGCCACATCTACACTCACTCCTGTGCTTGTTGAAGACTCAGGACCAGCGGCTCCGGACGCCACAGTGAGTAAAATAGACTCTGCCGGGGTTGTAAATTCCCTCCCTGTGAACATGGAAATGGAGACTATAGCCACTACAGCCATTAACACTGGAGAAACTGTAAGAGGTGTAACTGAACTCCCAGTGGAGATTTTTGGACCACCGACGGACAAATGTGGTCTGAGTGCTAATTCTGGGGCAGAATTTTGCATAGTCAGCCCTGAAGTAGTTAGCTCAGGGTCGGTGGGGTCAGAAACTGTTTGCTTTACCTCCAAAAACTCAGGAAATGTTCACTCTGAGACTGTGAGCTTGGAGCTAGGGAGTTCAGAGCATGCAGACCCAGATGACTTTTTGGCCCAGTCTGGCCGTATGGAGACAGAAGTTCTCCCCAGGGCTTCCCCAGAGGCCGGAATGGAGGCCTCAGTTGCCTCTGGACCCCTGGAACTTGTTGAGCCAGCTGTAACATTCTTATCCTCTCCACCCTTCTTGATAGCCATATCACCCTCAACTCAGATAGCTGCCCAGCTAGTCACTCAGTCTGCTGCCCAGCTAGTCACTCAGTCGTCATCCATTCCACCTTCCACGTCCACTTCTCTGCCACCACATCCATCGCCTGCTGCTGCCGTGTCGCCGTCATCACCGCCAGGGGAGGAGCTCAGAGAGCGGGGGGAGCCCGCGCCGCCGCCGGAGGAGCTTAGGGAGCCTGAGCTGGAGCTCAGTGAGCCAGAGCAGGAGCTCGGCCAGCGAAAGGAGCATCTCGAGCGGGGGGAGCCCGCGCTGCAGCCGGAGGAGCTCGGCAAGCCGCAACGGGAGCTCGGCGAGTGGGAGGAGCGCGGTGAGCCAGAGGAGCCCGCACCGCCTGATGAGAAGCTCGGCGAGCGGAAGGAGCATCTCGAGCGAGGGGAGCCCGCGCCGCAGCCGGAGGAGCTCAGCGAGCCTGAGGAGCCTGCACCGCCCGATGAGCAACGAAACGGTTCTGGGGGCCTGCCACTGATCCAGTGGCGGCGGTGCTGCATCTCTGCTGGCCTGCCAAGCATCCAGTGGTTACGGCGCTGCAGCTCCGGCAGCCTGACCCGGGTCCAGTGGCGGTGGCGTGGCAGCTGCGGCGGGCGGCCACGGGTCCAGTGGCGGCGGTGCTGCTGCTCCGGCAGGCGGCTATGGGCCCGGCAGCCGCGGCGAAACTGTCCCGGCGGGTGGCCACGGGTCCGGTGGCGGAGGCGTGACAGCGGAGGCGCCGCAGCTGTCACGCCACCGGACCCGTGGCCACCCGCCGCAGCTGTCACGCCACCGGACCCGTGGCCACCCGCCGCAGCTGTCACGCCACCGGACCCGTGGCCGCCCGCCGCAGCTGTCACGCCTCCGCCACCGGACCCGTGGCCACCCGCCGGGACAGTTTCGCCGCGGCTGCCGGGCCCATAGCCGCCTGCCGGAGCAGCAGCACCGCCGCCACTGGACCCGTGGCCGCCCGCCGCAGCTGCCACGCCACCGCCACTGGACCCGGGTCAGGCTGCCGGAGCTGCAGCGCCGTAACCACTGGATGCTTGGCAGGCCAGCAGAGATGCAGCACCGCCGCCACTGGATCAGTGGCAGGCCCCCAGAACCGTTTCGTTGCTGCTGCCGGACCCATGGCCGTCCGCCGGAGATCCTGCGTTCCCACCGATGGACTAGAGGTAGGCCTCCTGAACTGTTTTCTGCCTCTGCCTACCCACAGCATGTCTCGCCTGTTTTGCCGCCCACCGGGTCGGCCGCCAGAACTATGTTTGCTGCCATTAGGGCGGGGGTTGGATTAATGAACTGAGTTTTTCGTTTTTGTTGTTTAGTGGTGTTGTCGGAGAGATTTTAGAGGAAATAATCTTTCTCTTTTTTTATATTTTACACATTAATATTTGGGATGTGAGGAGACACAAATCTTGTGGCTTTTGTCAGAGAGGGCATTCGACATAAAAAGCAGCAGGTAGCTCTGCAGAGCTGCAGAAAACTGGAGGTTGATGTGGTCTACAAAGATAAACAAAATGTTGATGGTGGGATGTGGGGGGATTTTTTGTTTTGTTTTTTAACAAGGAGCTGTGTGCTGTACAGCCTGTAAGGAGGATGGCCGCTGCACTGTTTGTACCAAGATGTGTTGGATTAGGACACATCTAAAATCTGAAGGACACCACCCCTACCTTAGACGATATCATTAGAAGACATAGCATACATTTTCAGTGCTATGCAGATGACACCCAGCTCTATCTGTCCATGAAGCCAGGTAACACACACCAATTAGTTAAACTACAGGAATGTCTTAAAGACATAAAGACCTGGATGGCTGCTAACTTTCTGCTTCTTAATTCAGATAAAACTGAGGTTATTGTACTCGGCCCTGAAAATCTTAGAAATATGGTGTCTAACCAGATTCTTACTCTGGATGGCATTACCTTGGCCTCCAGTAACGCTGTGAGGAACCTTGGAGTCATTTTTGACCAGGATATGTCCTTCAACGCCCATATTAAACAAATATGTAAGACTGCTTTCTTCCATTTGCGCAACATCTCTAAAATTAGAAATATCCTGTCTCAGAGTGACGCTGAAAAACTAGTTCATGCATTCATTACTTCCAGGCTGGACTACTGTAATTCATTATTATCAGGAAGTCCTAAAAACTCGCTGAAAAGCCTTCAGCTGATCCAAAATGCTGCAGCAAGAGTACTGACAGGGACTAGAAAGAGAGAGCAGATTTCTCCTGTTTTGGCTTCCCTTCATTGGCTTCCTGTTAAATCCAGAATTGAATTCAAAATCCTGCTCCTCACATACAAGGTCTTAAATAATCAGGCCCCATCTTATCTTAATGACCTTGTAGTACCATATCACCCTATTAGAGCACTTCACTCTCGCAGTGCAGGCTTACTTGTTGTTCCTAGAGTATTTAAAAGTAGAATGGGAGAGAGAGCCTTCAGTTTTCAGGCACCTCTTCTGTGGAACCAGCTTCCAGTTTGGATTCAGGAGACAGACACTATCTCTACTTTCAAGATTAGGCTTAAAACTTTCCTTTTTGCTAAAGCATATAGTTAGGGCTGGACCAGGTGACCCTGAATCCTCCCTTAGTTATGCTGCAATAGACGTAGGCTGCCGGGGGATTCCCATGATGCATTGAGTTTTTCCTTTCCAGTCACCTTTCTCACTCACTATGTGTTAATAGACCTCTCTGCATTGAATCATATCTGCTATTAATCTCTATCTCTCTTCCACAGCATGTCTTTCATCCTGTCTTTCTTCTCTCAGCCCAACCAATTGCAGCAGACGGCCGTCCCTCCCTAACCCTGGTTCTGCTGGAAGTTTCTTCCTGTTAAAAGGGAGTTTTTCCTTCCCACTGTCGCCAAAGTGCTGGCTCATAGGGGGTCATATGATTGTTGGGTTTTTCTCTGTATGTGTTATTGTAGGGTCTCCCTTACAGTGTAAAGCGCCTTGAGGCGACTGTTGTTGTGATTTGGCGCTGTATAAATAAAATTGAATTGAATATATTTCAGTCGTTTGCTCGGTCGATTACCTGTTGCCTTCATCACCAGACCCACTGCATGAACTTCATGAACTCCATCCTTCGATTGAAACAAGTGAAATAATTTTTAACTGACTTTGCCATCATCTTCCAAATCTTCCATATCCAGGAGTATTGATGATGGTCAGAAAGTAGGGCAGAGTTTAATCTTCAAAACCAAAGATCTCATCTGATGTCTGACTTTCAGACAGACTTCTCTCCTCCTCTACGATCTGAAACCAGACTTCATCCTCCCACTTCACTCCCATGCTGTAGTTGAGCAGAGCGTTGGTCAGTGTAGATTTTCCTGCTCCTGTTTCACCCACAAGTAAGATGGTTTTATTTGTCTTGTTCAGATTTTTTTTTCCACCAACAGTCATTCTTGTGAAAGAGTAAAACTTTTCTTTCTTTGGTCTCAGCTGGTAGACAGAAAGAGGTACTGAATGGATCAGATTACTTTTAGATATGATCTGGAGATGTTTCTGTAGAAAAGGGGGCAAAAGATTAATACAAGTTTAAGCATAATGTGTATACTTTGATCCTTAAAGTGCAAAGATATATATGTGTTCTACATTTTAAAATCAGAGAACCTTGAAAATGTTGACATGATTAGACCACTGACAGAGAAAGGAAAGACCTGAAACCTTGAGTATGGAGAACTTGTGGTCCTGGAGATTTTCACCTTGGTTTTATCACCTAGAACTAGCTGTGGCTGAGAGAGGCTGAGAGAGTCTAATTATACTTTGATAGTAAGATTGACCACTTCATCACTCCTAATGAGCTACTTTTAAGATGACTAGATTTAAACCATCTATCCAGGTCACAAGTCTAAGGAGAAAAGCCCAGATGTCTTGGCCACCTCCCCACCTTATGTGGATGAACACAGAGGTGTTCCTGGGCCACCTGAGAGAGATAATGTCTCCACTGTGACCATCCGGGACCTCTGCTCTTTAGAACGTGTGAAACCTACCTGAATAGAAGTGGTAGTGGCAGCTCTACTCTACTTCACCCTATCTCAAGAGAGAAGCTAGCCACCCTTTGGAGAAAGCTAATTTTTGCTGCTTGTATCCGTGACCTTTTTCTTTCAGTCACAACTTGTGATCATAGGTGAAAAAAACCCCCAAAGGTACAAGAGTCGAAAACATAGTTCAGGGAGTCCACCTGGAGGTCGAGGGCACAAAAGTCCAAAGCTTAAAAGTTCAGGGGGCCGACCATGCTGAAAACAATGGTGCTGACACAGTTCAGGAGGCCGGCCGCAGGTCCAACGATGGCGACGGAGCAGATCAGGAGGCCGATCCTGAGGAAAGTGGTGGTGGCGAAGCAGACATGGTTGATGACCCCCGGACAGCTTGGCTTGCAGCCAGCGGCGATGTGGGCATGTACAAAGAACCTCGGGGGGCTTGGCTGGTGGTCGACGAGGTCATGCTGTGCGTGCCAGCTTGGCAGGTAAATGTGAAAAACCTGGAATTCTGCATTTACAATACTGCAATAACCACTGGACGTGGCTGAGATGAGACCAGGGGTGCCCTCAACCTCTGGCTGAGATGTGGCAGGACCAGCAGGCGTGGGGTCAGACTTACGGTGCGCACACACCGAACGCGAAAGAGGTGGCCAGAGCGTCAGGTTCACATGTAAAGTCAATGGAAAGAGCGCGATGACACGCGATTGCGCATCCGGCGAAAATGCGGAGGCACATTTGCGTCGCGAAAACGCCAAAACCCGTGAAACGCGCGTCAGTGTACTGCGTGGGGCGCGTGTGACTCGCGAAAGAAAACCACGCGTGTCAGATTGTGTGTTGCATTTTGTGCACACGCTCGAGTTGAAAAATATGAACTCCGGTGTTGAATCGCGCCCCGACAACCAATCAGGAGGCCGGTGACGTGGCTCTGACCTAGGTCAAAAGGGCAGACCCAGCCAGAGCCCATCATACGCCAATCAATATGGAGGAAAAGCTCATCAATGCCGTGGCCAACCATCCAGAGCTAAATGATGCCAGCAGCTACTTTTATCGAGACAGGAATAAAAAGGACCTAGCTTGGAGGCACATAAGTGAGGAGATCGGGCAACCTGGTAAGTTCATTCATTCTCCTTTGTAATTGTCATACTGACCCGATGAAGCCGCGCAAAACCTAGCAAGCCCGCCGACATCCCGCTATTTCCCCACTGATGTACAAATACCTTTCCGCTAACAAGATAATGTGTTCATTCAGAGGACGTGCAGGAAAAAGTGGAAGAGCCTCAGGGACACCTATAATAAGGAGAAGAGGACGGAGAAGGAGAAGAGGAGCGGGTCTGCAGCAGGATCGGGGAGGAGATGGAAGTTCTTCATGGTCATGGGGTTCCTGGACCCTTTTCTCACCCCGCGGGAGACCAGCGGTAATATGGTGCGGACCGTGGAGAACTCCCCCCCCGAGGACCAGGGACAGCCCGGAGAGGCAGCAGGTGAGTGTCAGGCAGAAGGTATGTTAACAATGAATTAATGTAGGCAGTAAATTTACGCGTGTCGTCATATAGGAATACAGTTTTGTTTACTAACAAACAGCACACAGTGGTCCAGCTGTCCATCCGTCGCTGCCTCGCCTTTCCGCAGATTTCTCGTCATTGCACCGGACAGCTATCAACAATGCGCATTGCATTCTGCAGCCCAATTGACAAATCTCCTCCGTGTCGTGTCTCCTGCGCTTGCCAAACCTAGCATGTTTGGTTGTGATAACCATCACGTCCAACAGGAAAAAGAGCACAAAAACAAGCATAAACTATGACCCTCATTCGGAAATGCACACCTGCACCATGAGGGGAAAAGGCGCACGGACATGGCGCATAGACGGAGGAAAGCGCGCCATAACAATACGTTCACGTGTAAAATCGGTTTGCACTTTGAGAATCAACTTGTGAGAACTGCGACTACTGTCCATGTGCTGCAATAAATGAGAAACCACTGCAAATAATCCCTCTCTGACTATTGGTTTCAACCTGTTAACATGTAATATTGTCCTGATAGAGACAACTGATCATGCAGCAGAGCAAACACCTGTTGCTCCCTCTGGCTCCCCAGTCCCTGGTCCCTCCACCCCTGCTGCTGCACCCACAGGTATGTACATCAAGCACTGATAGCATTTCACTCGCTTGGATTCCCCTGTGATCACCTTTACCAAATATGTACAACCAATCTGTCTATATCCTGTTTCCTCTTTCTTCAAATTTGGAAATGAAAATCGAGTAGCAGCCTTCTCATTCCTTTGTGTTGTTTTGTGCTGTGTTTTACAGGCCCACAGAGGACAGCTCGAAGGCGCTCGACGGACAGGTCCCAGGATGGTCCATCGGCGGTGGAGCTGGCCATCCTGGAGTCCCTAAAGAGGCCCCGCCTGTCACCAACAGAGCATTTCCTCCTCAGCCTTGCTCCTGCCCTGGAGAGCATGCCGCCGCCGACACGGGAATCCGTGAAATTTCAAATATATAAATTAGTTTATGAAAACAGCACAGCTGTGTTAAGTCTGGAAACATTGGACCCCACTGATCAGTAGTTTTCTGATGAGGCAGCAGGCTCTCCAGGGCAGGAACAATGTTGATATCTTTGTCCTCCTCCTCCCCGAGGCTCTTCCACTCCAAGCTGGGTGCTTTTTATTCCTGTCCCCCTGTAAATAGTGTAATGTACATATATTTGTGTTTAACATTTTTGTTAGTCAAGTTATATATGCCTCCTAATAAACATTTGTAATGACCAATGTCTCCGTGCCACTGCACAGCAAATGTTCACACACGACTTGACACAAGTAGAATTCACACCATTACATACCAATGACATGACTATACTACTACAGTGGTAGGCAAAAGTGCGGGCAACCTTGTTGGGAGGCACTATCTGCCTGTACAAATCGTTGGTTGGTACAATGGGGATTGCCAGTTGAATACATCACATAGCTGACACACACAGTGACATTTGAGGACTCAAATGCAGTTCACTGGATTAATATAGAAAGTGTGCAATGACTGTACACTACATCACGCAGGTGCATGAATTGGCAACACAAACAATAGTGTAATGAAATAAATATTTAGTGTATATCAATGTGTGTGTCTCCTATATGATATATGCAAGTGACAGTTTACATTGTAACAGCGGTTCATACATGAAAATAATGACTGTCAATAAGGTTGCCCACATTTATGCATCACAATGTATATAGGAACATAGTGAAGACAAGTTACTTAATAGAGGGGAAGAGGTTACTTTATTTGGGAGTGGAGCTCCATTTATTAAGACAAATATAAGAAGACAGGAACACTCTTTGGAGGTTTGTGGGTGGCTCTTAAAAGAGCCGTTGTGGGGGAGTCACTCGGACTTCAAACAGGCTACTCCTTTGGCTGCCAAGACACAGCTCCCTCCGCCGAGAAGTGGGCCATGAATTTCTCCCTCACCAGGACAGCCTCTCTGGAGGAGTTGTTTGCTGCTACACGACCCAGGCCTTGCAACGGCTCCACCACAGCAGGTGCCACACCCCTCACAGCAGGTGCCCCTCTGTCGTCCAAACAGTGCAGGAAATTGTGGAGGACACACGTTGCCTTCACACACTTCTCTGCAATTTCAGGATGGAGCTCCATGGGGCGCCGATACAGTCTCCACTGTGAGGAGAGGGCACCGAAGGCACCCTCCACTACCATCCTGGCCCTGGAAAGGCGATAGTTAAAGATCCTCTTCTCTAGAAGGAGGAGGCGTCCAGGGAATGGCCTCATGAGCTCACGCCGCAGCGGGAACGCTTCATCAGCCACAAAGACATGGGGCTGGGCTCCACTGTGTTCGCCGCCAGGTAGAGGCTGGTCAGGTGGCAGATGGAGAGTCCCAGCCCGAAGGGCTTGACCAAAGGTGGAGTTGGCCAGAATACCACCGTCGCTGGTCCTCCCGTACCCACCAACATCAATGATGCGGAAGCGATACCTTGCATCCACAACCGCAAGGAGAACAATGGAAAACGTTCCCTTGTAGTTGTGGAACATGGATCCTGAGTTGGGGGGTGCCTTCATCTGGACGTGCTTCCCATCCAGAGCTCCACAGCAGAGGGGGAAGTTCCAGCGCTCCTGGAATCCCTCTGCAATGGACCGCCAGTCTGCAGTTGAAGGCACAGCCATGAAGTCGTCCACTAGACAGTCCCAGATGGCTGTCGCTACCTGGGGGATGATCTGGCTCACTGTGGACACACCAACTCGGAAACTGTATGCGATGGTCCTGAAGGAGTCCCCGGTGGCAAGGAACCTGGACATAATTGTTTGAGATCAGTATTATGTGTACTGCACTTGCAAAATACATTATTCAAATCCCAAAACACTTTTGTGATGTCACATTTAAATTACAAAACATAGATCTTCCTTAAACCATTTTGTAATTATAAGCATAATTACATATTGTATGTTTGATGTGAGCTATGACAGTCTGCGGGGATTATATGGAAATATTCAACTATCCCAGAATTAAACCTGGTCTACATAACAGAAAAGCGATGTGTATCACTACAAAGCAAACACCAAGAGCATACACTGATGGACACCACAGCCATGCTATCATTGTGAACACTGATACCAGCATAGATCGAATGATATCGGGACTTGATGGGACCTTTCGAGTATCGCTGGAAATATTATACACAGTCGTCTCTTTACCACAGTTTGCTATCAGTAAACACCGACGGCATTCACTGTTAGCATAGCACATCCATGTTAGCAGTGTATGAACGGATGGTTTAGCATATATTAGCACAGGTATCAATAACGGACTACCGTATTAAACACTTTTACTGACCTCAGGCAGATGGACAGACGCTCTGCAGGTGGGATTGAGCGCCTGTAGTTGGTGTCTCGGCGGGCGATCCTGGGACCGACGCGGGAAAGCAGGTCCTCAAACTGGGCGGGTGACATACGGTGGTATCGCTGGAATCGGCCGTCATCTAGGCGCAGCTCCTGGAGCAAATGGTGAAACTCACCAAATTGCTCACGCCTCTGGAGGAGCTGATGGACCCAGGTACGGCGAGGACGTCTTTTACGCCGCTGCTCTGCTCTCCACAGTAAATAGAGTAGGGAGACTCTTTCTTCAAGCTCTAGCTCGACAGCTGCCATCTTGCAAAGATACCATCTGGCACGCCTTCCTCCCACATCCCTCCCACATTCCTCCCACATTTCCGGTTCACGCGCGTGGTAAGATGCAATTTTGAGGCGCGGTGGATTTTCCCTGGACACGCGTTGGGGTGTGCACGCGTGACATTAGGGGCGTTTGGGGCATTTTCGCTCGCCTCTATCGCGTTCGGTGTGAACGCACCGTTAGCAAGTGCGGGTGGCGAGGCTGAAAACAGCGTAGCAGCTACAGGTGGCGGTAGAGCCACTGGCAATGTGGCAGGATGCTGGACAGGCTCTGCTGAGCCTCCAGCTAGTCCACTGGAGACTTGGCAGGCAAATTCTCAGTCTTATTTACTTCATTAACACCAACAGTCTCTTCATAGCCGGGCCTCAAGACCCAGCATAGTGACATCATAATTTAATAAAGTCATCCATCCCCTTCCCTCTCCATTTACTTGCTTGCTTGTTTACCTATTAATTGATTCATTGGGACACAGATTATTATTTATTATCATCCCTATTATTTTGCAAACATTTACAGTGAGTTTTTAACAGGTATGAAGGAGAGCACAAACATGTAATTAGCATTATTGATGGAACCTAATGGACACAAACTATTCTGAAAATCAGAGCCAGGTGTTCTCTCACCTCCAGGTAAATATGAAAAACCTGGAATTCTGCATTTACAGTACTGCGATAACCCGTAAAGATAAACTGAAAGGTACTTGCTGTCTTTAGAAAACAACAGTTCTCAAGTTGTTTTGTTAAGCACTACTATATAAATAATGTCTATTGTTATCATCATCATAATCATTATTATTATTACTATTGTTGGAAAACCTCATGCAGCATATGTGAGTAAAACAGTGGAGCTTTTAGTCACTTCTTTTCATTATGATTCTGCTTCATGATTCTCATAAATGTGTCCTGAACTCAAACCATGTTGTCATTCACCACTAATGGACGGCCTCAGACACGACACTGAGGCCGTCCATAAGAGGGCAGAGTGTCCAAAGATAACCCTGCTCCTGTTTCGGGTTTGAGATCAGTGAAAGCAGCTGTCTGCTCCACAAGAGTCAAACATAAAACACAGAAACAAATGAGACAGAGTGAAAACATTCACAAATGGAACCACAAATGGGCTTTCATGGATACATGGAAATATTCAAACCACATAAATGACTAAAGTTAGGAATCAAAGATTGCTCAGTGGTCAGTGTGTGCACAGGTAAACAACATGTACAAGGGGATGAAAACAGAATCCAGTTATTAACTGTGTTTGTCAACTCGAGTTTTTGCTTCAAGCTCTGAGTGTGCTCAGATAAAAGGAGGGGCATCACACGCCATTTAACTTCTTCTGCACAAAGTGGATCAGCTGAGCATCCCACAGCAGTCAGACACTATCAGAGGAACAGTTGACAGAGATCAATAAAGAACATGTTTTAGCAAAATGAACACTTCAGTACAAAATCATTAAATCTGATGAACTCACAAGCGGACTGCTGAGTGTGCTCTAAGTGATACCGTTTATTTTTAATATGAAACTCAAGAGTTCATGCAAGTAAACATTAAAATGTGTGTTGGTGGTGTTGCAAAGGTACAGACTGATATATAAAAAGCTCCTTCAACAAAGGATCTCACACTGAAAGCAGATGTTGAATAAATAAAAGAATTCAGTGAAAATGTGGAACCTTTGGCTGATTTTAAGTAAAATCTTTGAACATTACCTGGGCTGGAGCAGGTGATGTGTACAGCATTACCATGGTGGTCTAGCCAGGTAATAAAACTTAATAAGACCCAGGCTTCCTAACCTGTTACGCTCTGTTTGTTCACAGACTGTGTCTTGATTGATGTTTATCTAGGAAATATTTTAATCTTAATGTATAAAATTTGTTTTTTAACATTTGGCTTTTTAAACTTGTCCTCTCTGTTAATGGTCAATGTTAGCTTACATCAGAGGTAGCAGACATTAATTTAAATTTAAGCTGGAGATGCTGATTAAGTTCAGTCTCTGAATTCTATGGTTAAACATCAGCTGATAGTTTGGGATTCATCTGCTTATATAAAGAAGCAGCATCACAGATCAGCTCATCAGCCTCTAAAAAAATAAAAATCTACTGAAGCTCACACTGCAAATTATTATGTGACTTATTTCTAAGTGATTCTTAGAATCAGGTGTAGCGCAGCACCGCTACACCTGACCTTAGGGTTCCTCCACCTATCAAATCCCACTTCAACCCCTGATGATAAATGATCTCAAGTTATTATGTCCAAGCAACATCAAGTGTCAAGAATGAAGAATCTAGTGGACATTTGATGACACTATGCAGAATAGGTGCAGACAAGAACAGCACAATGACAGAAACAGTGTTAAATAAGTAATTATTAAAGTAATTAATGATGCCAGATTAAAGGAAAAAATAAGTTAACCAAACGCAAAGTGATGTGGTTGTGAAGACAGATGTCATTAGACCAGAATGATGACTGATCTTCATCTACTGATGGATTTTATGTTGAAATGTAGCAGCAACCAATAATGTTGGTCTCCAGTTGGTATCAAATAGTCACCATTGGTGACTGGTTAGCTTTAACAGCATAAAAATAATTGGCTTTTTCTCCAGTCGGATGTTTATCAGTTTGTTTAAATACAGTACTGTACAGAATTCTTGAGTCACCCCTCATTTCTTTATATTTCACGTCAAGCAATTAAAAGGTCAAAGTTCTTCTTTGAAAATAGTTGCTTTTTCATTAAACAAACAATGCATGTTTGCTTCTTTGGTAAAACATTGACCTGTTTGTATTCAAGCATAAAAAAGCGCTAAACACAAGGAATGAACCAATACTGTGCAGGTATCCATATGTGTCATGGTCCTGGGTCAGTGACCCAGTGTTTTGAGTTTTTATATCATTATTGTACTTTGATTGTTTATCTTTTCTAGTCTTTTGGTTTCTGTTTCTGTGTTCCATGGTTGCTGTTCCCTCCTAGTCAAGTCCACGTCTGTTATGTTTCCTGTTTTACTTTGAAAGTCTGTGTTCTATGTAAATGTATTGAGTTTTGCTTCCCCTGTCTCATCTTGTCAATTATTCCCAGCTGCGTTCTCCTTCTGTGTCTCATTCCCTCGTTATCCCTCTGTATATTTAAGCCTTGTGTTTGGCTCTGTTAGTTGCTGGTTTTTCTGCGTTATTTCCCTCTGTCAGCCTGTGTACTTCCCTGTGTGGTTTCCCTGAGTCTCCCTGAGTCTCCCTGCATCTCTTTCTGGTCTGTTGTTATTACTTGTTTCCAGTTTAGGCTTTCCTAAGGTTCTATTTCATGTCCACTGCATTTCTGTTTATTTCACCTCCCTAATAAACTCACATCTGAAAGCTGCCTGCATCTTGGGTCCTTCATTAAATTCCATATGGCTCTCCCACAACCTGTGACAATATGTTGCTTCAGCATCTAGCCAGCTCTACTAAAGAGATAAAAATAAAGACAATAAAAACATAAAAGGAGTACTTTTTTTTTAAGTGGCAGGTAATTTCAAAAGCAGCACTTCTATCAGCTCAACAAACATCAAACACTGTGTTGCTAAAGGTCCAGCTCTTGTATTTCACAGGGATGTTAGATTTAAAGGTATGGACTGCACATTTGTAGCTTACATGTAAGTCCTCGTGTTTTTAAATCACACATTGACTCTGTACATGTGACATTATGCTTTTTCATATTGCGAAACCTGCTGCTAAACAAACTGAGGTAAATTGTGTTAAAGGTTACATGAACATCCTCTGCAGGTTAGTGCAGGATAAACAGGTTAGTTTGCTGTACTAAGGTTAAGTCAATTCACATTCACTGAATTTCTAAACGGTGTACTGCCAATGTATTTCAGGGGTATTCAACTAAAATTTAAAGTTGTCCCAAAAAATATAATTAATGATATATATATATATATATATATATATATATAACAAGACTGGCTACGGATACCGACTACGGAACGGAGCAGTTGTCAGCCAGCTCCTGTACATGGATGACATCAAGCTGTATGTCAAGAGTGAACGAGACATCGATTCACTGATCCACACTACCAGGGTATACAGCAATGATATCGGGATGTCATTCCTTCTGTTGCCTTCTGGTAGTTCAATCCCTTCAGTTCTGACTACCTTCCCTCTCTTTGTTACCATCCGACTACACTTCTCCAGTCCGAACGACATTCCGATGTCAAAAAAGCGCGGTTGACGGCATGCCAAACACACAGGCGCCATCTTTATGTATATATATATATATATATATATATATATATATATATATATATATATATATACACACACACACACACACACACACACACACACACACACACACACACACACACATATATGCACATATGTATACACTTATATACAGATAAGTAATTTGACAAATAATTCAAAAACTATTTTTGGTCACCGACATGGAACTGAACATGTACGTATGACTGCTGGAAACTCTCACCACTGAAACTTAAAAACTGAGCATTTTCAAATAAAGTGTTTAACTTCAGAAAAATTAAAGGAGGAAATATTGAATTTCCCCTTTTCTGTTTCTCATCTTGACTGAATAGTCCCAGCCAACTTTATCCTCCTAAGACCCAAACTCTTTCATGGCATGCATTTTTAATTTCTCTTTGCTATTTGAGCTGATTGGGACCTGATGAATGTAAAAACAAAGAATTACCTGACTTTTTTTGTAATTGATTTTCGTTTCTGAGAAAAATTAGACCCACATATGAGGACATTCGTTTTAAATTTAGATAGCGCAGTTGCAGTATAATGTCCTCGTACGTGGATATCAGGCCCTTGCTGAGCAAAATTTTGTATTTTGGTCGGGACAATCCAAAATGTGATGTCAACACATGTGGATACCAGGTCCTAGGAGGTTAAAGATAATATATCTTAACACAGCTTGACAGTTGTGAAGAGATTTATTGGCTCACTTTCTTCCCCTCTTTTCTTTATGTAGAGAAATTTGCCTAAAAAGTGTTGCAAATGCATACAAATGATCCACAAACCTAAAGTAGCATTTATAAATGTGTACAATAATTTGTGTGTAACGTTTGAGGACTCACACATGCGTGCTTCAATCCACACACAGATAAGAATCAATCTGAAAACATGTAAAAGTATTTTACAAATGTGTAAATCCAAACCTGAGTAAATACTGATCATTAACACACAGTTTATTAAGTTTAGCTTCATGAATCTGATCATTTTCTCTTCAAAAACCTTTTTGTGAGCACAAATCAGTAAAGCAGCAGTAAAGCGCTATACAAATACAGGCCATTTACAAATGTCCACTTTATTTGAAATAAACAAAAAGAACAAACAAATGAAACAAAAAAGCAGGTACACAGTGGAAAACCACAAGTCCCAGTTTTACATTGTGACTTGAACACAGCTTACACTTGTGTGTCTGTGTGAAGCAGACACTGTTAAATTAGTCTTAAAACCCCACATGGGCATGTAACGGGACCTTTGCACATCAGGTGACAGATGCATATGCATTTGTGGTTTTGTGAGAGAGTGAGGGAGATTTTACGTGTAGTTTCAGACATTTGGGTGCAAATTTCTCTCCATATTTAATCAACTCCCCACTTTTCTGCTCAGTGAATGTATAACTTAGTAACTCAACTGTCGGCTCTGCAGTCCTGGTGTTTGCAGCCTTGGTGGTTCCTGGGTTATTCTTAAGATCTTCTGACCACAGCTGTACAATGTTTTTCTCTGCTTATGTTCTACATAAAAGATACTCAGGGTAATTACATCCATTGAAATAAAATTTGTATTATTATCTATTAATATTATATTAATATGGCATTTGTAACAGAAGTATCTCCACTTCCATACAAGTGACAAATGGTTATGTACATAAAAACATGAATACAAACACACTGCAGTGATTTGCAGTTATTCAAAGCTCATGAGTCAAGCTATAAAATGTTGAAATCTATTGTAAATGTGTTTTGCTTCAGTGCAATGCTTCCTCCTCATATAGTCTCCAACAATATCAGGTTTTCTCTCAATAATCTGATGACAGTCTGAGGTAATGATTCTGTCTAGCTTATCACTAACACTGTTTTCACTCTCTTATTTAAAAGTATGGGCGAATGCTTTGACAAGTTGAGAATCAATTCATAGTTTCACTGAAAGTTGTAGTCAAGTTTTAGTCTACTGTTTGTAGTCAAGAAAGGAGAACAAGGACTGAATATACAGAGTTACAGTGATTCATCTGAGAGGTGGTAAAATCATGGATCACTGTTTCAGTCTTTCATAGATAAATGTGGCTTTATTTAGTGATGACTCTCAATTTCTTCACGACATGGAAGATTTAAAGTACAGTTTTTTTTTAAACAGCAGTTGTGACATGTGTGCATAAAGTACCGAATACCTTTGCTATATTAACAGAACTCAAAAGTAAATGAAACACATTTAATTTTGCTCAAAAAAGTTGAATAAAACAGAAGACCACAAGAAGACCATGAAGATGAAAGAAATGAAACCAAAAGAGTAACATAGGTATGCTAGATTAGTCAGAACAGGTGTGACTGGTTCTGTCAGTGTGGGCGTGTACCTGTACGATGTTCTAGTAGGTGTATAAATATCTGCAGACACAGAGGCATTAGCACAATAGCCACCACTCACCTTCACCACACTTTAAGGAATCATGGGGGTTTTAAAGTTAGAGGACTTGATAGATCAGATACCTTCTCTCTGCGAAGAGGTTAAAGTAGAAAAAACAGGTCTCGTCATTGATGGCGCAGCTCTGTACTATTCTTTGTATTATTTCTCTGATCTGAAGCTGGACCAGCGCTGTGGAGGAGATTATCCTGGATTCAAAGATGAGGTCTGTAAGTTCTTTAAGACTCTGCAGGACTGTGAAGTCACTCCGTACGTTATCCTGGATGGAGGCTTAGGATCCGGGAAGCGTGAACATCTTGTGTCTCATCTAAAAAAAAAACTGGAAAAAGCAAAGTCAGTAGCAGAGACTGAGCTTGGCTGCACTGTACGAAAAAGATACAGGCCTAACGTCTTACCACCTCTGGTCAGAGATGTCTTCATTGAAATCTTGAAGGAAAAAGACATAGAGTTTAAACAGTCTTTAGGAGAGGCAGACCCTGAGATTTTTTTTGCTGCAAATCAGAAACAATGTGCTGTGCTGTCCATTGACACAGATTTCTGCATCTATGATGTGTACAAAGGTTTCCTTCATCTCAAACACTTTGAGTGGAAAAGAAAGAAGGATGGAAAAATTCCTGCTAAGCTCTACACACGTTCAAAGTTTTGTGAACATTTTAACTTGGACCCTGCTCTCATGCCAGTCTTTGCTTCAATAGCAGGAAATGATTATTCAAGACTAGGTAAGGAAATATTTGCAAATGACTCACCTTCACCCGGTCAATACGACATCAAACGACTGCACGGTATACTTACATTTTTAAGCGAAGTGAAGCTGGACAGCTGTAATGATTCACAGAAGAGAGAACACGCTCTGCAAAATGCTGTAAATCACGTTCGTGAGATCGAGGACAGATCTTTCAAACTCTCCATTCAAAAATATGTTGATCCCAAAAACAATGATTCTGACCTGCCTTTATGGGTTCTTCAAAAAATTGAGCGTGGAGAACTCACCACTTTCGTCATAAGTGTTGTGGATCAGAAGACAATGATGCTGCCTGCTCTTGTGGAGGACTTTTCACAGCGCAGTAGTTACACAGCTGCTTACCGTATCAGACAGTACTTCTATGGACTGTTAATTGGAGATAAGATGTGCACTGAATATGACAGGGATCATAAAATAGATGTGCAACCTCTCCTGCCAAAAGTGAGCAGTGATGAACAGGAGCAGCTGCAACTACACCGTCTGCATGAGGTACTGAGGTTAATCAATAAATATGTGTTTAATTACTCTGACAGGTCATAAACGTGTTTCTGTGGTACATGTGAGCATCTTGTCTGTGTGGTACCTCTCTGTGCAGGCTCCTGAGGGTTTGCGTCGCAGGGTGTTTGAAGAAGCTCTGCAGGTTCAGACTTCAGCCTTAGAAAACATCCCCGACCAGCTGAAGCTGCCAGTCTGTGTGACTGTTTTCTGGTTCAAGAGCCTACAACACCACCCAAAACCTGAAACTGTCCACTGCCTCCACGCTCTCCTGCTGGGGTTTGTGTGTGACCGTAATGGTCCACGTAAGTCTTACTGGGTAATATGGTAGATTTTTCCCAGATAATGGATAGAAAATATACTGTACTACTAAAAGTAGTCACTCACCCATCCAAATCATTGAGTTCAGGTGTTCCAATGACTCTCATGGTCTAGGGTGTATGAACTCAAGCTCCTAGGTATGCAGACTGCTTCTGCAAACTTAAGTGAACGAATGCTTCACTCTCAGGAGATCAGTGCATTCCAGTATGGTACCACGCCACCTGTGCAACAAGTCCAGTCATGAAATTTCCTCTCTAGCAAGGCTACGTCCACACACACACAGATATTTCTGTAAACTGAGATGTTCCGTTTTTGTAAAAAAAATTAAATAAATCCGGTCCACATGTGCCGTTTTGAAAAAATATCTTCGTCCGCATGTAAACGCAAAAAACAAAGTCAAACACTGTCAAGAACATGCTAAAAAAACAGGTAACAAAATAATCCTGTGTAGAAATGTTGGCCAATCAGAAGTCTAGAAGCCTGGGAGAGAGAGAGCAAGCAAAGATGGCGCATTAAAGCAGAAATGAGGTGGAATTATTGCTCAATATCACACTGGAATATAAAACAGCAAAAACACAAGAAAACGTGAACTGGGAGACTTGCAATGTTCCAAACCAGTCTGCCAAAAGTACATTCAATGACCATTCGAGCTCAACATAAGCATAGTACAAAATAGTGTTCGTGAGCAGTGCTTCCCACGTTTGTGTATTCTTTCATTAGGTAAGGAAGCAATCGGCATGCTGGATCCTCAATAAGGAAAACTGGGATTGCCTCTTCATGTTCCACAGTTCATGCCATTTTTCAAATGTGTGTTCACCATGGATTTTGCAAAAATACAGGTGTTATGTATACTGCCTTGCCATTTCACCGCAAAATCAATAAATTAATGCCTATAGTCACAGGTGGCATGTATGTTCAGAGAAAATCTCCCCTTCCTGTTAGCATAGTTCATAGAATTCATGGATGGTTGCTTTATTTCCACATGGGTCCCATCCACAGGACCAATACACTGAGGAATTCCATAGGCTCAGTAAAACCCTGCAACAAGTTCCTCTACTTTGGACTCGGTGAGGGGTAACTGTATAAACACAGGGCCCAAGTGAACAGTAATTGCCGTACAAACTTGTCTTACTATTTTCAGCACCACTTGCCTTGATAGTCCGAAAGCGTGTGCAGTCTTGCATAACCTCACTTCATCAGCTAAATTATACAGTGTGCATGCAACTTTTTTTTACACCACTGACAGGTAACCTCATTTTGGTTGTTTGGCCTTCAATGTGCAGACGAAGTAGCTCACAAAGAGCCAAAAGTGAAGTCCTCAACATGCAAAAATTCTCTCGCCATTTTTCTGGAAGAACCGCCTCGCTTTCAAGGTTGTCCCACAAAGTGGGGGTTCGATCCAGTCTTCATCCAAAACAGACAACCTTGGCATTGGGATTTGGGTTGTGAGAGCATCTGTGTTGAATGTAGAAGCCAGTCCGAAGTTCACTCTGACGCCTCTGTCTTTCTAAATAGAGGGAAAGTAACTGCATATGTATATGTAAGTGTGTAAAAACTGCAGATAGTAACAGCAACAGTATTTCGTCTATATCCGTCATTGTAGAAAGTCATCTGATGTATACAATAACGTGGCGCACAGTGTGTTGTCAGAAAAGTGGGATGGCCCCTTCCTGTTCTAACATGGATGGACACCAGTGCACAAAGTAGGTCCACAGACACGGAAGAGACATGGATGAGTGGGTTTGGTGTGGAAGAACTTGACTGATTGTGAATGTGCATCATGAGGGGTATCTTTTCCCTATGGAAGCAAAATCAAGGCATTAAAAATGAAAAGAAGGAAATCGAGAAAAGCAAAGTAAGGAAAGGTCAACTGTTATAAAATGTAAAACAAAATCTGATTTGGCTATCAACTGTCATTGAACACAATGAAAAAGTGCCAGATGTGAAACTGTCAGAGAGGTTGAAGCAGCAACGTATAAACACTCTGAACCCAAGTTTCAACACTTATTTAAACTTTCTCAGTTACAAAGACAATTACATTATTTACAGTTATGCTTGTGTGTCTTGATGAGCTGCTTTGACCTCAACACCAAACAGGTTGAAAACAGTCTCAGGCTGTAAGCAGGTTAACAGGGGACCAGGTTAGAAAAAGACTGTTAGCGTGATAGAGGATAATGGCAGCAAAAGAGCAAATAAAATGAAGGTTTAAAAAAAGTAATTCTTTTTTTCTGTTTCTGCAACAAAACATGTTTCTGGTGAAATGTTGTTTAGTTCTCTTTAGTGTTACAAGTCGTTACAATTGTAGTTTTCAATGTTTCAAGATACACCAAATAAAACTCATTTAACTACAAAATTTTTGTAGATTGCAAAATGTTGGGAAATATAAGTGAAAACTGTGCGGACATGGACATCATGGACTGTTAATAAATGTTGCACATAAGTCATTACTGACTACATTGAAAGGAAGTGGGCCCATAGAGACGACTCATGCCCTTGCATGTCACAGCAGGTTTGGACTGTAGTCAGACTTCCTGTTATCAGTGTTTGTGTGACAGCAGCAGCACAGACGCTTCTACATCAGCTTGAACAAGAAGACAAACTGCTGCTGGTCTCTGGTTCTGTGTCACTGAAACTTTGTCTTATTTTGTCTGTAGAGGACAAGTTTGAGAGGAAGATGAAAGCTTTAAAGGATGCAGCTATCAGGAGGAAATGGCAGCCCCGTGTGGCTCATGCTTTCAGCCAATGGCAGTGCTGCATGAGGCAGAGCCTCCACCTGAACCAGCTGCTGTGTTCCCCTCTACCAGAACCTCAGTGTGCCCGGTAAACACCAGACCAATGATGTGCTCCACAGATGTTTAACGCACTTCATCAACTTTAACTGAGATTTTCTGCTTTGTCAGGCTTTACTGTGGACCTCTCCTTCATCGGCTGGCAGATGAAGACACGATTGAAGAAGTACAGAAAACACTGAGAGGAGAAAAGAAGAAATTATTTGATTATTTAAAAACCATTCTAAATCCACCAACTAGTGGGAAGGGGTCTTCAAGTGAGGAGCAATGCCAACAAGTGCAGAACACTGAGGAAGAGGAGAACTCAGATAAAGATTTTATAACCATTCAAGACAATTTACACGTTGTGGAAAAAACTCTGCTTATTGGCGACTCTGTACTCAGAGATGTGCAGCTAGAGACTCCAGGAACTGTGATCAATTGCATTCCAGGAGCAAGAGCAGGTGACATTGAAGCTTATCTGAAACTGCTGTTTCAGAATAAACGTAGATTTGGGAAGATTGTAATTCACGTCGGCAGTAATGACAGCAGGTTCAGTCAATCAGAGGTCACCAAAATTAGCATTGCATCAGTTTGTAACTTTGCCAAAACAATGTCAGACACTGTCGTTTTCTCTGGTCCCCTCCCCTATGAGACCAATGATGTCATCTATAGCCGCATGCTGTCGTTGAACCGCTGGCTGTCTGAATGGTGTTCAAAAAACAGTGTGAAATTCTTTGATAACTGGCAAACCTTCTGGGAAAACCCTGGTCTTATTGAGGAAGATGGCATCCATCCCACTTTGGATGGTGCAGCTCTCCTTTCTAGACGTCTAAATGAATTTATCCAGAATTCAGACCAGAAAGCAGAGTTAGGGTTTGTCGTCATAGAGGCTGTGACTCCATAACACCAAAGAGCCAAAACAGCTAAATGTGGTTTACTAAATATATTATTTTTACAGTAGAAGACACCAATGTCTTCCTGTCCTCCTCCCTCCTTTTATTTTTGAATAAATATGACGACATTTTTAAAACTTAAAGTAATGCAAAAATAAAATGCGATCCTACCTCAAAATTAAATACAGCAAGTAGAAAAGAACAAAATCAGTGAAATAAAGAGCTGTCAGTTTGGTTTGTTTTACTTTTTTTCAGTCGGTGGTTGAACTGCACTAAATCAAATTTAGCTTATGAGCAGCAGGAAGCTGAAAAAAGCAGGAACATGGATTCCAGTCAGGTGTTTAATGAGCAGCTGAGAGAGGAAAAGGAGGGACCAGTCAGTTTTTGTTAACACCACATAGTCGGCACAGGAAGTCATCCATAACTCACATGTGCAACAACCAATAAGAGCTCAGTCCATAAAATGTCCACATGCAGGAAACAGCTTGATGTTCACTAAAGGAAGAGAACCTCATCATTGCTTTAATGTGTCTCTAATAATAGCATTATTATTTATTTTTATTTGTTGTATCTACAATTTGACCATGCAGTGGTCCACAAATCTGGAATAATATTCAAAGCCATTAAAAAACGTTAATATCTTTCTCTTCAGCCGTATTCTAACACAACATTTGCATATCAAACTAACATATGTTTGATGTTGAACGCTTTATATCAAGTTTTCAAAACTTGTAATTGAGGTACTATTATTTCTATGTGCCACTGTCTTCATATGTTGGATTAGTATTATTTTTATGTTAGAATTTGTTGAATAACTTTAGAGCATTTAGTGATTTAGGTTAGTACGATGTACGTTGGGAAATATATATATATATATATATATATATATATATATATATATATATATATATATATATGGGTTTTTTTTTTAAATTGATGGTTTCCTCATGTCTCTAATGTCTAGCCTCCTCTAAGCATGAAACCAGTGTCAGTGCTGCATGCTTTAGGAGGTCTCTGCTCCTAAAATGAGGAAGAGAGAGGAGGCTGCAGGAGTTTTTACCTTCACAGAGCTGTGACACAGATGTGGTCACATTTTTCACTTAAAAAGTTGAATTTCAAAATAATCCAAATTAATGGAGTTTCAAAAGTTGCAGAAGGAGAAGAAGCGTGTCGTGCTAACATCAATTTACTTCACATTAAAACATTTACAGAAAAAACATTACACCTTACACCAGCTTCATTAGACACTTATTTTGGAAAGCCAGGCTAACTTGACTTATCCAAGTAGGTCAGGGGAGGAAGACAGGAAAAAAGCCATTCTGTGAGATTAATAATAATTTGTAATCAAATTCAGATGGGTGTATATGCACATGAATGAAAAAGGTGACTGAAGAAGAAACACTCAATGCATCATGGGAATCCCCAGCAGCATACACCCAGTGCTGCATAACTAAGTGAGGATTCAGGGTCACCTGATCAAGCCCTAACTATATGTGGTTTCTAACACACAACCAGTAAGTCAAACTTCCTTTTAGACTTTTCATGCTGTGCTAGACAAGTCTTTTTTTTTATATCACCTTTTGAAGAGTATTCTCATCTAGAAGCACTGTAAGTCTCTGTCGTATCTCTTAAGATTTTAGCACATTGATGGTAAAAATGTGTGTCTTACCCATTCAGCTGGTGCTGTGCCTTCTGGAGGATTTTTGTTTCTGGAGGCCTTTAACTGAAGAGCTCATTTGCAGACTTTTAGGAGTAATCCTGTTTTGTCTGCATCTGAGACTGAATCTCAAGTGGTGTCTGTAATCAGCCATCTTACGTTCTGTTTGCACATAATCCTGTTAACTCTGTGATTTCATGCTGTTTCTCTGGTGATTTTCTTTTGATCAGATCTCTGCTCTTTCATATTCAACAATCTGTACTCACACCAGCTCAAAATTCGAAGAGATTAAAAAATGAACCTGTTTACGAAATTCAGCTGTACAGACTTCAGTGTCACTCTTGGCCGCTAGTTGCGTTCACCTGTTTATTTCATTGATGAGCATGAAAACAGGTTGAGCACAGCTTGTGTTGCAGATTATGTTTCAGCTTGTGCTGCTGTTCTACAAGGTTAATGCAGTGTTTGTGTGTGTGTTTTATTAACACAGAAATGCATTAGATACCTTTGTGTGCATGTCATTTGTATCTCCATGCTTTAGCCCGTACCTCATCAAGTGCAGGTGACATGTTGTTAGGAATTTAATTAAGTGATTTATGAGTTTGTAAATCCTAATTTACAATCTAAGTAATAGATTGTTTTAAAAGAAAGTTTTCTATTTTGTTTTGGGTATCGTCAGAAAAAAAATAGCAGGATATAAAATGTTTGGAATAAAAAAATATATATATATAAATTATCATTCGAATGAGTTATTTTTCAGCTGCGTTATGGACAAATAATTTGAAAATATGATTTTGGAGCTTTTTTGTGCACTAATATCATCAAGGATTAATATTTTACGAGTCCACATTATACTTTTGTTCAACAGTTATTCAAGTTACTTAAATTCTTTATGGGCCCCATCATTTTTATTGCAGTTTAGCAAACATGTAAAAGATTTATGACACAGAAATCACATGTAACAATGTTACCGAGTTTACTGGACACATTAGCAGACAAAAAAGAAAATTTTATTTAAGATAAACACATTTTATTTTCTCTCTTTGTTTTTTGAATAAATTATCAAGACCTTTTGTCATGGCACTGCTTCTCAGTAGACAATAACCTCACGTAACACTGATGAAGCGCTAATGAATTCATACAAACCAGATATTGGGCTATTATCAATTGACTCAATAAGAAGACTTCCAACAGCAACAGGAGCTGATGTTCAAAAATCAATAAATACACACAACACAAAACGTTTGTGCAGGTACCATGTATTTAAATGAATATTTAAATGAAAAATAACAAGGAAAGAAAAGGAAAAAACGTAAAAAGTTCCTCCTGCTGCAGCAGTCCAATCCAAAACCGGTTTAAAGTGCACAAAGAACGCTAAAAAATCCTTTAGCTTAGAACAAGGGTTTTACAGTTTCAACAATACTTCCCATAAATAACAGTCAGTGCAATATCGAGAACACTGGTCCACACAGGAAAGATATTATCCATGAGAAATGTCCAAGCGCTATTGTCCATTGTTGTGGCAAATTTCTGTATTGTACTGTACTGATCACTGATTTTAATAATATCACTTTAATAATAGTAATATCAATTTGTCACTTAGTTATATGTGTCATTGTCCTGGGTCATCTGACCCAGTTTTCTTGTGTTTTTGTCATTTTGTATTGTGATTTATGTTTAAGCCCACTTTGTTAGTCTTGAGTTTATTCTGTAGTGGTTGTTCTGTTTAGCTTTTGATTATTAGATTCCCCCTTGTGTCTTTGCCCTCTGTGTGTCGGTGTTTATATTTGCTGTGAATTCTTGTGTCTTGCATTCCTCCTCGTGTTTCATTCTGCTCTCCCCTGCCTGTCATGTTATCCATGTTTCCCCAGTCATGTCTCTGTGTGTCTGTCTGCCTCTCTGTAAGTGTGTTCTTGTTACTTCCTGTTTTACTTTGGTAGGCTACTGTCTGTGTGCACCATGTTTGGTTTTGCTTCTCTTACTCTGAAGGTACCTCGTCTCATGTGTTATGTTTAGCTTTGCATCCTCTGTCTCGTTGTGTGTTACTTGTCCCAGCTGTGTGGAAAAAAACTAAGTCTGAAGACAGCTTCAACAGTGTGTGGTTGAAATATAGTAACACATCCACACCGCATGTTCTTGCTAGTGACGGTAAAGGTGTTGTAACGATAGAAATAATAATTTGTTAGATTACTTGTCACTGAAAAAAGTAACGCCGTTATTCCCATCACTGCCCAGCAACCATGGTGCAGAAGCCACCAAGAGCTGCAGCAACAAGCCTGCAAGCTCCGCCAGCAGACCGAGCCCCAGGCACAGAGACCCAAGATCCAAGGACCCTCCACACCTTATTGCATTTTCAAAATGGGCTCTTGTTACTTTTGGTTTAATACATTTGTGTCGAGTTATTCTTTCATCACTGTGAACCTCAAAACATCAAACCGATTTGAGCCTAAACAGAAACACATAAAAGAAAATCCTGTTTTTGTATTAACCACCAGGAGATGCCAAACAAAAAGGGACAAAACAGGGAAAGCTGTTTGCCAAATTAAAGTGGCCCGGCGTTTTTATTGATTTGTTTTTTGGCACAGCACTGGACAGACTGTAGGTGTTTGTAAGTTTGGCTGCGATACTTCAGCATCTAGCTAGCCCCACTGAAGACGAGATCAAATAAAGACAATAAACACATAAAAAGAGTAACTTTTTTAAGTGGCAGGTAGTTACAAATGCAATGTTTCTATCAGATCAACAAACATCAGCAATAACACAAACTGTGTTGCTAAAGGTCCAGTGGCTGTGTTTCACAGGCAGGTTAGATTTAAAGGTAAGGACTGCTCATTTAAAGCTTACATGTAAGTCCTCGTGTTTTTAAATCACACATTGGGTCTGTACATGTGACATTATGCTTTTTCATATTGTGAAACCTGCTGCTAAACAAACGGAGGTAAACTGTGTTAAAGGTTACATGAACATCCTCTGCAGGTTAGTGCAGGATAAACAGGTTAGTCTGCTGCACTGTGATGGATTTAAAGTAAAGAACAGTGTGTGACTGGTGCACAGTGTCTGTGGTTTCATGGTCAGAGGTAGGTTACATCAAGTGTAGCAGAGACTCATATGAATTTTAGCTGATGATCCTGAGATTCATTCACAAAATTCCTCCTTCATACCAGCTTTATAATGTCTAATATAAACACAGTATAAACAGTGTATATCAGGGGTATTCAACTCAAATTTAAAGTTGTCCAAAAAATATGTTTAATGATGATTTATAACAGTAGTGAACAGATTTCGAGGCTCACTTTCTTCCCCTCTTTTTATTATGGAGAGAAATTTGCCTCAAAAGTGTTGCAAATGCATACAATATAAGATAAGATAAGATAAGGCAGAGGTTCCCAAAGTGTGGGGCGCAGAGCCATTGCAGGGGGGGTGGGGGGGGGGGGGGTATGAAAAGAAAAGAAAAAAAAAGAACGCTTTGACACTGCTAGCATAATGGACAGGTTGTTGACGGGGCTCCCACACAAACGCAAAGCAGGAGATGAAGCATCGCCAAATATGTTTCCAAACCAACCTTTCAAGCCAAAGACTAGAAAATGTGGTGAAGCATATCTTCCCTTTGGCTTCACCTGCACAAGTGCCAAGGTAGGTCTCTGCGACAGAATTAGTTTTCCCTGCGTCTGGGCTCTCCAAATCACGGACAAACAGTATCCCACATTTTTTATTTTTAGTTCACAAACACTTCTTGTAACTATTCCTGACATTTTGGAGATGTTAGCTCTTTGTACAGTAAAGTTACAGTGGGATACAAATAATATCAGGCTGATCCTGCCACGATTTCTTCCCTCAGTTCAAATCACGGACAAACAGTATCCCACAGTTGTTTATGTTTTTTAACCCATTTTGCACAGAGAGGCATTTTTTGAAAAACGTATTGATAGCAATGTTGAACATTATTACACAGGAAAAAAACAACTACACGTAAAATAATCACACCGTGACGCCTCTGCCTTTCTAAATGGAGGGACAGTAACTGCGTGTCTGTATGTAAGCGTGTAAAAACTGAAGATAGTCAGATTAACAGTAACAGTATTTTGTCTCTATCTGCCATTCTGCAATTCAGGGGTCGGTAACCTTTCTGATGATGAGTGCCATCTAAAATTTCCTCAGAAGTCAATGTGGCATATAATTGCATTAGCAATAAATTTAACAACGCTCTATATTAACAGTTATACACACGATATAGAACAACTTTATAGAATTATATTTGTTCGCAGATGTTGGCAGCTATCAGCGAATAGTTATCAGCTATTTTGAAACAATAGCTGATAACAAAACAAAAAAAAGACACTTTTTATCCATAACAGCAAATGAACTGTACAACAGAAAATGCAAATGCTATTTATGGTCTCCTCACAACAATGATAAGAAAAATAAACTGGACCAATATGGCATGTTTGTTAATACAGAGACACACATGTTAATGTGATCTCTGGTCTCCCACTCAGAGACACAGGTCTCCGAGTATCCAGCATTCAGACGGCGACCTGAGGACACTCTTCATGTGAGAGAAAATCTGCTCACACGGATATGTAGAGTGTAGTTCTGTAAACTTTGACCCCCACAGACTGTAGAGTGTAGTTCTGTAAACTTTGACCCCCACAGACTCGAGCTTTTCAGTTCAATCAGCTGCATTTCGATGTCCTCTGTGTCCAGGCAGTTAATGCAAGACAAATCCAGCTGCTCATTAAAGATTTCTGGTTTGATCAGAAAATAAAACATTGGTCCATACACCTGAAAGTCCCAAAAACGCATTGTGAATTCTGTCTCGAGTCTACGGATGTATCCATGTATTTCTGCGGTGCTGATGCTGCACTGAGCGGACAGCTCCTGAAGCATTTGAAGTGTTGGAATGTGGAAATTTCAACATCACTTGAAAAACTGCCAGCTAGCAACGTCCCTCTCACCGGTAGGCTAAGTGATTTTTAGCCAATTACAAACTGAATCTGGTAGTTGGGGTTGTTAGCTAAGATACCTTCATTAAGAAGCGACACAACTAATGTGTCTATGTGAACTAATTTGCGATGTGCACCGCTGGCCTGGCCATTTATTTTTTAATGCACCTTCTCAGATTAATTCACTGCATGTCATGCCCAGGGCTGGACTGGGACAAAAAAATCGGGCTGGGCATTTTGACTAAAGACCAGCCCCCCAGGTATAATAGGAAAAGCCATAAAGGCTTTCAATGAAAACAAACGCTGTTGTGACAGTGATGTTCACTGTCTTGTTGGTATATGTATGATTTCTATACATTGCACATCAGATAATTTTTAAATATTTAAATATTTTAAATTTTAAATAAGAATAAGAAAGAAAAGTATTTATTTCTTTTAATATTAAATAAATTCTAACAACAGCTGATCAAGCTTAAACGTGCTGCTGTTGTTTAGCGCGACATCCGCTGGTTTCCTCTTTCTGGCGCAAAGTGGGCGATAAACAAACAAGAGAGAAAAGCCGATCAGCTGATCATTGATCAGTTTCATGATTGAATGAGAGGAGAAGAGGCAGCTGACAGCGTAAAGACAGAATAACTCAAGCTTTGTGTCTTTTTTCATTGTAGCTGAAGTACGGGACAAACTGTTCCTTTTCACCTCAATACGAAACGCGTAATATTTTCTCTGAATGCGGGACGATTCCGTTTTTTAGGGGAAGGTTGGCAACTCTACTAGAATAAAATAAAGTTCACTATCAGTAACATCATAGCATCCACCCAGCTGTATAGAAACTCCGTCATGCTAGCTAGCACGCAGTACAAGTTATTGTAACTGACTGTAAAAAGTCAGCACAACGAAAATAAACTGCACCTAAACTTGGTTTATATCTGACCCAGATAGACTGCAGGTCATAACTTCTTACCTGAAGTTCATTTCACCTGACACTCGGACCGGCGGCCACCTCGGGTCTCTCCTCCTCCTGCCTCACCTTTCCCTCATCCACCAGCCTCTGTGGAAGCTCCACCATAGTCACCACCAAACAACTGAGTTATTTTTACACATCGGCCAGCATCTGGCCAATCCACCACCTTTCATTGTTTATACTGTTACAAGGAAAGAAAAAAAAATCATCGGCCCATAAAAACAAAAAATCACCATCGGCCCACCGGGCAAATGCCCGGTATGCCCGATGGCCAGTCCAGCTATGGTCGTGCCATCAGTTAACCCTTCGAGGGCCAACTGTGGCACGCGTGCCCAGGGTTGCCGACCCCTGCTGTAGAGTCTTAGGCTACGTTCACACTGCAGGTCTTAATGCCCAGTTCCGATTTTTTGATCAAATCCAATTTTTTTGTCTGGTTGTTTACACTACAAATAAAATGTGACAGAAAACGCGCTCTAGTGTGAACGGTTTACGGCCCTCGAAGCGGCCCGCATGCGCAAAAGAGGACGTCACACACAACGCGCTCTGTTTATGGAAGTAAAAATGGCAGCTACAGAGCTAGTAGGTGTTGATGCAGCAGTCTATCAATTTCTGCACAGTCGTAATCAACAGAATTTGAAAAAATTAATTAGAGAAAGAAGGACACTGAGAAAAAAGAGAGCCCGTGCTGTAACAATGGTCTTGTTTGGAGCAGTGGCTGCTACCTCCGTGCAGAGGTATATATGGACACGGAGTTGGAACCAGGAGTGGTGGGATTGGGATGTGAGAGAAAACCTCAAAACCTCAGTTTCTGTCCATTGAGTCTCTCCGTCTCCAGTTTCTGCCGCCATGCTTTCTCGTTTGTCTTCTCCAGCGCTGATAATTGGTGTCTGTCTTGTGTCAGTGACGTAAAAGACGGATTTAATGCGACATGACCATTCAAACAGCACTGGCTTTCTAAAACATCAGATAAGTATCAGATTTAGTATCACATACGAAAGTGACCCAGATCGGATTTGTGCTGTTCAAACTGTCGTACCATGATCAAAAATGGGTCGCATAGGGTCCAAAAAGTTATATTTGATGCGTTTTCGCCTGCTGTGTGAACGTAGCCTTAAGCTCTATTACAGAGAGGGTGTATCAGGTGTAATGCAAGTCAGGTATGACTTCACAGCTTTAGTCACTGCACCTGTTACTAAACTGCTCTAAACATATGTGTGATTTTCCCCTCATGTTATGAATGTTAGCATTGCAGGAATTAATGAATTATCCAAATAATTTAGGTTCAGCTGTGGACAGAGGTGGACTTAGCTAAATAAATATTTACAGTAAAAGAAATATGTTATTTTATTCAGCAGGTGGAAAAAGCTGTACAAATAAGCTTCACATGATCATGAAGACACAGAGGAAGATCACATGGTCATCGCACCTGCAAGTAATTACTCACCTGAGGTTCATCATCCTGTTTGCCAGGAATTCTTACGGCCGTGGCTGTGAGCCCTTCATTGCTGGACTATTATGTAACACTTGTTAGTGTAAGTCTGGCCTTTTCGAGCACTTTTCTTCGTGCCCTGTCTTGAGACCTGTTCCCCAGAACCAGTACGTAAGTGGGGCAGTTTAAGTATGGCGTGTGTGCTAACACCTGCTGCTCTCCGGCAGCAGCACCATGCCCTCCCCTGTTTTAAATGCACTTTAGAACAACACGCAGCAACACTACACATGAGCGGGAGGAGGGAGGTATGGGGTCTTCACACACCCCCGTTCTCTGCCAGCCATCGGGGCGGGGGGCTGGGAGGAGGTGTTGGCTGACAGATTGGCCTCCCTGCTTCTGCGAGGCCTGGGGCGGTCTGCTTGCCTCCACCCCGGGGGGAAAGGGTCACATCTCTTGGGTCTGGGTGCCGTTTCCCCCTATGGGGGCGAGGGTACCTGGACCCGGGGTATAGAGTATGTTTGGGGAGTGTGATTGTGTGTACATGTGCATATATGTCTATTCCTACGTTGGATGAGTGCTGAGTGTTTGTATATGTGTGCATGAGGGTGGGAATGCATGTTTGTGTCTGTGTGTGCCTGTTTGTCTGTGTTTATATGTCAGGTCAGGTCTTAGACTCCACCTCCCTGGGAACACCCAGGCCCTCCAAAGTGTGGAGGCCTATCTCCCCTCACCACACTCCCTGCCGGTAACTGATGCACTCAGGGGTCGGTGCATTGGTGGTTCTTGGTGTCCGGGGCTGGGCGCTCAGGTATACACCAGCTCACTCCCGGTGGCTACTTGGCAGGGCCTGGTGCCTGTCGCTCGGTCAGGCCTCTTCCGGGGCAAAGGGGACCCCCCGGGCCTCCGGCCTCGGGGCCTGCAGCTCGGTTCACTCTGGCACAGCTGGCTGCCGGCAGAGCCGGCGGGCGCGCCAGTGCAGCCCCCTCTGGCTTCTGCTCCGTGGCTACTGGGTGACCCCTCGTCTGGGGATCTCCTCAGCCCTTCCCAGGAGGGTGGCACGGATGCCCCTCCGGTGGTACTCCTTGGGCTCTCGCACTCTGGGGTCCCTGGATGTCTGGAGCCTGGATCTCCTCCATGCCTGCTTCATGCCCTGGGGGACGGGGCTATGGCCCTCCACACCCTCTAGCAGACCGTTACATGGGGAAACCTTCTGTATACAAGCGCGCTGATCCACACGGGTGTGCACATGGGTGTTCACTGTTCGTAGACATAAACTACACCTTTCTTAGCTGCTACTTCAAAGCACATTGTGCGCTGTCTGTGCTGCACAACAACATTCAATATTTAGTATTTATTGCTGTTTACACTTAGCTAGATTAACATGATGGTGTTGTGTTTAGTATGTTGCTTTGGTTTTTTTTTTGCTTGTTTTCTATTCTTTTTCTCTCAACAGGTGATCCAGGAGATTTTTTTTTTCTCTTTGTCTTTGTAAGTGCCCTTTCTCACTGTCCCTTTTCCCTTCTGTTTTTCTTTTCCTTCCTCTCTTTCTTTCTCCCTTTCCTATCCCCCAATCATGTCTGTCTCATCTGTAACTACTGAAAATAAAATAAATAATAACAACAAAAGTTGATCAAATGGACCAATACGGCAATGCCATGATGATCCATTTGGCAAAATAAATCCATTTGGTATCCTTGTTGGTCTTCAGACAACAATTCTGACGGCTAAAGAACCAAATGGGACAGACAAAAAAAAAAAAAAAAAAAAAAAGTATGGCGTGTGTGAGGAGGACTTCTGTGTGCAGTGGTCCGATTAGCAGCAAGCGTGTGGAGCTGTGTGTGTGAGAGAAGACTCTGTTCCCCTGACCTTCCCTGTGGACCCCTGGACCCCCTCTCCCTCACTTGTATATAGAACACTTGGAGTTGTGTAAATAAAAGAACCGTTTATTGTGATTCACAGTCTGCGCTTGACTCCATCCTGCTCAGTCGTGACAGAGCAGCCTGCCAACATAAATAACCTCTACAGAGATTATAATTTACATATTTCAACTAGGTGAGACGCTCTTAGTAGATATGAACTTTATTCACAGATTACTTTAATTTTGCATTCATCTGTAAAGCCTGGATATTTAAAAAACTGAGTGACCTAGGCCCAAAACTTTAATGTACATATTTAGTATTACGTTTTGTTCCTGTTGAAGATCAGTTTCCACTTCGCTATAAATCTGAAAAAACATTTTTAGTTTTTTCCACTTTTAACTGTTGTTCCATTGTCACAACAATAAAATAATGTAAAATGACTGCCAGATATTGAAAGCTGAGGTTATTCTGAAAAACGGGGCAAAATAATTCACTTATAATCTGATTTTTTGCCCTTTTACAGCCAAAATTACCAGTCCAGGTGGCCTAAAAGATGCTTGCTCCTGCGTCTGGGGCAGTGGAGGACCCAGCAGTTATAGAGCTGCACGTTGGATCCTACAGAGCTTCTATGGACCATTTATAGGAAATGAGACGGGAATATATCAGGGCTTGACATACTGCCAAATGTTATCCGTACAGTCTTTTTTCCTAACAATAATGTAGATAGACAAGTTTCTTCTATATTCTTACATATTCATATCCTAGTTTCTTTTTTATACCTCATAGATTCAGAATACTTTATTATTTAGAGTGTACAGTCCAATGTGAAGTAAATCACTAAACTTTGTTCTGATGTGCACTAACTGATGTATGTTCTGAATGACAATGAAGTGGATATTCTATTCTATTCTATTCTATTCTATTCTATTCTAAATGAACAGAAGCTGCAACTATGTCTGAATGAGTGGATGAGGTGAATCATTGAATATTGATCCATCCAACCTGGTAATGGTGACAGCTGAGAGAGCTGCCCAGACCTCCCTCTTACCTTCAGATCCCCGAGGCCTCTTCCACCCTGGACCCTAGAATAAACCCTAAAGCTGCTGATAAAGAACAGAGTTCAGAAATATATGCAGTACAGTGACTGCAGTGTGGTAATTTTGTTTGAAATTAATTATTTAGAATTAACAGATAATAAAATGATAATAAAATGAGTACAATAATGATCTTGAAATTATTCATAATGAAATAAATTTGATATTTCAGGTCATTTCTTTAAGAAGTAATCATGTCTCATTAACTTAAAAATCTGCACTTACATTTGCTGCTTTGCTTTTCATTGTTTTACGTTCCTGCTTCCTCTGTGTCCTCCTGACTATGTCTTCATGTCTCTTTACATGACTGACAGTTACTCAGATCATTCATTAATAATATGTTTGAACCTTCAGCTGAACTCATCACATATGTTACGACCCGTCTAGGGCCAGACAATAACATGAGTGAGGCACTCGCTTCCCCCCAAGACCCAAGCAGCCACAGGAAACAAATCCGTTCGTTATAGTGTGATTTATTTACAAAGTGACAAATAAAAGAGGAACAACAAAACGGGAGTGTCAACACTTCAGGGTGAGCCAAGGCCAAAATAATAAACAAAACAAATATACACAAATCCCGCACCCCTGACCTTACCAAAACAAAGTCCAAAAATAAAGAGTCTGACCTCCTTAACTAGTTCAAAACAGGAGAAAACTGGTGATCAAAAGAAACGGCAGCTCACCCCTACCCACTCCACTTCCACAACTTTCAGACCACACTGCAGCCAACGACTGCCACAGGTACACTGCTGGGTCATGAGGAGAAACGCGAGGACCTCCCCCGCTGTAGCACGCCAGCCTCCTTTTAATGGGCGGGTCCTCCAGCTGGAACCAGTCACGTCGGGGCGGTGTATCCACGCACCAATCGGAGCAGGGCCCTGGCACAGCTGAATTTACATAAACAGATGTTACCTGCCCAGAACAAGTACATGAAAATGCAAGTTCGTAACACATATAACAGAAACAAATCTGTCTCAATAAAGATTCTGAGCTTTATTAAAATGATCACAGTGAGTTTGAGCTTCTCCATAGTTCAGTTTGAATTAGTTCTGTCTGTTGCTGTGTTGCAGCTTTCAGGATGATCATTAGTGAAAGTGACTTTAGTCACAAGAACCCAGAATAAAGGAGGAGTTACACTGGATCATGTCTGCATGTCACAGGAGCCCAGAGGCTAGAGTGAGAACCCCAAAGCAGATTTAAGTATGGGAGGCAATGGTAAAGTTTCAATGGATTTATTTCACAGGGACACAGGGAAAAACACTGGATCTCTCCTGGACCATGACATTGCAGCAAGAAGAGGAAAGATGAGAAACTGATCTCACTGAGAAAAAAATGATCATTTTACTTTAGAGGCTATTTATTCATCAAGTTATATTTTTAGCCAGCCTACATTAAGACCTGATGTGCTGAAGTCTGTGGGATAATCCGTTTGTAGTCCATTTACAGGAAGTTGTCATTTCTCCACACCAGACCCACATCAACAACACCAATAGTAACAACAACAGTATTTTTAACCATAATCTGAGGATAAAATGTCACTTTCCCCTGTCTGCATTAATCCTTTGTCATCACATTTAACATCCAAGGAAACAGAAAACAGAGAGAGGAGGGATTTTTTAAAAACTTTATCCACAGCCTCAGTCCTGTCTTTCTCTTTGTCACATCATCTGTTTCCACGTCTGTTGATCCTCCAAATAATCTTTAGTTGAGCTTAAAGAAGAACAAAGCCTTGTTTGTTTGATCTGAAGCACAGTTTCATATTTTGTTGTGTTTTTATATTAGACAGCACTCTTCTGTTTGTCCCAGCTGAGTGAGATCTACTTCCTGTCTGAAGGCTGCTCCAAATGATTCAATCAGCTCAGAGAAAAGCACAAAACCATAAAATATGGAGAATTTCTGCAGGAACGTTTCCTCTCTGAGGAGCGTCTTCACTTCCACAGGAGCTCATCTTCTTCCACATTTCCCTCAAACTCTGAGCTTCATTTACAGGCTCGTGGCTGAACTTCTGCTGCTCTCATCCTGCTTGACTCATTTTTAATGTTCTCAGCATGAAGGTTGATGGATGAGGAGGAACCTGAGCAGCTGCTGTCATCACAAACTGCCTAAGAACTAAAATACATGAAAAACTTGGGAGTGTTTTAATAAAATATGTTTATTGTACAACATGAAGAATATCAAAGCCTCTGAAAGAAGAAACAATAACAGCAACAAATAAACTCATCCACATCAATACAAAGATGTTTGGATATAATACAATTCTTTTTCTGAGGATCAAGACCCTCTTTATGCGTATACCCGACAGCTACAATGTCAGGTAAAAGAAATGACAAAAGGAAAAATATAGACTTAGACTACTATCTATGAACTGTTACAATAACAAAAAGCAAAATGACATATTTCAAAGGTGATCACATTTTACATTTTAACCTGTCAGTTATAGTAAAATATTCTTGCCGTTTGTCTGCTTACAGTCTTGGACATCATTTCTTAAGCAGTTTTCCAGCTCCTGTTATTTTCCCAAGCATGTATCGCAGTCCTGATCTGGTTCTTTCATCCACCCTGCTTCTCATCTCCTCCAATTTCTGGACCTTCTCTGTGTCTCCTTTCTCAATTATCTTCTCAATTAGAAAGTCCAAGTGGATATAAGTGGACACTGAATCAGCTTTCAGAGCGATCTGCTCCAGTTGGACAAAATGTTTGTAGGATTCATCCAGCCACTGATCAATTTCGGCTGTCAGTTGGTTTTTCTCCCTTTTAAGATTTTCTAAAAGACTTGACATGTTCTCACTTTCTGATTTATTCTTGTCAAACTTTTCCTTCATGTCCTCCATTGTCTTCTGAATTTTTCTGGTCTTGGTTACATATCTTCGTTTTTCTTTCACATGAACTGATACAGGACACTTCTTGGTACAAACAGTGCAGCGGCCATCTTTCATGACCTCACAGTGTTTAGGTTTCCATGTCACTGTGCATTCGGGATAGTGACAGTTCTCCTCACAGACTGTACAGCAGGTAGCTGCTTCATAAAAAACCAACAACCTCATCCCAGCATCAATATCTTCTTTAACTTTGTAGACCTCGTCAACTTCTACAGTGAACTTCTCATTCTTCGTCATCTCTTCTTTATATTTCTTCAGAGCTTCTTGAATCTGTCGGATTTCTGTCTTTTTCAGTTCATCCCGTTCAATTCTTTCTTTCACGTTTTGGATGGAGGCTGTCAGTCTGATTCTTTGTTTCATCACTTTCACAGTTTTCATCATATTTTGAGGTGCAGATTTCTCTAAAAAGGTTGTGAACTCTTTCATTCCTTTCTCTGTTATTTTCCACGCACATTTAAATAAAGACACATAATCCTCTGTTCTCTCTTCCTTCTGTTTGTTATCAAACAGGAAGTGAACGGGCTGATCTTTCTCATTTTTGGCACATTTAATTTTTGCAGCGTCAAGAGCTTTGAGAGCATTTTTAGGTGTTATACCATCTGAGTGTGTGATCAGAGCTATGATGTTTTTCTCCATGTCTTTTCCAAACAGACACATCACTGAGTCGAAGACGTATGTCTGTCGGTCACTCAGTCGATTAATGCTCGCCTTCATCACCAGATCCACTCCATGAACTTCATGAACTCTGTCATCTGATTTAAACAAGTCCATCAATCTGTGGCAGATTATATCATCATGTTCAGTCACTCTGGTGTCTCCATATCCAGGAGTATCGATGATGGTCAGAGAGTAGGGCAAAACCAAATATCTCGTACACGATCACATCTGGTGTCTGACTTTCTGCCTGATTATTCTCCTCCTCATCTACAATCTGAAACCAGACTTCATCCTCCCACTTCACTCCCATGCTGTAGTTGAACAGAGCATTGATCAGAGTAGATTTTCCTGCTCCTGTTTCACCCACAAGTAAGATGGTTTTATTTGGCTTGCTTGCATTTTTTTCACCAACAGTCATTTTTGTCAAAGATCCAAACTCCTCTTTCTTTGGTCTGAACTGATAAACAGCAGGAGATCCTGGCTGGATCTTAATACTTCTGCAGATAATATCCTTGTATTTGGGTGAGATGTTTCTGTATAAAAAAATATGTGATTATTATATTGCAGTAACCATAACAAAGAGAAGCTCAAAATACTAAAATATAACAGAAAAGGTAAATAGTTCTGTACAGATTAAGGTAAATAAAGGTCAATGGTCACTGTAAGATAAAAATGAAGTTTCCATCTGAGTTAGCAAGAAAACAGACACAAACATAAGTTTTCATTTTAGTAATGTTTATCAGTTATTGCTTATTTTTGTTTAATTACATTTTATTTAGTCCATGAGCTAAATAAATTATTAAATTAAACAGCAAATGTTAATATTTTCTTGTGTCTTTTACATGAGATCTATATTTTTTTTTCTTTGTTATTTCCTTGCTTTACAAAAACAAGATGTTTTTGTAAAGCAAGGCTTTTGGGTTTTGTCACACATTTGGTGTGTCCAAATTCATAGCGCGGCCCAGCCAATTCCAGTTTCCAACAATGGCAGCACCTATTTAGTTTTAATAAATTAAAAACATTACTCTTTCTGGGTGACAAAAGAAACTTTTAAGATATTTTAAGATGAGAATGTAGCTGTGTAAACGTAAAATATCTGGTTGATTTATCAAGACCTTACATATTTGCAAAAGTGCTCAAACATTTTCAGAGGCATCTGTTACCCACCAGCTCGATAGCTAGCCGGGGGTTCAAGGCTCAACAGAGCCTGCAAGAGCACCAGACTCCCGGCACATCGTTTTCAAACCCCCTGCGGTCTTTCGCTACTCAGGGTGAACATGATATATAATCACTTAGAAAACTTAAAAACGTTATTGTTTGGCTTTTTTCAGTGTTTTATTTGTTCCTCAGTAAATTGGTTTGGCTAAGATTAAAGTTATAGTTTTTACACAGCTGAATAAATGTCAAACAGAAAACTGATTAAACAGAAGTGTGAGATGGTTGAGAATTTACGCCAGTGTCCTGTTATATTTTAGATAGCAAGGAGCAGACGGCCGAGTTTATTAATGTCACGGCCGGCAGGATCGGCAAGGCGCTGAACAGCATCACTCCACTCCTAGCCCCCCTTCTCTCCTCTTTTTCCTCTCTCTCCCCCTCTCTCCCCTGTTTTGCCGGGGCGGAACTCATGGCGGGTTCACGCCCTTGGTCCACGCCTTCTCGGATTGTGCACACCTGGGCCTCATCAGACCAGCTGGTATTTCAGAAGGAGGAGATCAGCTGTTCAGCGCTGGATTGTTGTGAAGGCTTCTGTCAGTACACACCCAGCTCAAGTTTCCCGTGCCTCTGTCTCTGAGACTTAACGTGTTCCTTTGTTCCTAGATTCCCCGGACCCGTTCCCGTGTTTCCCCGTGTGGTGTGTGGAAGGAGTGACAGGTCGCTAGTGGAGAGGAGAGAGGCTGTTTGGAGCGCGAGTGTGGTTTCCCCGTTTTCCCTGGAGCCCTGGACCCCTGCCCCTCACGTCTTGTATATAGCACTAACCCCGCACTGTCTATACATACACTCGGTGAAGATTTGTAATAAACTATCTCTGTGTGAACGCTACCCAGGAGTCCTGCGAGTGGATCCTCTAAGCAGCTCGTGACAATTAAACTCCACCGAGACAGCTGGTGACGCAGATCTGAAGGCTAGACTGTCCTATTTCACAGCCTCGCACTTCCAACCTTCTTGGTATTCGGAGGACCCGGCCCACGTACACCGCGAAGACCAGGTCCTCCGAAGGATGCGGCCTAGGAATTGGGGCAGAGTCATTGTTCACTATGCTCCTTCATGAAGCCATCAAAATTAAACCTGTTCATTTATACAGAGCTCATAAGCTGTCATATTTTTATTTATTCAAACACAGAAATCTGTTAAAGGGTGAAGACTTTGCAGAAATGACAAAGAAAATTCAGTTGAACACATAAAAGTGATTTTGTTACTCACGTTCTCCCAGTGTGGCCTTGTGCATAGAGCTTTTCATATTGAGGTGGCTGTTCTCGAATCTCTGAATGACATTAAAACAAAATAGATTAACTTTAAACAGCTTCATTAATCTGAGATAAAGATGCCCATCCACCAAATCATCCATCCATCTGTCTATCCATTTTCTTCTGCTTATCTGGGGCTGAGTCACAGGCGCAGCAGCCTAAGAGGAGAAGCCCAAACCTGACTTTTCCCAGCCATTGCTTCCAGCTTATCTGGGAAAACACCAAGGTGTTTTCAGGTTGGCTGAAAAATGTAATCTCTCCAGTGTGTCCTGGGTCTGGTCCCGGGGCCTCGCCCATTGGGACATGACCAAAACACCTCACCCAGGAGACGTCCAAGGCTCCAACATGTTTTCACTCCCAAAGAGTAACATTTTATGCGAGGTGACAAATCGTCAGTATATTATGCCTCAGGAGTGAGAACGGCCTCGTCCAAGAGGCATCCTAGTCATATGCCCAAACCACCTCAACTGACTCCTTTCATGGATGCATGGTTGGATCGATTTGCATTCCAATTTAATTTATACAGTGCCAAATCACAACAACAGTCACCTCAAGGCCTTTTATCTTTTAAGGTAGACCCTACTATAATACAGCAGAGAGGTCTAGCAGCACAAGTACAGAGATGAGACCACTGTCAGAGGACATAAGAAGATTATTTGTAGCCTTCACTAAAGTTGTTTCTGTGCTGTGATGAGCTCTGAAACCTGACTGAAACCCTGACTCTGACTGAAAGAATTTTTGAGAAAGGAAAGGAAGGTTGGAGATTGGCCTATAATTAGCTGGGTCAAGAGACGGCTTTTTAAGTAAAGGTTTAACTACAGCCAGCTTGAAGGCCTGTGGTACATAGCTGATTATTAGAGATAGGTTGATCATATTTAAGATTGAAGCATTAATTAATGATAGGACTTCTTTGAGCAGTCTTGTGGGAATGGGTTATAAAAGACACACTGATGGTTTGGAGGAAGTAATTATTGAAGTTTGGCACAATAATATTTGGAACCTTTACTGAAAATCAGTCAGTAATTCACCAGTATGAAAAGGTTTTATGTAAAGCATTTCACATTTTTGTGTCATGTACTTGTCACATCTCTGGTGTGATCAGAGACATTACACATTGAGATTCAGATAAATGTATTTCAACTGTATGATGTTCAAATGTTGGCCTGTTGTCTGATTTACCAATCTGGCTGTATTAACTAAAATTATATAAAAGTTTATGAAAGCTCTACCATGCTGAAGTCTTATATTTTCACTTGGTACAGTTTTTGGTTTCTCTACCTGTTGTTATCTGTGATGAAGAAAAGTCTGGTGTTAACCCCATGCTGCGTTGTGGATCACAGGACATTTTCAGATAAGTGGATCCAAACTTGACTTGTTGAGAGATTTTGCTTGGCAGGTCACTATACTGCTGTAGGGCTGCAGGAGTTTTTCTGTAAGTTGTCATCAACAACACAAACTGATCAGGGGAATGTGTAAGACAGAGAAAATCATTAGAAACTTTTACTGCACTTTAAATGTGTCATTTACAACATGATCTCTGAACTAAGGTATGGAAGATTCCTGAAAGTCAGTGTTTCCCTCCAAAGAGTTCATCTGAAGAGAAAGTTTATTTTAAAAAAAATCACAGTAAAGGAAGATTTATTAATCCAACCTGCAATTTTAGGAGTCTCTTTCTTACTGAGTCGTATAAGAAGTATCTTATCATCACTGTGAGGATGAAAGACAATCAGTGGACTTTAGCAAAGGTCCACTGTATAGAACCCTCTGTTCTTTTTACACCACCATTAAAGGTAAATATAAGTACATATGTACATATCTATAGAGCACTTGATCACTTTTGTTAACTTTAGAAATATCTTTGCTAGCAGTCTTTCTGCTATGCAAAGTCCGGGCAAGTCCTGAGCACACAGCTACAGTGGCTTGCAAAAGTATTCGGCCCCCTTGAACTTTTCCACATTTTGTCACATTACAGCCACAAACATGAATCAATTTTATTGGAATTCCACGTGAAAGACCAATACAAAGTGGTGTACACGTGAGAAGTGGAACGAAAATCATACATGATTCCAAACATTTTTTACAAATAAATAACTGCAAAGTGGGGTGTGCGTAATTATTCAGCCCCCTGAGTCAATACTTTATTTTTAAGGTCCAAAGGGGGCTGAATAATTACGCACACCCCACTTTGCAGTTATTTATTTATAAAAAAAATTGTTTAGAATCATGTATGATTTTCGTTCCACTTCTCACGTGTACACCACTTTGTATTGGTCTTTCACGTGGAATTCCAATAAAATTGATTCATGTTTGTGGCTGTAATGTGACAAAAATGTGGGAAAGTTCAAGGGGGCCGAATACTTTTGCAAGCCACTGTAAATGTCTGCCATCTATAATCCAGTTTTGAGATCCCTTCCCAGACGCCTTAACACCCACTCACACCCTGGGCCATCTGACCTCAGGAAATCACATGATAGGGTGGGGCCAGGTTTCACAATGAGCTCCACAATGAGGTCCTTTGTCCCTCTTTGGGGGGATACTCCCACTGGGTTTAAATTTGGGACTCTCCACCATTTGACCCTTAGAACTGAAGAAGCTTCTCGGATGAGAGGTGAAATGTCTTCAAGCAACTTAAAGAAGTCAAGATGCTTTTCTTTCCAAGCTCCTTAGACTACGATGACCTGGATGACTGAGAACCTTTACAGACATGCTCCAACACAGTATGTACCACCAGCACATAGAAAAACTGACTGACATCCAGAAATCTTATCAGTGGCTGCACAAAGCTAGACTGAAAGACAGCACAGAGGCACTAATCATGGAACAAGTTCTAAGCACAATTCTAATGAACTGTGCTTAGAGGCTGGAGTCTACCACACCTGACACAACCCCAGGTGCAGGCTGTGTAAAGATGCTTCTGACACAATCCAGCATATAGCAGCAGGGTGCAAGATGCTAGAAGGCAGGGCATACATGCAATGCCATAACCAAGTGGCCAGCATAGTATACATCTGTGCCAAGTATGGCCTGGAAGTCCTAAAGTCAAAATGGGTGGTGGAGAATGACCGAGCTAAGATCCTGTGGGACTTCCAGATACGGACGGACAAAATGGTGGTGGCTAACCAACCGGACACAGTGGTGGTAAACAAACATAAGAAGACGGCCGTAGTGATCGATGTAGCGGTTCCGAATGACAGCAATATCAGGAAGAAGGAACACGAGAAGCTAGAGAAATACCAAGGGCTCAGAGAAGAGCTGAAGAAGATGTGGATGGTGAAGGTAACAGTGGTCCCAGTGGTAATTGGAGCACTAGGGTGTGGTGACTCCCAAGCTAGGCGAGTGGCTCCAGCAGATCCCAGGAACAATATCCGAATCTCTGTCCAGAAGAGCGCAGTCCCAGGAACAAAAAAGCTACTAGGCAGGACCCTCAAGCTCACAGGCCTCTGGTAGGGGCAAGAGGGCTTTTTTAAAAATATATAAATAGATAGATAGATATAGATATATTTAGAGAAAGACCAATAAAGAGAGAGAGAGAGAGAGTGCAAGAGTGCAACAGCTATTTATGAATCCCCTTTGCTTGTTAGAATTTAGATTAAAATAAAGTTTGTAAAATTTTCTTTTTTTTTTCTTGATGAAAGAATTAACTTCTTTAATCAGTTCTTCAGATTTTTTTACACAAGTATCTGTGCTAAGTTAAGAATGTCTGTCTTACTGCTGCCTCTGCCTGTCTTCTAAGAAACACGATGCTTTCGCATAACCACAGGATGTTTGCTGCTGCCTGTGTTCTGCCTCTCTGCTGCAGTTAACTCATGTGACAGTTTCTTTCACTTCCTGTATTCACTGAGCTGCCACCAAGGTTTTGATTTTTAATTCATCTTTTTAAAGATAATTTAACACATTTCTAAATTGTTTTCTTAATTTATTTGGTGTGTTTAGCATACCCGTTGAACTGAGGCCTCCACCGTCTCCACTTAGTGCTGTTTATCTATAACCTCCCCGATCTCCTCCCATGCTCAGCTAAACATATCCTTTCTCCTTCTATCCTGCGTGCCTTTCCTGCCTCTCTCTTCTACCTAAACAGTTTGATATCATAAGCTGATTCTCACCTGTTGATTTGCAGAAGCCAAAAATTAGGCTGAGTAGCTTTGAGGCTTCACTCTTGTCTGCAGCTGCAGCTCAGACTTCCTTATTCAGTCCCACCCTTAACTGTTTTCAGTCATCACATGGTCTCAGTGACTCCTTTTTTGTAAACTATGAACCACTCAGATATCAGAAGTAAGCATTTGGGAGCGGTGTGAAACCAACAGAACGTGTTGCTGTATTAAAGGGAGAATAATTTCCTGGAGTCAGGTGAGTTGAGGAGAACACTGTATTATCACATAGACAATAATACTGTAACATAGACACAACAACTACAGCCAGCAAAACAATTTACAACCTAAATGATCTGACACAGATAATCCATGTTAAATGTCTCCACACAGGTATGGTGTCAGTGTCCTAAAATCTCAAGTCAAGAGTCAGAAGTTTAAGTCCAGTCCAGCTCACTTCTTCTTGGAGAAGAAGAAGAAGAAAGGGATGGTCCTACCATACCGTGGATCTTCAAAAGAGCAAAAGATGATCTTTGTAGCAGATGAATTTTAGAGGTCTGGGACGGCTCGCCATCTCTTTGTGGAGCAGAGTTTGCAACATCATAAGTCCATTAATAACCACCAATGGAGTGGAAGAAAAATAACCCAGTCTTTATGACAATAAAAGCCCTTATTGTATACAGCTTTGGAATTCAACTCTCACATACTTGTGTATCAAGTATGTTTATGTTTAACATACAAATGTGGCCATATTTCTCTTTATGTAAATTGCTAACATACCATTAAACTGATACAATAGTACAAGTCTGCATTGAAAAACACCTAACAGATGTCTTTTTTTTTTTTTTTATTGTAGTTGTTGTTCTTCAAAATGAAAGAAATGGTATGTTTTAACCATGGCTTACAAATTCTGATCATCTTTAACCAGTAAGTTATCAAATTTTGGAACTCAATTTACAATAAGTTTAAATCAGCATTTATCATGAAAATACATTTTTAAAATACAAAACCATATTTGCATCTTTGAATTAAGCTCTGAAACAATTTTTTTAACAACTTGTATAATACTCTTTATACAGCTACCAGACTCCAATCACATTTTGTGCTTTGCCTGCAGCAGCAGTAAGCTTTGCAGGTAATCAAGTAAGTGGCAGAAAAAAAATGGGCATAAAGGCTTAGGTGGGACTATCACACGTTTGACTTAAACATAAAACATATTCTTACAATATTAATAAAAACAACTAAATTCTTCAAAATGCCATTTTGAAAACTTCATTAGTGCCTGCTTTACACACCTACATACCAATATTTGGGAAGCGGGTATCACGCTCGTGTCATCAGCTAGCAATGCTAACTTTCACTGCACTCACCAAGACAGTCGAAAGTACTATAACTCTGGTAGAAACAACCTCCAGCCTTCTTGATGATTCCTTTCTGTTCCTCCTGAACCAAATCCCATTTACAGGCTTTACTTTTTTAATATTATCTGTCTCTACTTCTGCTTAAGTGACAAATGACTCTAGTTTTTTTTTTTTTTTTTTTTTTGCCTCTGGTTATGAACCTAAAAATGTGAAAATAAACACACTGCAGTGATTTGCAGTTATTCGAAGCTCATAAGTCAAGATATGAAATGAAATCTTTTGTAAATGTGTTTCTCTTCAGTGCAATGCTTCCTCCTCACATAGTCTCCAACAATATCAGGTTTTCTCACAATAATCAGAAGACAGTCTGAGGTAATGATTCTGTCTAATTTATCACAAACACTGTTTTCACTCTGTCATTTAAAAGTATGGGTGAATGCTCTGACGGGTCAAGAATCAATTAATTGTTTCACAGAAAGCCAGTGCACCTGAGTTTGGACTGTTTTTAATCACAAAAGGAGAAAATTGACTGAATACACAGAGTTACAGTGATCCATCTGAGAGCTGGTAAACTCATGGATCACTGTTTCTAAGTCTTTAGAAACAACTTCTATTTAGTGATGACTCTCAATAAAACATATTTGATTTTGCTTAAAATAAAATAAAATAAAATGAAATAAAACTGAAAACCACAACACAAAGATGAAAAAACTGAAACCAAAAGAGTAACATAGGTATGCTAGATTAGTCAGAACAGGTGTAACTGGTTCTGTCAGTGTGGGCGTGTACCTTTATGATGTTCTAGTAGGTGTGTGTAAATATCTGTAGACACAGAGGCATTAGCACAATAGCCACGGCTCACCTTCACCACAGGAATCATGGAGGTTTCAACGTTAAAGAAAATGATAGATGATTTGTTTCTCTGCGAAGAGGTTAAAGTAGAAAAAACAAGTATTATCATTGATGGTGCAGCTCTGTACTATTGTTTGTATTATACGTCTCATCCAAAGCTGGACCAGCGCTGTGGAGGAGATTATCCTAGATTCAAAGATGAGGTCTGTAACTTCTTAAAGACTCTGCAGGACTGTGAAGTCACTCCGTACGTCATCTTGGATGGAGGCTCGGGGCCTGAGAAGCGTGAACATCTTTTGTCTCGTCTAAATAATAAACTGAAAAAAGCAAAGACAGTAGCAGAGAGTGAGCCTGACATTGTACCAAAAGGATGTAACGTCTTACCACCTCTGGTCAAAGATGTCTTCATAGAAATCTTGAAGGAGAAAGGCATAGAGTTTAAACAGTGTTTAGGAGAGGCAGACCCTGAGATTTTTTCTGCTGCAAATCAGAAACAATGTGCTGTGCTGTCCATTGACAAGGATTTTTATATCTATGATGTGCACAAAGGTTTCCTTAATCTTGACAACTTTGAGTGGAAAAGCAAAGAGGATGGCAAAATTCCTGCTAAGCTCTACACACGTTCAAAGTTTTGTGAGCATTTCAAATTGGACCCTGCTCTCATGCCAGTCTTTGCTTCAATAGCAGGAAATGATTATTCAAGATTAGAAGATAAAGGTAGTTTTGCAAGAGAATCATCTTCACCTGGTGTGTACAGCATTAAAAGACTGGATGGTATGCTCAGCTTTTTAAGTAACGTGAATCTGGACGGTTTGAACGACTCACAGAAGAGAGAACGTGCTCTGAGTAAAGCTTTAAATCATGTTGGTAAAAAAGAGAACAAAACATTCAAACTCGCCATTCAAAAATATGTTCAACCAGAAAAACCAAGTTCTACATTGCCATCATTGGTGCATAAAAAAGTTGAGAGTGGAGAACTCACCACTTTCGTCATAAATGTTGTGGATCAGAAGACTATTCTGCTGACACCACTTGTGGAGGACTTTTCACAGCGCAGTAGTTACACAGCTGCTTACCGCATCAGGCAGTACTTCTATGGACTGTTAACAGGAGGTCAGATGTGCACAGAATATGACAGGGATGGAAAAGAGATCAAAGACAAGCGAGTCCCATCCATACTCCTCAGCAGTGATGAACAGAAACAACTGGGACTACAGCACCTGCATAAGGTACTGAGGTTAATCATTAAATATGTGTTTAATTACTCTGACAGGTCATAGACGTGTTTCTGTGGTACATGTGAGCATCTTGTCTGTGTGGTACCTCTCTGTGCAGGCTCCTGAGGGTTTGCGTCGCAGGGTGTTTGAAGAAGCTCTGCAGGTTCAGACTTCAGCCTTAGAAAACATCCCCGACCAGCTGAAGCTGCCAGTCTGTGTGACTGTTTTCTGGTTCAAGAGGCTACAACACCACCCAAAACCTGAAACTGTCCACTGCCTCCACGCCCTCCTGCTGGGGTTTGTGTTTGACCCCAATAGTCCAGGTAAGTCTTACTGGGTAATATGGTGGATATCTAAAACGAGATGCATAGCTACAGATCACTTTATTAGGAACACCTGTGACAGCTCTGAAACTTCTACAGTTTCAGCTCCATAAATTTGATTATTCTGTTTATTATTCACAGTCACCTGTCAGCAGATTAGTCTCAATGAAAGCAGTAATCAGATTTCCTATAGTCAGAGTTCCTGTAGTCAGTGTTTGTGCGACAGCAGCAGCACTGATGCTTCCACATCAGCCTGAACAAGAAGACAAACTGCTGCTGGTCTCTGGTTCTGTGTCACTGAAACTTTGTCTTATGTTGTCTGTAGAGGACGAGTTTGAGAGGAAGATGAAAGCTTTAAAGGATGAATGTGTAAGTAACTGGCAGCCCCGTGTGGCTCATGCTTTTAGCCAATGGCAGTGCTGCATGAGGCAGAGCCTCCACCTGAACCAGCTGCTGTGTTCCCCTCTACCAGAACCTCAGTGTGCCCGGTAAACACCAGACCAGTGATGTGCTCCACAGATGTTTAACACACTTCATCAACTTTAACTCAGATTTTCTGCTTTGTCAGGCTTTACTGTGGACCTCTCCTTCATCGGCTGGCAGATGAAGACATGATTGAAGAACTACAGAAAACACTGAGAGGAGAAAAGAAGGAATTATATGAGAACCTAAAGACTGCTTGTCATTGCGGGGGGGTATGAAAAGGGAATAAAAACAAAACAAAACAAGGCTTGCTACACAGAAACGCAAAGCAGGAGATGATGCATAGCTGAATATGTTTCCAAACCAACTTCATTCAAAGCCAAAGACTAGAAAATATGGTGAAGCATATCTTCCCTTTGGTTTCACCTGCACAAGTGCCGAGGTAGGTCTCCTCTGCAGAATTGGTTTTCCCTTCGTTAGGAGCACACGCTGGGCTGTCCAAATCACGGACAAACAGTATCCCACATACCTTTGACGTTGCGTGACTAACTCTGTATTCCTCGTCCACACGTAAACGCAAAAAAGGAGTTTAAAAAATCTCCGTTTTCGGTGATTCTAAACGCCATTTACGTGTGGACGAAACAGCTGCGTTTTCGAAAATACCCGTGTAGGTGTGGACGTAGCGTAACAGAGTTAGTAGTTTATTTTATTACTACCTGTAATTTATTGCAGATTACTTGTATTTGCTTAATTGTTTACTAAATGTTTGAGGTGTGTGAAATAAACCGCAATGGAGCAAAATATGGGTGTGTGTGGTTGGAGGATGTGTGTGTGTGTGTGTGTGTGTGCATGTGTGTGTGCGCGCGGGGGGGGGACAAAGGCCCCCCTTTGTTTCACAAGAAACAAAGGGGGGCCTAGCAAAAAAAGTTTGAGAACCACTGGTATAAACTAAACTCAAGAAAAAGTAAAAAAAAATTGTTTAAGACAGTAAAAAGTAGCTCTTTGAACAAGTGATTCTTGTTCCCACGCTGCACGGCTACACCTGATCTTAGGGTTCCTCCACCTACCAAATCTCACTTTAACCCCTGCTGATAAACGATCTCAGGCTATTGTGTCCAAGCAACATCGCGAATTTAAGGTCCTGAGTGCAGAAACAAAGTAAAGAAAAATAAGATGTGTAAGTACAGTATATATGGCGTATATGTTTTATATACAAAATCAGTCACTGTGTATTAGTGAAATCTAGTGGAAATTTAAAGACACTATACAGAATAGTAGCAGACAAATACAAAACAATGACATATGCAGTGTTAAACAAGTAATTATTAGAGTCATTAATGAAGCCAAATTAAAGAAAAAAATTAAAACCGTAACCAGACCTGTGAAACACACCATTCAAACATATAAAAGCACAAGGCATGAACCAGTAAACATTATGTCCCGACTGATTATAATCTTTTTTTATTTACTGTTGTATTCATGTGTCCACAGCATCACTCAGCTGGAATGAAAGAAGGTTATGAGGCTGCATGTGTATTTGCATTATGGATGAATAATTAATGTGGTTTTATTGTTTTGTATGATTATTTTCAGAATGAAAAACTAACCGTTTACTTAAACACTCAAAGCATTTTATCACTGCACGCCTCATTCAGCCAGGCTCTGCTCTCTCGTCTTCAGCTTGTACAGAATGCTGCAGCCCGACTCTTGACAGGCACACGTAAACGCAATCATATTTCCCCAGTCATGGCTCGTTCACACTGGCTTCCAGTACGTTCTAGAATTGATTTTAAGATTTTATTGCTTGTTTTTAAGTCTCTAAATGGATTAGCTCCCTCGTGCCTCTCTGATCTGTTAACTAAAAATACTCCAAACAGAACTCTTAGGTTAGCTGATCAGTTGCTTCTGACTGTTCCTAGAAGCAGACTAAAACACAGCGGGGACCGGGCCTTTGTGATTGCTGCTCCTAAACTTTGGAACAGTTTGCCTCTTCAAATTAGTTTTAACTTAAAATTCACACACTCATCCTCCAGTAGGTGCACTGGGAGGAACTCAGGTTTCAGTATTTCACCCAAGGACACTAAAACACACAGAGTAGAGCAACCGGGGATCAAACCATGACTTTTGGATTGGTAAATGACTTCCTCTACCTTCTGAGCCACAGCCACCTGTACAGCAAATGTACATCTGCACATATGAACAGGATGTGTTTAGTCTGCAATAGCTGATTTTTCTTTCCTCAGAGAAACAGACAAGAATCAGTGAGGAGGGTGGAGGATTAGGTGAGACTTTGGGTCATGTGATTTAACAGAAACTCTGAAACAGGTGCAAGCAGTTTTGTCTTTTCAGACCTGAACACTCAAAGGCTTCCACAGATCAGGGTGAACAGGTTGAAGCTGTTCTTTTGAGCACACAGTCACCTGGATACCTGACCTCACTGCTTAAACAATAGCAAAGCCGTAGGTTAATGTGTTTATGGCATCAGAGGTTTAAACTTTGTTGTTAGAGGGCAGCACAACACAACAATTAATCTATTAGTTTTTGTTTCTGGACTTGAATTTCCCTCCTTATTTTCAGTATGTTTTAAACACACCTCTGACTTTTTCACATTTTGCCATGTGTTGAGCTAGAAAATGTATAAAACTCAAATACAACATATGGCTGCAAGCTTCATCCAGAAAAACTCCCTTTTAACAGGAAGAAACCTCCAGCAGAGCCAGGCTCAGGGAGGGGTGACCATCAGCCGTGACCAGCTGGGATGAGAAAAGGAAGACAAGACAAAGACATGCTGTGGAAGAGAGCCAGAGATGTATAATAAGTAACGATTAAATGCAGAGACATCTAATAAAAGATAGTAAGTAAGAAAGATGACTGAAGAAGAAATACTCAATGCATCATGGGAATCCCCCAGCAGTCTACACCTATTGCAGCATAGCTAAGGGAGGATTCAGGGTCACCTGATCCAGCCCTAACTATATGCTTTTGCAAAAGAAAAGTTTTAAGCCTAATCTTAAAAGTAGAGATACTGGCTGTGTCCAAATTCAGGAGAAGGGTGCTTCAAAATGCTGCATTTGTAGGCAATGACGTAACAGCGATGCGATGAAGGCTGTCCAAATTTGAAGTGTCCTCCAAATGTGGTGACAAATGCGTCTGACTTTTGCCCACATTTCAAGGATGGGTCGGGTGTATCCTTCGTGTCCTACCATATCCCAGAATTCATTGTGGGCCATACAGGAGATTTCTTCTGATAACGATGGCGGTCGAAGCGGGAGTTAATGCAGGAGAGGAATACACTTTTAAATGTAAGTATATGAAAATCTGATGTTACAAAAACTTAATTGTTGTAACGGTTGTGTTGTTAGTCTTTGGGCATTTACTTATGGTTATTTTTTAATTAAAATAATCTTCGTAAAGAGATGCTGAGGAGAGGAGAGAGCAGGGAGAGGATGGACAGACTGTTTTTTACTTCTTGAAAGATCAGTTCCAAAAGCAGAAATGTGTTTATTTGAATATATTTGTTACGTTGTTAGTAAACTCTGAAAATTCTAACGGATAGCTGGTGCTTATAATACAGTTGAATAACTATTAAAAAACAGATGATGTAATATTTCTGTACAGGTTGCAGTCGTTATGATGAACATGCTGTTGCAAACTCTGCTCCTCTCGGTGGAAATGCGCCTTCTCTTTCCTCTTTGTATAAAAACATTAAAAGTCAGTTTAATCTCAAAATTCACTGTTAAAAAATTCAAATCACACCAGATAATAAAGAAAAGTGAATAGTTCAGTCTTGGTTCATGTACCAGTGAGACATTAAACTTCAGTAAAACTATGCAGTTACGTAACTTTAATCTGAGCCAAACCGATTTGCTCAGTTGTAAATAAAACAGCGACCTGACAGACAGAACCTGAATGAATTAAGTCCAGTGTTTAACCACTGAGAGCTAAAACTCAGGTGAGGTTTCAAAGCTGTGTGCCGGTGATTAGCTAAAAACAATAAAATAAGACAGATAAGAGAGAGCAGTAGACGGCATGCCAAACACACAGGCGCAATCATGTTTAGCAAGCAAACTCTCAAGCAAATGGTTGTTAACTTCAGGAAGAGCTCAATGACCCACACCCCACTGCACATCAACGGATCTGCTGTTGATGGTCAACAGTGTGAAGTTCCTGGGTGTGCAAATATCAGATGACCTCTCCTGGAACCTGAACACCACCACCATCATGAGCAAAGCCCAACAACGTCTTCACTTTCTTAGAAAACTGAAGAAGGCCAGTCTCCCTCCTGCCATCTTCACATCATTTTACCAGGCAAGCTTTGAGAGCGTCCTCTGCTGCTACATCACTATCTGGTACGGGAACTGCACTTTTGCTGAAAAGAAGTCTCTGCAGCAGATAGTGAGGACACAGAGATGATCATTGGAGGCCCTCTCCCACCCATCTCCCAACTCTACGACAGACACATCATCCGACGTGCGAACAGCATAGTGAAGGACACTTTCCACCCCTCACATGCACTGTTCTCCCTCCTTCCATCTGGCAGACGGTTTTGCAGCATCAAAACCGTAACGACCAGACACTGTAAGAGCTTTTCCCCTCAAGCAGTCAGAGCCATCAACTTACTACCACCAAAGGACTGATATACACATACACTTTTACAAACACCGTACAATACTCACCAAAAGACTCAAAAACAACACAAACATCCACAAATCCTCTGCAAACTGGACCTGGGAACAATATGCTTATTTGCACACTCAGTCACATGGTTACTGAACACATCTACATAATGCTATATTTGCACATTTTGGATCTTGCACATGCCTTCGTCCTGTCTTGTCTACAATATCCTGACTCATTATTTGAACCTGGTATTCAATACCTACTGCACAATCCACTTCGTATTGTCTCTGTCCTGTCTTTGTGTATTGTACACAGATATAGTTAGTAATAGTACCTTTTTTTTAGCTCTTAATTTTTTACCCAAATTTAGCGAGTTATTATTTATTTGTAATTTCTAGTTTTATATCTGGAGATATATTTTTTATATTCTTATAAATGAACCATGGGGGGCTTGGGGTGAAACAGTATTTTGGTACGCTGTATACTGTGTATATTGTTGTACTCACAATAAAGACCTTGAATCTTGAACCTTGATATGCTGTGCAGACAGTGTAGACCCTCTAAACTAAGTTTGTGGGATATGATCTTTCAAGAAATGCAGACCAATCTGTTGTTGTTTGTATTTACTTACACAGCAAGTCTTGTAGAATTAACTGGGGTCATCATCAGCAGCATAGAGCAGTCATATCTTAAGTCTAATAACAGAAGACAGGAAAAGATCAGTAAAGAAACAACTTCCCCAAACCAAAGCACAAATGATACAAGAAGTAAAACAGGCTGATCTGAAGTATGATTAAAGTTTAGCCTGATTAATATAAATGTGACTGACAATTACTAATATATTGGAAAACCAAAATACTTACCACTGAGTTGATGTCTTTCTGTCCAACATCTCCTTTTCTAGACTTGTACGGGTTTGATGTAATGGCAGGAGTGCTGGTCCCGAGTCTCAAAGACAGTAAGAAGCAAGCAGAGGGAGAAAAAACAGAAAATTATTTAGAAGCTGATTTGATCCTTAATGGCTGTGCAGCCATTATAACTTACAACACAGAAGGTCAATGCAGACCTCAGGCAAACAAATTAGACTAACACATATAAGAAGAATATATATGACACCTTTTGGGGGGAGGGGGGGGAGGGGGTCAGGGGAGGGGTGGGGGTTTTGCCTGGGGGGATTGCCCCCCACACCCCCTTTGCCGAGCTTAAAAAACTGACATCTTGTGTACGTACGAGCACGCGCGCATGCACTCTCATGCTCGCGCTTTCACTCTTCCAAAAAGGGGCACTTCCTGTGGTCCACTGCGCATGCTCTGTCTCCTCCTAGCGGGTGTGCGTTTTAATTAGGTTCATCAGCCGCTGTAGGCATTTTGGCTTTTCATGGTAAATTTATACAAACAGGAAAGACTTTGTCTTTTTATCCTGACACTATAGAAAGACTTTTGTTGTCAGACAATCGAGCTGAAACGGCAAATTGTGTGTGTGTGTGTGTGTGTGTGTGTGTGTTTGATTTATAAGCAGATTTTCTACAGTTAGTTAAACGACTCCCCAACCTTGTTGCATTGTTTCTATCAACTCATTGTTGGCTGTTTCAGACTTTAAGACGCCGTTTATCTCAAGAAATGGTGAATAAGGAGGTGGAGAGAGAACCAAACTTTATCCCTTTCATTAAATAATTGCATCTCCCACAAAAACCTAACAACAGCGCCGTCAGTTCGCATTAATTTTCAGTTAAAATTTAAAATAATTAAAACAAAAATACGCGAGGTCTTTCCCAGACCTTTAAAACACAGGTGTGCAACGCATTATTTAATTAGTGTTTATCAGCCGATGCGCGCATTTTAGTTTTCAGTGTGAATATATACAAACAGGAGCTACTTTTGCAATAGTGCTTTTTTACACACTCTAACAGAAACGGCTGATTTTGTGTGTTTTAGAAGCATATATTCCCTAATTTGCGCTGCAGCGCCGAGCATTGTCACACTGTTTCTAAAGAATAAAAAAAAAAGGCGTGCAACGCATTATTTAATTAGTGTTTATCAGCCGATGCGCGCATTTTAGTTTTCAGTGTGAATATATACAAACAGGAGTTACTTTTTTGCAATAGTGCTTTTTTACACACTCTAACAGAAACGGTTGATTTTGTGTGTTTTAGAAGTATATTCCCTAATTTGCGCTGCAGTGCCGAGCATTGTCACACTGTTTCTAAATAAAATAACAGCGCTTTGTCGACAGCGTATAAAGGCATAAAGTCTAAAATGAGCAGCAGAACTCTTTCCGACTGCAGATCTGAAAAAAAAAAAATGTGTGAACAACTTTTTTTTTGAAAGGTTTTTTAATTTGGCATGGCCTCTCTTCATTTTGCGCCCGTCTGTTCTGCGCGATGTTTATTGTATGTGGGAACCAACCGCATCAAACATTTGCATGTCTAAATTTAGAATTGTTAAAACATAAGTACGCGTTGACTTCCCACACCTACATTAAATCATAGATGTGCAATACAGTATTTTAATGTTGTTTATCATGCGCTGTGTATTTTTGGTTTTATCAACTGGTAGTTATCTTTTTCTTTCATTCTAAAACCGGGAAAGACTTACTTTTTTGTTTTTTTAAATTAGTTAATTCGCAATTCAAGCAATCCGACACAGGATAAAACTTTTTTAACATAGTTTCTGCCCATCTGTTCTACATTTGCGAGTTTATTGGCTGGGGTTTCTGCTTATGTTTTTTCGCACCTCCCCCAAAACTGACTTTTTAAAAACCCGCAGTAACCTAGCGGAGTTCTCTTAATTTCAACAGCGACAACGCGACTCTTTGCAAACCAACAAATCCGCAGCAAAAGACCGCCCACATAGACTCCAGTAAGTCTTGCATTTTTGTTTGTTTGTTTGTTTGCATGCTTAGTTTTTCCGTATTAATATTATTATTATTATTGTTACTATTCAAAAAAAGCTTTTTTCTTTTGTAAACCAAAAGTTTGACTGTAGGTGGTGTTTGGATCAACTCCTCTGAGACTCTGCCTCCAGCCCAAAACCAGGAGAGGCCGCTTGATAATTCCCATAGGGCAGAGTACGAGAACATCTGGTAAATATAAAAGCTTAACAATACACATAATTTAAAATAACTATCAATTTATAATTCGGGTGTATAATATATATATATATATATATATATATATATATATATATATATATATTAATCCTTTCTCCAGGTTTAGCAGTCAACCACCTTTCTCGGATGACCTGGCGAATATCCACTGGTCAGAGGACTGGGACACTGCCACTCATTCCTCAGCAAATCAGCCGATTTTCTCAAGAAATGCCGGCATCAATAAGTTCAGCGCACGGGTAGATGGAGACACACACAACCTACTTTTTAATGCGGTGCTGGGAAGGGAGCATACAAGTACGCCCACTGGTGAGACATCTCCTTCTTCTTCAAATGATGTTCTGTCTACTATCCTGACATGTCTCAGGCAGGTTAGGAACCCGGATGTAGAAATGAGTGATGCAGAAATCTCAGATACTGACATGCTTGAAGCCTATAATGCTTGTATGAATTCATTCGCAATTGGTGATCATGTGTTTATTCAGCAGCTGGAACAACAAAAATACTTTGAACAATTTCTCAAACAGCAGAAAGAAACAAATCAAAAATTAAAACAACTTCACAGACTTTTTCAGGAAAACCGACAAAAAACAGATCAAAAATCAGACCGGCTCCAAGCCCTTTTTCAGGAACAGCATCAAAAATCAGATCAAACATTAGATCAGCTCCAAGCCTTTTTCCAGGAACAATATCAAAAAACAGATCAAAAATTTGACCAGCTACATTCCCTTCTTCATCAAGACAGGCAAAAATTGGACCTAATCCTGAGCAAAATACAAGAAATTGAGGGGGTTGTTTTTAGGGTAAAAGAAATTGACATAAGCATTGCAGAGCTCTTATTACAGGTATCAGAATCAACAATCACCTTAGCAACTGCAAATTAAGAGCAAAAAAAAACAAAAAAACAAAACAAAACAAAAATGTCTTCAGAACCACCCAATAAAATATTCAAGAGCAGTGATGGATGCGGTCAGCCTGTTGATAGTCCTTCAGAGAGCAGTCTAAGGAATAGCGACCAATTTGACATTACCAGTTTTAGAACCAGGTGTGCTGAGCTGGCAGACAGATTACAAGACCTTTGTAGGATCTCTGCACCCACAACTAACTCTGCTGTCTCAGCTGCTGCTGTTGTTTGCATTAGAAGCATTGCGTCTGGTAATATTCCTTCAGAGAGCAGTCTAAGGAATAGTGACAAATTTGACATTAACAGTTTTAAAACCAGGTGTGCAGAACTGACCACTAGATTAAAATCCCTTTGTCAGACACATGAATCCCGAACTAACTCTGCTGTTTCTGCTTCTGTTTGCACTACATCTTTAGCTGCTAGTTCTCATGTTGCCAGTGCTAATAATGCGGGTATGACAGCGGTGAATGCAATCACACACAATCCTCTACAGAATGGTTTGATGAAATTGGTGATATTGATGCTACACCTTCTGCAGGGCATTTTGACATTGATGAGCTTCTTTCACAATCTGTACTTTGGTATCAAGCAATTGACAGTGTTGATAATGACCTTCTATTGTCACCTACTGCGCATTCTGATGCATGTGAAAGTCTTATTGCTCTGCCCTCTGTTGGTCAAATTGAAATTTTGACATTTGATGATCTCCTATCGTCTCCTACTGCGCATTCTGATGCAATTGGTAGTCTTGATGTTGTGTCCTCTGTTGACCATTTTGACACTCATGAGTATCCACCTTCTCCTAGCGATGATTTTGATGCAGCTGTTGATGTATTAGATAATACGCATGAAAGTGGCACTGTGCAGATTGGTGGCGGTGGTGGTGATGCTAACGGTGGGGTTAGGAGTAGGGACATGCCTCATTTTAATTCCAGAGAACTGCGTCAGCGTATTGATTTTAGAGAGATCGGTCTAGATAATCTGCAACAGGTTCCCGGCAGGGTGCGAGAGAGTTTAGGTAATTTAATTGACCAAGCCCTACAAGATGCCCCATCAGGGAGCATGTTGAATGTTGTGTTACAAGGACCATCCCTAGCCAGTGATGTGCAGTGTGTGTTACAATCAGATGATGATTATAATACAGATTTATTCCTTGAGGAAATCATGCAGGTGCTTCAAAGCAATGACGAGTCTATAGCATCAGACGAACTTGAATTTATCTACACAGTTGCTTATAACAGGAGCGGCGGTGTTCGTTTGAGATTAGGGAAAGTGACTTATGATGACATCTTGCTAAAAAAAGGGAGGCATTTGTATAATCCTCAAAATAGCAATAACAACCTGTGTTTTTGTCTGTGCTTGGCGCATGCTCTCAACGCTGAGGTGTCTGAGGATGAGAAACTACTCTGTGCAAAGCAACTACACATTGATGCAGGGCTCGACCCCAGGCAACAGGTTTCTTTCGCCAATGTCAGCAGTTTTGAAAAACAGCTAAATGTTAAAATCGTTATATTCCACCATACTGCAGGGCGAAAACAGCTACAGTGTTTCAAAACTCATGACACACCACACCCTCAAACCATATATATGTATTTACACGACGCCCATTATTATGTCATTGAAAGCACAACAGGGTTTTTTTGGGTCTGGCTATTTTTGTAATTATTGTTATAGTACATATCAGACTCCACTGCACCACGCATGTAAATTCAGATGCAATGTATGCTTTACACTGTGTCAAAACTACCCGTCACAGACTGTGAAATGTGCAGACTGTAAACGTATCTGTAAGTCGCAGCATTGCTACCAACAGCACAAACTAGTAGAACCGGTGCATAAACTAATACCATGTGATCGTATGAAATACTGTGAAACATGCGGCATGGTATACAGGAAGTCAGACAAATCAGAACACAAATGTACCCCAAGTGCATGTACACTCTGTGGAGAACGCATGGTAGACAGCGGCATGAATCACGAGTGTTTTATTCAGCCTACTGAAATGAAAAAACCTCATGAAAAATATATAATATATGATTTTGAGACCCGATATCATGACGGAAAGCATGAGGCTGTTTTTGTGTGTGCAATGGATATGCATGGGAAAAAATTCTGTTTCAACACATTAAATTGTGTGTCTGCATTTGTTGAGCACTACAGAAGGCCTAAATTCCGTGGCTATACATTTATAGCTCACAACTCTTCGGGGTTTGACAGCTATATTCTCATGGAATACCTCGTTAAACAGGGTATTGCTCCGGGTGTAACAATGAGAGGGAGTCGTGTCGTTCTAATGTATGACAAATCCTATGATCAGAGATGGATTGACTCATTTAGCTTTCTGCCCATGCGTTTGTCCAAAACACCTTCTGCCTTAGGATTCGAGGACCTTGAAAAAGGCTTCTTCCCACACACATTTAACACAAGGGCAAACGAATTCTATGTAGGTCCTTATCCTGCCCCGTCTTTTTACGGGTATGAAAAAATGTCTGAATGTGAAAAGGAGAAATTTATGACATGGTACAACTCTGTCTGCGAGAAACCATTTGATTTGCAGGCTGAAATGCGTAAGTACTGCATTAATGATGTCGAGGTGTTGAGAATGGCTTGCAAAATATACCGCGAGACCTTGATGGAGTGCACGCAGATTGATCCGTTTTCACACGCCACACTGGCATCATACTGCATGGGGATTTTCAAAACCTTGTTTCTTCCAAAAGACACCCTGGCATTGACTCATCATGGTGCCTATGTTGATCAGAATAAGACATTTTCAGACGTGTCTCTTGAATGGCTTCAATATGAAGCTTGCAGACAAAACATTGTTATCAAGCATGCTCTCAGAGGTGGCGAACAAAAAGTAGGGCCTTATTTTGTGGATGGATTTGATGCTTCCAGCAGAACTGCATATGAATTCTTTGGGTGCTTCTATCACGGCTGTCTCCGCTGCTACCCGGAGAGTGATGTTAACCCTGCCGCCAAGCTGTCATATGGCGAGTTGTATCATGCGAGTTGTGAGAAGGTGAATGCTCTAAGAATGCAATATGGACTTAATGTTGTGGTCATGTGGGGGTGTGATTGGTCATCATTAAAGTCGACTGATCAGGCAGTCAAGGACTTTATGCGCAAATACAAAAAGCCTGAGCCTCTGGACCCTAGAGATGCATTGTTTGGGGGCAGGACTAATGCGATGAAACTGTACCACAAGGCCGATGATGGTGGAGATGATAAGATCAGATACTATGATTTTACAAGTCTTTACCCCACTGTTCAGTGCACAAAAAATTATCCAATAGGGCACCCTCAGATCATATACAATAATTTTGACAGAGTCGAAAATTATTTCGGGTTTGTTAAGTGCACAGTGCTTCCTCCAAGAGGCCTATTTCATCCTGTTCTGCCCTACAAGTGCCACAATAAGCTGATGTTTCCTCTCTGTAGAACATGTGCTGAAGAGCAGCGCCAGCACAGTGATTGTGTGCATGCTGAGAGTGAGAGACAGCTGTCAGGTACTTGGGTTTCCTTTGAGCTTGAAAAGGCTATTGAAAAAGGGTATCAGATTGTGTGCATCACTGAAGTTTGGCACTTCCCTACACACTGTTTAAACCGTATGTCAAAACATTTTTGAAATTCAAACAGCAGGCATCTGGATACCCGAAAAATGTCAAAACAGCTGAGGAGCAGCAGACGTTTGTTCAAGACTATTATGAGAGAGAAGGCATCAGACTAGACCCTGCTAAGATTTGTGTAAACAAAGCAATCAGAAGTTGCAATAAACTGCTTCTGAACTCTCTGTGGGGGCGATTCTGCATGCGAACAAATATGCCGTCTTGCGAGCTCATTACAGACCCTGCCAGATTCACACAGCTGATGTTCAGTGACCATTATGACGTACGCCAGTTTTGTTTCATCTCTGATGATGTTGCAATGGTTCAGGATGTGAATATCTTTGTCGGTGCTATGACTACGGCCTATGCGAGGGTCACTCTGTATGACTTGTTAGACAAGCTGCAGGAACGCATTCTTTACTGTGACACAGATTCAGTTATCGTCACCTCTCATCCCGGGGAGTGGGTACCCCCTTTAGGACCATACCTCGGCGAGCTGACTGATGAGCTCAATGATGGCGGGTCTGGAGAGGATGATCACATTACTGAGTTTGTCTATGGAGGTCCAAAATGCTATGCTTATTACACAAAACAGGGCAAGACTCAGGTTAAGTGTAAAGGCGTAACACTCAATGATGTCAATTCTAAAGTTGTTACCGACGAATCGTTGAAAGGCTTAGTCAAGGCATTTGTGGCCGACAGGGATGCGCATTTAGTTGCAGAGTCTGACACCATCAAACGCAATAAGAAGAGGTTTCATCTTAGGAATGAAACAGTTGTAAAAAAAAGTTCAGGTGGTCTATAACAAGAGAAGGGTACTGCCTGACTATACAACACTCCCTTATGGATACTGATCAGGATCAGCCCTTTGATGGGAGGCTACAGCACCCTTTTAGTTTAGTTATTAGCGGACCGAGTAATTGTGGAAAGACTTTCTTTGTCAAAAGCATCATTGAAAAAGCATCTACCATTATTTCAGCAAAAATTGACAATATTGTTTACATCTACTCCTGCTGGCAACCTTTATACAATCAACTTCTTCAGATAAGAAAAATCACCTTTGTGAATGGTATACCGGAATCTCTGAGTGACGATGTATTTTTACCTCCTGATAAGAACAACTTGCTCATTATCGACGATGTGATGAATACTGCGTCTAACAGCATAGAAGTTCAAAATGTGTTCACACAATACGTTCATCATAGGAACTTGAGCTGCATGTATTTAGTTCAGAATTTGTTTATGCAAGGAAAATCCAGTAGAACAATTTCGTTGAACACTAATTATTTAATTCTGTTTAACAACCCTAGAGATAAATATCAAATTTCAGTTTTAGGTAGACAGATGTTTCCGGGTAATACAAAATACTTCTTAGAAGCTTTTAATGATGCCACATCTGCCCCATATGGGTATCTTCTAATCGATTATAAATCTAAGACGCCTGACTTTTTAAGACTCAGAACCAATTTGTTGTCGGATCGTCAAGTTGTTTATATCCCCAAAAAACAGCTAAAGCAGTAAAAAAGGATGTCGTATTCCCGGATGCAGAGAAACATTGCACTGTTGGAGTTGTTGTATAAATCCCCACCCAGCGTACGGAGGAATATTATTTGTAATGCAAGCATGGATTTTATTAACGCTCTGTGTGAAATATCGCTCAATGTTTTGAAAGGTGTTATCCTGCTGACTGATCAACAGTACAGACAGCTAAAAAAGAACAAAAAAGTAATCAGACTGGTTGCAGACAAAAAGGTCAAAATTTTGAAAAAGAGAAGATCCATCAACCAATCTGGAGGATTTTTGTTACCGTTATTAGGGGCTGCCATACCCTTCATCACCAGGCTTATAGCAAATAGGTGAAAATGGAACACGCACAGAAAATGTTTTTGGTCCCGCAGCATCAGTTGGACGTGTTGAACCAACAGCAGCAACAACATACAGGCTCCGTCAGACATGTAGCGCAAAACGAGCTAGACAAAGCTATGGTTGAAGTGCTGCAGCTGCCAGATTTGGATGTGTATGAGAAGGCTAAAAAGTATTCTGCCATTCTTCAGAGATACCTTTCACTTGTGAAACAAGGCATGAGTGAAAAAATGTGCTAACACTATCTTTGCCTTCTGAAACTGGTCAGGATGCATCTGACCACCAAAGCAATGTTGGTGGCGACAGAGAAAAAGACATGTTTGCGGATGAGATTTTGTCCTATATGGCAAAAAGGAGCAGAAAAAATGCAGAGCTTATTTTAACAGCACTCACGCGTGCGTCGGGAGTTTCTTGGAATGATAGGGGTGAAATTATTATTGACAACCAGATAATCAGAGGTTCGCATCTCTATGATTTGATCAAAAGTGCAACAGCAACACGTAGAGCAACAGATGTTTCATGGCCTGCAGGGTGGTCGACATTTTTAAAAACACTTGCCCGCTTAAATGTTCCTCTGTCTGCTTTTCCTAATGCTGAGGTGAGGAGGACTATTAGCCAATATAAAGGTGACACTGGGACGAAGGACGAGTGAGGAGGTAAGTGACGGAAGTGACGAACAAGGTAAGTGACTCATGTTGTAACTGACGTCAGACGCCGGAGATTTTGGCGGAAAATTAAAGCGAATGGTAGTTTAGAATTGAACAAAGTTTCTTTAAGCTTCAGTATTACCAAATATACTAATCAATTGTCATATAACTAACAACATCTGTCCTATCATCTCTAACACCCTGGAGGACAATGGGGAGAGTTTAGACGCTCTCCAAGATTACATCGACCGGTGCTTCCACGACCTAGTCATGAAGAAGGCTCAGAGTGCGTCTTCCCCGGCCAAAGTTGAGACGCCGTCATCTAAAAGATGTCGCCCAGCAGACTCCCCCGGCACAACATCGCCTGCCGGCAAAGACATCATAGACATCCTGGAGTCAATCGATAAGCGATTGTCCAGTTTTGATGCTAGGCTGTCCCTGGTGGAGATCTTACACCGGGAATTTAAATCTCTGAGAGAATCCCTGGAATTCAGCCAGAAGCAGGTGGAAACACTTGCTGCAGAAAATGCCACGGTACGGGACTCGGTCAAATCTCTAACCGAAAATGTGACCCAATTAAACATAGAAAATAAAAAAATAAAAGAGACCGTTATCGATCTACAAGCCCGTAGCATGAGAGATAATCTTGTGTTTTCTGGCATTCCAGAGTCTGCCGGAGAGGACCCGGAAACGACCGTGAGAAGCTTTATTAAAACCCACCTGAAGCTGCCGGAGGACACGGTGAAAAACATAGGGTTTGAAAGAGTGCATCGCATCGGGGCTCCGAAGACAGGAAGCGGGAGACCGCGTCCTATTGTGGCCAAATTCGGCCACTTTAAGCAGAAGGAGCAGGTGAAGAGTCGCGGCAGAGAGCTGAAAGGAACGGACTTCAGTGTGAATGACCAGTTCCCCAGAGAGATCCTGGAACGACGCAGGGTCCTCTTCCCAGTCCGACGTAGTTTTATTCAGAAAGGCTCCCGGGCTGTCATCGCCGTGGACCGGCTCTACGTGGACGGACAGCTCTACCGCGACCCCGGCACCACTCCATGGCTGTATTGACCGCACACCAGATAAGAATCCGCTACAGTATTTTATTTATTTATTTTTTTCACTCACACTCTCTTGCATTAACATCTGTTTAACTTTGTAATATCAGTTTGCTAATCTAGTATAACGTCACCGTCACTCTCCGCCAATGCCTTAATTGGAATGTGTCCGTTTTTATTTCTTTTTTCCCTTTTTCTCTCTCTTGTCGCTCACCTTGCTCTTTGGTTTCTTTGCTTCTCTTTTCTATCACTGCGGCGATCACCTGTTTCCCTATCCATCCACAAACAACACCGTCTATTTCTACATGCTCACTCTGCACGATCACGCACACACATGCATTTAGAGGCAACACATGTACAACAGCCACACAGCGCACACAGATATAGGACACACACGCACACATTTGCTCATATTAGTTATTATGCACACACATAGTCAGACCTATGGAGCTTCACGCTGCGCATATTCTTCTCTTTATTTACAAAAAAATATGATGTTTCCATTTTCCTCACCCGTCTAAGCAAGACACACAGCATATGTCATTAGCCACAAACACACAACTATGGGCACGCTAAGGTTTGTCTCATGGAATGTGCATGGAGCTGGCTCTAGGGAAAAAAGGTTAAAAATACTTAACCAACTTAAAAAACTACAGGCAGACGTTGTTTTATTACAGGAGACCCACATGCCTGTCACAGGTTTGAATAAACTTAAAACACCTGAGTTTCCTAATGTGTTCTCAGCCTGTTATAATTCTAGACAAAGAGGAGTTTTAATACATAAAAATAATAATTTCACAATATTCGGCTTTCCTGCAGAATTCTACAAAGAATTCTGGACAATTCTAGCACCAGTTTTTCACAGAATGTTGCAGGAAATCAAAGAAAATGGTAGACTACCACCAAATATGAACTCTGCAAATATCAGTCTCTTATTAAAACCAGGCAAAGACCCTGTATTTGCCTCAAGCTATCGTCCAATATCCCTTATTAATGTAGACCTTAAAATAATCTGCAAAGCTCTCTCAAAGAGATTAGAGAAAATAACCCCCCTTTTAATTCATCCTGACCAAACTGGTTTCATAAAAGGTAGGCACTCATCTACAAATACACGTAGATTACTTAATTTAATAGACTACTCATGCAGTAAAAACATTGAAACCATAATATTGTCTCTTGATGCAGAAAAAGCGTTTGACAGAGTTAACTGGAAATTTCTATTTGCAACTTTACACAAATTTGGTTTTGGAACCTCTTTCATAAACTGGTTAAAAATATTATATAATTCCCAACAGCATGTGTCAGAACAAATGACCAAACATCCTCCAGCTTCTGTCTCCTGAGGGGCACCAGGCAGGGATGCCCACTCTCCCCTTCACTGTTTGCAATTTTTATTGAGCCACTAGCAGCAGCAATTAGACAGAATTCAGTAATTAAGGGCATAAAATGTAAGAATGTAGAACATAAAATCAGCCTTTATGCGGATGATGTGCTACTTTTTCTCCAAAACTCACAAACCAATATCTCTGGGGTGACTGCATTGATAAATTCTTTCTCAAGAGTCTCAGATTATTCAATTAACTGGTCAAAATCTACAGTTCTTCCGATTAATTGCTCCTTCCATAATTCTTCTCCTACACCACTGCAATCTGGAAATATAAAATATTTAGGTATTAATGTCTCTCCTAAGCTTTCAGAATTAACTAAATTAAACCATATCCCACTTTTAAAGACAGTAGAAAGCGATCTGGCTAGATGGAAATCTTTACCCATATCACTCATGGGAAGGGTCGCCGCTATAAAAATGATGGTCTTGCCAAAAATAAACTATTTGTTTTCAATGATCCCAAATAAGCCATCACAAGATTGGTTCAGATCTCTAGACTCATATATTTCTAGAGATGAGTCTAGAGTATCAGCTTAAAAACATTACAAAGGACCAAGGATAAAGGAGGATTAGATCTGCCTAACTTTAATCACTATTTTTTAGCCAACAGGCTTCAGTTCATCTCTAGATGGTTTAAACACACCTTCTTAGATGAACCTTGGATAGATGTAGAACAGGCACTATGTAATAATCTAGAAATTTCAGACCTACCATTTATCAGTTCAAACATCAAACGACATGAATGCTTTAAAAGCATCAACATCAGCTCTTCTCTGACAGCATGGTGGGAGTTTCTAAAAATGACAGAGTCCTCATTAATCCCATGCAAACGTACACCTATCTGGAACAATCCGGACATATTACAAAACAATAATATGATAAACTTTCCAGATTGGAGTTGCAAAGGAATTAAATACTTGGAACATATATTGGAAGGAACAGACTTTATTTCGTTTGACAGACTAGTTACACAATATGGGATCAACAAGAAACGATTTTTGGAATATCAACAAATTAAATCCATAGTAAAAAAGAAATTTAATCCCAGTGAAGCTGAATTACAAACACCACCAAGTGTGGTACATTTTTTTAACCTAAAACCCCCCAAATTATTGTCTAAAATATACAGAACGCTTTCTAAAATAGATGAATCAATATCCCTTCCTATTGCAAAATGGGAAGCAGATTTATCAATCAGCTTAGACCAAAACCTTTGGTCTCAGATATGCTTAAAAACCTTTCAATGGATCAGAAATCCCAGTTTGCAATTAATACAATACAAAATATTACATAGAGTGCACTATACTGGTCATAGGATGTTCAAGATGGGCTTTACATCTTCCAACAACTGCTCACACTGTCAAGGCAATACACCAGACAATTACATCCACGCTCTTTGGTTCTGTCCACCAGTGCAGAAGTTTTGGCGTGAGATATGTGAAGACTTATCAAAGTGTCTGAAATGTAACATTCCAGCCTCCCCTTCAGTATGCTTGCTGAGCAACTTGGATGAGGTCACTGCAGAAATAAACACAGCCCACATTGTTTTTACAGCCCTATGCATTGCCAAGAAAAAGGTCCTCCTTAACTGGAAAAATAAAAATAATCTTAATTCTAACAATATAAAAACCATCTAATAGATCACATTAGTCTTGATACAGCCTCTTCCACCACATTTGATCAATCCCTTTGGGCTCCTTTGATCGGCTTCATCACCTAGTGGGGGTGGGGGGTCATGGTTTGGTCCTGCCTTCGCTATTGTGGTTGATATGGGGGTAGGGACGGCCTTAGGGCATCTGGGGAGTCCCTAGGGACGTTTTCCCTGGAGGGCCTAACCCGGGGGATGTGGCCATGACCTGGTTAGGGGCTCTGATGGCTCCTAGATGGTGTTTTCCTTGTGGCTGCGTACAGCGGAGATGGGGGAGGGTCTGTACTGGTGGACGTTGGTTACTGGCCTGGTGGCCTGGTTGCCCCCGGGTGGGTCCGGGACGGGCGTGGAGGCTTGGGGGTCTGGGGGTGCTCCGCCCCCGGTCTGGGGTGCTGGCAGGGCCTTGGGGGCTTGGGTCCTAGCTGTTGTGTCGCCAGGGCTGTGGGCGGGTGGGTGCAGGGGGGCTCAGCCCCAGTGCAGGGGACCTCTGGTGCATCAGCCCAACTAGGGGGCTCTCTAACTGGTGGGGAGGCTGTTATATCTTTGCAGGCGGTCTCCTCTCTACAGGAGCTCACTTTGCAGGTGGGGTAGAGATATAGGAGAGGTAGAGAATGAACTCAACCTGGGTGTCTATTGTCTTGTGTAGTTTGGGAGATGAGTGGATGATGGGGTGGGTGCAGTTTTCTCTGCGGTGGAGTCGGGTGGGCTGCCCCGGACTCTGTAGGGCTGGGCAGTGCTGCTGCTGTGGGCCCCGGTCCGGATGGGCCTGGGCCCCCTTGCCCTGGTGGGTTCCAGAGTTGGGGGTGCCTACTGGGGTCAGCGGGGGAGCTGGCCCCAGGGAGGGGCCGCTTGACCCTCCCTTTCTTCCCTCCCCATCCTCAGCTGCCTCCCTCTTCCCGCTCTACCACACCCACCCACACACGCAGGGCTTGGGGTGCAGATATGTCACCAGGGTGCAGGGGAGGCACTCCCCCTCTGTCCCCTTCTGGCCACCTGTGCCTCAATTTTATTCTGCAACCTAGACATCCACATTACTCACACTCTCACATAACACATACATATAGGGCCTTGGGGGTGGGCACGTTTTACAGCATCCAGAGGATGGTCGGTGTATTCCAACCCACCTCTGGCGCTGGTGCCCTACCCTCAATTTTAATGCATATAGACACTGAGGGTTTTCGGGAGGAGCCGTGCTGCTCTCTGGCAGGATGCACCATGCCCTCCTGTGTTTTAAATGCACTTTAGAACAGCACACAGCAACACTACATATGAGCGGGCGGAGGGAGGTTTGGGGTCTTCACTCACCCCGGTTCTATTAGCCGTCAGGGCTGGGGGGCTGGGAGGAGGTGCTGGCCGTCAGATTGGGGTCTGTGATGCGGGGCCTCCCTACTACTGCAGATAAGGAGGCGGTCCGCTTGCCTCCACCCCAGAGAGAAGGGTTACACCTCCTGGGTCTAGGTGCGGCTTGCCCCTCTGGGGGCGGGGGTACCTGGACCTGGGATATAGAGTACGTTTGGGGAGTGTGATTGTCTGTGCAGTGTCTATTTGTGTCTGTCTACACGTTGGGTAAGTGCCGAGTATTTGGTTGTGTATATGGGGGTGGGAATACACGTTTGAGTCTGCGTGCGCCTGTTCGTCTGTGTCTATATGTCAGGTTGGGTCTTAGACTCCACCTCTCTGGGAACATCTCAGGCCCTCCAAAGTACGGAGGCCTATCTCCCCTCACCACACTCCCTGCCGGTGGCTGATGCCCTCAGACGCTGGTGTGCTGGTGGTTCTTGTCGACTGGGGCTGGGCACTCATGTATGTACCGGCTCACTCCTGGTGGCCGATTGGCGGGGCCTGGCGCCTGTGGCCCAGCTGGGCCCCTTCCGGGGGGTGGGGTGTCCTCAGGCCTCTGGGCCTGAAGCTCGGTCTTCTCTGGCGCAGCTGGCTGCCGGCAGAGCCCGCGGGCACGCCACTGCAACCCCCTCTGGCCTCTGCTCTGTGGCTGCTGGGTGACCTCTCGTTTGGGGCTCTACTCAGCTCTTCCCAGGAAGGTGGCACGGTTCCCCCCCTTTGGTGGTCCTCCTTGGGTCCTCGTACTCTGGGGCCTCTGGATGTCTGGGGCCTGGATCTCCTCCATACCTGATTCATGCCCTGGGGGACGGGGCTATGGCTCCCCACACTCCCTAGCAGATCGTTACATGGAGAAACCTTTGGAATACAAGCATGCTTATCCACACAGGTGTACACACGGGTGTTCACAGACACAAACTACACCTTTCTTGGCTGCTACCTCAAAGCACATTGTGCGCTGTCTATCTTGCGTGCTTCACAATAACATTTATTTAATATTTAGTATCTACTGTTATCTACTGCTAGCTAGTTTATTGTGATGGTGCTGTATTTATTATGTTGCTGTTTTTTGTTTGTTTGTTTTCTCTTCTGTTTTTTTTTCTCCATACAGGTGATCCAGGTGTTTTGTTTGTTTTCTCTTTCTTTCTTCTCCCCTTTCTCACCATCTCTTCTCCCCTCTATTTTTCTTTCTCTCCCTCTTTCTTTCATTCTTTCTCCCTGTCCTATCCCCCAGTCATGTCTGTCCCGACTGTAACAACCGAAAATAAAATAAATACATAATTATAATAAAGGTCAATCAAATGGACCAATATGGCAAGGCCATGATGATCCACTTGGTAAAGTAAATCCGCTTGGCATCTCTCTTGGCCTTAAGACAACAGTTCTGATGGCTAAAGATCCAAACGGGACAGGGGGAAAAAAAAAAAAAATATATATATATATATATATATATATATATATATATATATATATATATATATATATATATCAATACCAGATTCGCCTCTCTATTTTGAAGTCAAATATCCAAAAAAAAAAAAAAAAGAAGAAGAAAAATAAATAAATAAATAAATAAAGGTGACACTGGCGACCCGAGTGTTGAAACAAATGGTTTGCACAAGACAGACAAGAAGCGATCACTGAGTGATCAGAGCTTATTTACCACACATAAAAAATCAAGGCAGAGTAGAAGCAGATGGATAGATTTTTAATGAATTTTAAAATCATGCATTTGTTTTCCCTTTTTATATACTACTTATGTGCTTTTTTTCTTATTTATGTCTATATTGTTTTGTTAAACGGATGAGGGTTTTTTGGGTTTTTTTTATTTACTACTTTGAATTGTGTTTTTTTACTTATGTGTATATTGTTAAATGGATGACAGTTTCCTTTTTTACTTATGTGTATATTGTTAAATTGATGACAGTTTCCCTTTTTTTATTTACTACTTTGAATTGTGTTTTTTACTTGTGCGTATATTGTTAAACAGATGCCAGTTTACCATTTTTTACTAGTTTTTAAACTCTATGCTGATGTTTAAAGATTGTATTACTAAATAATGTTTTTTAACAATTACGTGAAAATAAATATCAGACGAAACGAATATTCTCTTCTGTTATCTTTTATTATTTGTTACTTGAATCAGTATCCACACTGCACACAGTCAAAGTTATTTTTAAAACATACAGAAACAGGTCTTATTTTGTTAACAAAATGACATACCATTGCATCGTTACAAACAAGGTTATCACTGTACATATTAATTAGTCTTGAATAAGACACCCCTTTTTGGACATGATATAGAAAAAGCACACAGTGTTGTCCGCAGGTTACCGAAAAGTCATTCTGAACCTGTCTCCCAGAATACAATATCCGAGCGGTGTTTTTTAAAAGAAAAAGTTTTATCTCGGGTGAAAACTTATCAGGTGAGTTGCCGAAGCTGTCAAAAAAGTACCCTTGCTTGTCTTTTGTGATATAGAATGCCAACCAGTGCTTCCCAGGTAAGTCTGATGGATCTGTATTCACAATGCCCATGCATGGATATCTGATGGTCTTTGTCGGCAGCTGGTCACATGCTAAGACTCCTAGAAGATGAGCCCTGTTACTAATCCTTTTAACAATGCTGGTTAGTTCTATTGTATTCATCTTGAATCTTTAGTAGTAGTCCAGCAGCACTTGTCTCATATTAGATATTTCGATGACTGAATCAAATACAGAGTAACACACCAGGTTCATTGTTCGGGGTAGCGGATTTCTGAAACGGGTTTCCAGCCTCACGTTCCCTGTTTTAACTAACAATACATTCCCTGAATTTCCTTCATCAGCTTCCAGATTGAAACAGAATAATGTGTAGCCATTACCAAAGTCCTCACGATTTATTGCCAACGCTCTATCCTTTAAATGTCTTCCAGTGGTTTGTATCAGCTGATAGAATTCTCTGGTATAGTGTTTTCTCTGAAAATTTGGTTGGAATGGTTTGGCCGGATACGACTGCCCATCAGCGTATAAACACATGAATTCTATATCACAGTTCTCGAAATTAAACGGATTACGTGTGAATGAGCCAGTATAAGCTTCATTATCGACGAATGCAATGATGACAAATTTAGGCAACCTGCCCATAAATAAATTGTCATTAGTTGATATTCTTGCCCCGGCGGGTATGGAGAAGGTCTTTAAAGAAACTCTGTCTACAGCGTATTTTGCATTTGCATGATGCAGTGCCTTGCCATGTGCCAGCCTGACACTTGGTGAGATACTCACCTTTTTTACAAACAAACTAGCAGATACAATTTTAACTTTATACGCTGTGTTACCTCCAGTCATGAGAGCAAATTCGTCTTTAGACCGCACAAATTTCAGCGACAGATCAATTCCATTAAGTAATAATTTTTCTTAAAAAAAAACAGGTCTGCGTGTACCGGAGCAATCAATTCAACAATACTGCTATTCGCTGTGTAACTACCTCTGGTGACCAGGCCTTGGTTCTCCCCTTCTATAGATGTATCATTCATGTGCGAGGCTGTGTCTTTGCAGAATAAAGCGGTCCTGAACTGTGTATCCAAAGTCTCCTTATTATAATTGATAAGACAGTCTATTATGCCTCTGTACGGATACGTGTTGGATGATTGGCTAATCAAGCGATCCCCCAAATTTACATCTACCTGACTAAATAAGGTGCAACCTGGATAATTAATAAATCCCACGTTTGCATCTCTGCCTAAGTTTGTGCGATCGGCATTTGTGATTCTTACTCGCGTGTAGATATAGGAATCGTTTAGATCCAGGTAATCCTCTCCGGAAGATGAGATGTAAAACTCGATCGGACCTCCGTCTGTGATTGCAGAAACTGGCGGAATTTCAATAAACATTGTTTTCTCTATGGACGTTTGTGTGTATGGGACGGTAAAAAGATCGAGCTCTGTTTTTAGACATTCTCCTGATTGGTTGTGTAACAGAGCCATTTAGAATATGTCAAATGCTGTAGTTTTTGAGCGACTGGTTCTGGGTCTTTTCACTCCGCGCGGTTGTCTCCGTTTGGTAGCTTTCCTGGCAGACTTTGTCGTTTTACGCTTTTTAGACGGCGGTGTATCACACATGCGTGCAGTGGGAGGGGTCTTAGAAGGTTTGGGTGTATACGCATACAAGCCGTTGCCATCCTGCTTAGTAGATGCTGGCTTGGTTATGTTGGATATGACATCCAATCTATGCCTGATGCTGCTGTTTTTAGGTGGGGTTTGACTATGCTGACTCCTTTTTTAAACAAGGGTACAGCAAATCTAAACATGCTGCGGAACAAACCCCCCAGACCTGCGCCATATTGTGTGCTAGTCCCGATATAACCATTCAATTCGCCACCAGCCTAATTTAAATAGTATCTTACATATTTTGTTTCATCTGTGTTGTAGCCAGACATCCTTATTTTTAAAAATGGTGTCTTATGGGTCGGAAGTGGAGCTTGACAAACACCTTCCCGTATAAAAAGGGTATGTGTCGATTTTGGTCGTCTTTCAAATCAATTTATATGTCATCGATTAAGGATTTTGAGACAGGTGTGTAGTGTGGGCTGTCAAATTGAAGAATGGCTACCCGACGGTCATCGTCTGTTATATTTATTGCTCTTAATAGCCGCGCATGGGCGTCGCCCACAAGCTGGTAATCAACCAAATCTGCATAAATAAAAATGTTATATTTTCCGCCGTATATGTCTGCAGGATTTGGTGCGTATGTGTTTTTATAATGAAGTACAAATGGTTCTTCTGATTTGAATCCTAAGATTTCTGCCAGTCTCCCTCTAAATGTAAGAACTGTGCCCCTAGGGCCCATAACACTAATGTAGTTACTAACTTCGCTGTATTGTGTTTTAATGTCGCTAGTGGATTGATGTTGCTGACAGTTAAAATTTAATTCTTTTATTATCTGCGGCACAGATGTATAATGCCCCACAGACAGTTCAATCATGGTTATGGACAATGCTCCATCTTTGACTGGGTCATAAATTTCCACTCGCGAATCTGATTGTGGAAAAGACAACCATAGTCTTGGGTATTGAAATTCTATAACACCGACCTCATACGGTTCATTTAAAACAATAGGTTTTGCTAGCTTTGTTCTAAAATTAGATATCTTATTGCCTGGATAAACATGTGCTGAAGCATTCGAGAAGAGGCTCACATAAAAGCCTGCGTTGTTGTTGTTTGTTTTATCCATTCCCTCCTTCCTCAGTCTTTGACTAATGCAGAATGAAAGTATGCAGAGGTGTGGCGTCTCTGTTAATCACACTTCAATGATGTCTTCATGAATTAAATTGAGAAGGCCAACCGAGCCATTTGACCAGCGCTAACTTTTTCCAGCCCTCTTTTCTTTGCACACCTCGGAGGGGGTCATTTTGATAGAGCTGTGATAAGACATGTTATAGGCGTGCACAAGATCTTGGATCACATTAACATATCTTTGCGAGTTAACTGATGTTAAGTATTTCCACATTTTCCCCTTTAAGGTGCGGTTAAAACGCTCTACCACACATGATTTCATTTCACTAAAGGTTGAAAAATGTGTGATGTTATACTGCTCCATTAGTTTTTTTAAAATGTTTATTATAAAATTCCTTCCCTAAATCTGTTTGGAGTTTTTCAGGCACATGGCCCTCTCTCAGAATATCACCAAAAGCCTCAGCAACAGCCTGTCCTGTCTTGGTTTCAAGGCACCTAACCCATGCATACTTAGAAAACACATCTATGCATGTCAATAAGTACCTAACATTATCATTGTCAGCAGAATATTCACGCATGTCAACCAAATCAGCTTGAAACTGTTTGTCAATCCCGTTAACCAAAACTCTATTTCTGGGGAAATGTATCCTTGCAGGTTTATGAAGAGTATATGTATCATCTCCTTTTAAAAAACGCTCCACATCAGGTAATGATGGCTTTAAGCCTGTTGCCTCACTGACAGCAATACGGAGCTTCTTTACACTTCCTAAACCCCCTGGGTGTGCAGGGTTGTGATATATTTTTCTCAGCGTGTTTTCCATAATCACTCTGACCAAACACAAATACAAATGACCAGAAAAAGTGTTAACATACGTTTTTATTTAATTTTCTGTGTAGTGCACAGTAAGGTTTTTTATAACAGATGTACATTAAATCTTGTGTCTCCCAGACCAGTAGTTTCCAATCATGTGGAGCAGCGCTGATTTAACACCGCGGGTGTGATGATTGGTGTTTAGCAGGTATCCGACATTCTCATCAATGGTGCATACAATGTGCGGCACTGATCTCAGTTCACACAGAAGACGCTCTGCAGTGCTGATAATTTGTTCTTTAGTCTCGCAGACGCTGTATGAGGATACAAACAGACGGATGGCTGGGATGAATCGGGGTGTCCGGAGCTTTTCCATCACTTCATCATAGTAGGTCTCGAAGAAAAACACAGGCAATTCAAACAAGCAACTGTGCTGTAGCTGGCTGAGGTGACCGGATTGGCATCCATAACATATCTCCTGCACATACTCATTCAGGGCCATCGACAGCAGGTGGAAGGTCACGAGTTTAATGTTGATTTCCGTTTCCTCAAACGGGTGTGATCCTGCAGAGTCCTGTGAGCATCCTGGAGAGGGGGGAGGAGTCAGAGGGGTCTGGATTAACAGTGCTGGAGGGGGAGACTCTGAGCGGTCCACAATACGGCATATGTTGTCTGTAAAAGAGATCCATACATTGCATTTTTTTAAAATATCGGGTATAATACCAATGGCTCTCACACATAGACGACCTGCAATTTGTTTTTTTGTTTTTTTTTGTTTTTTCTTTTTTTCAGTCCTCAGGGTTTTTGATGATTTTTGGCCTGAACATGGCAGAAGGTAAACCAATCTTCGGGCCATGTGCGAGCTGATCGTATACAAGACGCTTCCTAATATTCTCATAAGAAGAGTTGACCTTGTCTCTCTTGATAGTCTTATCGACCTCATTAAACACCCGCTGCAGTGCTCTCCAGTCTGACCACTGAATAAAAAACAAATCCTTAAACCATGATAAACGTTCTTCAAGGGTGAGGGGGTATGGGTTCAACCTCCAGTTTTCAAGGCCCCGGTCCGCAATTACACCCTCCCTGTCTTCACACACACTAAGAAAAATGAAGTCGTCGCCAGGACGATTGAAACGGTCCGCTTCTACACGGTAGAGTTCAGTACCTGTTGGACTGACCCATTGTGAAACATAAAGCATCTCCGGGAACCCCGGCTGATCCAGGTCTGGGCAGACAACTGAGCGAAACAGTTTCCAGTTTTTGATAGACATAGAGTGTGTCCCGCTAACTCCCCAAATCTCCCCCTCACCAGAATCTACACACAGGGTCACTTTTCCATCACTATATTTAATTGAATAAACATACCGGCACACACCTCTAAACGCAAAATTAAAATCAGTCTCTGTAGACCAGGGGTGTCCAAACTTTTTTCGCTGAGGGCCACATACATAAAAATATAGGAGGGTCTGGGCCACTTACTAGAAATTAGGTATATAACCTTAACTTTACTGTATTTAAAATCACTTAAAAGTGGTCAAATGTGTTATATTGTTGAATATAATTAAAGACAAAACTGCCTTCATCACAGCTTTCCATCAATGGATCTTTATTGATTTATTCAAAAAAAGCTTTGGTGGCTCATTCTCAGAACAGCAGCCTCAGATTTCTTCTTAGACAGAAGATTTACAGCACAGAGAAAAACAATAAAGGGGAAAATAGGACGGGTACATTTCAAGTTTGTTATTTACGTTATTAGGCTTAGCAACACACCTATTAACGTTCGTTTGAAACGATTATCAACATTAACAGACTGAACTGGACTTAATAACAGGAGTCCATATAATTTTAGTAAATTATTCTAAAATTAGTATCAGCTGCGCTGGGTATGTAAATCGGGCCATCCAGCCGCGGTGCTGATCGTACGCCACTCGTGCCAAAAATTCAGTCAAATGTCACTTGATCAAGGAGCAGATCTGCATCAGAGGAGATCAGCTGACTTTGCGTGTGCGTGCGCTGTGCACAGCGGTGTGTACTCTGTGTGTTAACAAGAAAAACGCATATAAGAAAGTGGTGCGCAAAAGCAGGGTAGTGACAGAATTGATGCGCATCATTGATATTTGAAGCATGTGTACCTGCACATTAACACACGGGTACTGTGGAATACATTTTTTTACTCACCTAAAGTGCTCGTGCTCTCGTCCACTCCCCGCAAAAAAAATAGCAGCTGTGCGGTGTCTGTGGCATCGGTGCTCTCATCGCATGCGATGGAGTAAAAATCAAATCACAGCTTTATCAGACAGTTGCAGTTTAATGTTGGCTGACGAGTCTTCAATGCGTCGCACAACTGTATTTCTGGACATGCTGACGTTGTTGAAGTCCTGCACTGTTTCCGGGCACATTATTTCGGTGACTTTAACGAGGCCGTGTTTTATGAGGTCTCCATCTGAAAAAGGCTTGCCATGTCTTGCGATGAGTTGGGCGACCTAGCTGCTATTGGAGCCTTTTCCTGGACAATTTGAGCACGAAAAAAATACTGTTGCTGACCCCGCAGGAGAGCTAGCATTTTTCTGCTCTCGCTCAGCACCAGTGTAGGATGCATAGGCCTGATGTTTGGTTTCATAATGACGTCGTACATTATACTCTTTCATAACTGCCACAGTTTCAGTGCAGATCAAACAGACACACTTCCCCTTGAATTCTTTGAAGAAATATTCACTCTCCCACCGTGTCTGAAATTTTCTGCACTCACTTTCTACCTTTCGCTTCTTTGGTTCTGCCATGTTTGGTAACTTGGGGTAAATTTCTTCTGTGATTGTCCTTTTTGGTGGAGCAACTGCCTTGATCAACAGCAGCTCCCCCTGGTGTTAAAACTAAAAAGTGCAATAAACTCAAGCAAAAGTTGAAGTGCGGGCCATTTTCTATTCTATTTATAAAATTACTTGCGGGCCAATTAAAACTGGCGGCCCACGGGCCAGACTTTGGACATGCCTGCTGTAGACTCTTGATGGAGTGCTGAAGATCGGATATCTGCAGACATACCTAGAGGGTCAGAGGCAGCTCGGATGTCTGATGTGAAGGCCATAGTTGGAGGTGGAAATTCTTGCTGAAAGTGCGGAGGGTATCCCATGAAAAACACTATAAAACCCTAACCCTTTTTGCTCCAATATATAGCTATTTTCTTTAAAACACGCCCAGTAGGAGGAGACAGAGCATGCGCAGTGGACCACAGGAAGTGCCCCTTTTCAGAAGAGTGAAAGCGCGAGCATGAGAGTGCATGCGCGCGTGCTCGTACGTGCACAAGATGTCAGTTTTTTAAGCTCGGCAAAGGGGGTGTGGGGGGCAATCCCCCCAGGCAAAACCCCCACCCCTCCCCTGACCCCCTGACCCCTCACCCCCCCCCCCCCCCCCCCCCACCCCTCATTGACCTTCTGTGTTGTAAGTTATAATGGCTGCACAGCCATTAAGGATCAAATCAGCTTCTAAATAATTTTCTGTTTTTTCTCCCTCTGCTTGCTTCTTCTTCTGGTTTATGGCTTTGGACTCACAACAAAACTTGTTTTTAAAAACATTTTTTAACAAAACAAATACTATTGTTATTATTATTATTCAAAATGTAATTAAACAGAAAAGTCTGTAAATATAAAAGCAGTTTGCTTATGTTGTTAAAGAAAGGCTAGATTTGTCATTAGTAGATGCCACAGATGTTCAAAAGCTGCCACAAAGCATTAAAATAAATACAGGAGTTAAGAATTACAGTTCATATGTTATAAAGGTTCATATGGATTGAAAGCAAGCCCCCTTAACCCCAAAAGCTGTGGGGTTAATTTTAAGTAACATCCATGTGCAGAGCAGGGCGGCCATTTTGTGCGTGTAGGGGATAAGTTGTGAGATCATTTGTGTACTCCAGTTTCCAGGGAGAGCTGAGACATTGCTGTGAAATGTAAGTGTTTATAAAATAATGCATGTAACATTTCAGCAGGTTTTATTTCTCTGGTGCATTTTTGTTTTATTTATTTTTTTCTGTTAATTTGCCACATTTCATCTTTTGCTGCCAACGTCCATATTCTTGTTTTTAGACAGAAGTAAAAGTGACACTTTTGTATTTTCAGGCTTACTTGCAATAAAAGACTTCACATTAAGAACCCCAGAAATTGTGTCCTGGGAGGTGACGGATTTCCCAGGCTACATTAATACTCTTATCAACCCCAAAATCAACTGTTCAAATTCCAATAACAACTCCAGCATCTGGCATTCAATAGAAATAATAAACCAATATGTGAACTCTTAGGACTTGGCAATAATTATAAGAATAAATAATTCCACATCTATGGCATTATGACTTTATATAATTTTCATGACCATCAAATTACTTCATGTACCATTTCAATCCCCACACATACTGCACTGTGTATTGTTAATGCAATGGACTCATTTTAATCATATTTTATTTCTCTGTTCATCTCTCCTTACAGGTCTTGTTTACCTCACAATAAAACAAAAGAAGCATGGAGAGGTGTGTAAAGAGAATCAAAATGTAGGACAACAATGCAACAATGTGAAGTATCTTTATTTGGCGAAAGAAAAACATCCAAACCCAAAGTACAAAAGGAAACAAAAGCTGGAGACCAGAAACACACAGAAATACACACCAGGAGCTGAATTTCAACTGGAAAAAACTCAAGAGCAGAAAAACTGGACAACACTACTGGGGAACTAAACAGACATAAAGACAGGAAGGTGCTGAGAGCTATAGAGCTATACAGAGGACTGATTGAAGATGAGATGGAAGTGAGAACATTCAACAACAGATAAAAATAATTAACAGCAGAATAAAGTAATGAGGCCAGGGCAGACGCTCACGCAGGCTGAAGTAAAACCACACACAGAAAAAAGAAAAGCAGCTGCTAACATAAACATTAAGTGAAACAAGAAGACAATAAAACATAAAAAAAACAAATAGTAAACACAGAAGAACTGCAGAGGGAAACCAAACAGTGAAACTCTGAGAAGACAAATGATAATGGCTGAAGACTGGAGCAAAAAACAGAAAATCATCACAAAAGTGGAAGTCATCATAAAAATGATCAAGTTAAACAAGAACCAAAAACTAAAAATGCTCAAAACACAACAAGTGTGTGATTAAATCTGTGAGAATTCAGCTTTCCCCACCAGCACTGATCTGCAATATTTTATATTTATGTTTGTTCATAAATAATATTCATGAGCCTGAACTTTGCTTCACTCGGTGATCTGAGTCAGATGCAGCAGTAAGAAACAGAAATGATCTGCGATCATTCATTTTCTTAAATTTGCTCCCTGGTTAAAGGTCACCAAGCCGCAGTGTGTCACACCTCAGTTAAACTCAGTTTTATTTAAATAACACCAAATCACAACAACAGTCTCAAGGCTTTTTATATTAAAAGATGAAGACTACAGTAATTGTCAAGCTGTTTGTTGTGTTTTCCTTCACTTTCTGTCTCAGTGGCAGTTGTTGTGAAATGTGCCACAAAAAATGTGATTGGTGAATTTTCCATCTATGAAAAAACTGATTTACTGAGTATGTGAGGTGGAGTAAATGTAACTGTATTCAAAGCAGCATTATTTCAGATTCAGCATTGTTTGAGTCTTGAGTAAAAAATGTTTGGATCAGGGTTCGCCAGTCCCATCCTGCTTCTCTACATCAGTTTCCTGCTCATTTCATTTATATGATCCATGACTCAGATCCTCAGCTGAGAGTTGTAAAATCTGGCCTTTACCATCAAGACCCTTCGACTTTATCATATGATATCATGTTGAACACTGAACGTGGAAATGCTAACATGATGGCAGAGAGTTAGTGGATGTTTTGCATCACACAGTATCCACTGGAAGTAACATGTTGTACAACAGCAGGTTAGCAAGTTGTCTTTAATGACAACAATTTTCTGTGAAGCAGTACTATACTACTACAATATAAATAAAGTTACTAAGTTAGTTTATAATCATTATCATTATTAATATTATTATTATTGTTGTTGTTGTTGTTGTTGGAAAACATCATGCAGCATGAATGAGTGAAAGAAAAGAGCCCTTGCATACTTCTCTTCATCATGAGTTTATGACTCTTATAAATGTATCCTGAACTCAGATCATGTTGCCTGCTCCTGCTTCAAGACTGCAGTGTCTAAGGCCATCCACAAGAGGGCAAAGCACCGCTACACCTGATCTTAGGGTTCCTCCACCTACCAAATCCCACTTTAACCCCTGCTGATAAATTATCTCAAGTTATTATGTCCATACAAAATCAAGAATTTAAGAACCTGAGTGCAGAAACAAAGTAAAGAATAATATGATGTGTACTATATGATGTATATGTTTTATTTACAAAATCAGCCACTATGTTAGTCCATTATGTTCCTTGCTCACTGTGTATTAATGAAAGGTAGTGGACACTTGAAGACACTATGCAGATGTTGTAGACAAATGCAGTACAATTACAGAAACACGTGTCAAACAAGTAATTATTAAAGTAATTAATGATGCCAAATGAAAGGAAAAAATAAGTTAACCAAACAGGAAGTGATGTGGTTGTGAAGACAGATGTCATTAGATAGAAAGAGACCAGAATGATGACTGATCTTCATCTAATGATGGATTTCATATTGAACTGTAGCAGCAACCAATAATGTTGGTCTGCAGTTGGTATCAAATAGTGACCATTGGTGACTGGTTAGCTTTAACAGCATAAAAATAATTTGCTTTCTCTCCAGTCTGATGTTTATCAGTTTGCTTAAATACAGTACTGTACAGAATTTTTGAGTCACCCCTCATTTCTTTATAGTTCACTTCAAGCAATTCAAAGGTCAAAGTTCTTCTGTGGACATCGGCTGCTTTTTCACTCATTTTCAATCCAGTCCTTTTCGCTCACCATTTTCGTAAAACACTGACCTGTGAATAATTCAAGCATAAAAAAGCTCCAAACACAAGGAATGAACCAATGTTGTGTTAGGCTCCATGGTTCTGTGTTAGAAGTAAAAGTGTTGTACCGACCGATAATAATCTTTTTTATTATTGATGCATTTATGTGTCCACAGCACCACTCAGCTAAATTGAAAGTGGGCTATGTCAGGCTGCATTTGTATTTGCATTATGGATCAATAATTGATCTGATTTTATTTTTTTGCAAGATTTTTTCAGAATGTTTGATGTTGGTTTGTTGTTTTTTCTCATCTGTCCTGACAGAAATGGTAAATGTAGTGGTGCAGTTTTTTCCTTATTTGTGCACTCAAAGAATTTTATTACTGCAAGCCTTATTCATCATCATCAGGATGTGTTCAGTCTGTTTGCTGCATTAGCTGATTTTCTCTGAGAAACATAGAAGGATTATTGAGATGGGTGGGGGAGGAGGTGAGGCTTTGTGTCATGTGATTTCACAGAAACTTTGGCACTGACCGTGAAACTGGTACAAGTAATTTCATCTTTTCATATTTGAATTCTCAAAGGCTTCCACAGATCAGGGTGAACAGGTTGAAGCTGGTTGACCAGGATATGTCCTTCAATGCACAAATTAAACCAATTTGCTTTCTACCATTTGTGCAATCTCTCTAAAATTAGAAACATCCTGTCCTAGAGTGTAAAAACAAACAGAAAAGCCTTCAGTTAATCCAAAATGCTGCAGCAAGAGTACTGACAGGGACTAGAAAGAGAGAGCATATTTCTCCTGTTTTGGCTTCCCTTCATTGGCTCCCTGTTAAATCCAGAATTCAAAATCTTGCTCCTCACATACAAGGTCTTAAATAATCAGGCCCCATCTTATCTTAATGACCTTGTAGTACCATATCACCCTATTAGAGCACTTTGCTCTCACACTGCAGGCTTACTTGTTGTTCTTAGAGTATTTAAAGTAGAATGGGAAGGAGAGCCTTCAGTTTTCAGGCCCCTCTTCTGTGGAACCAGCTTCCAGTTTGGATTCGGGAGACAGACACCATGTCTACTTTTAAGATTAGGCTAAAAAAGTTCCTTTTGCTAAAGCAAATACCGTATTTTTCTGAACATAAGGTGCACCAGATTATAAGATGCATTAAGCAAAACAAAACAGTCAGATAAGTCAAACTTTACTCAACTCATTCTTCTTGCTTCCTCCACTTCTCTACCATCGATTCATTACTGTTGAATTCTCTCACAGCTGCTCTTTTCCCATGTTGTTGCAGTATATTAATGACTAACCTCTATTGTGGATGGATTATCTCAGTTGTTCTCCTGACTGAAGTTCGGTCCGTTTACAGCATCCTGCCAGGCGATTACATTTGTCCCCAACCATCGGGAACCCTCACCTTAACTTTTATCGAATGGAAAAAAGCCTTCATCCTCCAGCTTCACTGTGTTTATGTTATGCTAACATAGCTGTGTCACGTAGCACATCATTATATACCAGCTAGTCCAATTTCAGTAACCCTACAGAGGTCATTGCCGTTTAGTTTTCTGTCTTCATTTATGTTGGAAGTGATAGCAGAGTTGTACCAGGCACCAGGCTGCTACTCACTCACAGACACCCACACAAAGCCGATGTTGCACTGGAATATTTTTGAATCTCACTTGTTTTTGTACTTTCTTTTTCATTTTTTCAGAAATCTCTCAGTCAGAATCTCTCAGTCAGAAATCTCTCAGTCAGAACATGGCATATTATGTTTAGGTGGAAACTAGCGAGCTAACTTCCTTCTAACTTCTAACTCTGTTAAATGTAATAAATTCTGTTTGCAAGGATGCCTGGACATCCTAATTGTTACACCTGGTAAAGCAGCAACGCTGATCATTTTATTAAAGATGAAAGAATTTAGACAGTTTTTAACTTTCAGTGATTCATACATAAGGCGCACTGTCGATTTTTGAGAAAATTAAAGGATTTAAGTGCACCTTATAGCCCAAAAAATACATTAGTTAGGGCTGGATCAGGTGAACCTGAATCCTCTCTTAGTTATGCTGCAATACGGTCTTTAAGTGATGACGTATGAACCCTGCTCCCAGGCCCAAACTCTCCTGTGTTTAATATGGCGCAATGCTGTGTTCCTCGTTGTTTTAACCGATCTGGTTCAAAACAACACTCTAATCTGTCATTTTACCAGTTTCCTTGTGAAAAGAAAGAAAAGGAGGTGGGTGCAGTTGATAAGGTACCTTACAATGAATAAATGAATGAATAAACTTGTAAGATAAGAGCAAGTGGGTTCTTACTTTAGTTAGCTAATATAGCTAGCGATAAACAACTAAAACCCGCTAGTAAAAGACACACCGACTTTTACAAGTAATTTTACTTATATAGACTATGGATTTTATTGTATTTTCGCACTGAAAGACATCGCCGCATGTTTGATGGCATTTTTATTTCTCCAAGCAAAGATTGAAAGCTAAGGGTCACTTTGCTATATATAAACCTTAGCTAGCTTTCAACACTCAGAGGAATAAAAATTACATCCAAAAAGCGTTGTCTATGTAAGAAAATACATTAAAATCCATAGCTTGTGAGTTAATGACCAAAACACATCTAACCAACAAATAGCTTGCAAAATTTGCCAGTACTCATCTTTTTGTTAAGATTAAAAACCAAATAGTACAACGATGTGTAAGATTTGAATAATTATGGTCACTGTCTGTGAAGGTTCTCAGTCATCCAGGTCATTGTAATCTAAGGAGCATGGAAAGAAAACCGTCTGGACTTCTTTAAGTTTCTTGAAGACATTTCACCTCTCATCCGGATGAGAGAAGCTTCAAGAAACTTAAAGAAGTCCAGACGGTTTTCTTTCCATGCTCCTTAGATTACTGTCACTATTAAACATAACTAATGGAGGGCTACTGTAGGATCAGAAATTTCTCTCTCCCTTTTTAAACACGTCCACAGATGTGAAAACTTCACCCCAAACTGCAACTCAAGAGTCTGCAGTTGGCACTTCCCTCAAGGAAACAAGATTTGCATGGAACGACGGGAAGTCTTTCCAGTTCCCAGATGACCACAAACCTGTTAGAAAAAAGAAAAAAAGAAGAGGACCCAGCTAGACCCACACTAAAGACTCTAATTGGTGTGGCTCCTAATGGTGTAATAACCTTTGTAAGCAACTTGTATGGTGGAAGTGCCTCAGATAACGCCATAACAGCTGACTGTGGAGCACTGCAACATTTACAACCAGGTGACATGGTCATTGCAGATAAGGGCTTTACAATTTGAGACATCCTTCTAGAGGGGGTCACGCTGAACATTCCGTCTTTCTTTACCAACGGACAGTTCATGCAGGAGGAAGTGAACAACAACAACAGGAAGATTTCCTGCACAAGAATACATGTAGAGCGTTCCGTTCAAAGACTGAAACTTTTCTCAATTTTGTATCACATCCTACATCACTTCAGAAAAAATATTAATAAGATCTTGAAAGCATGTGTATGTCTTACAAATTTATGAAAACCTATTCTGTCAGGGCTCTGTGCGCAGGCAGGCGGAGATGAGGATCCAAACGCAGGACTCGGACACTGAATTGCAACTCAAAAAACCTCAGCTTTATTGCTGGCCAAAAAAACAAAATATTAACTGAGCAATGATACTGAACACAGAAACACACAGGCAAGTCTGAGGGTACAACGCGACACTGAGCAAGGGCAAACGCAGGGCTAATATACACAGGGAGGTAATCAGGAAATGGAAGACAGGAGGGAGACAGCTGGGAGAGATTAGGGCTAACGAGACAGGGGGGAGTGAAGCTGGACGCACTGACATAAGACACAACCTTTCAAAATAAAACAGGAAACAATACACAAAGACGCAGACTAAGAAACAGACTTTACACGAGCAGAACTAAACCTAAACCAGAATGAGCTGGAACATACTAAATAATACTAATAATCATCATCATCATCATACAATAGATCAAGAAAATAACCAAAAATACAAAATACAACCAGAACATTAACCTCCTAGGACCTGGCGTCCACATATGTGGACACCACATTTTTGGTTATTTAGACCCAAATACTCAATTTTGCTCTACAAGGGCCTGATATCCACTTACGAGGACATTATACTGCAACTGTTCTATCGAAATTTTAAAGGAATATCCTCATTTGTGGCTCTCATTTTTCTTAGAATCAAAAACTGGGTAAAAAAAAAAAAAAAAAATCTGGTAATTCTTTGTTTTTACATTCATCGGGCCCCAATCAGAGAAATTAAAAATGCATGCTCTGGAAGAGTTCGGGTCTTAGGAGGTTAATCATAATACAGAAATATACCAGAATAACTGAAACATAGATTTATCATAATAATCAACAAAGCACCAGTGAAACAGAAAACAATCAATCATTCAAAAATAAACCAAAACATAAGAATTTCAAAATGCTGGATCAAAATGACCCAGAACCGTGACATATTCTCCGTGAAATTGAATGAATTATACCAGTGAGAGTGCAGAGGTAAAAGTACATGGTGTCATTAACAGCCCAAGTTTGTTCTCTATTGACAGGCAAGATTACAAAGTCACATGGAGTCCAAATAATAAAGTGAGAGCTTTTCGCCCCCATGAGATATAGGTTGCCCTGGATCTGATGACAGTAGTTGTGATTCTTTTTTAATACCAGGGAACCACTTGTCTCGTCCAGCTGTAAGAAAAAGTCCTTACTTTCTGCTGCCTGCAAAACAGTTTTGGTTCTGGCTGACTATGGTGCATTTCACCTCAATGATGCATTCATTAGAGACTGTCCCATCTGGAGAACCACCAAGCAGGCCACTGTTGGATAAAAACAGTCCCCTCTCCTTGATAGCTGCACCAGTACAGTCAGTGTACAGCTGCTTGGCCTTTGGCTCATGAAGGATCCCCCAATCACATGCCTTTGGGGATGAAAATACCACTTAGTCATAAATGAATTCTTAGATGCACAGACCCTTTTCACTAACAACTTACTTTAGATCCTTCTGTCAGGTTGTACTGGCCAAGCAGAGTCTTAAATAAGGAAGGAGGGTATGAGCGCCGCTGGACTGCACCCAGGAACAAACCAAAGTTGCTGGCTGTGATTCTCTTCTTGCGATATGCTGACCTTTTATAAATAAATAAAAATTAAGAGACACAGTTCACTAAAATTTCTTGCTTAACACCTAACAGATTTAATTTCAAACCAATTTCTTACCACAATGCATTCTTTGTTTGCCCAACTGCTGCTTCCTCGATCTGTGTCTTCTCTTCCTCAGACACAGCCAGTGATGCCAGTAGATAACTAACCTTGTCTTCTGCTTGGGCATAACCCAGGTTACTCAGCACTCCATTAAATGTCTTGGATGGTAGAGTCTAGATTTAAAGCAAAAGGATTTTAAAGGTTTTACTGGGACCAAGCAATTTTGACCACAGAGTAGACAAAGTCATAAAATTAAAGTTGGGACAGTGGAGGCAAACAATCTGATGTCTCTAGTTTACAAGAGTTTACATGTATAATTTATACCACGTGTTAAAGTAAAATTACCTGAGGGCATTCTGGACTCTAAATCCACCCCATCCCAGTAAAATGCTGAAATTTCAATAGAGATGCCAGTACCCATTCTTTGTCCTCCTGGGTGACAGGTCTTTTGACTCCAGCTGCAAAATAAAAAAATGAAAATAAAACAAAACATACTTTTAGTGCTCTAAATAAATAATAATTTTAAGCTCAGATACCATCAAGCATTTTATATAGGACTATTCACTTAAAGCACATTTAAAATATTTTGATGTATGCTACGTGTGTGTCTCAATATAAAACACAATGCTTTTTAAAAAGTTAAGAGAATCATTAATACAAAGAGCAAATTTTAAATAACTGACCTTGTGTTGTTGATGGTGTCATCTCAGACACACTCTTGGCAGCAATTTCTTCTGTTTTGGATGATTTCACCCTCTTCCACACACATTCCACGTCAGTGCGAGACACATTCTTCTCCACCAAAATCAACAATGCAGCCATATGATGGCACTTATCTTTGCCAATCGGGCACTCACAGGGGCTGAACCTCACTGACTGTCCCTCAACATGCACCTACATTGAAAGAAAGGTAATGCTTACCCCAAACACTTGCAGTGCTGCTGTATGTACTGGTACCAATATAGCTAGCCACCCGGCAGGTAGATAATGTCAACTAGGCTAACATAACTAACTCTCCAAAACGTCCCTGTTATGTAGATTTGCACCTTCATTTACTTCCACTGTTATAGCAGTGCTGTACATGTGTGTGCTTTATGAAATACATGAGCCAGTACAGAATACCTCATGTTTAATCGTCAGCCAGCTAGATTACTCCTAACTCAACTCAACCTTGTATCTTCTTTTTTATGGATGCCTGGACACCACCCTTTATAATGCCTCCTGGGAGAACGGTTACACTGACCACTTTACTAGAGTTGAAGGAATTAAGACCCTTTTTAACCCTAATTGGTACTTCGCTGAAGAAGGAGGCTGCTTTAGGATTCCCACGATGCATTGAATATTTCTTCTTTTCTCACCTCTCTCCATTTAATCAGTAGTTATTATTAATCTCTGGCTCTCTTCCACAGCATGTCTTACCGAGATGGTCCCCAACCGGCCAACTGTTGTTGTAATTTGGTGCTATGTGAATGTATGTGTAGTGAGTAAAAGCCACCGAGTATTCGCTAAGGGCCTCTATACTACTCGGGCAAACTTTCAGGCCCAAAGCTCTTACAGGAACGAGCCCAGAATAAATGGGACAAGAGGGTCAATATCAGTCAGATACGTTAAAATTTATTATTTTAAAAGAAAACACAAAGGGTTTGCAATTGGCCTAAAACATCAAAATAGAAAAAGTCACTAACGACCACAATATAGTTTTATTGGTGCAACCTGCCAGCAATGCAACTATCACCTGAGGGCTTGCTCTACCCCGGTGGTCCCAGATGCTCGTTACTTTAAAAGAAACAAATCCACCCCAAATAAATACGAGCCCAACAGAACACTTATCGCATGCACTAAGTGTTTTAGTCCAGGCAATAATTGGTGGCACTAAAATCACTCTTAATAAAACTTGTTCACTGCAAATCCACACGGAGCACCTCTAAAAGACCTAATTCCCCTAAGGTAAGAGCCCAACTCAGGGATTGCACGTTGCCCAACTAATATTGCACCAGCCCGTTGAAAATAAAAACAAACCCAGCATAAAAAAAACAAGCAGTTTTAAAAGGTGACCCTACTCTAAAACCAACTTGGGAGAGAAACACAACGAAAAAGAAGGAGGAAAAACAGTGACAAATTCACATGTGCAGCCTGTCCTGCAGGAGGCAATACAATATAAATTAGATTGTAGTGCATAAATACACTTTTTTTAATGTCAAATATATTAAGTTAATACATACCTCCAGCAGACACTGTTTGCTGCACACCTGGCTTGTCTTCTAAAATCACTACTAAAAACATAAAATACAATAAACATCAAATACGTCTTGATGCATTCTCAATCATCCAGGAAAGTAAATCTCCAAAAGTTGAATCTGTTCATCTGGACGTAGCGTTTTGTGGGAGAAACGTTTCGTCACTCATCCAAGTGACTTCTTCAGTCTCAGCTGACTGCAGGATTCCCCAAACCTTATAAACAGTACATTTGCATAATGACTGAAACCAGCCCACTGAAGGAACAATGGGCTGTGAGGTCAGTTCCTTAATCATAATTATGCAAATTCCCATGACCATTGATCAACAATCACTGACCAAAACCCACTGATCAAAGAACACTGATCAATGGCCATGAGTACCATTCAAAGAGAGTTGGGGAATGGCTGCAATCACAGCATTGTAAGATGGCGAAAGATGTACTCTTAGACCCCCTCCTCGATTCAGAGATGGTCTTTCCCTTTTCACGTAAATGGCCTCCTTGACTCCGCGCTCAAACCAGCGTTCTTCCCTGTCCAGGATGTGTACATCCTCATCATTGAAAGAGTGTCCACTGGCCTGTAGGTGTGAATAGACTGCAGAGTCCTGGCCTGACGAGGTGGCTCTTCTGTGTTGTGCCATCCGCTTCGCTAGAGGTTGTTTGGTTTCCCCGATGTATAAATCCTGGCAATCCTCCTGGCACTTAACAGCGTACACTATGTTACTCTGTTTGTGTCGGGGGACCCGATCCTTGGGGTGGACCAGTTTTTGGCGAGCGTATTTTGGGGTTTAAAAGCCACAGAGACCCGATGTTTAGAAAAAATGCGTCTCAACTGCTCCGATACTCCTGACTGTTTTTAAGGTTTGGGGAATCCTGCAGTCAGCTGAGACTGAAGAAGTCACTTGGATGAGTGACGAAACGTTTCTCCCACAAAACGCTACGTCCAGATGAACAGATTCAACTTTTGGAAACATCAAATACATTTCAACGAATTAAAAAAAAAAAAAAAAAAAAAGCACTAAAAGAAAAACAGCCTGTACCTCGAACCTCTGCTGTAGAGGTTTAAAACAACCGTTTGTGTAGAAGACAATTAAAACTTCTTAGGCTCTTCACCTACTCACACAACCATTGTTCACAGCCGCTCGTCAGTGCAAATGAGAGAAGAAGAGCACCTGCTGCTACTTCCTCTTTTATACCCTCCCCTGGGTCCTAAAGCCTTCCCCATTACAATTGCCCCCGTTTTGAAAGGTCACCGTCCCGGTGACCACTTACTGCCAGGGCCTAAATACATTTTGGGGCAAAACATTATGGACAAGAGAGCTCTGTGAATTGCTAGTGAGAACAGCAGCAGTCTGATTTACTGACCGTGGGAGATTAAAGGGGTTAGAATGCTTTCCTGCTGTACTTCTTTTAGGCCGCCCCTGAACTCTTCCTGAGTCCTGCGCTAAAACATTCTCCCTATTATCAATCCCACTTTCCTCTGCCTGTTCTGGAACTATGGATACAGGGTTCAAGTTGCTCGAGCCTATGCTCCTAGTTTCACTAACAGGCTCTGGAACAGATACCGAGGGGGGCTGATCTTGGGGTGGGTTTGGAACAAGGGCGAGTACAACTCCATCAGCCTCACTGTCATCATCTGGTGTATCTGATGTTGACTGCCGGGGTGACTCAACTACCAGCCCTGGGTCAGAGAGAGGATATTCGTCTGGAGCAGGTGCTACAATACCTGAGGGTATTACTCTCAACTCTGCCCGATTTAAGTTCTTGTCTGGACCTGAACAATCTCTAGGGCGTATTTTGTAAACCCTGCCTTCTTTGTCCATACTCTGCACAACAACATATACCACAGGATCCCAGGCATCATGGATCTTATGGCGGCCTAAAGGATGACTTTTCCGATAAACCAGAGTACCTGGGGAGAGAAGGGAAGTAACTGTTGGCTGAAAATGTTTATTTCTCCTCTCTGCAGCTTGTTGGAGTTGTTCTTTCACATGCACATAAACTGAACTTAGACGTTCTTGATGCTCCTCAACCCATTCTTGTGCAGATCTAGACACAGGTTCCGACTGGGAGGCCCCCAATAAGAAGTCAACGGGCAACTGGGGCTTCTGACCAAACATAAGCTCGTAACGTGAAAAGCTGGTGGACTGATGTTCTGTGGTATTGTAAGCATACAATACCTACGGCAAGTATTGCGGCCACTTTCTTTTCTTATCAGGAGGGAGGGTGCGCAACAAATCATGGAGTGTTCTGTTAAATCTCTCGCATTGTCTATTGCCCTCAGGATGATATGGTGTGGTCCTGCTTTTGTCTATGCCATACAGATGGCACAGACGTTTCAGCAAGTCTCCCTCAAAGCTATTTCCCTGATCACTATGGATACGCTTAGGGACCCTATAGATATAAAACCATTTTTCAGTTAGTACCCGTGACACTGTACTTGCCCATTGATCTACTGTAGGGTATGCTTGAGAGAACTTTGAAAATATGTCGGTGACCACAAGTACATTCTCACGCCCATCACTAGACTTGTCCAAAACACTGAAATCAATAGCAATGACTTCCAGGGGTTTAGAAGCCACCAGTCCCCCACTGAATGTGCGAACTTTTGGTTTCACAGCCTTTGCCAAGACACAACAATCGCACTCCTGACAATATTTCTCAATGTCACGTGCCATAAAAGGCCAAAAACACCTTTCTCTCACCAGGCTGGTAGTGCGTCCAATGCCTTGATGCCCATGATCATCATGTAAACTTCCCAGGACCTCTGTTTGCAAGCACTGGGGTAGCAACAGTTGAAACAAAACTTGGCCATCACCAGGTGTCTGAACTTGACGATACAAGACACCTTCCTTCAACTTGATTCTGGGCCACTGTTGCACCAACTTTCTCACCCCCTTACTTACATTACCCATTTCCTGTGTGGTAGGCAGCCTCCCTCTTTCCCAATACTGTGAAAAAGGGCCAATTACCGGGTCAGCAGCTTGAAGGGATATTAGATCAGCTTTAGGTCGGGATGGAAATGCAGCTATGGCTCTACACGTAGCGGCAACAGCATTTCCCAGTTGACCTACATCTGTCTGATTTTGCACTTCCTGTGGAACCTTCAACCCTGGAAGCAGGCCAGATGGACTCTGTGGATGCAGTTGCTGTGACAATGCATCAGCGTTGCGATTGCTGGGACCTGGCCTATATTTAATCTCAAAGTTGAACACAGCTAGTTCTGAGGCCCATCGCTGCTCTACGGCTCCCAATTTAGCAGTCTGCAAATAGCTAAGGGGATTGTTGTCCGTGAACACAACAAACTTATTTCCCAACAAATATTCACGGAATTTTTGAGTGACAGCCCATTTTAGTGCCAAGAATTCCAACTTTCTAGAGCTATAATTGGACATATTCCTTTCACTAGGTCGCAGGCCCCGGCTAGCAAAAGCAACTGGCCGTCTCTTTCCTTCTTGCTCCTGAGATAAAACTGCCCCTAAACCTGCCTGGCTAGCATCTATCTCAAGGACAAAAGGTTTAGCAAAATCTGCATATGCCAATACTGGGGCACTTACCAGCAGCCTTTTTAGTGTTTGGAATGCATTCTCACATTCCTCACTCCAAAGGTGACACATTGCCCCACTGGCACCACTTCTACGTTTCTTCTTGGTACCTCCCAACTCGCCCACCAACCGGTGGAGCGGGGCAGCATACTTGGCAAAACCTTTAACAAAACGCCGATAGTATGAGGCAAATCCCAAAAATGACTGTAACTCTGTACAAGTAGTTGGTCGTGCCCACTCAGCCACTGCACTAATCTTAGAAGGGTCAGTCGCCACCCCAGAAGCAGATATCACATGCCTGAGGTATTGAACCTCCGGCTGGAAAAAGTGACATTTCTCCAGCTTCAACTTTAGATTGTGCTCTTTGAGCCGCATTAAGACCAAGTCAAGACGCTCCAGATGCTGCTCAAAGGAGGATGAAAACACAACAATATCATCCAGGTACAATAAAAGGGACTGGAAACTTTGATCCCCAAAAATCCGCTCCATTAGCCTCTGAAAGGTGCTAGGGGCATTACAGAGCCCAAATGGCATTCGATTGAATTCGAAAAGACCAAAAGGGGTACAGAAAGCAGTCTTGGCTTTGTCCTTCTCGTCCACTGGTACTTGATTATACCCACTTGCAAGGTCCAATGTAGAGAACCACTGTGCACCTGTCAAGGCATCCAATGACTCCTCAATACGGGGTAATGGATAAGCATCTTTCCTTGTCTTGGCATTAAGCAAACGGTAATCGACACACAGCCTAATCTCTCCATTTTTCTTGAAAACCACCACAATCAGAGAAGAATAAGGGCTACTGCTTGGACGCACTACCCCCCGATCCAACAAATGTTTAATATGGGCTTTCACTTGTTCATACTGAGAGGGTGGAAGTCGGCGATACCGCTGTCGCACTGGGGCATCATCCATTAAAGGGATTTCATGTTCCACCAACGTGGTACATCCTAAATCTCCCTCCCCATGGCTGAAAACTGAGCAATGCTTCCGCAAAAGTGACACTCCCTGTTGTGACTGTTCATTGGACAAGTTAGGCCATGAGAGCTCGGAAAAATCAAGGGGCGGATGCGCCTGTACAGTCACTTTGTGCATCATTATCTGCATCGTGGGATCATCAGACTCTTCAGTAATGACAGAGTCCCCAGATGATGGAGGGTCAACCACATGCAATTCACCTAGTTGTGTACAGGGCGGTAACCAAACATCCTCAATTCCCACATTAACCACCGGAATGTCAACAACACCCTGTTCAACAGAAAGGAGGGCTGGGGAAACCAAGATGCCCCCTGGAAGGGGATTACCTGTCGCTATGGGCTCCAGGAGCACTGATGGAAGGTTAATGTTAGCAGCAGAGAGGCAGCTAGTACGCATCCATTTCAATGAACCAGCAGGGACACAAACAGCTCGACCGTGGACTTTTGCTTTACCTAAATACCCGGATGTATTCAAAGCCTCAATGCGCTGACACTTATGAAGTGTCTCTTTCCACATCTTACTGGCATTTTCAAGGGCAGGAGATTCAAACAGACGAGGGCCAAACTGCTCAAAGAGTAGGTGGTAACAACGGCTAATGATATTCATCCCCAAGAGGCCAGGCACACTCTGTGGCTGCTGAACGCTCCCATCTGGAGGGTCCTCCACCAATAACACGCCCATTTTTGTCAGGGTGCCACCAAAAACAGTCACATCAAGCTCCATGTAGCCTATATAGGGGATTTTCAACCCATTAGCTGCCCTGAGGCGTAACCATTGGCATTTCTTTAAATGCCCCACCCCCTGTGACCTGAAGTGCTTCTCAAAGAAACTCTCTCGAATAGTGGTGACCATGGATCCAGTATCCAAAAGACAGGGAACTATAACACCCCCCATTTCTATTTCCACCACTGGACAATTCCCAATTAATCGAGAGGGATCTTCCATAACAACTTCAGTTGAGCCTGTAAACCCTGTTCCTGATGCCTGGCTCTCTGCACCAGAGGGACCTAGTTTCCCGATGGCTGAGACTCAGGGCCTTGTTCCACAACCTGACTTTGTACATGTGCATCAACATGAGACCCACCACTATTCTTTATAGCTGGATGTTTTACCCTACAGAACCTGGCAATATGACCAGCTTTACCACACCGATGGCAAATTGGCTTTCCATCTGCCTGGAAACAAAAAGGCCTAGTTGTGGGAGGGGTCCGGGTTAGTCCAGTCTGAGAGGGCTGTGAAAAATGGACAGACATTTGCTTCATGAGCATATCCAACTGAACCTGTTGTTTACGAAGGCAGTCTTTTATCTGTAGAATGTCATCATTAGGCCTAGCGGTGACTGCATGCATCTCTGCATTAACTCCTACTACCTGACAGTTCGTATCACAAGAATAGGCTCGGGACCTAGTTTTCCCTCCCTGCCTACCTACATCAGCCCACTTAAGGCCAATACTACGTAGGGCAAGAAAGGACATGTCTGGTGTTTGAAGGACCCGCTGTTTCAACTCTCTGCGCAGCATATCATCATGGACATGTTCAGTAAACTGGTCCCTTAGCAATATATCAGAATTTGGAATACCACCTGGTGTCTTACAGATTACAGTGTCCATTAAATATTTAAGGGCATGAGAGCAATCTCGCAGAGATTCCCCTTCTCGCTGGGTGCGCTGGAAGAACCGTAGCTGGGCAGCTACATATGACTGAGTGCAGCTATAGTTCTCGACTAAAATATCAAAAATCTTGTCAGGAGTGTCTCTACTGGTACTCGAGTGAAAACAGACCTCAGATTTGGCACTGCCATCAAGATGGTCCATCACAAACATCACTTGTGCTGCTCTTGACATAGGACGAAATCTCCAGGCATCTACGTACTTCTTCAACCCACTGGTCAACAGTTAACAAGTCCACTGACAATTTACCAGTAAACCTTGGGCATTTATGCTCCCGAGGTGCATAAAGGTAACACACATTTGTAGCTTCATTTATTGGGTTCATATTTGATGGCACAGTAGATGGACCCGGAACTGGATCTGGCACTGGACCAGTCACAGGAGAACGTTCCTGCAATTGGTCTCTCAACTGTTCATTTGCTGCTTTTAGCTGCTGCAGCTGCTCCAAGAGGGCCTGTACGTCATCCATAGGGTCGGCGAAGGAGGTTTATTATCCCAGCGGGCAGCCCAACCGTTGGCTTCCCCTCCGTAGAAGATGTCACTGCTTTTCCTCCTCTCCTCTAACACGCTTACTAAAATAAACAGGGCCACACTAAAATAAAAACAAAACACCGTAAGTGATATGACCTGGACCCTGTCGACAACGCCAAATAATGTAGTGAGTAAAAGCCACCGAGTATTCGCTAAGGGCCTCTATACTACTCGGGCAAACTTTCAGGCCCAAAGCTCTTACAGGAACGAGCCCAGAATAAACGGGACAAGAGGGTCAATATCAGTCAGATACGTTAAAATTTATTATTTTAAAAGAAAACACAAAGGGTTTGCAATTGGCCTAAAACATCAAAATAGAAAAAGTCACTAACGACCACAATATAGTTTTATTGGTGCAACCTGCCAGCAATGCAACTATCACCTGAGGGCTTGCTCTACCCCGGTGGTCCCAGATGCTCGTTACTTTAAAAGAAACAAATCCACCCCAAATAAATACGAGCCCAACAGAACACTTATCGCATGCACTAAGTGTTTTAGTCCAGGCAATAATTGGTGGCACTAAAATCACTCTTAATAAAACTTGTTCACTGCAAATCCACACGGAGCACCTCTAAAAGACCTAATTCCCCTAAGGTAAGAGCCCAACTCAGGGATTGCACGTTGCCCAACTAATATTGCACCAACCCGTTGAAAATAAAAACAAACCCAGCATAAAAAAAACAAGCAGTTTTAAAAGGTGACCCTACTCTAAAACCAACTTGGGAGAGTAACACAACGAAAAAGAAGGAGGAAAAACAGTGACAAATACACATGTGCAGCCTGTCCTGCAGGAGGCAATACAATATAAATTAGATTGTAGTGCATAAATACACTTTTTTTAATGTCAAATATATTAAGTTAATACATACCTCCAGCAGACACTGTTTGCTGCACACCTGGCTTGTCTTCTAAAATCACTACTAAAAACATAAAATACAATAAACATCAAATACGTCTTGATGCATTCTCAATCATCCAGGAAAGTAAATCTCCAAAAGTTGAATCTGTTCATCTGGACGTAGCGTTTTGTGGGAGAAACGTTTCGTCACTCATCCAAGTGACTTCTTCAGTCTCAGCTGACTGCAGGATTCCCCAAACCTTATAAACAGTACATTTGCATAATGACTGAAACCAGCCCACTGAAGGAACAATGGGCTGTGAGGTCAGTTCCTTAATCATAATTATGCAAATTCCCATGACCATTGATCAACAATCACTGACCAAAACCCACTGATCAAAGAACACTGATCAATGGCCATGAGTACCATTCAAAGAGAGTTGGGGAATGGCTGCAATCACAGCATTGTAAGATGGCGAAAGATGTACTCTTAGACCCCCTCCTCGATTCAGAGATGGTCTTTCCCTTTTCACGTAAATGGCCTCCTTGACTCCGCGCTCAAACCAGCGTTCTTCCCTGTCCAGGATGTGTACATCCTCATCATTGAAAGAGTGTCCACTGGCCTGTAGGTGTGAATAGACTGCAGAGTCCTGGCCTGACGAGGTGGCTCTTCTGTGTTGTGCCATCCGCTTCGCTAGAGGTTGTTTGGTTTCCCCGATGTATAAATCCTGGCAATCCTCCTGGCACTTAACAGCGTACACTATGTTACTCTGTTTGTGTCGGGGGACCCGATCCTTGGGGTGGACCAGTTTTTGGCGAGCGTATTTTGGGGTTTAAAAGCCACAGAGACCCGATGTTTAGAAAAAATGCGTCTCAACTGCTCCGATACTCCTGACTGTTTTTAAGGTTTGGGGAATCCTGCAGTCAGCTGAGACTGAAGAAGTCACTTGGATGAGTGACGAAACGTTTCTCCCACAAAACGCTACGTCCAGATGAACAGATTCAACTTTTGGAAACATCAAATACATTTCAACGAATTAAAAAAAAAAAAAAAAAAAAAAAGCACTAAAAGAAAAACAGCCTGTACCTCGAACCTCTGCTGTAGAGGTTTAAAACAACCGTTTGTGTAGAAGACAATTAAAACTTCTTAGGCTCTTCACCTACTCACACAACCATTGTTCACAGCCGCTCGTCAGTGCAAATGAGAGAAGAAGAGCACCTGCTGCTACTTCCTCTTTTATACCCTCCCCTGGGTCCCCTGGGTCCTAAAGCCTTCCCCATTACATATGTAACATAATTGAATTGAACTGATAAAATAGGACAACACACAACAGTGCACAATGGTTGAGAACAACCTGTTGGTTCTTTAACCTGTCCCCTTTTACTTCACTACTGTCACCATTTAATCTAAGTATTGGATAACATATCTCTGTGGATAGATTTTCTGTGTTTGGATGTTAACAGAGCTGTGGGGAAAATGAAATACATTTGGATTTGCTCTACAGTATGTGTAAAGATTACTATAGAGATGTAAAGATGGCAGACACAGCGATGCAAAATATGGCAACAATGAAGCAGGAATTTTAGTAATCATGATAATCTGTAGAGATAAAAAAAAAAATCAATATAGTTTCACCTGTCCCTGCTGGTTGGGGCTGAAACACTCTCTGCCTTGACTGTTCTAATACTATCATATGTCACTGTGATGAAGGTGGTAAAGATGGTAACTATAAAGAAGTACAATGATTTGACTGTTTTGGGTTTTGTTTTGTTGTTGTTGCTTTTTACAATTTTCCTTTTTGTTACGTCCCCACGAAGAAGGTCTAGGGGTGTGTGTGGGGAATGGTAACAAATGGGTCCAGAACAGAATGAAAGGAGAACAGACAGGTGTTTAGTAAATAAAATAGTTTTTATTATAGAGAACCTTAACATAAAGAGCCAGAACAAACAGGTTTCTTCCTGTTAAAAGGGAGTTTTTCCTTCCCACTGTTGCCAAAGTTCTTGCTCATAGGGGGTCATATGATTTTTGGGTTCTTTCCCTTGTATTATTTTAGGGTCTACCTTACAATATAAAGCGCCTTGAGGCGACTGTTTTGTGATTTGGTGCTATACGAATAAAATTGAATTGAATTGAACTGTGTGAGGAAGCATGTGTAACTGAACAAGACAGTGTCACAAATGAACTGATTGTGCAGGTTTGTGCTGTTGAAATAGTTTTGTTTTCATTTCTATCAGAGATGTGCTGTAAAAGAAACAAGAAGAAAAACAGAGGAATAGACACACAGGACAACAATACTACTTTTTGTTACTATAGAAAATATTATTGGAAGAAAATACCATTTTCATTTTTAAATATAAGCTGGCAAAGGACATATTTAGTTGTTACACAGCATCTTTGATTTGAGTAAAAATAAGACTGTATCTATGCATCCATCCTTTTATTGACAATTACACATTTCAGAGTCATTGGGGGGCTGTCATTGGGTGAGAGGTGGGGGTTAGGACAGGTCACCAGTCTGCCACTGATTAAAATAATTTTTTTTAGTTTTCACAGTTATCACTGGAGCTGTGAAAGCAAGAGATTAAAACAAAAGATGTTTAGCGCAGTGACAGGTAATTGACAAATTGACACTTCCATATCAGAGAGCATTACTTCTTTTACAGAATATTCTTTGTCATTTATTGCTTTTACTTTGGTTGTAAAATCTGAATTTAAAATGTTTCAAACACTTACAGCAAAAATGTAATCAGAAAAATCGAAATCTTTAGGAAAGATTTAGGAAAGCAAGTGGATTTATATTAGGTTGTATGCTTATTTGCATTATGTGTCGGTAATTAATGAGATTAATTTTTTTTTTTTTTGGTTTAATTGTTTCTTTGTTTGTTCTTTGTGCTGCTTTGACCACTCCAAAAATAGTTTCATGTGTGTGTTTTGTCCTATTTAAACACTCAGTTGTATCATCTGCTCAAACTTAAACTTTTCTCCAAAACACATTTCGCTCATCCATGTGAGCAGCTGCAAATTTCAGTCGAGCTTCAAGAAGTCGATTATGGAGCAGTTGCTTCTTCCTTAGTCAGCACGCTCTCAGTCCATGGTTATATAACACTGTCTTCACTGTGGACGGTGACACTGGTGTTGCAGCAGTTTCCAGTTCATGGCAGGGTTGAGCCTTTGTGATGGACACTAAGTACCTTTGCTTCACACAGAGCTGGAAAGCTAATGAAACCCATTTGATTTTGCTCCACGGAGTGAAATGAAACAGAAAATCGCAACATGAAGATGAAAGAAATGAAACCAAAGAGTAACATAGGTATGCTAGATTAGTCAGAAAAGTTGTGACTGGTTCTGTCAGTGTGGGTGTGTACCTGTACGATGTTCTAGGAGGTGTATAAATATCTGCATACACAGAGGCATTAGCACAATAATCATCGCTCACCTTCATCTACACTTTAAGGAATCATGGAGGTTTCAAAGTTAAAGAAAATGATAGATGATTTGTGTCTCTGTGAAGAGGTTAACATAGAAAAAACAGGTCTCATCATTGATGGTGCAGCTCTGTACTACTCTTTGTATTATAACTCTGATCCAAAGCTGGACCAGCGCTGTGGAGGAGATTATCCTGGATTCAAAGATGAGGTCTGTAACTTCTTTAAGACTCTGCAGGTCTGTGAAGTCACTCCGTATGTCTTCCTGGATGGAGGCTCAGATCCTGACAAGCACAAAACACTTGTGTATCGTCGAAAAGACACAGAGGAAAAAGCAAAGACAATAGCGACAACAAAGCCTGAGGATGCTGTACCAAAACGATGTAACGTCTTACCACCTCTGGTCAAAGATGTCTTCATAGAAATCTTGAAGGAGAAAGGCATAGAGTTTAAACAGTGTTTAGGAGAGGCAGACCCTGTAATTGTTTCTGCTGCAAATCAGAAACAATGTCCTGTGCTGTCCATTGACAAGGATTTTTACATCTTTGATGTGCACAAAGGTTTCCTTCATCTTGACAATTTTGAGTGGAAAAGCAAAAAGGATGACAAAATTCCTGCTAAGCTCTACACACGTTCAAAGTTTTATCAGCATTTCAAATTAGACCCTGCTCTCATGCCAGTCTTTGCTTCAATAGCAGGAAATGATTATTCAAGATTACAAGATAAAGGTAGGTTTGCAAGAGAATCATCTTCACCTGGTGAGTACAGCATTAAAAGACTGGATGGTATGCTCAGCTTTTTAAGTAAAGTGAATCTGGATGGTTTGAACAACTCACAGAAGAGAGAACGTGCTCTGACTAAAGCTTTAAATCATGTTGGTAAAAAAGAGAACAAAACATTCAAACTCTCCATTCAAAAATATGTTGAACCAGAAAAAACAAGTTCTAAGTTGCCATCATGGGTGCGTAAAAAAGTTGAGACTGGAAAACTCACCACTTTCGTCATAAGTGTCGTGGATCAGAAGTCAATGATGCTGCCTGTACTTGTGGAGGACTTTTCACAGCGCAGTAGTTACACAGCTGCTAACCCCATATCACAGTACTTCTATGGACTGTTAACTAAAGATGTACAAGCTCTCCTGCCAGATTTGAGCAGTGATGAACAGAAGAAGCTGCAACTACAGTGTCTGCATAAGGTACTGATGTTAATCATGAAATATGTGTTTAATTACTCTGACAGGCCATAAACGTGTTTCTGTGGTACATGTGAGCATCTTGTCTGTGTGGTACCTCTCTGTGCAGGCGCCTGAAGATTTGCGTCGCAGGGTGTTTCAAGAAGCTCTGCAGGTTCAGACTTTAGACTTAGAAAACATCCCCGACCAGCTGAAGCTGCCAGTCTGTGTGACTGTTTTCTGGTTTAACAACTTAAAGCTTGGCCAAAAAGCTGAAACTGTCCTCCACGCCCTCCTGCTGTGGTTTGTGTGTGACCCCAATAGCCCAGGTTGGTCTCAACTTCTACAGTTTCAGAATAAATCTGATTATTCTGTTTATTATTCACAGTCACCTTTCAGCAGGTTAGTCTCTCTGAAAGCAGTAGACAGACTTTGTGCGACAGCAGCAGCACTGATGCTTCCACATCAGCCTGAACAAGAAGACAAACTGCTGCTGGTCTCTGGTTCTGTGTCACTGAAACTTTGTCTTATCTTGTCTGTAGAGGACGAGTTTGAGAGGAAGACGAAAACTTTAAAGGATGAAGGTGTAAATAACTGGCAGCCCCAGCCTCATGTTGCTAAAGCTTTCATCCAATGGCAGTGCTGCATGAGGCAGAGCCTCCACCTGAACCAGCTGCTGTGTTCCCCTCTACCAGAACCTCAGTGTGCCCGGTAAACACCAGACCAATGATGTGCTCCACAGATGTTTAACACACTTCATCAACTTTAACTGTGATTTTCTGCTTTGTCAGGCTTTACTGTGGACCTCTCCTTCATCGGCTGGCAGATGAAGACATGATTGAAGAACTACAGAAAACACTGACAGGAGAAAAGAAGGAATTATATGAGAACCTAACAACTGTTTGTAATCCATCTTCTGGAGAGGGATCCTCCCAGTCCTCTAGGGTTGAGGTTCCCTCTACTGAGATGGAGTCCTCTAGTGGGGAGTGGGAGACAAAAAAGAGAAAAAAAAAGAGGGGGGGAAGAAGAACAAATCGCAGAAAAAGAAGTGATTATTGAAATTGAAGGATGTTGCTACTCCTGGCAGGAACAAAAGAGCTGCTGGTCGAAGGAGGACACAGTTCTTATTCTTTGCTTTGTCTTTATGATTAAACTCAATTTTTCAGGTAGAGGGTTGGTCAAATGTGATTCATTCTTCATGTAGGTAAAAATGTTTAGCAGTATGGGCTAAATATGTTTGATCCAGTTCAATAAACCCGGAAAATGATTTATAATTTTTTTGTTTGGGACTTCAGTAACCTGATTATCATTGTGTTGTTCACCGTTTGTAACAAATAGTCATAAGTGGCAAAAGTACAGACATTCTTTACATAAGTAGAAGTACAGATACCTGTATATAAACAAAATATATACAGGTAAAAGCTGAATTGCTGAAGCAACTTCTTTACTCAAGTAAAAGTGAAAAAGTAGCACTGCAATATACTCAGAGTAATGAAGTAAAAAGTAGCCTATTGAAGGACATTCTACTAGGATTTTTGTACAAAGGTAATTAAAGCTTGTATTATATTAATATAATAATAAAAATATTATTACATGACAATAAAATGTTGTTCCAGTCTAAGTTTGAATTCTAATGAATGTACTCAGCTTTATTCTGTTATGTAGGACACAAGCATTGCTATAGAATTTAAATAAATAACACCTACCTCTTGGTGAGGTGTTGTTTGGGAGAGGATGACTTTGCCTCCAAACCTACACACTAAAATGAGAACAGTCAAGGGTTACAGTTGGATTCAGCAGCTGGGGGAACACAAATATCTGTGTAGTGGCTCAGCAATGGGAAAAAAATACAATTCACAATATTTTTTCCTACACAAGCACAAGTGAGCTTCAGTAGATTTTCTTTGTGTGTATGATGTGATCAGCTGACCTGCTCCTCTTTGTGGATTTACATAACTGAATTCAACAAGATGTACACAGTTTGAAACTATCATGTCTGATGTCCCCTACACTGACAGTATACTGTTTATACTGTCTTTGTATTAGACGGTATAAAGTTGGAATTCAGTGAATGAATCTAAACATCAGCTTGAATGCAAATTCACCTCTCTTACACTCAGAAAAATAAAGGTGCCAACTGGAACCAAAACTGGTTCTTTAGACTGATGCCATAGAAGAACCTTTTTAGTGCCACAAAGAACCTTTCAAACAATGGTTCTTTGAAGAACTATTTATTTCAGTGGTTCATTAAAGAACCTTTAAGAAATGGTTCTTTGGGGCACCTTAAATGGTTCTTCAAAGAAACTTCTTTGAAGAACCATTGTAAAAAAAGGTCTTTAAAGAACCATTTTAAAGAACCTTTTTTGAGTGGTTCTTTAAAGAACCACTATAAATCTTTCAAAATACAATGTATCATAAATTTAATTTGAGTAGGGTAAAATAAATACAGGCACATAGACATATGTTAATGGTTTATTGCCATTTCGTAGTATACCAAAAAAAAAACAAAAAGGCATTTTAACCCTCAGCACAACATCACTACTAATACATGTCACATATTAGTCATTTCAACAGTAATAATTAAATATTTCTACTACACTATAAATAAATACATATTAAACTATACTAGAATAACACAACAATCAATACATGTATTGTTTAATTAATAAAACATCAGAAAGTGATAAAAACACATTAGAAATAGCAATAGATTCATAACAGACCAATAAATCAACACATTTTCATTAGCAGATGTTTGCATGTTCAGTAAAAATATTTCAACAACTATTTTTTGATTAAAATTATCAACGAACTTCAGCCTTACGTTATGTAAGGTAAGTTTCATGTTGGACTCATGGTCCTTTGTTAGTCCAGTTTAGGACAATGTCTCTGACATATGTGTCATATCAAAACAACCCCACAAGGAGCTGAGAGAGAGAAAAGAGTCAATTAAAAAGAAGAGAGAAAAGTGAAACCCTCCTCAGAAGGTCTGACTGGCATACCTGCAGTCGACCTGTGATGGACTCCAGTTTGGCGTTCATCTCATCCCAGCGGCTGCCGCACTCCCTCCCTGCCATCAGTCGAGCCTGCATGGTGCCCTGGAAGAGCCGAGTTAATGTCCCGGTTGATCGCTTGATAACGTGGAGGTATTTGGAAAACTTTTTTGGCCACCTGCCTGCGATTGTTGTCTTCCAGAAAGAAGGACTGGAACCCAAGTCAAATCTATGCGAAATACATTCAATTCACAAGAACACATTATAAAACAAAGTCCCGTTCTTGCCTGACTTGAAATTAATTCTGCATCAAAACAGGGTGACAGAATTACAACGAGAGTTTGCAGCAAATGTGAGCACAATCCTCACTTCTTACAAGCCTGCTATAAAAGTTCTCCTGTATGCAGACGACTTTCCTGTTTTCAGGGCACAACTTGGATCAATGGCTGACATGGGTTTTATCACAAGGGTGATAAATATATAACATAAGGTCTTAAGACTAAAACTATAATACAGATCTTAGTCTGTCTTAGAGATTTGATGCAGATGCACTATACGTTCTTGCTCTGTGGTTTTCCCCTCTGTCAGTGCGCCCCAGGGCAGCTGTGGCTACAATGTAGCTTACCATCACCAGTGTGTGAATGTGTGTGTGAATGGGTGAATGACTGAATGTAGTGTAAAGCGCTTTGGGGTCCTTAGGGACTAAGTAAAGCATTATACAAATGCAGGCCATTTACCATTTACCATTTTTCCACATCACTATTTAATACAGGAAGTAGGTGAACTAGGTCATCTTTTTTGTGAGAAGACCATATTAATGAAAGAAAACCTCAATGACATCATAGAGATCCCTAAAGACGCTCCTGCTGCTTCTCTTCCTCCTCATTCTAAGCTTCCTTCTCCTTGTCCTCGACTTCCATCCAATTCTAATTCAATCTAATTGTGTTTTTCCCCCTCCTCTTCCCCATTTTGTTGGAGCTGTGAACAGAATTAGTGTGAACCTGAATTAATTTGTGCAAAAAAGAAAAATCTACAGCTTTTCAGTCAGAGGTAGTCTTGTGATTTAACCCGGCAGCACGAATAGATTTATGTGTTGATGCTGCCTGCTTCAGCTCTACGACTCTTCTTAGCTTAATGTATTATGGTGGATTAATGAAATATACAAAGAAAATTTAACTATATTACAAAAGGACATCTATCTTGGTAACTTCAAATTCAAATTTGTCAACTAGTCTGAAAATAAGTTATACAGCAACAGTCAAAGACACACCTTCTCACATGTCACATTTTTAACAATAGTATAAATTTTAATATCTGTCTAGCTGACATTAGTTTATGTACTCAGCACACACTTGAACCACATATTTTAGAAGCCTAAGGTTCAAATTAGTAGGGAGTACCTTCACTTAATTATAACAGTGGTTTTGTTAGGAAAACAGTTCTGTATACCGATACTAAATTGCGTTAACGTCAGCGGCTAACGTACCTAGCATAGCTAATCATTATTGTTAGCACAACATTAAAGCTACAATGCCAAGTAACAAAAACAAAACCGTAAAAATGTTGTAATGAAAATGTTTTACCTTTTCCAACAGTCCCAGAATCCAGAGCTTCGCTGTCACCGTCCGTGAGAAACTGTTTTTTTCCCTTAGAAAGTTCAAGGCCCGCCGCTCGCACATTCTAACGTCACTCCCTCTCTCTCCCTGTCATTTGGCTCGAAACACATATTAACAAATTGCTCAGTGACGAACAAGTATTCAGATCATTTACCTAAGCAGTGTGCTTTGTCAAAACTAAACATTCTACATACAAAATGTTACATTATTATAAGTATTGAATGAACATATGCATAAGTGTGTTCATTACATTGACATTTTGCAATTGTTATTTACTTATTTTATTTTATAATTTGACTTTACATACTGCTGGGTGGTTTGTAAAGTTCACAATAACTAGTATTATCATTATGCTATATTTTCTAATATATGTATATAATATTTTCAAAAGTAATGCCTTGAAGCAGAAAATAGTAATAATTAATTAAAATTGAAAACTTTGAATGTGTCTAATTTCCCCTGAATGGTTGTTAATTTAAAATGGCCTGTATTTGTATTGCACTTTTGTCACAGTCCTGGGTCGTATGACCCAGCGCCTTGTGCTTTCTTGTATTTTGATATTCATTGTTTATAGTTAGTCCTTTTGGCATTAGGTCCTAGGTTCCTTAGTTGTAGTTATTATTCATTGTTTAGTAGGCCTCCTTTGGGTCATCTTCCCATGTCTTAAAGTTCCCATTGTTGTTTATTGTGTCTTATGTGTCATGTTTCTGGTCTGCCTGGTTAATGCTGTCATGCCTGTCTTGTCAAGTCCAGTTTTCATGTCGTTGTGTTTTAGTTTACATTTCCTGTGCATCATTATGTTCATCTTAGTCAGCTGTTTCCTCATGTGTCTCCACTTCCCCTGATCGCCTCATGTGTGTATGACATCATTGTCAGGACGTCTGCCAATTTTCCTCATGCCATCTAGTCACAGTCATAGTTCCTGTCACAGTCATAGTTTCGCATAGTTATGCTTGGTGTTTCATATTTTCAGCCGAAATAAAGGCTTGACTTCTGTTTGCAAACCAGCTCCTTGCCTCCAGTGTCTGCTTTTGGGGCCGCTCTAACAAACACACCGGCACCGTGACAACTTTACTTAGTCCCTATGGACCCCAAAGCGCTTTACACTACATTCAGTCATCCACCCATTCACACACTGGTGATGGCAAGCTACATTGTAGCCACAGCTGCCCTGGGGCGCACTGACAGAGGCGAGGCTGCCGGACACTGGCGCCACCACCAGTAGGCAAAGGGTGAAGTGTCTTGCCCAAGAACACAACGACCGAGACTGTCGGAGCCGGGGCTTCCGATTACAAGACGAACTGCCAACTCTTGAGCCACGAATTTATTCACTTACCATATTCATAAACGTCTCAATAATAAATTCAATATTCTATTACCATATCATTTGTGATCAGTGGGTTTGCAGGGTTGGGGTTTGTTTGTGTGTGTGTGTGTGTGGGGGGGTGTCTTTAGAACTTAGATAGCTAAGGATAAGGAACCTTTTATTCTTTAAAGAACCATTTGTAATAGCTGAAGAACCAGCCACAAAATAAAAAGGTCCTTTGACACATGATGGTTGTTTTAAGAATGATAAAGACATCTGAAGAACCATTTAAGAACCATGATTTTTCTGAGAGTACACTTGATGAATAATTGCAAGGTTGGTGGTTCGATCCCCCATCTGCCCAGGTCTGCATGCCAGATATACTTGGGTAAAATATTAACCCCATATTGCTCGTTGATGCATCCATCAGAGTATGAATGTTTGTGAACGTCAGTTAGAGTCACGGGTAGGGAGAGGACTCAGATAGCCATGGAGTAATCATCTGAGCAATTAGAGCCAGGTGCGTGTGCCAAAGGCAGGAGCTCGCAGTGAGCTCCGCTCAGGCAGAGTGACAAGGGGGAGAGAAAACAACCATAACAAATGTAGCCTCGGTGAGCCAGCTGGGCAGACACAGGGACCATGACAGTTAGAAAGCACTTACATAGGATGAAAAAGTGCTTGTATGAATGAATCCATTTACCATGTAACCTAAATCTGACCACGAGTACAGCAGCTGGACCTTTATCTAGTAGCACACTGTGCGACAAACTGCACACAAACAGTTTGTGTGTTTGCCTGCACTATTTCAGATACCTGGAAATTCTACTTAACTGCAGTAACAAAGTATTTGTTTCTTCCCACCACTTTAAATAGTTTCCTGTTCCTAGAACCTAAATGTTTTGTTAGCAAAACATTCATGTTCAGAGTGATGATGTGACCTTTTTATTATTTACACAGTACCATAAATATTGAATGTGGTAATAAAGAAGCAGTAAAAGATGAAGTGGCCATGTCTGTGATATAGGTCCTCATCAGTTACTGAGACCAGTCACCCTGCAAGGTCTCAATTTTCCTCACAAGCACTGATCTACGATGTTTTATATTCATATTTTTTTTCGTTATAAAAATTGTTAAAATGAGCTTAAGCTTTATTCACTGACTGATGGTGCTCTTAGTCAGATACAGCAGTAAGAAACAGAACAGGGAAAGTCAAATAGACTTTGTTCATATTCATGAATTTGACCATGTAAGCATCAGCATATTTTCACAAAGGGTCTTCTTATGGCCTCTGACAGCGGAGTTATCTCTGTGTTTGTGAGGTCCTGCTAGACCCTAACGCAGCCTTTGATACTGTTAAGGGGTGACTGTAGCTGAGGAGGTAGAATAGGTCATCAGAAGGTTGGTGGTTGCTCGGGTCTGCATGCCAAATATCCTTGGGCAAGATACTAAACCCAAGTTGCTTGTCGATGCATCAATCAGAATAGGAATCTGTGTGAATGTCTGTGAAGGTTCTGAGCCTTCCAGGTCATGGTAGTCTAAGAAGCTTTGAAAGAAAAAGCATCTGGACTTCTTTAAGATTCTTGAAGACATTTTACCTCTCATCCGAGAAGCTTCTTCAGTGCTTCGGGACTGTTCTTCATGGTGGAGAGTCCCACATTTTTAAGTCTGGGACCAATTTTTAAAACTCCCAAACACAAACTAAACAACATAGTGTATGCTGTGCAGTGCAGCAAGGAATCGTCAGACCTCTAGATTAGAGAGACCAAACATACCATACCAACATAGAAGAGCCACCTCGACACGACAAGACTAAGCTGTGCATCTACATCTAAAGGACACTCATTAGATCCTGCAGAAGTTCTCTGATGACTCTGCTATAGTCGGCCTCATCACTGATGGGGACGACAAGGAGTACAGAGGACTGATTCAGGACTTTGTGGACTGGTGCCAGCTGAACTACCTCCAGATCAATGCCAGTAAAACCAAGGAGCTGGTGGTAGACTTCCGCAGGCACAAACATCCTCCACTGCAACCACTGAACATCCAAGGTATGGACATTGAGGCTGTGGACAGCTACAGGTACCTTGGTGTTCATCTGAACAGCAAACTGGACTGGACTCATAACTCAGACGCCCTCTACAGTTCTGTACTGTATTTATTCTTATTTTATTTTATTCTAATTTTTGCTTCATAACTTTTGCACTGTCCACTTCCTGCTGTGACAAAACAAATTTCCCACGTGTGGGACTAATAAAGGTTATCTTATCTTATCTTATCTTATCTTATCTTATCTTATTAGATGTAGATTGAGGACCGAAGCGATGAAGCTTGCACCTTTGTTTTATTTTTATAAACTCAGATATCATTTTATTGTCAGTAATTGATCTTTTTATTATGTTCTCTGTCACACAATAGACACAGGAATTGACATGTTGTACAACAGCCAGTTAGACTCCAGAATTCAGTATGTCTGCATGCCCACAGAACTGGTCTCACTATAAAGTTCAGGATGAGGCTGATCATCACTTTATTAGTGTGGATGCTGATTAAGCATCCACACTAATAAAGTGTTGCAACTTTTCATCTTCCGTACATTTTTTGCCGTCTATCTCCTTCAACACCGTTCAACTTAGAAAAACCATTCAACCACAATAACCCACATAGCAAGGAGGTCTGGCCCGGATCTGGTATCAAGTCGGCACTGCTGGCTGACTTCTGGCATGATAAGACGTATGTCATCCAGATAGGGGCCAGGCATGGCATAGATGGCACTGTCTATGTGATGGCATGCCACATCTGGCAAACCAGATCTGGGCCACCAAAGGGCCATGATTCTTTGTGGTTTGTGGGCCATGTGTAAGCACATTGTGTGGGCCAGATCCGGGCCATACCAATTTTGCTATGTGGGAAGATTCCTCTTCTTTTGGAGATGACTGCTTGTATTTTTCTAATTTTTAACTTTTATATTTTTTAAATTATTCAACTTTATTCGACAAAAATTTACAATGTATTTTAATGGGAGAATCTTCAAATTCTCATTCAACTTACTCCTCTTTCAACTCTAACTACTTCCACATACGTTGACATACAGCCACCATTCAAACTTTAAAATGAAGCCAAGACATTGAACTATTCAGCTCATATTTATCTTTTCAATATCTTTTATACTTTTTCTTCAGTTCCTGTTAAAGTTTCATGCTTTTTTTCACTCGTTTCATAGTTTACAATGGGTGTCTATGGGACGGAATGTTGACGGTTAGAGTGAGAAAAGTCAACTGCTAGAGTGGGAGCAAGCAAAATATTCATCTTAAAATCTTCTCTTTCAACTGCTACTGTGTCCACAGCATTTGGTCTACAGCCATCATTTCACCCTCAAAACGTAGCCGTCATTGCCCTCTTTCATCTAATGCTAGCAGCAGGGCTGGACTGGGACAAAAAATCGGCCCGGGCATTTTGACTAGAGACCGGCCCACCAGGTATTATAGGAAAAGCTATAAAGCCTTTGAATGAAAACGAAGGCTGCTGTAACAGTGATGTACACTGTCTTGTTGGTATATGTATGATGTCTATAGATTTTATATCAGATAAAAACTTTGGTTGTAAGATTCAGATAATTACTTATTAAAAGCTAGACATTTTAAATGAGAATAAGAAAGAAAAGTATTTCTTTGTGCCCCCCTTTCCCTGTTAATGCCCTACCTGGCCTCCTGGCAAAACTTTGCTAGACCCGCCCCTGCACAGTTACCATCTGTAAGCTACGTAGAAAAGGATCCTGGTGTTATTTGTCTCTCAGAAACAGTTCATAACTTCCCTTCAACTCATTCATGTCACCTAAAAGGTAAACCTGTTTCTCCATCACCTGTTCAGCTCTGATGATTCAGTAAGGACATCTCCTGGTTTCATCTTCATGTTTCCCTCTCACCACATATCCAAACCAATATCATGACCAGCAGCTTTTACAGCTGTGGCTCCAGCAAACATCAGCTGATACTAGAAATTAATATTAAATAAATTCTAACAACAGCTGATCAAGCTTAAACGTGCTGCTGTTGTTTAGCGCGACCTCCGCTGGTTTCTTCTTTCTGGCGCAAAGTGGGAGATAAACAAACAAGAGAGACGGGACTTGCGACAGAAAAGCCGATCAGCTGATCATTGATCAGTTTCATGATTGAAGTAGCAACAGGAGAGGGAGGGGGAGAGAATGAGAGGAGAAGAGGCAGCTGTGCAGCTTAACGACAGAATAACTCCAGCTTTGTGTCTTTTTCCATTCTAGCTGAAGTCTGGGACAAACTGTGTTCTTTTACAGCTCAATACGAAACGCGTAATATTTTCTCTGAATGCGGGACAATTCCGTTTTTTACGGGACGGTTGGCAACTCTACTAACTAACCTTATGAATAAAATAAAGTTCTCTATCAGTAACATCATAGCACCCACCCAGCTGTATAGAAACTTCGTCATGCTAGCTAGCACGCAGTACGAGTTATTGTAACTGACTGTAAAAAGTCAGCACAACGAAAATAAACTCCACCTAAACTTGGTTTATATCTGACCCAGATAGACTGCAGGTCATAACTTCTTACCTGAAGTTCAGTTCACCTGACACTCGGACCGGCGGCCGCCTCGGGTCTCTCCTCCTCTCTCCTTGCCGTCATCCACCTGCTGGCCTCTGTGAAAGCTCCGCCATAGAAACCACCACCAAACAACTGAGTTATTTTTACACATAGCCAATCCACCAGCTTTCATTGTTTATACCTTTACAACAAAACAAAAACAAAAAAAAAGACCCATCGGCCCATAAAAACGAAAAATCACCATCGGCCCACCGGGCAAATGCCCGGTATGCCCGATGGCCAGTCCAGCTCTGGCTAGCAGTATTGTAATATATAGCTGTGTCCCAAAACGTAGGCTGCATCCTTCGGAGGACCCGGCCCACGTAGACCGTGAAGGCCGGGTTCTTCAAAGACCGAGAAGGCCGGAAGTGCGAGGCTTGTGAAATGGGACGGTCTAGCCTTCACATTTGCATCACCAACCGTTCCCACCCTTTTCCACTTCTCCCCGCCCTTAGTGCTTTCTCCCCCTCGGTGAAATGATGGATGCTGTTGAAACTCTCGCTATTTTTATCTGCTTTTTGTTAATTGAAGAGTTACAACAAATCATGTCTTCAGTTTTTTCCCCCATCGTTGATGTCTGTATTTGAAATCTGTTTACTAGGTAAATAAAACTCTGATGTAGACGGGATTTTAGTCGCTCTTTTACAGTGAACCAGTGCATTTTACTTAAGTATAATAATCAAAATAATGTTTTGACACATAAAACGTTTTTTTTTAAAGAAGAACAACAGCAATTCATTCATAATAATGACATGAATAAAACAATTTCTGTTGTTTTCCATATTTTTCTTCACCAGACGAGACCACAGTACTGCAGGATTAACCTGAGTGTCCCAGTCCTGGACAGGTTTTTTAAAATGAGGACACTAGGCCTGATTTCCATCTGAGCAGGGAGTTTCTGAAAGTGCTACTGAATCTCCTTAACCAGGATCGGACACGTGGTTGGGGCGCCTCAATTGAGGTCCTTGTGTTTCTTTTCTGGCTGGCAAGTGAAGCATCCTACAGAGTCGTTTCCAGGGTGTTTGCAATATCTCGTTCCACTGTTCACTGCATCGTCCACAGGGTCACAGAGGCGGTGGTGGCTATTCACCATTAGGTCATCCACCTCCCTCGGACTCCTGAAGACCTAGATGTCATGTCTCGCTTGCAAGGCTGGCAAGACACAGAGCCTTTTTAAAGGCTGCTGGTGAAATTTTAAAGGCTGCTGGAGGCATCAAGCCTCCCAGCAGCCCTGATGGTCAGTGCTACAGGAACAGGAAATTGTTCCTGTCCATAATCCTGCAGGAGGTTTCTGACCATCAGGGCCATTTCATCGACACATATGTGGGCTGGCCTGGGTCAGTGCATCACTCCTGGGTGCTACACAACACAGATGGAAAGTATCCATGTCTCCAACATCCACTCCCCCTCATCACTCCATACAAGAGGCCAGTTCAAGGTGTGGGAGCCCAGCGCTTCAACTCTCATCATTCCAGGGTAGGGCTGCCGCAAACGATTATTTTGATAGTCGACTAGAATTTGGACACAGCTACGTTACCGGACACTACTTCTTCTTCTTCAAGGTTTAACGGCAGCTGGCATCCTTGTACGTGCAGTGCTGCCATCTTCTGTTTCAGTCCGTTATTACACTCTTAAATCCTACTACCTGCGTCTTGTGGGATCTTACAAAGCTTCAAACGACGCATCGACTATTAAATTAGTCGTCAACGATTTTAATAGTCGACGTAATCGTAACTAGTCGACTAATCGTGGCAACCCTATTCCAGGGCACGTTATATTTGGAGGCAGTCAGTGGTGCTCTCTGGCGGGACCAGCTATCTGCTGAAGTGTCTGCCCTGGAGGAGCTACCCCAGGACCACGATTACTTTTAACAGGCAAGTATTCTGTTAGTAGTGCATTTTTAAATATTACTTTTTATATCTTTATTAACAGGATTGTTTGCACCACTTTGTTTTGCATCTTTCTGAATACATTTTAGTGACATGGCAGCCGTCAGTTACATCAGCTATGCAAACCCAAGTGACAGATGATGCGGTGGACAGTGGAAGCGAGAATCCCTAGACCTTCTGGAGATCACCCTGTATGATGCTCCACTTACTAGCTGGAAATACAAATCAAGGTCTCACTTGTGGCACCTCCTTCATCTCTCTGGTCCTGGTCCAGCACATTCAGCAGCAATGCCCGAGACTTCCTGCTCAGCCAAAGATCAGGCCTGGTTAAAAGTACCTGTGCTTATTGGGACATTCAGGTTAATCCTGGACTGTAATAATAATTCTTAAGAATTCCATTTTTCTGTTGTTTTTTCTATTGCTACTGTAGAATTAAAGAAATTAGTTTACTGCTGAACTGTATATAACCACCATCCTTATCATTACATTAATTATCATTTTATCAAAGCATTTATTGAAGCTGTTGGCATTATGTTATAATTTGTATTACAGGGGTTATCATAATCAAATATTAACATGTTTATGACAGGTGCAGTTATAACCACTTTGAATCGTTGAGGTAAATCTATCATCTTAAAAGCTTATAGTTACAGGTGACACAAGGAGGACAAGTCCATGGAGACCTCAAAGGCCTGAGATCATCACCATATTTTGATGGATGCCAGAAAAGGGGAACTTCTGTGTCTGCAGTTATCTCTTAAAATACATGAATGTTCTGTACATGCAAATTATGTGCTTGTAAACGCATGAGGGGGCGTCATAATACCCTGATGTTATAAAAGCAATCTAGAGTGTATTTTGGGTAGAGATGTACAACTGATGTTTTGCAGTTTACACCTCTCCACGCTGCGTGCATTCATTAAAATCAATTGTTTGACCGACCTCTTCTGGACCATCATTGTTTTACTCTCGTCCTCAATTTTGAACCCGTAACATTTGGTGCATTGGCCGAGGGTTGAGGGGGAGAAAGTTGGAGATTGAGACCGAGAGGGTCTGAGGTGCTCAAACGGGCAGACACGAGTCAGTGGTCGAAGTGAGTGGACATAAGCCGGCTTATCTAAAGGTAAGGCACTACCTGTTGAATTATTTCCAAACTGTGCCAGATTGACGATTACAAAATTGAAAGTCTACTCACTGACATTACTGGTAAAGGTCTGTTTTGATTTTGGTGAAAATCTCATGAGAATTGAAGTTGAACTAATGATAATGTAAGGTTAAGTGACAGTACTGATTAAAGGAAAAGCAGTTGGACTGCTACAAGGATTTAAATGCAGTTGGACTGCTAAGGAAAGAGAATTTAAAGTAGTTGGACTACTGAATTTAGGATTATAGGTAATTTGGAAACTGTGTATGATAATACAGTCATAATTGAATATAAAGCTGGGCTTGGACATCAATAAAGTCGGTTTGGTGGTTTCATAGGATGTCTTTAAAAACATAATTAAATTTATGTAGAACGGAACTGTGGGATGTTCTAAGAAGCGCATAGCCCGGACGTTGCGATCCCTCCTCGATGTGGACGCACATTGTTGACCTATCGGCGAATAGGGTTAGCTCGGTTTGGCTTGACCGTGGGGTACAGGGCATCCTGAGATAAGCTAGTGGTTGGACCACTTTACCGTTTGGAACGGTACTTGCGCTTTTTTGGGTAGCAAAGGTTGGACCTTGGGCGTTGGACGCTTTTAAATTGACTTAGGAACTTTAGCAATTAGACCAGACACAGGTTGGACCTGATACTGGGTTATTGACAATAAAAAACTTGGAGTTTGTCCCTTGGAGGGTTAATTTAAAATTTTGTTTAAATTCTGTAGGATATTTAGGGATTAGAGCAGATACAGTTTGGAACTGAGACTGTCATTGACGATCAAAAACTTGGAGTTTATCCCTTGGAGGGTTAATCTAAATTTTGTCTAAATTCTGTAGGTTGTGCAATCTAAGGCCTTGTAAATATTTGATGTATGAGACGTCTCTGTATTATAATTTGACTGTTTGTATATAGATTGTGTCTGCCACGGTTGCCACGGGCACTGCAGCAGGCTGGTTATTTTGAGAGTGTGTCTGTGTCTATGTAAATGAGATGCCTGTGACTTATTTAGAGTGACATTTCCTGTTTACTAATGAGTGGCTAATGACTGACTGCAGAGCCTGGGTTAAGGACGACTTATTGGTGTTTTAAGGGAAGAATTGCTTTTATTTCTACTTTGTTGGCATTACGGTTGTTAAATACGAGGACTACTTTACGATACATGTAGAATTGGAGTATGGGTTTTGCTTTACACGTGCTTGAACGACGTAATACTTGTTGAAAGTAACAGGACTTGTGTTTTATTGACTCTTTGTACTGACACCGTGTTTTTTGACTAACATTTTATAACAGTTTGTGTAAATACACATGTTGGATTCAGGGTATTGTGTAGTTGAATATACATGGACAGGAGATGTTTATGATGTAACCTGTCAATGTCACGCTGTGGTTTCAGATACTCATTACGGCTTTTTAGTAACTTCAGTAATAAGGCGATCAGAAGAAGCATTATTAGATTTTGCATGTAGTAGTATTGTTATATTTCGGGCCCTGGAATTATACTGTAGGCAGGATAGAAATCTAAATCCCACTGACGCTGATTGAAAACACATAAGTATATGCACTTAGTACACCCACTCAAGAAATGATTGTGTGACTGATGCTACAAAACTGACCTAAAGAATGGTGATGTGTGTGGAGAAGTGTTAGTTGTCCTGATGTGTGAAAGAGCGCTATTAAAATGTGTGTGAGTGAAATGAAGGCATATTGCTTTTAAATAAAGATTTAGTAGAATTACTGATTATTTGTAGACTGTGAAATCAAAAAGAAGTCTCTGCAGAAGCTGTAGAAACAGGAAACCGTGTGTGTGTCTGGGACAGGAAATGCATGCCCATAAAAGGGAAGCTCACGGTGACAAGTGTGCACCCAGAGTCGAGAGAGAGAGTTAACTGTGGGCAGATGAAGCAAAAGGGAGGTTTTAAGATAAACAATGAATATGATACTAATTATATGCTTTAGTGTGTTAATACAGGTGAATGTCTCTAAACCTGGAACCCTTGAGCACAGCAGCAAAAGCATAGATTAAAAGATTGGGAAAAACAGGCCACTCTTTGGCTTAAAATTATAGCTTAACCTGGCACTTTGTCTTTGACTCTGAGAAGAAGCTCAAAGGCCAGCTAATCTCCTGATGAAGACCGACAGAACATCGTGGATCAACAGCAGACAAAAGGAACCGAACTATTAACACTGACGACGCCAGCAGCAGCATGTATGCAACATGTACTGTGAATTACAGGCTGGGCAGTTGAACAGTGGGATAAAGAACTGTGGAAAAGCATTGGGCACTGAGTTTCATGTTTGCCATGCTTGAAAGAGAAGACTGAAAGATGGCTGGAGAAGAACAAGAGAGTAAATGAAAATAAGATTGACTGACGACTCCAGAAGCAGAATGGAGGAAACCCCATGATAAAATATGCAGGGGGAACTGGAGGCTGGTCAAGAACAGTGTCAAATGACTGGGGGGCACTGAGGCGAAGGAACTGAATGTGGTATTTTGCCAGACTGGAACTTAACGTAAAAGAAGAAGACGGAAAGATCAAGACAGAGAAGAAACAGACTGTGTTTGCTTTGAAGGCCGAACAGGACAGTGGGAAGAGAGGGACCAAGGTCAGGTGAACCAGGACAAGTTTGACTGCGAGCATATAGGATATGATTGGGTTGAAGTTGAACGCTGGACTCTTGAGGTTTTAGGGATATCCACCACATCACAACAAAGAGGTAAACAATACAAAAGGTAAAGATAATCAAAATAACTGACAATTATATTAATGAATAGAAAACACACATATACAAACTGTTACATGTGAGATTATTTTCGAAACGAATCAGAAGTGAGATAGTTTGAATGTAGAGCTCAGTGAAAAGATGCATAAATTAAATATGAATACATAAGGATGCAATGAAGAAGCAGCTTACACTCATGCAATGAAGAAACTGCTTACACTTAATTAAGATGACCACCTGGCATGCAATGAAGAAAACAGCTTACAAAATTTGGGTTAGTGATTGGGGGATGGACAAAACTGACTCTTTAACTGGAGAATGGGAAAGTGTCTGTGAGACTGTGAAGCCATATATGCAAAATAGCACACACAAACATACGCAATGAAGATCGGCTTGCTACTTGTATGAGTGATAGAATGGTGTGAATGTTTAATAAAGTGCTTGAAGTAGTTTAAAAAGGGTGACTTAGGAGCGCTGTTGCACTGATTGATAAAAATAAGTGATTAGTATAGAAAGAAAATGAAAATAATTGAATAATGTGATAAGGTTTAAACATGTATTTATGTTGTGACTGAGTATGAAAATTAGTTGGAGAGCTAATGTGAGTGATGACAGAGGAGCTTGCTGTGTGTGTGTGATTGAGGCCTTGAGGAAAGGAAGCAATGTAGACAGTTGAGAGGTGTAAAGTTGATTAAGAGGTTTATAAATTAGTGTTGACAAATTGTTATAACGTGTTTATATGTTAGGTTGAATGTGAGTTTGGTAAAGTGCTTAAAGGGGGATATTGTGTACGAAACGGTGTAGCTTTTTACGTTTTGGGTGTGTTCTATGGCTGAAATTTAAGATTGTCGAAGATTTTGGAGGTTGTTGTTTTATTTTTAAAGAGGGAGTTTTAATAAACATGGACATGTTTAAGGGGTTTTGTAACAGTGCACTTATAAAGAAAAAACCTGTCAGGTGATTTTGTTTTGTACTTTGATGAGCTAATACTCAGCTCTCTTTTTTTTCTCATTTTTGTTCTAAGCAGGCCTGCAAAAGACAACAATGAATAACGGCGCCGACAATAGTCTCAGGAAAATAAAAAGTAAGGTGACCTTTTCCGAATTACAATGGGTCAGATTGTGGGTCCCTGTCTAAGAGGATTGCAGCGAGCCAATCCAGTCCAAAAGTATAAAGAACTATTTTCCTAGAAACGAGTAAAAAGAAAATAAATGATTATATAAATAAACTGAGTTTGCTGAAGGTGGTAAATCTGATTATTTGTGTGGAAGTCTACCAACACCCGATGTTAATGCGTGTGAGTGAATGTGTGGGAATGGACAGGTGGATGGACGACCAGGCAGACCATAGGTTGGACCGACTGGACACTGACAAAAGACTGGACTAAGGTTGGACACATGACTGATAACTGTTCTGTTTTAAGTTTTGTTTTATAACACAGGTTGGATCATAAGTGGGAGAAACTGAGTATGAAATGTGAAGTTTTGGTTAACACACAGGTTTTTGTTTCTAGGACGTTTCAAGGATGCAGGCTGTGGATGGAGCCAAGAAAAGATTTGACATGGTGATTAATTTGATTTCATTCCTTAAACACAGGTTTGAAGGCCCGGAGCATCTATACCTAATATGATATGATTAACCTTTTCTTTTAATTCCCTAACCTGAGTGAAGGATTTTGAGTTTGTAACACATGAGATGTGTCACAAAAAAGGGGGGTGTTAATATATGCAATTAGCTACATGAAATGTGCTCTTTTAGGGTTACTAAGCAAATGTCTATGTGACCTTTACCTAACAACCTTTGTGATGATAAACTTGTTTACCGACTTGCTCTCTTGTAGAACATACAGACTTAGGAAAGGGGAACCTCAGCTCTGAGTTTTGAGAATAACTCTGTTAAGTTGACAGGAAACACGTCGGAATAGCCATATAGGGCAAATGTATTAGAGCTTGTAATTAAATGTGGGACTTGAAAAGAGGAAGCAAATTTGGTACAGGACGTACTTGAGATGATCAGATGAGAGAAGGAGAAGGTCAGGAATAGTTTAAAGTAAGATTGAGAAATTAAATGGGGTAAAAGGGGGTGTAGCTTCAGGGCAGTTCACAGCCCGGCGTAAACGCAAGGTGCTGTCACACAGCTTAAGTTATTTGGTTGATTTATTTTATGACAAAATAATAAGGAAATATTAAAAATATACAACACGTTGAGAAGATCTCTTTTGTTATATTTTAGTGTTTAACATGAAAGATGCCTCTCTGGAGCTTCTCTCCTGATGCTACTCTCGCCAAAGACCCTTATCCATAGAGACCATGTCAGCTCCCAAACAGACAACAACAAACCAAGACTAGCAATAAACAATCTAAACATAAATAATAACAAATAAAGAACAATACAGAATAAAAATTTGAACCGAAGAATAAAATAGTGAAATGTGGATTATTAAATATTAGGTCTCTCTGTTAAAAGAAGTCTCTGTTAGCTGACGCCAAGCGGTCGCAGCAGATGGCTGCCCGTACCTGAGCATGGTTCGGCCGGAGGTTTCTTCCTGTTAAAAGGGAGTTTTTCCTTCACACTGTTCTCAAAGTGCTTGCTCAATAGGGGGTCACAAGATTGGTGGGTTTTTCTCTGTATATATGAAGCACCTTGAGGCAATTTTTGTTGTGATTTGGCGCTATATAAATAAAATTAAATGGGAATGTATTGAAGTAAACTTAAATGTCATAAACTAGGAATTAGTTCATTTCTCAGGGGAGAAATGAAAAAACGGGGACTGGTGTTAGGAATAAAAGCTATATTTTTAATATGAATCTGCTCATTATCTTGTTTTATGTACTTTAATAATGAAGGCTGGCTTGTAGAGCAAGGCCACCTTTTACTCACAAACAAGTGCTCAGCCAGACTAAAAAACAGGAAGTTTTAGTGCACAAGGCATATTAATAAATATAGACACAAAAAGAGGAACTCCCCATATAAACAACATTCAAAATGTGTGAAGTATAAAGCACCGAAATAACACTATATAAGTCACAGCTGATGATTCTAATGTTAGAGAGCTCTTGCAACTGGCGTCTGTGCAGAGGTCGCTCTTAAGACAGGTACTTATGTAGGTTAACATAAGGTTGAGTCCAACAGAAGCAAGGCACCCTAAATGCGCACAGCATGCAGCAGGGGTTGCCAAAATAATATAGGAAACAGCACATGTAGGGAGAGAACACTCACTAAAAGTTCTGACTACACATAGTGTGGTGGCTTATGTGAACTTGCAGGCGTTCACTATGACATCATTAGCACAACAGAGACTGAGTAAAGTTTTAGATGCTCGAAATCTGACACTTACACATGAAGGAATCAATATGGCAGATTTAATGGGATTAGGAGGACCTAATTATTGTACTAAGACAGCAGAACTTGAAGGGAGAGCCAGGGAAGATTTAAAAGCAGGACCTGTTGGGATTGGGGATTTAGAGATTTTTTATTGCTACCATATAATCTGCCTTATGATGACTGCATTAATAACATGTTGTATAGTATTATTTTAATAGTATTGAATATGTTTGTGATAACAGTGATGTCTCTATTTACAGGTTGAGTTAATTTCAGACACAATCCATAACTGTGCTTGTTTAGAGTTGATGTTCCGTCCAAAAGGGTTTTAAGCTTCACTGGTGAGAGTGTCCAGGTGATACATGTTGAGGGAAGATGAGAACATAGCAGGTTAATTGCATGCACGCTTACAAACACACATGATTTAAATATAGGCCAGGCCGAAGGCCTGGACTTTATGTAGCTTTTAAATTTACAGCTCCTAACTTGCAGGAATGGCGTGGAGTGTAATGAATGAATGGAAAACATGCTTACAGACACAAACATGAAATGGATTTATTTTACAGGGTAAAGGTGGAACACATGTTGCTTTGTTTCTGCTTAGCAACTGCTGAGGTAAAAGGTGTTAAAGATAAATATGCAATAAGTGAACAGGAAATGTGTGAGGGTGAGCCGGGTGAAACAAAATGTTGTAGATAATAGAAACTTGTCTAACTGGTATGAACAGTAACTTTTGCATGTTATGTATATGCTTGAAGCAAAAAGAGGCGTAAATGATGATAGAAAATTTTGAAGTGTGTTTTCTAGCGGAGATTTAGGCTGACATAGGGATGGTGTATATTTTACCCGGGGTGTTTTTAATAGAACTAAAAGCGTTGCTCACACACATAAAGAGTATTGAGATTAAGTAAAGTTAATATAATGGATAGAGCCCAGAACATGATATTGTCAACCAACTTTGAATAATTCAAGGAACCTTAGATGAACAAAGTAGGTTAGTAAGGTGTAGCAGAGAAAGGCTGTTTGTTTTTTATCCCTTACAGGAGAAGATTTTCACTAGAGAGGGACCCAGAAAAGGAGCAGAGACCACTTAAGCATGAAGTGTTTTCAAGTGGGAGCTGGTGTTTTATTACTGGACCACCTAGAGGACATGAGGTGGTTGTCTGATTTGCTGAGTCAGAGCACGGCTAGAGAGGGTCAGAGCGAAGGCAGTGGACCTGGGAATGGTGGTTTCGGGGCCCATGATGCCATTAATGGATGTAGAGGTGACAGAGTGGGTCGAGGAGTGACACAAGGAAATGGTGTGGTGATGTCTCTGGAGAGACATCAAGAGAGGGAATTGTAGAATTAAAGAAATTAGTTTACTGCTGAACTGTATATAACCACCATCCTTATCATTACATTAATTATCATTTTATCAAAGCATTTATTGAAGCTGTTGGCATTATGTTATAATTTGTATTACAGGGGTTATCATAATCAAATATTAACATGTTTATGACAGGTGCAGTTATAACCACTTTGAATCGTTGAGGTAAATCTATCATCTTAAAAGCTTATAGTTACAGGTGACACAAGGAGGACAAGTCCATGGAGACCTCAAAGGCCTGAGATCATCACCATATTTTGATGGATGCCAGAAAAGGGGAACTTCTGTGTCTGCAGTTATCTCTTAAAATACATGAATGTTCTGTACATGCAAATTAGGTGCTTGTAAACGCATGAGGGGGCGTCATAATACCCTGATGTTATAAAAGCAATCTAGAGTGTATTTTGGGTAGAGATGTACAACTGATGTTTTGCAGTTTACACCTCTCCACGCTGCGTGCATTCATTAAAATCAATTGTTTGACCGACCTCTTCTGGACCATCATTGTTTTACTCTCGTCCTCAATTTCGAACCCGTAACACTACTCTTTTCAGACATAAATTTTCTTAACACAATTAATTAATGTTGTACATAGTTTGGTAAAAAAAAGAAAAACAAAGAAAAACCCAATGCAAACTAGAAAAATTTGCATTTCCTGCGAAAATGCAGTGTGGATGCTTTAAAGCTGAAGCTGTCTGCTGAAACTAGCTGAAAAAGCTGAAAAGTTGCAGAAATTTGTAATAACTTTGTAGAAGCATAAGAACCTAGCAAAAATGTAATTACTTAGCAGAACTGCAATAACATAAAGAAAACATAATACTTGGCAGAAATACAATAACATAGTAGAACTTAGCAGAAATATTGTAACTTAGCAGAAACATGATAACTTCTCAGAAATACAGGAATTTAGCAAACATGGTACAAGATTACAGAGATACTTTATTTAACCAAAAATACCTAAACTTTGCAGAAATACTGTGATTTAGGACAAATACTACAACATAGCAGAAAAGCTGTGATTCAGCAAAATACTATGCTATGGCACAAATAGAATGAATATGCTCAAACACTATGATTTGTTCAAATACTTTGATTTAGCAATAATACTAAGATTTGGCAGAAATACTATGCTTTGGCACAAATACTATACTTAATTACAAGTATAATAACATAGCAGAACGATCAAGATTTGGCAGAAATACTATGTTTTAGCAGTAATACTATGATTTGGTAGAAATACTATAATTACGCAGAAATACTATATTTACCACAAATCCTATAAAACAGTAGAAATAGTGTGATTTAGCAGAAATACTGTATTTGAGCACAAATACCGAAAAGTAGCAGAAATACTATATTTACCACAAATCCTATAAAACAGTAGAAATAGTGTGATTTAGCAGAAATACTGTATTTGAGCACAAATACCGAAAAGTAGCAGAAATACTATAATTTAGCAGAATAGTAAAAACGTACAAATATGGACATATATTGAAACACAAATGCACAGAGGGACACACACACACACACAGGATCTAATCCAGTCAACCAGTCTAACTATATTCAATTTAAATCCTACAATGATATGCTGCCAAAAAAGGGTAGGATTCTCTCCCTGTCACTAAACACACACACACACACACACACACACACACACACACATGCAGCAGCAGCAGCAAGTGAACAAACAGGGGCTGTACATACAGTGTTTCCTGTATGTTTCTAGGTCGGTCAAAAAGCCTGGAGCTGCTAAATTTGAATCCACCAATAAGAGAGGCTGTGTATTTTTCCCGCCAAAACAGGTGCACCCTTACACACACACAGGAACAGAGAGAGAGAGACCGGTTTTTGCTTTCTATTTCTCATATTGAGGATAAATACTATATTTACCTCAAATCCTATAAAATAGCAGAAATAGTATGATTTAGCAGAAATACTGTATTTAGCACAAGTACCGAAAAGTAGCAGAAATACTATGATTTAGCAGAATAGTAATAACTTACAAAATTACAAATATGGACGCATATTGAAACACAAATGCACAGAGGGACACACAAACACAGGCTCTAATCCAGTCAACCAGTCTAACTATATCTCTCACTAAATATACACACACACACACACACACACACACACAGAGGGAGAGAGAGGAAACTTTCTAGGTTAGTCAAGCAGCCTGGGAGCTGCTAAATTTGAATCCACCAATCAGAGAGGCTGTGTACTTTTTCCCGCCAAAACAGGTGCAGCCGTTTTTACACACATGCAGCAGAGAGACAGGATTTTTGCAGTCTATTTCTCATAGTGAGGATTCCCCTCGAACAAATGACCATAATTTCCTAACCGTAGGGGCTAGAACGGTCATTCTTACACCGTTTTGTTCAGAAGAGATGGGGGAATCTTCAAGTGTTGACAATTTATCATTCAAATATGAATTAATAAAGATATTTGACTTCTAATGCACCATAACTAAGTAGAGGCAAGCGAAAACTGCCTTGACTTGCCCTCAAACAACGCTTTCTAACTCTAAATCTATTTGGAGTATCGATATCATTCTTTCACCGTAAGAGACAGCAGGCTTTGGTGAACAGTCATGGAAATTTTCAGGTCTCTGTGGAAATCCATCAAAAAGATATGACGAGAGAAAAAAGTGGTTCATTTCCAGAGTTTGAAATCTGAAGAAATCTGAGCGAAGGACGAATTTCCTACCCTCAAAGAAGTGTAACTCATCTCAGAACGGTAATAGGTGAGAAAGAAATTCTTGAATTGTGAGCGTCAGGAGTGTCTGAAGATATATTGGGACAAGCCTTATGTCTTAACTTCACTTCGTTAAGGAGATATGGCGATTCGAAAATGCCTCTCATTACAGAAATCAAGCGGTGATTTTGAACAAACTCTCCATTGACTTTCTATGGAGAGTTTTCAGACTTTGTGTTGGTCTGAGGAGATTTGCCAAAATTCTATAAATTCCACAACAATGATAGTGACATTTTCTGAAAGCCAGCAAAAATACCTACGTTTTGATGTATAATTTGTGGAAGTTGAGTGAAAATTGAGCAAGTAGCAAGAAGTTGTTCGGACATGAAGAGAAGACTGCGAAAGTTACAGTGGCACACTGAAAGCCAAGTGCATAGCAACCAAAACAACGCATGTATTTTCTGAAAAATCACAAAGCTGCAACTAAAAACTTAAAGAGGGATAAGATGAAAACGGTAACAGATATGAAAAAGCTGAATCATACATGAATAGCTCAATAATTTGTGAACATTTTAAAGTTTGAATGGAGTTTCTACGTGAAAGTATGAGGAAGTAGTTAAGTTTCAAAAACAAGCAAGTTTTAGCAGAATTTTTGAAGTTTTCCATTCATTTCAATGGGACAAAAAATTGCATAAAAAGCTTAATATTTTAAAAAGTATAATAGTAATAAATACCAAAAGTCATAGCCGGAATTAGCAGAAATAGCAGAATAGTTTAAAATTTGAACAGTGAAAATCGGACAAAAATTGTGGAAGTAGTTAAGGTGCAAAACGTACGGAAGCAACTTGAAGAATAAAGAATAAAGAATAAAAAGAAACAGGAACTCAATAGTGTGGATGCCTTAAAGCATCCACACAATAAAGGTGAAGCATTTACAAACGTCAGAGCACTTTTTTTAAATATGCGATGTCTTGATAAACCAAGTAGATATTTGAAGTTTACACAGCCACATTCTCACCTGAAAATATGTTAAAAGTTTATTTTGTGACCCAGAAAGAGTAATATTAACTAACCCTTATGTAAAAAAAGAGCGGGACTGTACATCTACGTGACTGATGTTCATGAATTTATGTCGTAAGTTTAACAACTCTAAAAATTACTTCCATTTAACTGCCTTATTAACTTTACCTTAACATCTTTAACATCTTAACATTTGTATCGGTACTTCAAAAACAACTTACATTTAAAAATGTAGGTGTCCTCGGCCGCCTTTTCTACCGCCTCTGTAGCTGCCGCCATTGCTGGAAACTGGAATAGGCTGAGCCGCGCTATGAATTCTGGGATATGGTGGGCCACGAAGGATACACCCGGCCCATCCTTAAAATGTGGGGAAAAGGAGGACGCATTTGTCGGCCGGATTCGGAGGAGTCTACGAATAGAGATCGACAGACCACATGACGCGCATTGCATTGTGGGTACGAGTGGCAACAAAATCAAAACACTTCATCAAGCGCTGGCATTTCCAGCACCGATAATCATTAATTCTGCAGTTTTAATCCCTACTTGCATTTTATTTGCCCCAAAAACAGTTATGTACAAAATGAAGGAGAACACGGCAGGTCCGTACAAAGACAGACTTGACGAAAAGGCAAAAATAAGGTATGAGGAAAAAATCAAAGGATCTATACGAGCATACAGAGTGGACTAAAGACGTTAGCGTGGCCCAACTTTCATCACGCTAGTATTTATAATTATATGCTCCTAAGTGTGAGTGCATACACTCACGAAATGTTTAGTAACTTCAGATCACTGCAACAAGCCCTGGTCCAGTTTACTTTGGTGTATCTATTTTCTGATTTGGACTGTTTCATTTCACAGCTGTCGTTAAATTTTTTTCTTTATCTCCTGTACAGGCCAACACAATCTATTTGTCTTTTCAGGTTGTAGCATTACGCAACATTTCCAGTTCCAATAGAAATAAAATACGTGTTTCATAATTCATTCAATGTATTGTCTTTTATTATGACTGGCATTATTGTTTCATGTTATACAAAAAAGAGGCAAAATTGTATTCCATTGTGCTTTATTAGCTGCTTCGGTGAAAAACAAATTAACACTGCAAAAAAAAAAAACCCATTTCAAAACAACATACTGGAAAACAGTTATTCATCACTTGATTGCTTCAATACAAACACTTGGGCACATATGTGTAGGCCTTTTCGTTAGTGATGTGTCGGTCGCGAACGAAACAGCTCTTAGAGCCGGATCTTTGACATGAACGACGCGAGCTGTCTCCTTATTGGGAGTGGTGGGGTTTTTTTTTTTTCTTTCTCTCACCCTTTCTCTCGCACTTTTTTTCGCTTCACTCCGCACGCGAGCCTTGTGCTTTGCGCTGGGAAGAGGGGGGAGGGGCGGTAGTTACACTCGCAGTAGCTCAGGAACAGAGCGGGAGGGAGAGAGAGAGAAAGAGAGCCAGGGACAACAACGTCACATTAGAAAGGTATAGTAATCATCCACAACTATTTTCAGTTGCGGATGATAAAGGATTCAGAAAGTTTTTTCATGCAGGCCCGTATGACAGAGAATGTGCATGTTCTTTTTGTTTTCATATTTTAATTTATATTTTATTGTGTTGTGGTTTGCAGTGTTTTGTGTTGTTTCACTTTAAATTTGTTTAAAAGGAAAAAGCTGAAAATTTAAATAGTTAAAAGTTGAAATGTGAATAGTTGGTTTTTGTATTATATGATTTATTTATTACATTTTATGTGGAGTGAATAAATAAAAGTATATTTACAGTGGCCCCTAGAGACAAAGCACGTACAAACTCCAAAACACGTAAAAACTCCAAAACACGTACAAAACACAACAGAAGTGCTCCAGGATGCTAGGCGCAGTGTTGAGCTTTTGTTACCTAGTGGCTACACAAGCCAGGAAGTACCAACGACCGGATTTGGTGTGTGGTAGTAACAGGTAAATGAACATTTTTTTTTTAATTATTTGAATATATATGAGTGTCTGTGTATAAATACACAAACAATACACATATGCTTTCAATTGTGTAATTTAAGTGATCTAGGTAGCTCTGTTTTGGAAGTTCAGTTAACGCTAGAAATGTGTTTTGGAGTTTGTACGTGCTTTGTCTCAAGGGGCCACCGCATATATTTATATATAAACATATATAAATAAAACCATGTTTTTTTTACATTAGTAATTCCTTTTGTGGATAATTTTATATTATTGTTAATAATAAATTAATTAAAGCAACAAAACAACCTGAAGAGGCGGTTGGGAGCTGAAAGAGCCGGCTCTTTTTAGTGAGCCGAGCCGAAAGAGCCCGTTCTCTAAAAAGAGCCAGAAATCCCATCACTACTTTTCTTGGCTGTTTTGATCTCGCTCTCCCTCTTAACCAATCAAATCCTGCTGTGGTAGCAGCTTTAAACTCGGTATGACCAGAGATAACGCGTTACTGTAATCTGATTACTATTGCAAAAAAAGGTAATTAGCACGCTGCGTTACTGCGTTACTAAAACCGTGATTTTTTTGCGAGAGTGTCTCATGACAGTGACGTAAGCGAGTGCGATGTTCGTGGCAACAGCTGTGTGCAGATCAACAATGGATAATATATCGAGTGTGGGAGAGAGTATGAGCGTGCAGCGTTTAAAGCGTGGAAGACCTGACCTTACTTTGAGTTTGATTCCGTAAAAAGTGACAAAAACATTAGCGTCACTGTTCACTGCGTGGGAAGAAAACTTCTTTTTACAGCAAAAAAACCCCGTAACTTACGAGCAAGCACCGAGTATGCTGCCGCTGGAATGGAAAATTCACAGACAAACTCGCGGATTCTTCAACTGACCGCTGCGGCACACCTGCACCAGGGCAACTTGACCAACACTGGGTATGACCCAGGTTGATAGAGGGTGCCCAGTCTGGATCGCATTCCAGCATTTTGTAGGCTGCTTTGCCTACAAAAAACAACAAATATTAGCCCGCAAAGCCACAGTAAACAAAGCAGCATAGCACAACGAATTCAGTTCAAATCAATATAAGACTTATTTGTAACCTACATCAACAATTACCGTTGCTTGCAAAAGTATTCGGCCCCCTTGAACTTTCCCACATTTTGTCACATTACAGCCACAAACATGAATCAGTTTTATTGGAATTCCACGTGAAAGACCAATACAAAGTGGTGTACACTTGAGAAGTGGAACGAAAATCATACATGATTCCAAACATTTTTTACAAATAAATAACTGCAAAGTGGGGTGTGCGTAATTATTCAGCCCTCTTTGGTCTGAGTGCAGTCAGTTGCCCAAGGATAAAAAACAATCTCTTTACCCGTCGGCTTCCCGTGTCTGTCATGCGACCGGTTAATACCACAGCTTCTGGCCATTATTTGTGTCTCTGTTTATCTCTGTGTGACTGTTGTCTTGTAATAGCCCATGCGCGCTAGTACCACTTGCACCTACAATCCCGGAAATGACGTCACATTTTCGATCTCTATTGGGACAGCTTTTGTCGCATCGCTGTGACGTAATCGGTCTACAAATGAGGCCTCCAAAGGATGCAGCCTACGTTTTGGGACACAGCTTATTTTATGGTTCTTTCATTAATGTCACCAATCCACAGCCACCTGCCTGCATCTCCTCCATAGAGTAGGGTGACCAACCATCCTCTTTTTCCCGGACATGTCCTCTTTTCACGTTCTGTCCGGGGTGTCTGGGGGATTTTCGTGATTGAAAAAAGTGTCCAGGTTTTCCTATATTCCGACAGAGGACCCACATGTGTGACGTCATCCCCGAACTGCTGCTTTGTGAGCACTTGTTCTGCGCTCACAGATGGGACAGACAGCGTGCAGCAACGCACCTAATGATGTTTAAAAGATCCTGAAGCACGAGTCCATTTTCAGACGAACTGCAAAAGAAATTTCCCTCGTACCAACCCAGTGCTGGTAATTTTTCTTACCCATATGGAAAAGAAATAGAAAAAACTTATAAAAGAAGCTGGGGGAGGACTATCCTCCACCTGTGAGCGCTTTGGCACGGGTGAGGTGCCCACAGCAGCACCCGCTTCTTGTTGAGAGTAAGAGAGATACGCGTTTTCACGACAAAAAGTCATCATAAATTAGTCTCCAATAACACCAGAAAAAGTCGCCAGATTTGTCGCTAGTTGCTTTTTAGAAAAAAAGTCGCTAAGGTGGTCTGAAAACTCGCTAAATATAGCGACAAAGTCGCTAAGTTGGCAACACTGCCCCTGAGTATGTCAGGAGTATGTCAGTAGTTAGACATCCAACTGGATTGAGCATTCTGATTAGCCCATGAAAGTCAGGCTTCCATTCGATTGGTGGATTTTTCTTCAGCACACAAGTGGTTCAGATCTGGGCGTTTGGAGTCAGTTGATGACTTTTAGAATCATCTTTTCTGACTCTATGATTAAAACTTAAAGCATTTACCTGTCTGTAATGGATTCTCCCACATTTCAGTGATTTGTGATTAAAAGAATATAAACGTAATATTCATTCAGATGTTTTGTGATTCAAAATTTTCTTTTGTCATTACTCAGCTTTTGTACATTTTAAGGATGTTCAGCTACTTTTCAACCTTTCAACTTCTTCTGTGTGAACTTTAGATTTCATCAGTTCTACACTTCAGGTGAATGATTCGGCGTATTTCAGCTCATTCAACATTCTTAACTTAACATTTAGCAATTATTTCATTTCAGCTCAAAACATTCAGCTATCAGCATTCACACTGCATTTTCTTCAGAAAATGCATTTTCTAGTTTATATTATAATCTGTATAGCATTTTAGCAGCACACCTTTTACTTTATTAAAAGTACGTTATCTTGCACTTTATTTAGCATCGCACTTTAAGCAAGGATTTGCATATGAAGAACATTTGCACACAAGATGTTTAATTATTTATTGAATATTTATTGTGTATCTAAAAATCAGTTGGAATGTGGTTGCTGTCTGAGTGGAATAATTGTTTAGTCTTTGACAGCTGAAGGTATTTAAGGCTGCCAGATGTCATTAGGCAATGATTGTTGTGCTGTGAAGAAGCTTGACGAGTGAATTATTTGTGAGAAGAGTTGCATAAAAAAAATACTTGTTGTTGCACTATGATTGTCTTGGTCTGCCTCACTGTAAATCTAGCCGCTAAGGGCCGCCCTGTTACAAGCTTCAATGCTTTCTTTGTTTCCTGCTTTAGGAAGTCCCAGGAAGCCCGATGGGTGTGATGCCTCTGTAATGAAACCACACCTTTTATTCTTGTTTCTTAAAAGGGGAACAAACACATCAGTTGAGTACGTGTGGCAGGTTCCTGTCAGCGTGTGCCTGTATGTTATTTTAGTACGTGTATAGATTACCATAGAGAGATAGAGATGCCAGAGACAGCAATGCACAATATGGCAACAATGACGCAGGAGCTGTCCTCTTCATGACGATCTTCAGGGGTACACAAGGCTAAGGAAGATATTACTCACCTGTATGACTAACTATGCTGTCCTTGGTGTTCTGGAGTCAAAAGAGCACCCTGTCCCTGCCGGGGGCTGGGGCTGAAACAGTGCCTACCCTCACTGATCTATCATATATAATCATGATGGAGGTGCTGGTGTAACTATAACTATATGATATAATGATATCATATAATGATTTGATTGTTTTTAAATCATTTTCCTTTTCTTAGTCTATCCTTCATTGGTAAGATACTGTGGGACAGGTAGGTGTACACATACACACAGTAAACAAACTCTTTCTGACAGGGTTTTTCCACAGAGCAGAAAAGCATCCACAGCAGTGTAATCCCCAGCTCCCCGATGCAACATTCCAAATACAAAAACACTCCATCCACAGCTTCTCCCAAACTATTTACAAAGAGCCTCTCCTTTACAAAAAGGAAAGCACAGGTAGGTAGCCTTCACACAAGAAGACTGTCTTAACTTATGAGTCAGAGTTACACTCACTGTTTGTCATACAATGATCCAGCATCAACTGAAGTTCTAATGCCGCACAAAGATGAGAACAACAGAATACACTGGTAATGCAAAGAAAGCCTGACTTTGTTGAACTCACTTTATAGTTTACCCCTCAGGGCAGCAGCATTTGTTTAAATTCAGCATTAAAAATAGCTTAATACAGTCGAAAAAGCATTTCTCCAGATCTTGCAAAACTATTGTGGGATCTGACAAAAGTACATTGTTTTGTTTTTTTTTATTTTCTCCAGTGTTCCTTCCAACCAGGTTTAAAGTCAGTGAAAGCAGCTGTCTGCTCCACAGGAGACGAACACAAACCACAGACACAAATGAAGCCGAGTGAAAAAACCACCTGAACCACAAACTGACCTTCATGAAAATATTACAAACCAAGCTCCGAGCGCACTCACATAAAAGGAGGTGTTTCATTTGACTTCTTCAGGAACAGGTGACAGAGATCAATAAAGCAGACATGGAAATCAATTTGGTTCGTCACCAGACCAAATTTATTTATTTTTTTATTTTTTTATTTTTTTCCTTTCACCTGTCCCGTTTCGTTCTTTTGCCATCAGAATTATTGTCTAAAGGCGAAGAAAGATGCCCAACGGATTTACATTACCAAATGGACCATCCCAGCCTTGCCGTAATGGTCCATTTGATTCACCTTTTATTGTTTATTTTATTTTCACTTGCTGAATACGGGACAGACTTGACTGGTGGAAAGAAAGGGGAGAAAGAAAGAGGGAAAGAAAAAAAACTGAGAAGAGGGACGGGGAAAAAGGGCAAAAAACAAAAACCAACAGAATAAGCAGACAAAAAATACATATATCGATCACCTGGATCACCTGTTGAGAAAGAAAAAAGAAAGCAAGCAGAAGAAAACGAGTAATAAACAACATCACAATGATATATGAGAATATGACAGTAAATACTAAATATTAAACATTATTGTGCAGCACGTGAGATCGACAGCGCACAGTGTGCTTTGAGGTAGGAGCCAAAAAGGGTGTAGTTTGTTTGTGTGATCACCTGTGTGTACACCTGTGAGCATGGACGCGCTTGTTTTTTTTTTTAAAAGGTTCCTTCATGTAATGACCTGCTAGAGGGTGTGGGGGGCCACTGCCCCGTCCTCCAGGGCATGAAGCAGGTATGGAGGAGATCAAAAACTCCAGACATCCAGAGGCCCCCAGAACACAAGAGACCAAGGAAGACCAACAGAGGGGCAGCCGCGCCACTATCCCAGAAAGAGCTGAGGAGAGTCCCAGATGAGGGGTCACTCAGCAGTCGCGGAGCAGAAGCCAGGGGGGGTTGCAGTGACGTGCCTGTGAGCTCCGCCGGCAGCCAGCTGCGCCTGAGTGACTGAGCCCCGGGCCGAGAGGCCGAGGGCAACCCATCTCCGAAGTGGCCCGAGCGAGCCCCAGGCTCCAGGCCCCGATAAACAGCCGCCAAGGAGTGAGCCGGTGGGTACCTGGGCGCCCACCCCCGGACACAAAGAACCACCAACGCACCGATGTCTGAGGGCGTCCGCCACCGGCAGGGGAAGTGGTGGGGGGAGATAGGCCTCCAAACCTTGGAGGGCCTGAGATGTCCCCAGAGAGGTGGCGTCTGATACCCAACCTGACATATGGACACAGACATACAGGCACACACAAATACAAACATCCATTCCCACCCTCATGCTCTCATATACAATTACTCAACACTCACCCAACGTGGAGACAGACATAGAGAGACACTGTACACACAATCACACTCCCCAAGCGTACTCTAAGCCCCGGGTCTAGGTACCCTTGCCCCTGGAGGGGGAAACTGCGCCCAGACCCAGGTGGTGTTACCCTTTTCCCTGCGGTGGGGAGAAGCAGACCGCCCCCACTCCTGCATGTGTGGGTGATTGTGGTGGAGCGGGAAGAGGGAGGCGGCTGGAGATGGGGAGGGAAGGAAGGGAGGGGCAAGTGACCCCTCCCTGGGGCCAGCTCCCCCGCTGACCCCAGTAGGCACCCCCATACTCTGCGACCTGCCAGGGAAAGGGGGCCCAGGCCCGTCCGGACCGGGGCCCAGTGCAGCAGTGCCGCCCGGCCCCACAGAGCCCGGGACAGTCCACCCGACCCCACCACGGAGAAAACTGCACCCACCCCATCATCCACTCATCTTCCAGACTACACAAGACAATAGACGCCCAGGCTGAGATCTTCCTCCACCTCTCCTGTATCTCCCCCTCCTGCAGAGAGAGTTCCTGAAGAGAGGAAAGCTCCTGCAAGATGTGACAACCTCCCCCACCAGTTGAAGAGCCCCCCAAGTGGCTCGATGCACCGGCGGCACCCTGCGCCAGGGCCGGGCCCCCATACACCCACCCGCCCACAACCTCGGCAACACACCAACCAGGAGCCAAGCCCCTGAGGCCCGGCCAGGGCCCCAGCCCAGAGACGGAGCGCCCCCAGAACCTCACGCCCGTCCCGGACCCACCCAGGGGCAGCCAGGCTACCAGGTCAGTAACCCACGTCCGTCAGCACAGACCCTCCCCTAGCCCCGCTGCACGCAGCCACGAGGAAACCGTCACCTAAGAGCCAACAGAGCCCCTAATTGGCCATGACCGCTACCCCGGGTTGAGCCCCCCAAGGAAGATGCTCCTGGGGAACCCCCCGACGCCCTAAGCCTGTCCCTACCACCACACCAATCACAACAGTGAAGGTGGGACCAAACTATGACCCCCCACCCCCACTAGGTGATGGAGCTGATCAAAGGAGCCCAGAGCAATTGATCTGATGTGGTGGCAGAGGCTGTATCAAGACTAATGTAATCTAATAGATAATTTCTATATTGGTTAGAATTGAGATTATTTTTATTTTTCCAGTTCATGAGGACTGTTTTCTTGGCTATGCATAGGGCAGTGAAAACCATATGGGCTATATTCTTTTCCGTAGTGACATTATCTAAGCTGCCCAACAAACATACTAAAGGCGAAGTTGGAATGTTACATTTCAGACACTTTGATAAGTCTTCACATATCTCACGCCAAAACTTCTGAACTGGTGGACAGAACCAAAGAGCGTGGATATAATTGTCCGGTGAATTGGTTTGGCAGTGTGAGCAGTTGTTGGTAGACGTAAAGCCCATCTTGAACATCCGATGACCTGTATAGTGCACTCTATGTAATATTTTGTATTGAATTAATTGAAGACTGGGATTTCTAATTAGATGAAAGGTTTTTAAGCAAATCTGAGACCAGAAGTTTTGGTCTAAGTTAACTGATAAATCCGCTTCCCATTTTGCAATAGGAAGTGATATTGATTCATCTGTTTTAGAAAGCATTCTGTATATTTTGGATAGTAATTTGGGGGTTTTAAGAGTAAGAAATTGAACCACACTTGGTGGTGTTTGTAGTTCAACTTGACCCGGTTTAAATCTCTTTTTTACTATGGATTTAATTTGTTGATATTCTAAAAATCTTTTCTTGTTGATCCCATATTGTGTAACTAGTCTGTCAAATGAAATAAATTCTGTTCCTTCTAGTATATGTTCTAAATATTTGATTCCTTTACCACTCCAATCTGAAAAGTTTATCATATTATTGTTTTGTAATATGTCAGGGTTGTTCCAGATAGGTGTACGTTTGCATGGGATTAATGAAGACTCTGTCAACTTCAGAAACTCCCACCATGCTGTCAGAGAGGAGCTGATGTTGATGCTTTTGAAGCATTCATGTCGTTGGATGTTTGAGCTGATAAATGGTAGATCTGAAATCTCTAGATTATTGCAAAGTGCTTGTTCTACATCTAGCCAAGGTTCATCTAAGAGGGTATGTTTTTGCCATCCTGAGATAAACTGAAGCCTGTTGGCTAAGAAGTTGGCTAAGAAGTAGTGCTGAAAGTTAGGTAGTTCTAATCCTCCTTTATCCTTTATCCGTGGGGGCTTATTTTTCCAAAGGAATTTGGACATATATGAATCTAGAGATCTGAACCAATCTTGCGGCGGTTTAGTTGGGATCATTGAGAATAAATAATTTATTTTTGGTAATACCATCATTTTTATAGCGGCAACCCTTCCCATGAGTGATATGGGTAGACATTTCCACCTAGTCAGATCACCTTCTACTTTCTTTAAAAGTGGAATATGGTTTAATTTAGTTAGATCTGCAAGCCTGGGAGAAACATTAATACCTAAATATTTTATATTTCCCGATTGCAGTGGAGTAGAAGAGGAATTATGGAAGGAGCAATTAATCGGAAGGACTGTAGATTTTGACTAGTTAATTGAGTAATCTGATATTCTTGCAAAAGATTTTATCAGTTCAATCACCCCAGAGATATTGGTTTGTGAATTTTGGAGAAAGAGTAACACATCATCCGCATAAAGGCTGATTTTATGTTCCACGTTCTTGCATTTTATGCCCTTAATTACTGAATTCTGTCTAATTGCTGCTGCTAGTGGTTCGATAAATATTGCAAACAGTGAAGGGGAGAGTGGGCATCCCTGCCTGGTGCCCCTCAGGAGACAGAAGCTGGAGGATGTCTGGTCATTTGTTCTGACAGAAGCTGTTGGGGAATTATATAATATTTTTAACCAGTTGATGAAAGAAGATCCAAAACCAAATTTGTGTAAAGTTGCAAATAGAAATTTCCAGTTAACCCTGTCAAACGCTTTTTCTGCATCTAAAGAAAATATTGTAGTTTCAAGGTTTTTACTGTATGAGTAGTCTATCAAATTAAGTAATCTACGTGTATTAGTTGATGAGTGCCTACCTTTTATGAAACCAGTTTGGTCAGGATGAATTAAGAGGGGGGTTATTTTCTCTAGTCTCTTTGAGAGAGCTTTGCAGATTATTTTGAGGTCTACATTTATAAGGGATATTGGACGATAGCTTGAGGGATATACAGGGTCTTTGCCTGGTTTTAGCAGGAGATTAATGTTTGCAGAATTCATATTTGATGGGAGTCTGCCCTTTTCTTTGATTTCCAACAACGTTCTGTAAAAAACCGGTGCTAGAATCGTCCAGAATTCTTTGTAGAATTCTGCAGGAAAGCCGTCTGGACCTGGAGCCTTATTATTGGGCATACTTATCAGCGCTTCCTGGAGTTCACCTGATGTCAGTGGCGAATCCAGTGCCATTGCTTGAGTGTCTAATAATTTTGGGAGAGTTATGTTGTCTAAAAACCGATCAATTTCCTTTTTAGATGGGTTTATTTGTGGTGAATACAACGTTTTATAGAAATCCCTGAAAATGTTGTTTATTTGTTTCAGTTCATATATTGTGTTCCCAGATGAATCTTGAACAGCCCATATAGTTGTTTTTTCTTTATTTATTTTTAGCTGGTTTGCTAGAAATTGACCGGATTTATTACTATGTTCATAATTTTGTAAGCGTAGTCTTTGTACTAAGAATTTTGTTTTTTTATCAATTATCTCATTTAATTCTAGTCTTGTTTTGCGTATTTTGTTCAATGTTTCCTGATCTTGGTGGGACGCGTAGGCTTCTTCTAGTGATTTGATGTTTTTTTCTAATTCCTGAATATTTTTGTTTTCTTTTTTCTTTTTATGTGATGAGAAAGAAATGATTTTACCTCTCATCACAGCTTTCCCTGCTTCCCATAAAACAGAAGCTGATGTTCCGGGAGTGTCATTAAAGTCTAAATATGAAGTCCACTCTTTTTTAAAATATTTAATAAAGTCTTCATCTTTAAGCAGTGATGTATTAAATCTCCAGTTTTTACTTGGCGTAGTATTATTCTTGTGCATTAGTGTTAAAGATACAGGAGCATGATCGCTGACAGCTATAGGGTGAATCTCAGTGTCTGAAATGTCCCTCAGCAGTGAGCTGCTGACCAAAAAATAATCCAGACGAGAGTAGGAGTGATGAACATGTGAGAAAAAAGTATATTCCTTACTGGTGGGGTGAAGGGAGCGCCATGCATCACAAAGACCAAAGTCGCTCATATACTGTTTGATTATATTTGTGGACTGCCAATTACGCTGAGTTCCTGCTGTATTGAGCCTATCCATTTCTTCATTTAGTCCAAGGTTGAGGTCGCCTCCAAGAACAAGTGTGCCATCTAAGTGTTCAGAGAGTGCACTGAAAAAACTGTGAAAGAATGAGGGATCATCAACATTTGGACCATATACACTTACAATACATAGCTTTTTATCAAGTATCGATAGTTTAATGATTAAGAATCTACCCTCTGGATCTATAACTGTATCGAGTACTGTGAAATTAATATTTTTATGTATTAAAATTGCTACTCCCCTTTGTCTAGAATTATAACAAGCTGAGAACACATTAGGAAACTCAGGTGTTTTAAGTTCATTCGAACCTCTAAGAGGTCTGTGGGTCTCTTGTAAAAGGACAACATCTGCCTGTAGTTTTTTGAGTTGGTTAAATATTTTTAACCTCTTTTCTCTGGAGCCAGCTCCATTTACATTCCATGTAACGAATCTTAGTGCACCCATAGATGTCTGTGTATAACTAGGGGTGTGCGCTGTGTGTGTTGCTTAGGCAGGTGGAGAGAGTACATCACTTGTTCATAAATAAAGAGAGGGAGAGAGAGAAAAAATGTGTGGCGAGATGCTCCCTGAGTCTGACTATGTGTGTGCATATTTACTAATATGAGTACGCTTGGCTTAAGTGTGTGTATCCTATACGAAGATCAAATTTATTGACTGAACATCCCAAATGATGAATGTCCTACAAACTGATCAGTGTTCTGTTAGCTGTAATTAAACAGTGTAAAATAAACTTTAGGACCAAACATCACAAAAATGATGTGAATGTACCCGCATTAATGTGACAATGCAATGCACAGTAACTTCACAGCTGGGCTTCATCTGGTGGTTCTACTAAGTTACAGTTTGACATGTGTTAAAAACTCCTTCAGCAGAGACTCTCACACTGAAAACAGACTTTAAATGTATGAAAGAAAGCAGTGAAAATGTGGAGCTTCCAGCTGATTTTAAACTGTATTTATTTTAAACCAGGTGTTCCAGCTGGTCTGTCATGTATAGACATGAGGTTTTCAGATCTTTCAGGTTGAAGCTGTTCTATGGAGTACAGAGTCACCTGGATTCCTGACCTAACTGTTTATTTGTTTATTTTTGTTTTGTTTTTTTTATATTTTAAATCATCTTGCAAAACAAGCTAACTATACTCATTTAATTATACCAACTGTATACAGTCTGGTATAAAGACAATACATGTCTTTATACTATATATAAAGGTGAAGACTGCAATAAGTGTGGGCTCTTGGGGGATTCCCATGATGCATTGAATATTTCTTCTTCAGTCACCTTCCTCACTCAACATGTGTTAACAGACCTCTCTGCACTGAATCATACTTGTTATTAATCTCTGGCTCTCTTCCACAGCATGTCTTTTCTCCTTTCTTCCTTTTTTCACCCCTACCGGTTGCCACAAATGGCCGCCCCTTCCTGAGTCTGGTTCTCCTGGAGGTTTCTTCCTGTTAAAAGGGAGTTTTTCCTTCCCACTGTTGCCAAAGATTTAAGCCCTATGGGAGTGTCACCAGGAGGGTCATGGACCCCGTATTGATCCTCTACCTTATCACACGAGCTAAGGTCTGAAAACAGGTGTAGCTCACAATCAGCCAAGGTTTCGGGTGAACTCAGGGTGGGGCTAGGTTTCACAATATCATGTGATTTCCTGAGGTCAAATGGCCCAGGATGTGAATGGGCTTTAAGGCTTCTGGGAGAGATCTCAAAACTGGATTAAAGATGGCAGACAGTTGGTGTCGGAAGCCACCGCCTCTGTTAAAAGATGGTCATTCACAGTGTACATAGATGGCTTCTTCCAAACTCCCAAACACAAACTTAACAACACAGTGTGTGCTGTGGAGTGCAGCAAGGAGTGCTCAGACCTCTACATTGGAGAGACCAAACAGCCACTTCACAAACGCATGGCACAGCATAGAAGAGCCACCTCGACGGGACAAGACTCGGCTGTTCATCTGCATCTAAAGGATAACGGTCACTCCTTTGAGGATGCCAGTGTTCACATTTTGGACAGAGAAGACAGATGGTTTAAAAGAAGAGCGAAAGAAGCCATCTATGTCCACTGTCTGACCCCCTTTGAACAGAGGGGGTGGCTTACGTCCAGATACTTTTCTTTCCATGCTTCTGTGACAACAGATCTTAGTGTTCTCCCACTTGGCGAATCTCACTTTAACCCCCGTGTTGGGCTCTCCTCAGCTTTTTTCTAGGTAGGTGGTGCGATTGCCCCTGGGGTGGTCCTCCTTGGGCCCTTCTAAATACAAGCATGTTCACGCACAGAGGTGTACAAACAGGTTTGCACACGGGTGTTCACAGACACACATCTTCCTTGGCTGCTGCCTCTAAACATATTGTGCATTGTTGATCTTGTGTGCTGCTCAGTAGCATTCAACATTTATTATGTACTGTTACTTATGCTTATTTAGGTTGTTGCTGTGGTTTTAACCACACAATAAAATAGAAATAAAACCAACAGAGTAACAGAGGTATGTTAGATGCATCAGAGCAGGTGTGACAGCTTCTGTCAGTGTGGGTGTGTACCTGTATGTTATTTTAATAGGTATATAAATATCTACAGAGACAGAGGCAAAACCACGATAACCACGGCTCACCTTCATGCTCTTCAAGGAATCATGGGGATTTCAAAGTTACAGAGAATGATAGATGATTTGTGTCTCTGTGAAGAGGTTAAAGTAGAAAAAACGAGTCTCATCATTGATGGTGCAGCACTTTACTATTTTTTGTATTATAATTCTTATCCAAAGCTGGACCAGCGCTGTGGAGGAGATTATCCTGGATTTCAAGACGATGTCTGTAAGTTCTTTAAAGCTTTGCAGGACTGTGAAGTCACTCCATACGTCATCTTGGATGGAGCTTCAGGATCAGAGAAGCAGAAAATTCTTCATTCGCGTCTAAAGCGTAGACTAAAAAATGCAAAGACAATAGCAGAGACTGGATCTGACGGCGTACAAAAAACATGTAACGTCTTACCACCTCTGGTCAAAGATGTCTTCATAGAAATCTTGAAGGAGAAAGGCATAGAGTTTAAACAGTGTTTAGGAGAGGCAGACCCTGAAGTTGTTTCTGATGCAAATCAGAAACAATGTTCTGTGCTGTCTATTGACGCAGATTTCTGCATCTATGATGTGCACAAAGGTTTCCTTCATGTCAAAGACTTTGAGTGGAAAAGAAAGAAGGATGACAAAATTCCTGCTAAGCTCTACACACGTTCAAAGTTTTGTGAGCATTTCAAATTGGACCCTGCTCTCATGCCAGTCTTTGCTTCAATAGCAGGAAATGATTATTCAAGATTAGGTAAGGAAATATTTACAAATGACTCTTATACACTTTTAATGACTCACAGATTCTCCGACTGCACAATATGCTTAACTTTTTAAGTAAAGTGAATCTGGACGGCTTGAATGACTCACAGAAGAGAGAACGTGCTTTGAGTGAAGCTTTAAGTCATGTTGGTAAAGAAGAGGATGAAACTTTCAAACTCTCCATTCAAAAATATGTTCAACCAGAAAAACCAAGTTCTACGTTGCCATCATGGGTGCGTAATAAAGTTGAGCGTGGAGAACTCACCACTTTTGTCATAAGTGTTGTGGATCAGAAGACTATGATGCTGCCTGCTCTTGTGGAGGACTTTTCACAGCGCAGTAGTTACACAGCAGCTTACTGCATCAGACAGTACTTCTATGGAATGTTAATTGGAGATAAGATGTGCACTGAATATGACAGGGATGGAGAAGAAATCAAAGACAAGCGAGTCCCATCAATACTTCTCAGCAGTGATGAACTGAAACAACTGGAACTACAGCATCTGCATGAGGTACTGAGGTTAATCAATAAATATGTGTTTAATTACTCTGACAGGTCATAAACGTGTCTCTGTGGTACATGTGAGCATCTTGTCTGTGTGGTACCTCTCTGTTCAGGCTCCTGAGGGTTTGCGTCACAGGGTGTTTGAAGAAGCTCTGCAGGTTCAGACTTCAGACTTAGAAAACATCCCCGACCAGCTGAAGCTGCCAGTCTGTGTGACTGTTTTCTGGTTCAAGAGGCTACAACACCACCCAAAACCTGAAACTGTCCACTGCCTCCACGCCCTCCTGCTGGGGTTTGTGTATCACTATGACGGTCCAGGTAAGTCTCTGAGCTCACTGAGCAACATGGCTGATATTTTACTAGCAAATACATGGCAAATATGTGTAAATCAGTATTTTCACTCATTACTTTATTAGTAACACTTGTGATACCCCTGCTATTGTTTTCACTCCTAATTACTGTTGTTGTTTATTTTGTTCTCTTTGTGTCTGTCATTGAAGTGGACTAATTATTAGGAACATTTAAATGTGATTCAGCCCAAAAAGCATCAAAAATAATATAAAAGTGTGAAATAAGATGAGGTGCATGTTTCAGTTTAAGTGAGACACAGTTTAAGTTTCAGTTTAATCATAATTATGATTAAGGAACTGACCTCACAGCCCTTTGTTCCTTCAGTGGGCTGGTTTCAGTCATTATGCAAATGTACTGTTTATAAGATTGGGGAAACCTGCAGTCAGCTGAGACTGAAGAAGTCACTTGGATGATTGACGAAATGTTTCTCCCACAAAACGCTACGTCCAGATGAACAGATTCAACATTTGGAGCAATGTGCCCTCTAATTTTTCATGTGTCTGAGTGAACACACAAACTCCCTGAGCGAACCCTTGGACCACTGTGAGCGACATCAGACGTGTGCACTGTGGTCACGCCAGCATCGAATCCATCCAAGTTACATGGTTTATTAAAATAATAAAATTACAGCATTTACATTTATGTTAGACTACTTTTAATTAACTGCTTTAGCCCACTTATAAATGAAAATTTAAAAAATCTTGTTCATGACCTGTGTAGTATGTTAACACTATTGGAAGTAAAAATAACTTGAACTCCGATTTTGAAAACACAACTTTCTTTTTTTCTTTTTTTTATAAAGCTCTGACTTGTATTATGAGTCTGTGGTCTGGGAGAGAGTCCTGTAACTCTCTATCTGAAAAATACAGTATATAATGACCAATGTTGGGCAATTAATTATATAGTTACTTCTTCAAAAACGTTACTGAGTTTTGCAAACAACAAAGTTTTTTGCAGCTATTTTTTTAATGCAGCCAAGGCGTTTTTAAATAAACATATCATTATCATCATCATCATCATCATCGTTTATTTATATAGCACTTTAAAAACACACAAGGCTGACCAAAGTGCTGAACAATAGAAACATAATAGATACCATAAGAATAATAAATACGATAAAATAATAAACATAGCTAAATCAATAAAATATAAGTAAATACAAGTCAGTCAACCACTGAGTCAAAAGCTAGTGAATAAAAATGCGTTTCAAACTATTTCAAACTATTTACAGAACAATCAGCTGTTCTGCATCAAATCTGATGCCACACAAATTATTTGTGCCACTCCAAAAAATAATTTCTGTCCACTATGAGATAAAGGAGAACAACAGCCTGATACCTGCAGGCCTGACAGCAGGAGATGTATCACCCCTGTAACACATGTAACATTCAGCAGTCGCCTCATTGTTCTGACACACACAACAAAACTATTGACTACACTACACACTAACTACACAAGATTTGTGCTAAACGTCGCAAATCTCTCACATCTCAAAACACCGCTGTCACTCCTAAAACTTCCCCCCGTTTCTTAACAACTAGATGCCACATTGCCATATCATTTTTTGATTGGTCGACATGGTACTTTTTTCGACCAATAGGAAAGGGTCGGGGGGGGGGGGTGTTTTTGCTCACAGGCGGAGAGTGCTTTCCTTATAAAACGCCGTTTTTACCGTTTCTTCCCGCAGTAAATATAAACAACGACAGTATTCAGGAAGAAAACCAAACATTGTATATATTTTTATCATAACTCTGGTTTTACGTGGCCTATCAACACAATTTAAAAACTGGTATAAAGTCCACACGTTTCCCTTTTTCAATTGTTCCATCTGACCTGCTCACCTCTCCAATGGTTGTACACGTTGTCATTAACGTGGCTTCACTCCACATCAGCCACACCGCTTTGCCAGCTAAAACACCGGTGTCGGCACATAAGGACGCTGTCATAGCCTGTCAACGACGTTGATTGGCTGCGTATATACGAATGTGAATCGCATCATTGGCTGGACTATGGGATAAGGTGGCATCGTTCTAATCCCATACGGGAGCAGCCGGTCACTTACTGACTAACACTGCAAAACAGAAGTGTTAAAGTTTTAATTTTAATTTCAATTCAGGTTAGATTTTTTTTTTGTGCGCAACACAGATTTTCTTTGCGCAGAGACCGTGCCAGCAGTGCGCAATTGCGCACGTGCGCAGCTTAGAGGGAACATTGATTTGGAGATTTACTTTCCTGGATGATTGAGAATGCATCAAGACATATAAGGCAAAACACAGAGCCTGTATCTTTGAAATGGGAAAATCAAGAGATATCAACCAAAACACCAGGAAAAGAATTGTGGCTCAATTTTGAATACAATTTTTGCCATTTACAATTAAGAAATACAGATAGTTTCTCTCTTTACTCTTAAATTTAACAAATATGTTTTTTATATTTATCAACCTAAAAAATTAAACATTTAGTCTGATTTGATGTTTCAATTAGAAAAGTGTTTGTGTTTTTATCTGAAGAGTATGTAAATATCTGGTTTACACTGTGCATTTGATGATGTTGGTGTTTGGCTTAATTGTCAGTACAAAGAGGCAGAGAGAAGAACAGAGAGAGGAGATGGAGAATGAGGACAGAACAGAGATGGAACAAGAGCCAGGTGAGACACACATGTTAGTCAAATGGTTGTTTACCAAAAGTATCACCGTATCATACACAGCAAAATTGTAAGTGTAAATTTAACTCTCTTAGTGTTAATTTTAACACTATCCCGGTGTTTATATAATCCTCACCGGTCCAGTGTTAAAATTACTCTTTCAATAGTGTTAATATTTTAACTCTTTTGTAGTGTTAATTGTCTAACACTCACAGTGTTATTTTGTTACACTTTATAGTGTAACAAAATAACTTTTGTAGTGTTAATTGTCTAACACTCACAGTGTTATTTTGTTACACTTTATAGTGTAACAAAATAACTTTTGTAGTGTTAATTGTCTAACACTCACAGTGTTATTTTGTTACACTTTTAAGTGTAAAACAAAACACTGTGAGTGTTAACGTGGTTAAACAAAATAACACTGTGAGTGTTTTTTTTGTTACACTTAAAAGTGTAACAAAATAACACTGAGTGTTTTATATATATCATTTCAACAGAAAAATAAATGTAATTAATCTCTACCAAGCTTGAATGTGCTTGATTTAAAGGCTCAAGAAAAAAGATGCATAAACAAATTAAACAATAAACATTTTATTCCAAAGGAAGTGTTCCAAGCACCAATACAAACTGGCCACCAATTTGCTGCCTTAATACAACTACAAATAAAATAAAGGAACAACATATAAACAGTCAACACCAGTATGTGCATGTTGCAGGTCAAAGGGTTTGTAAATGATAAGATTGTCTGCTTTTATAACATCCTTTTCATCAGTCTCAAACACTCTGTAGGCATGAAAATGCTCATTGAAGTTATCAACCAGAAGTTTGTCCACAAGGAAGAACGTAGTACTGTCAGCTAAGAGGATCGTTGTTATTCTACCAAATACAGGCATTTCATTTTCAACATTAATGCAAATGATTAGTCCTTTTCTGTACTCTGTTCCAGAAAATTTGATCCAGCTAGAAGAAAATAAGTCTCTCGGTGCAGCGTGCAGTGCTCTTGCAAACATCTGTGTATTGTCCTCACGGTCCAAATTAAATGATTTTAAGGGTCCATATTCGATGTGGTTTAAAGGTGACAAATGAAGGAGGAGCAGCAGAGAAGCCATATCACTGTCCCAGTCTTTAGGCAGGGAAAGACAAGGAAAAAACAAGACATATGGACTATTACAATTCAAAAATAAAAAAGCTTTAGCTGGCTGGAATACAAACCAAGAGAGAGAGTAGCCTTACTGGTTTCATCATTTGTTGCAAGTTTCTCAGCAGCTTTCAGAAGTTGGTGCACCTCAGCTGATCGAGTCAGATGTCGGGCCTCATCAATAATCTTGGGTTTAAACGCTATTTCCCACTTCTCAAGGAGCTTAGATGCGGTTTCAGCCCCAAACAACAGTTGGAAGTCTTGGTTTAGCTATTAATCATAAATACATAAAAATACTTTAAGTAAAATGCCATTGTAAATTGCCAACATTTGGCCCGATAAGAAAAAACAGCAGTAAAAATAAAAACACCACTCACTAGTCCCTTGATGTCTAAAAATCGTGGGAAGGTTTTGAGGACATCTGTCGTTCTCTGTGGATCATGCACGAGGTTCTGCCGATGTTGAAAGGTCATCTTCATCTTTTCAAAGATGACTGTCTCATCATTACAGTGAAGAAGAAACGATACAGCCTCCCTGCAGGCATCTCCATCAAGCTGTTGAGGCACTGTCACTGTTGATCTTCTGCGGTTTGGTCCTTGCGCTTGAGGAGATGTGGCTACCTTCTCTGGCCTCCGATCTCTACTCCTGGACATGGTTTTGAGGCGCCATGCTAAATATCCTGTGCCTTTTTCTCCATCATAGAAGTGCTCCTGTCAATGTATTTTCAAAAATGTGGAAAAATAAGTAAATCACTAAGTGATCTTAGAATTGCAGTTGTAATTTTATAACCTAAAAAATTACATTTTTATCTATAGGGTTGTAGTTTGATAGATAGATGTTTTCAACAATTGTTATGCATTTTATGATAAATTCCTACTGTCAGCAAAGATTTTAATAATCAATTACATTTTTAGATAAGCAACTAAGAAAAAAATGTACTAAAAGTTTTTGTTTTTCAATTTTTTAACTGATGAATTATATGTCAAACAAACATTGAAAAGTTACAGTCTATAAAGCTAAATTCTCTTCAGGTATGAAGTTTGTTTTTTTTACTTACATAGCCTTTTGGAGAAAAAGGATCCTTCAGCGAAGGAAAAAGTGTAATGATTCCCAAGGCATACTTCTCTTTCTGCTTACGTGAAGGAATCCTCCTTTACAGCAAAGAAAACAAATACAAACAGAAAAATCAAAATAAACCCTGCCACTTTAATAATAATGTGGTTTCCTAAACATAATTCAGTGTTACACGTCTTGAAAACAAAGCAGTCCTAGATCACCTCTTTTGATCTGAATTAGTTTTGTTTCTTCAAAACCACTTACCCATGCATCTCAGTCATGTGACTAGCTAGTATGTTAACAAGCTGCCTGCGCGTGCGATGCTGCAGTGATTTCTCAGACTTGTACTCCTCCAAGACATCCTCACCTCCAGGTTTTATGCGCAATGCATTTTCTACCATCTTCAACAAAAGAATTGTCAATTACCACATGTATGTTATTAAATAAATCTAACCCACCATTACAGATTCATACAAAAAACTAACATTAATAGGGTACAGAGCAACCCCACTCCCACACACCGAAATCCCATCAGCAATGCATTAAGTTATCTTCCATCCAATTCATTCGCTTCCACTTATCCTTTCCAGGGTTGCGGCTGGAGCCTATCCCAGCTGTCATAGGGTGAGAGGCGGGGTACACCCTGGACAGGTCGCCAGTCTGTCACAGGGCTAACACACAGGGACAGACATCCATTCGCACTCACATTCACTCCCACGGGCAATTTGGATTTTTCAATTAACCTAACCGGGTACACCGGCTTCCTCACCACAGGGAGGAAGCCGGTGTACCCGGAGAGAACCTACGCAAACACGGGGAGAACATGCAAACTCCACACAGAAAGACCCGGCCTGATGGTGGAATTGAACTCAGGACCTTCTTGCTGTGCGGCAGCAGTGCTAACCACCGTGCCACCGTGCTTATCTTACCTTGCAAAAATTTTATAAGTTTAAATGAAACCATATTTATATTGTGACAAGCTAAACTTACAATAATAATTAGCTAATTACATTTTTAAAATGCATCTAAAGTACCTCTTTTGCAGCCTCTGACTCTGAAACTTCTGTGGTAGGCTTGTTCTTGGCCCCAGTGCTCAGTCTACTTCCAGTAACGGGGATCCCCAAATCTCTGTGAAGATCACTGTCACTTGAGGACAGAGACATGGTATCCGTGAGGGACGATGATGTTGAATGAGCTATAGAAAAAAAAAAACAAGCTTAAAAACATGAAAAAGAAAGACAAAACTAATGGATGACTGACCTAGAAGAGGGGTGCAACTCTGGGGTATCATACTACCATATAACATAACTACATACAACTTAAAATAATCAGAATGACAATATGGCAGAGTCATTTAAGTTCTTTATTTTTATTTATATTCCAAATTCAACTAAAAAGAAAATAGCTTTTTTGCAGGAAGGGGGATGGAGTGTATAAATGAGTGTGATAAGGGTATAAGTGTTTCTGAGTGCATGTGTACCATAGCTTTTATTCATGTATTTTGGATCAATTAACATGTGTAAAGTTTTTTCATCAGTTTTAATTATGTAAAGCAATTTGTTTTTATGCTTTCATGAAAAGAGTGTGCTTAATATGTAAAATACAATAATGTATCAATTGTAGTTTGAAATGTTTGCTAATTGTATGCTCAGTTTTGTCTTAATACATTTTAATATCCAAATTGCCACAGCCAAATAGTGTAAAAAAATGTGCAGCTGCAAATCCCTGAACACTCGTTAAAACAAGACTTAACAATGAAATGAAACCTTACCATCTCCTGCTGCACTGTCACATACAGTCAGGCATATGTCAGGATTGGCCTCTATAAGTTCAAGAAAGATGTCTTCCTCCACCGCTGTGTCAGTCTCATCAAAAATGTGCAGTTCAGTAACATCAGGAAGTCCAAACTTGTTTTTCACTAAAGGAAGATGATAACATGTGACGTAAACATATCTGAAACAGAATTGAATTCGAATGGAACAAAGGCTGTATCTCCAAAGCTAATGTGAAATTCCACATTGCTTTTATTTAAAAGCAGTTTAGCAATGTGACATTTCAGTCACTAACTTGTGTGTTTGCAAAACCAATTTGAGTAATTTATGTGTGCTAACTCAACACTGTTAGTCCCACAAGCAGTCAATCTGGCCAGTTCACACTGTGCATTTTTCGGCTATCTCCAAGGTCTGCTTCATGCCAAAATATCAAAAATATTTTTTCTTGTCCTGCTTGTTATAAAGATTTACAAGATTGCAACCCACCTTCACTGATGAACTCCAAGTATGTGAAACCTGGCTGTAACCGTATGTACTTCTTGGAACTTTGGTACTTGACTTTCAGCAACATGATGACATCTTAGAAGAAATCCAAAAAGAGGAAAAGTAGGTGTTAGGGCTTGACGTGTGTAAAATGTATGTAAATATTGCAAAAATAATAAAAAGTCATATCAGATAACTCAACCAAGCCTATTAAAATATACATCTTCAAAGGAATGGTTAAATTCTTTGGTGAGCGCACAGGAGAAGGCAGATTAATGTAGCGTTATGTTAATTAGCTCCCAAAGCAATAAACGGGTTCCGCGTTGGGTTCGTAGCCAGTAACTAGCTTTACTGTCAGCAAACACAGTGTACAGTCGAGTCTTAACAGCTTACTTACCGCTGGGCTCATCAACCACTCTTTTTGGCTGCAGTGGTTATTATTATATTTACATGCTTTCATTTAGCGTTTCTCGAGGGTAGCAACTCCTAAGTTTCTCCCTCCCACACAGAACGGGAGGGGGAGTCCCACACGTTCTCCCTGCAGCACCGACTACACTGCCTACAAGGGCCTGTAGCACTCTGCACATATTGCCTTCACATTAAATCATTTATGAATAATGAAAAAAATCACTTCAAGGGCTAAATCGCATTTTGTTTCTTCACCTAAATATACAGGCTGCATGTAGGAGTGACGTGGATTGCAAGTGGCCCCGCCTGACCTAAGGCTTTGGCAAGTTTGATTCGAAATTAAATAAAGGGCGTTTAATAAACACTGAGATATATATTAACAAGTTGTAGTTGTTATATTCTCCCAACAGCCAGAATATGCTAAATGAATATTAGGAAAGTAAGTGGTACTTTGGTGGAGTTCTAGCTAGCAGTAGACCAGCTTAATAAAAAAAACAGTTAAAATTCAAATATGACACTTAAAGATCATGCATTTTGATAGAAATGCTATTTTCTTACTAGTTATCGTGTTACTTGTACTAATATCAATCTAAAACTTAATATTTAACCGAATAAAACTTACCGCAGCAGCAAGAAAAGATGGCGACCGAAGAAGATTCTGAAATGCACTGCTCCACAGGAAATGAGGGTGTGGTCTAATTTAAAACTCATAGTGTTAAAATGCAGTAACAACTAAAATCCACACTAACACTTTTCAGGAATCCACTCCCGATGTGGTATTTTAACTCGATTAAGTGTTGATCAGACTCCGAACTCTGTTGAATTCAACTAACACTGAAAAATCAACACTGGCATTTTTGCTGTGTAGGTACTCATGTATCTCGTCTAGTGTTTCTTTTTACGTTTGTTATTTTTCAAATTCTATATTTATGAAGTTATGCAGGGTTGTTTGCACAACAAGGCTAAATAATTATATAAACTTTTCTGAATCTAAATAGTGTACTTTGGTAGAATTAAGATAAGATAAGATGACCTTTATTAGTCCCACACGTGGGAAATTTGTTTTGTCACAGCAGGAAGTGGACAGTGCAAAAGTTATGAAGCAAAAATTAGAATAAAATAAAATAAGAATAAATACAGTATACAACTGTACAGAATAGAATAAAATAAAATACTATATACAGTAGAATAAAATAGAATAAAATATGCAATAAGATAAAAATAGAATACAAGTGCTATATACAACTCAGTAAAAATACAACGATGCCAAAAAAGATTATTGCACATTAGTGTTATTGCACATGTGTGAATGTGTGTGTTGATCAGTTGGAGTCTTTGTTGTGCAGTCTGACAGCAGTGGGGAGGAAAGACCTGCGAAATCTCTCCGTCCCACACCGTGGGTGCCGCAGTCTCCCACTGAAGGAGCTGCTCAGTGCTGTCACAGTCTCATGCATGGGGTGGGAGATGTTGTCCAACAGGGATGACAGCTTAGCCACCATTCTCCTGTCACTCACCACCTCCACTGGGTCCAGAGGGCATCCTAGAACAGAGCTGGCCCTGCGGATCAGCCTGTTCAGTCTCTTCCTGTCCCCAGAAGAGATGCTGCCGCCCCAGCAGACCACACCATAAAAGATGGCTGAGGCCACCACAGAGTCATAGAAGGTCTTCAGGAGTGGGCCCTCCACTCCAAACGACCTGAGTCTCCGCAGCAGGTACAGCCTGCTCTGCCCTTTCCTGTAGAGGGCGTCTGAGTTATGAGTCCAGTCCAGTTTGTTGTTCAGATGAACACCAAGGTACCTGTAGCTGTCCACAGCCTCAATGTCCATACCTTGGATGTTCAGTGGTTGCAGTGGAGGATGTTTGTGCCTGCGGAAGTCTACCACCAGCTCCTTTGTTTTACTGGCATTGATCTGGAGGTAGTTCAGCTGGCACCAGTCCACAAAGTCCTGAGTCAGTCCTCTGTACTCCTTGTCGTCCCCATCAGTGATGAGGCCGACTATAGCAGAGTCATCAGAGAACTTCTGCAGGAAGCACTGGGTGGAGTTGTGGGAGAAGTCTGCAGTGTAGATGGTGAAGAGGAACGGAGCCAGAACCGTTCCCTGTGGGGCCCCCGTACTGCAGACGACCCTGTCCGACACACAGCCCTGAGTCCTCACATACTGTGGTCGGTCGGTGAGGTAGTCCAAAATCCAGGTAGTGAGGTGATGGTCCACTCCAGAGTTCTCCAGCTTGTCCTTCAGAACCGAGGGAAGAATAGTGTTGAAAGCACTGGAGAAATCAAAGAACATGATTCTCACAGTGCTTCCAGTGGTCTCCAGGTGAGTGAGGGAACGATGTAGGAGGTGAATGACGGCATCATCCGCTCCAATGCCAGGCTGGTAGGCAAACTGAAGTGGATCCAGTGATGAGCTCACAAGGCGCCGAAGCTGAGCCAGGACCAGCCGCTCCAGGGTCTTCATCAGGTGGGATGTCAGAGCCACCGGCCTGTAGCTGTTGAGGTCCTTGGGGCGTGAAGTCTTTGGCACTGGTACAACGCAGGAGGTTTTCCAGAGCTGTGGGACTCTTCCCAGCCTCAGGCTCAGGTTGAAGAGGTGCTCCATCACACCACACAGTTGGTCCGCGCAGGACCTGACGACCCTCGAGCTGATGCCATCTGGACCCGCTGCCTTCTTGGCTTTAATCCTCCTCAGTTCCCTCCTAACCTGGGTGGTTGAGAGAGACAGGCTGGAGCCTTGTGTTGAGTGTGTATTGGATGCTGTTGTTGGGGGTGGGGAGGAGTGAGCAGGGTGAATAGAGGAGGTGTGAAGTGTCTGAGGTGTCAGAGGTGGAACAGCAGCAGTGGGGGTGGGTGAGTCTGCAGCCGATGTTGAAGACTGCCTCATGGCTGAATCAAATCTGTTGAAGAAATGATTCAGTTCATTTGCCCACCTCACATCCCTCCCAGGCAGAGAGTTCTGATGTTTGTGGCCTGAGATGGTTCTGAGGCCTCTCCAGACTTCACCAACGTTATTTTGCTGAAGCTGGTTCTCCATCTTCTGCCTGTAGCTGTCCTTCCCATTCCTTATCAGTCCCCTCAGCTCTCTCTGCACCCTTTTCAACTCCTCTTTGTCTTTGGATTTGAAGGCCCTCCTCTTCTGCTTCAGGACGGCTTTAATTTCTGGGGTAATCCAAGGTTTGTTGTTGGAGAAACACCGTACAGTCCTGGTAGGTACGGTGTTATCCACACAGAAATTAATATAGTCAGTAATACATGTAGTAAGGCTGTCGATGTCCTCTCCGTGGTCGTCACAGATCACCTCCCACACAGTCGACTCAAAACAGTCCTTAAGAGCCTCCTCGCTCTCCTCCGACCATCTCTGCACTGTGCGGGTGGCTGGTGGCTCCCTGCGCACTAAGGGCTCATACACAGGGACAAGGTGCACCAGGTTGTGATCAGATCTGCCCAGGGGAGGGAGAGGTGATGAACTGTATGCCTCTTCAGCATTGGCATACAGTAAGTCCAGTGTTTTATTGTCTCTGGTTGGGCAGGTCACATACTGGGTGAAGGTGGGCAGTGTGGAGTCCAGTGAGGCATGATTGAAGTCCCCTGATATTATGAGGAGGGCTCTCGGAGATTGTGTTTGCAGTCTGCTGACCACTGAGTGGAAAGTGTCACAGGCTGCATCCGCGTTGGCCGAGGGGGGGACATACGCTGTTATCGCGATAACATGCGAGAATTCCCGGGGCAGGTAGTACGGACGCATGCTAACGGCTAACAGCTCAATGTCTCTGCTACAGAGTTGTTCTTTCACAGTGATGTGCCCAGGGTTACACCATCTGTCATTCACAAACACTGCCAGTCCCCCTCCTTTCCTCTTACCGCTCTCTCTCGTCCTGTCCGCTCGCAGCATCTGGAATCCCGGTAGTGTCACGCTCGTGTCCGGAGTTAGCGGTGTTAGCCACGACTCCGTTAGCATCATGATGCTACATTGCCGGTACTCCCTCTGTGACCAGGTTAGCGACGTGAGCTCATCCAATTTATTGTGCAAAGAACGTACATTTCCAATAATTACAGAAGGAAGAGATGGTCGATAACGTCTCCTTCTCGGGCGACGGCGCTCCTTCCCAGCACGACACCCCCGTCTTTTCCTCCTCAGCTCGCTGGGAATGTCAGGTCTGTCCGCCGGCAGTACCGCTGCGGGACGCAGCGCTAACAGCTGATCCTTACTGTAAACAAAGGATCCCTGCTCTGGGTCCCCAGACACGGGTGAAAAAAGTAGAAAAAAACTAAGAAAAACGACCAGAACTAGCACAAAACGGTAGAACATGGTTGCAGAGTCTAATTACTAATACGTTAGTTATAAAAAATTACGAGAGAAAAGATAAGAAAGAAATAAACTCAGAATGAGCAGAGCTGCTGTAACAGGCTGCCGCACACGGGGGGCGCCGGAAGTAGAACATTAGTAAGTGTAGTGCAGGTCTATGATGATTTTCAGTGCTACTATCATCTAGTTCTGATTCTGGTTCTGTCTTGGTTAAGTCCTAAGTAGTCCTGATTTTGAACTGTTGTAGTCCTGTTTTAATTCCGGATCAGTTCTGGGTCTGGTTGAATTGGGGTTTAGTCCTCGTGTCTTGATACAGTCCTGATTTTGTTCTGCCTTGCTGCTTAATTAAAAAACTAGTCTAAGGTGTCCTGCATATGTTATATATATTTTTCCCTATATGAAGTCATTCTTTTTTGATGAAGTCATTCTTTTTAATAGGCTCTCAAAACAGAGCCTATTAATCTTTCAGTCATTTCTAACCCCGCCCCCCACCATCCCACATGCATACTACCCTTTAGGGCTAAGCCCCGGGTGTATCAAATGTCTGCCTCTGCCTCTGATCCCATAGTGGGGAAATTTGTGCATTACCTCAGCTCAGGTACGGATAGCAGAAGAAAAGTAGAAAAAAATACAAATAAAATATAAACAAATACAAAATAAATAAGATAATACGCTATATACAACGTTTGCATACGCAGTATGTGATTATGGATAGAGGGTTTTGGAAATATGCAAGTTTATGCTAATTTAACTATTCTACCACTACTATTACTATGTAAGTAATAGTATCATCGAATGAGGAGGAAAATACATTATATTTATACATTATATTTCATAGATGTTGCTAATAAAGTAGACATCTACATCACATCATAACCTGAGCAGAGTTAGATTAGGCTTAGTTTGTCTCTCAGACTGGAGAGATGGTTTTAGAGACAGCTGAATGAAGGTCAGAGGTCTGCAAGCATCACAGTGTTTTCAAGCCAACATTTCCCACTGCTGATTAAAAGAAAAAAAAGGAAATCAGCGTTCATTATTTGAAGTTTGATCTGAAGGATGCATGGAGACTGATGCTGCTGTAACTCTGTGAAACATCATTTATTTTATTAGCTTTATTTCTTGTAAATTGGCATTTTGTTACAGTTTCACAAACACCATTAGGTCTGAACATTTAAATTTTCACAGTTATCTACATAATTACATTCTTTATGGTTAAGGAAGTGGGTCCACATAGACTGTTTATACAGAGGATATTTCCCTGCATGTTACAGCAGGTCATAGTCTCTTTGAAAGCAGTCAGCAGATGGACTGTAGTCAGAGTTCCTGTAGTCAGAGTTCCTGATGCTTCCACATCAGCCTAAACAAGAAGAAAAACTGCTGCTGTTCTCTGTTTGTGTAATCAGAGTTCCAGTAATCAGATTTCCTGTAGTCAGAGTTCCTGATGCTTCCACATCAGCCTAAACAAGAAGACAAACTGCTGCTGTTCTCTGTTTGTGTAATCAGAGTTCCAGTAATCAGATTTCCTGTAGTCAGAGTTCCTGTAGTCAGAGTTTGTGTGACAGCAGCAGCACTGATGCTTCCGCATCAGCTTGAACAAGAAGACAAACTGCTGCTGGTCTCTGGTTCTGTGTCACGGAAACTTATTTTGTTTGTAGAGGACGAGCTTGAGAGGAAGATGAAAGCTTTAAAGGATGAAGGTGTGAGTAACTGGCAGCCCCGTGTGGCTCATGCTTTCAGCCAATGGCAGTGCTGCATGAGGCAGAGCCTCCACCTGAACCAGCTGCTGTGCTCTCCTCTACCAGAACCTCAGTGTGCCCGGTAAACACCAGACCAATGATGTGCTCCACAGATGTTTAACACACTTCGTCAACTTTAACTGAGATTTTCTGCTTTGTCAGGCTTTACTGTGGACCTCTCCTTCATCACCTGGCAGATGAAGACACGATTGAAGAACTACAGAAAACACTGAGAGGAGAAAAGAAGGAATTATATCAGGATTTAAAGAGCATTTTTCATCTACTCGTACGGAAAAAAAATCTGGTTATCGGCGACTCTGTTCTTAAAGATGTGGACCCAGAGGTTCCAGCAACTACACTCACATACAGATCAGGGGCCACAGCAGGCGACATTGAGGCTAAACTGAAACTCCTGGCTCAGGATGAACATAGATTTGATAAAATTGTAATTCATGTCAGCAATAACGACATCCAGATTAATCAACTGGAGGTCATAAAACCTAAAATTGAGTCAGTGTGTAACTTTGCAAAAACGATGTCGGACTCTGTAGGTTTCTCTGGTCCCCTCCCTAATCGAACCAATGCTCACATCATTAGAAGCCTGTCATCGTTTAACTGCTGGCTGTCTGAGTGGTGTCCAGAAAACGATGTGGGCTTCATAAATAACTCAAAAACGTTCAGGTTAAAACCTGGTCTCATTGAGAGCAGCCACATCTATCCTACTCGCAAGGGTGCAGATCTCATTTCTAGAAACCCGGCCAAATTTATTCTGAGTTAAAAACAGAAAGCTGAGGTGTTTTCAGTGTTATATTATTATATTAGATAGTCGACTCACCTGGTGACGTTCTCAGTGTAATGAACGCTTTAAAGAAACAGCAGATGTTTTCCATTCAACGCAGATGCTCTTTGACAGTGAAAGTTAAGAACACAGAGAAATGCAGTGACGCAGGTTTGGGACCGACGGCTTCCTCACCTCCTCCCTGCTTTTGTCTTTTGGATAAACATGATGACATTTTAAAAACTGAAAGTAATGCATGAATAAAACATGATCCTACCTCTAAATTAAATACAGGAAGTAGAAAAGAAAAAGTAAACTAGTGCAATATAGACGCAGGCTATCAGTTTGGTTTGTTTTATAACTGAACTGAATGAAAGTGGGCTGATGAAGAGGAGTCTTTGAGCAGCCGGAAGCTGTAGAAAGCAGGACGATGTGTTTAGAGGAAGCGGAGGAACACATCAATGTTTTATCAGAGTCTGTATATTATTTGTTCTTATTTAGCAGGTATTGTCTAACAACACATGATTAGCACAGGAAGTTAATTCAATGCAGTTTCATTTATATAGCCCCAAATCACAACAGTCAGCTCAAGGAGCTTATTTTAAGATAAAGGAAACACTTCGATGTTCACAAAAGGATGAAGATATTTAATGTGTTTGTTATAACAGCTTTATTATCATTTGTGCCTACAGTCTGACCATGCAGTGATCCACAAATCTGGAATAATTTTCAAATCACTTCAAAAACATTAACATCTTTCTCTTCAAATGCAACACAACAGTTGCAACAATTTTTTTTAAATATAATTGTATATATATGTGTGTGTGTGTGTGTGTAAATATTATATTTTCTTATATAATGCAAATTATGAATACTTTAAAATATGTTTGATTTTGAAAGGATTTTTCTTGTGATAGACTACTATTATTTCTGTCTAAATATATTGGATTTTTATCATTATTGTGTTTTTCTGGTGCATTTAATCAGAATCAGAATACTTTATTAATCCCGAAGGAAATTAGGGTTACAGCAGGCAGCACGCTAATGGTGCATGCGCACTTAAAAAGGAACCCTCTGACCAAACTTACACAAACAACACATTGGGAAGACATGTCAGAGAGGTAGGCTGATAGGAAAATAACAACAAAAATACATAACATGAGGTGAAAGGAGGAGAAAAAACTCCACTCAGACTGAGCTCCTACTGGGAGAACAGTTTGAGAACAGAAAAAAACACCTCAGCACAAAAAGCACGTGACTATCAATACACCATAGAAACACAAGACAAGCAACAGGGGTGGGTAAAGGGTAAGAGAGAGCCGGTGTAGACAGCGCATCTGGTCCTGCAGCATGTCTGCGCTGGTCCAGTCGACCGCCATCTTCCCCGGGAGGGGACAAGCATCGAAGGCATTTGGAAAGGGAGGGGGGATGAGTGTGTATCAGTGTATGTGTGTGTGTGTGTCCAGAGTTCAGCTGAGACAGTGTCCTTCGCCCTGCTAGGCTAAGTAAACAGTCTTCCAGCCAACCCAGGTGGCCTTGCGTAGGATAGGAAGAACAGTCTAAACACAGTCTGTTATCAGGGTGTTTTTGTTCAGCTCCAGCCTTGAGATCACAGCTGGCGCCAAAGTGGTAGCCGCATGAAGTGATGGTGGTTTTTACTTTAGTGCGAACAACCCATGTGAATTTCAAAGCTGTTCTAACAGTCCGACACTGGTCTCTCAATCTCCTGTTGGAGAGCCGTGAGCTTCTCCATGATGTTATCAAACTTACGCTCCGTGATGTTGTCCTTCTTGTGCTCAAAGAGCAGATTCTGAGAACTCACGACCGCAGTTTTCGCTCAGAGGTCTTATTCTGAGTGTTCACGGCAGCCGTAAGCTTCTCCAAGATCTTATCCGTGCTGCGCTCAATGAGCCCATTTTGAGAACTCAACACTCGTCCCATCGATTCAATCCCAGCGGGCAGCCTTGTTTAGTGATTTAGCTTAGTGTTATAATTTACATATTTAAAAATATAGATTTATTTTTCTGTATATTATCTGAAATTTTGGGCCAAATAACTATTACAACCAAATAACTCTACAAATAACTATCTTATATGTTATGATCTTGGAATTCGTATTTTATTTGTGAATAAACAGAAACTGTTTCTCAGAGACTTTTCCTTGAATCTTTGAATTTATTGTTAGGTTTTTGCTCGTATGTCGCAGCACTCTGTAAATTACTTTTGAATAAAGTTACACAGATCAATAATGAGTTTGTTCCTGTTCCATGTGAACTATCCAGATAAAGCTGGAGGTTAAGAATAAAGCAGTGTGTGATGATGTTTCCTCTCATCTCCTTTGTCCTGTTTAGAAATAAAGAGAATCTCAGACAGACGCTCATTTTCACCCCAGTTAAAGTCTCTGTATTAAAAGTTAATCCACATGTTTTCTCTATATTACTGTAAAGTCTTTACACTTTAATATAAAGCGCTTTTAGGAGACTTATATAAATATAATCACATTGAACTAAGGACTCTACAGGGAAATGTTTTATCTAGTGATGTGCGATACCACTGATTTCCTTTCCGATCTGATACCAAGTAATATTCAGGGTGGTATTGACGATACTGATCCGATACCGATACTTTGTACAAAAACTTATTTTATTTATTGTATCTCAAATTATAGCGTCATAATGATTACAGGACATCATGTTACTTGTTCTTATCACTTAATAATGCAGAGTTCATCATATAGAAATAAAAAAACTGAAGTTGTGCGCTATTTGAACACCTTGCCTGCCTGCAGCACTAAAGGACTCCGTGAGAGACGTCTGTCTCGCCCTAGCAGCACCTGTCCCTGTCCTCCTCTTCAGTTCGTCTCAACATACGCTCGTCATATTCTGTGATATGATTTACTCTGAGGTGTTTGACAAGATTAGTGATGTTGCCACAACCATACATGCCAACCCTCCCGGAGCCACCATTCTCCCGAATTTCTCCCAATTTTCCACCCGGACAACAAAATTGAAAAACCATATCGCAGAATTCATAGTGCGGCCCAGCCAATTCCAGTTTCCAACAATGGCGGCAGCTACTTAGTTTTAATATTACTTTTATTTCTCTTTCTGGGTCGCAAAAATTCTTTTAACATATTTTCAGGTGAGAATGTAGCTGTGTAAACTTCAAATATCTGAGCTGATCGATCGTTTTCAAACCCCCGCAGTCTTTCGCTACTCAGGTTAAACATGATATATAAGTCACTTTGATCACTGAAAAATGTTATTGTTTGGCCTTTTCAGTGTTTTATTTGTTCGCGAGTAAATCGGTTTGGCTGAAATTAAAGTTATTAGATTAGATTAAATTAAATTTAACTTTATTAATCCCTCGGGAGGATTCCTCCGGGGTTTTCACACAGCTGAATAAACATCAAACAGAAAACTAATTAAAGAAAGTGTGAGACGGTCGAGAGTTTACGCCAGCGCCCGGTTATATTTTATATAGCAAGGAGCAGACGGCAGAGTTTCACTCCACCGAGGGAGCCTGTGACGTACTACCCGGCTTTCTTTAGACCGCGAAGGCCGGGTCCTCAGGTGGAAGCAGCCTCTGAATTTGGACACCCCCGCTGTTTCCGGGCCGGCCAATAATAATAACGGTGACATTTAACGTATTTTATCAGATAAATAAACACTGTAAAATGTATTTATCATCACCCCCCAACAGCCCTTTTGAATGTCTCCCTAATTCTAAGGTCTCAAGGTTGGCAAGTATGGCCACAACACCTCACTTTTTTGCCACATGTATCGCAAACCACGTCTCAGCTGTTTGTGGAGGTAAAATACGTCGGCACAATTACGCTCAGCCATTGTTGTGAGTGCGCACGCCAAGGGGCTGCGAGACATTTATACAGCCGTATTTCGCACAGGACTATGAAAGAGGAAGTAGTTCCTTTGAATGTAGACAATCCGAATGTTATAGTTTCTTTCCACTGTGTTCCTGTTAATGATAAACTGCAAATTTACCCTAAATTACTAAAATATCGATATTTTAATGTGAGAATCGATTCTAAAACATAAATGACTGGTATCGGAGGAATCGATATTTCAGGATCGATCTGCACATCACTAGTTTTATCTTTACTGTAAACAGCTTCACCTTGTGGAAGAACACAGTTATTACAACCAGTAAGAGACGCAGTCTCCACCAGTCAGGTTATTATCTGCAGCTGAAGGCTTTAGCAAGTCCTCCTGCTATCTGTGACACGTACAGGATCCTCTGTGATGGTTTTTCTCACATCTCTAATGTCTGAGCAAGAAACCATTGTCATGCTGAGGGAGATCTCTGCTCCTGACATAAGGAGAGAGGAGGCTGCAGGACTTTTTACCTTCACAGTGCTGTGACACAGATGCGGTCACATTTAAAAAACTTTCAAAATAAGTCAGAAAAGTTTGAAAGTTTGAAACTTAAAAAGCTGAATTTCAAAATAATCCAAATTAATCAATTTAAAAAAGTTTCAGAAAAAAGAAAAATGTCAAATTAACATTGATTTATTTCACATTTAAACATTTACAGACACCATTACACCTTACACCAGCTTAAACAGACACTTATTTTGAAAAGCCAGGCTCATCTCATCTCATCCAAGTATCGATTTAGAGATGAATCGATCAGAAATAATTTAGTCTAAATCTACACTGAACTTTTTTTATTTTTTACAACTTTATACAAAAACATCTGTTTACATGTTTGTTTGTATATCAGTAGTGGGCGACCAATCAGCTGTCAGAGCTGAACAAAAACACAGGAAGTGATGCTCAGTTTACGTGAAGGCAAACAACTGCCACCACAGCTTGTCCAAACATAAGCAGGAAGTGACATCATTGGGGAGGAGGTGACACAATCTGGTGATTCTTAGTGGTTGCTAGGTAACAGGACTCAAGTGCTGATGTCATCACATGAGCAGGTCTTTTTTGTCTCATTTACAAGATGAGAAATGTCCTGTTGTCATGACAACAGTCTCTGTAGTAACAACCTAGCTGGCCTTGGTATCCAGCAGCAGCACCCTCATCAGCGTCCTGGCGGCGGCCAGCAGCGCTCCGTGCAAAGCATACTGGGCCACCAACACGCCGAAGCCTCGGTAGAAGCCAGCCCCGCCTTCCTTGCGGCTGATGGCGTGCAGGCAGTCGGAGAAGCCATCATACTGCGTGTTTACGGGCACTACCAGCGGGCTCCCGCCATTTCCCACCGCGACCACTCCATCGGTGGCATCGATGATGGTGCGCGTACCCTGCAGAGCCAGGCGATGTAGCACCGTCTCAAGAGGAAACAACACCACGTCAGCCACCAGAGAACCCGCCCAAGATGCCGCCAGCTCGGGGAAGTAGGCATCCAGTGGATTGGATGGTTCTGCCCGCTGCTTCTTGCTACGCTGGTGCAGCCACAGCACCACCCGCTGGATGGAGGTGGCCACGGCATAGCGCAGGATGGCATGCAGCGCAGCGGGAAGCAGCAGGCATCTGAGAGGAAGCAGGCGACGACTGTGAGGTGCGCCGACACCCAGCAGTCGAGCGACACCCTCACGGACGCAGTCCAGCAGGCCAGAGGACGACTCATCCCGCACAATCTCGCTCTGAAGATGGAGAGAGGAACACACGTCCGATCACATGATCAATTTTAAAAAAAAAAAAGAACCACATCCAGCTAATCACTGCTCTAAATGACTGAACAGCAGGTCATCTAACAGCTGCTCATCAGTTTCCTGTTTGTGTGACATCATCATGCCCTCGCTGTTTCAAACAGGAACCACGTGGCTGATAGCGTCATCAATCTCACACAACTCTGGTAAGGTGATGGAGAGATTATGCACCACCTTATATGACCTCATGGCAGTGAAGGCATAAATCAACATCAATAGGCCGCAACAACACCTCACTCTCATTGGTTGCTCTGTGTGTGATGTCATGAACAGAGAAAGAGGTTCTGATCTAGAGCAGTAGTTAGTAAACCTCGTCATGTGATAAAAGGAAAGCTACTGAGCTGCTGCTAACTGACTGCTGTCATAAGAGAGGCATCGCTAATCAATAAACAATAATCAGTTACCTGCACGGTCTCGATGAGGCTGGCACAGTAAAATGGAAGAGCGACGACTGCCGTTAATCTGCAGGAGAGAGAGAGAGAGAGAGAGAGAGAGAGAGGAGGCGGCGGGGTAAGTTTGTATCCCTCTCTGTTTAACCCTTTAAAACCGGTTGGAGTGGGCACGCTCCGTTTTGCGTAACTATTTTTAAATCCCTGTAGAACCGGAACCACGTAAGCTAGCGCAATAATTTTTTTTGCATATGAAACCGGAGGAGTTGTACTTACATGTTATGCCATCAGCTTGTCCTAGGTCACGGTTTCCTTCCACATATAGCTTTGCAAAAATTGCATAAAAACCACTTGCAGCAACAAAAACATAATATTCCAGAAACAGGCTTTGCTGATCCGATCCGCTGTTCGTAACACTTCCTACGTTGGAATACACGTCGACGCGAACTATCGCCATTACCTGCCCGAAACCGGAAGTGACGTCACTTTCGCGGAAAATGTAGTTTTTTACTTATAGGCCTTATAAGCCTATACTGGTGTTTTTAAAAGTCATGTTTGTCTTCATGCTTTTCTGTATAGTTTCTGGGATGCTTAGAACTCAAATTGCACTGCTTTAAATAGTTTATTTTGATGCACATGCTGTTTTCTTTGCAAATTTGCATTATAGGATTTATTTTCGTTTTTTCTGCAGTATATAAAAATTTGTGTATCTCAAAAATAAAACTATGAAGACACTCAAAATAAATTTCCTGTTGTTGTAAACTATTTTTTGCAACTTTTTTGTATTTAAAGTTTTGAGGAATAAACCTCTTAAATTTCTCTAACTAGAAATATATGTAAAAAAAACAAAAACGATTTTCAATTTTTTTTGTAGTTTATTGCACTTTTTTGCAATTTATGTAGTTACTATGGACTTAATGCATACATATTATTCAAATTTGGGCTATAACAGTTGTATTGATGTATAGCAACTTGGAATGCTCCCAAAAATGGCACTACAGCATGTAAAATAAGAAAGTAAGCTCTGGCGGACTTGGTTCTATGGTAGGTCTTAAAGGGTTAACAGCAAAAAAAAAAGAACTGACAGATAAAAGAAATAGAAGAAGAAGAAGAGGAGGAAAAACTGACCCTTTAAGCAGCAAATGCCCAGCCACCTGTTTCCAGCTGCACCTGTGAGGAAGCTCCCTTCACACACACACACACACACACACACACACACACACACACACACACACAAAGATGTCAGAGTGACGTTGTACAGTACTGTATCCATGTGCTAGTGGGAGCAGGTGGTTACCGTGGCAGTGGCGTGAACTCGCTGATGATGCCCTCGGCTCCAAGCGTAACACCATGAACGATGAATGTGCTGCCCATCCCCTTCCACAGAGCCTTCATACCCTGATTAACACAACATATTAATCACCGACAACATAATAACACAATTTATATCCTGAAGTATAAATGCGTGTGGACAGGCCGACTCAGGGTAGTCGGAGGAAGCCGGAGTAGATCAGTAGTAGTCCTCCTTCCTGTGAGGCGACATCACAGTGCCCCCTCCATCATCAATAATTAAGTCTCTATTTTTATTCTTTTAATATTTATCAACGAGTTTTCATATTGTATTTATAATAAATACATTATACTGTATTATTATTTATTTAGATTATTTCTGATAAGTTGTTAAACCTCCATATTGTATCTGCATTTACTATTTTGCAATATTTAAATTTTTTAAACTTATTTGTAAATAATGTTAAAATACTTTCATTTTCCATTTTAATTTTTTCAATATATTTAACTTTGTATTAATAAAAGAAATATTCTAAATGTCATTATGTCCAAATACATTCATATTTTCATATTTGATTAATATTTGATTAATATTTTTAAACTGCTTTTTATACAAATATAATTATCATAATTTATAAGAAACAATCAAACATATTTAAAATGATCTTTAAACAAATATTTTTATTCATCTTTGGGTTTTAGTGTGTCCCGTTACCTGAGCTTTGGTGATGCTGTACATGACAGCGACAGCGCTGAATGGAGTCAGGTGATAACACCGGGCGTGGTAGTTCACCTGATGTAAACAGCCAATCAGAGTGCAGCAACAGAAAGAGGAAAAAAAAAACATTTAATGTCTCAAAACGCACAAAAATAAAATAATTTTTTTTCTCCCACAGTGTTAATAAAAGTATTTTAATCCATAGCCATCATTAGTTATTGATCATTTATTGATAAGAAGGTTAGGTCATACCTGGCACTGTCTGCGGAACACGATGCAGGGGTGAGAGAGGACGTTCTCTGTGAACAGACTGAGTGCGCACACACAGACACACACACACACACACACACACACGTTTTAGTTAGAAACCCCCTGACTTCTCCAAACTCTCACTTCAGCCTGTTTTCGGGATGAAAGTGTCAAAAAGTAAAACATCTCGCTTTTTGGTTCTCACTAATGGCGAGCACTGACTCAGTCTCGTCCTTTTTTTGCTCTCATTTTTCCCTGTGATTAGAACCAAAATCACCACCAGCATCTTTGACTCGACAGTGGAGACTTTTGTTGCAGTGAGTCGCTGAAACTAAATGAAGCTTCAGTGGAAACACTGAGAACAGAAAGATGTGTGATTGTTTCCAACCATGGAGTCCAAACAGTTCAGACTGAATAAACTCATTCAAACTGAATATTGGTCCACACGCAGTGACTCGGTCCGAGCCTCTGCTCATCTTGAAACCATGAGAAACGATTTCCTCACCTGACGAATCCAACCCCGAAGCCGGCGAATCGATTCAGCTGCTCTGCAACAAAAAAAGCAAACACGATAAGCTCGCACAGAGCAGGACGTCCATAAATAAAATCAATAACGGTGATCAGAGAGCTTTATTCACATAAGCTACCAAACAGTCTGCTGTCTAGTTCATTCATCACTGATGATGATTCCACTATTTTAATAACTTTTAACTCAAATAAAGTTAGTTAATAAGTAGTAAACTAAACATAACACAACAAACACAAATTACAGAAAGCTGCCTTTGAGAGTTCAGGCCGTGCTGCAGAATAAAGCTGCTCATACCAAATAATTACTGTCAAGCTCGTTGGAGTTAGACTCTGTTTTGCGTTACTGACTGTATTTCCAGGTATGTTTGCATGTTTTAAAACATCTTTGCATTTTGCGTTTCCCATTTTTCTTGCAAAATTTGAGGAAATGATGGGCGAGTCGAGATTTTACTATATTACTGTATTTACTATTTGTGCATTTTTTTTTAGCTTACTGGTTAATATAATTAGCCTTCTGGTTAACTAGCCGCTAGCACAGTCCGTTTATTACATAATTACTGTGAGCTTGATTAGCTTGTGCGCTAGCTTCCGGTTAGCATGCATGCTGACAGGTCATCAGCGCCTATCAGACCATTATCTCTGTAGTTGGCCAGCTCTGGCTCCATCCTGTCATTAGCCAGCTAGGCTAGGTGACTCCGAACCTGCACAACGACCTACCAGCGGGGGGCATGCCGGGATTTGGAGCTTCCCAGCCGCTTGCAGAACCTGCGATCTCTCCCGGGGCGTCATCGAACAGAGGTGTCCGCTCTCCGGGGTGCAGGTTGCGGCTGCCGGGGATGTCCGGCGGCGTGGTGACCCAGTGGTGGAGCTGCGGTTCGGCGGGGGCTCCGGCGCTCCGAACCGGGTAGCCCGCTCCGTACAGCGGGTCATCCCGGCCACGGTACCCGAGCCCGTCGAAGCTGTCCGGCCGCCTGGAGGCCATGTCAGGGTCGGAGCGAGTGAGGGGGGGCGACACTGATATCCGGCTAGCAGAGCTCAGGGGAGCGCATCAAAGTGTGCACGGACAGAAGACACGGTTTAATGGAGAACCTGTAACGACCTAATCAACCTGACCCACACCAAAACATCCACCTGCCACCCGGAAACACTTCTTTTTCTATACTTCCGGCTGACTGCTCGTGCTGCCTCCTACAGGCCATCAGAGAGTGGTGAACCCTAGCTGGGTTATGTCTTTATGCATGCTCAAACGTTTGTGCTGGTCTGTGCTGCAAAAACTTTCGTTTGTGCTGCTATCATGTAAAAATATTAATAAAAGAATGACTTGATGCGTGTTCAATCATCCAGGTAAGGAAATCCCTAAAAGTTGAGTCTGTTCATCGAAACGTGGCATTTTCAGTGGGAGAAACATTTCATCACTCATTCAAGTGACTTCTTTAGTCTCAGCTGACTGCAGGTTTCCACAACCTTATGGAACTGACCTCACAGCCCATTGTTCATTTAGTAGGCTAGTTTCACTAATTGTGCAAAGGTACTGTATCATGGAAATTATTTCACTTGTAGCGCATAAGCACAGTGTGTATAAGGATGGTGAATAGATGGTGCACAAAGCTGCATCTGGTCGGAAGAAAAAAAACGCAAACACACAACAAGAGTTGAGCAGATTTGTGCAAATGTGAAATACCTGCAATGGTGTCAAAATAGAACCTGAAGTTTTCCCTTTTGAAAAAAAATTATTTAATCCTCAGAGAGCTGCAGGAGCTGTACCGTTGCTGCTGGCATGTCTCATATCTCAGGCTGACATATTGTCATATCCAGGTAAAATAGTTTGATTAATCTATAAGTTTTTAGCTATTTTTATGGTTAATTTCAGGAACTGAATCATTGGTGATCAAATATACACATTTATTATAGCAATAAAAACTAAATATATCTTTCAAATTTAAAATAGAGCATTTTCTAAATATTCAGTTGATCTTCTTGTCTGCGTGGAAAAATGTCACAAAGCTGAAAACAGACTCTTTAATGTTTGAGTTCACAACAAACCTGATTTGCACAGGTAAGGCGTACAACAGTGGAGTCTTTTTTTGTGCATTAGTATGTTTAATTAAGTGTAAAAATCTGAATGCTTTGATCTCTGAAGATAGCCCATATCGTACCTTAATAGTAAAACTGTTAAGTTGTTCTTTAGCTTTTCCTTAACCAGAGCAGACCTCTGTACTGCAGTGTCCCAGTGCTGGACAGTGTCTTTAACCAGGAGGACACCAAGCCTGTTTTTCAGCTGAGCTGGTAGTTTCTGGCAGTGCTGCTTAATCCACTGAACCAGAATCGGAAACATGGATGGGGTGCCCCAATTGAGACTTTTTCTTTGCTAGTTGGCAAGTGAAGCATCCCACAGGCTGCTCTCAGGCGTTAGGGATGCCTCATTCTACAGTCTTCTACAGTCCACAGACTCACCGAGTAGGTTGTGGACACCAGGTCTTCCAGCTCCCCAAGACCCTCAAAGACATGGAGGTAGTGTCCCGTAGGTTTGCAGGGCCAGTATGCCTCAGAGTTTTTCTGAAAGCAGCTGGTGCAATCGATTGCTGCCACATCTACATCAAGCCTCTGCGGGCCCATCATCTTAGAGGCAGCTTGTGACCATCAGGGCTTTATTGACATGTACGTGACCAGTCTCAGGTCGGTGTACGAGTCCAGACTGCTCCACCACAGCCCACTGTGCCCTCCTCAAGGGCATTTTATCTTGGCAGATGGAGTGTACCCATGACTCCAATGTCCATTACCCCTCATCACTCCCTACAAAAGGCAAGTACAAGCTGTGGGAGCCCAGTGCTTCAACAGCCAATATTCCAGGGCACATTCTGTTATGAAGACCAGATTCTGAGCCATCTTCCTGCAAGCGCTGGAGGTCATAACAGCATATGCTTCTTCTGCTTCCGTGCTGGTGACATCATGGCCCCGCAGAATGAGCCTGAGAAATATGCAGGAGTGGTTGAGAGGACGACCGGTTTGGAGGCAGTCAGGGGTTCTCTCTGTCAGAGCAAACTCTCTGCTGTCCTGGAGGAGGTACCACCAGAACACGACTACTTTTAACAGGCAAGTTAAAAATTTTAAGTCTAGGTTCCTGTTATGGGTTTTTTTTTTTTGTTTGTTTGTTTTTTAGTGCTTTGTTAACCTGTTTTGTCTGTTGAAGAGTGACTAGTATCCACAATTTTCTTTTTTCATCTTTCTGAATACATCTTAGTGGCAGCCACCGATGGACAATGGAAGGAAGCATCCAAAGCACTCTCTACAGACCACCCGACCAGAAAAGACAAGCTACGGGTCTCAGGAGTAGTACACCATCCCTCTCTGATCTTGCTTCAGCAGAGACTTCCTGTCCAGGCAAACATCAGGCCTGCTGTGCTATTAAAGTTCAAAGAAACAATCCAGGTACAGGTCAGTCAGATTAATCCTGTGGTCTGCACTATAAATACCTGTACATAGCTGTTTTCTTCTCCTGCAAATACTCTTGATTTCTTGTATATATTCTTGTTTTGTTATTACCTTTTCATTTTCCTCTCATTTATTAATCAGCCATTTAAAATGTTCCAAATTATCTTTATGTTATAGATGTACAAAAAAATCATTAAAAAATATGCTGATGACAATTATCTATGCATCCATCCAAATCCATATTATTGATAACACATATATATGTTTTGTATTTGATTTTTAAATTGTGCCACTTCTTTTTGGCATGTAAGGGGTGACCTACCCCCATAGGCCCATCTTATTATTATTATTCCAGAATAATAGATAATTTGTTTACAGCCTCATAGAAAGAGAAACAATACCGTCCCGTATACGGGCTCTCTTGATATCATAAGTTCTGTACAGGATGAAAGTTCATAAAATTGTACAAGATATTTAAATGGAAAGATTTATTCTTGTTTATAGATAAAAGTAAATCCATGATTTTATCATTTCATCTGAAAGAGGGCTTCTATTAAGGATAGAGTGGTCAGGCTCAGGATATTGTGCTATAATTTTGTCCAAAGTCTCCACACGTGTATCAAATGTGTTTTGAATCTACAGTCACTTTCATATTTATATAATTTAAGAGTTAAATATCTCCAACTGTACTCTGCAAATGTGTGAAATTTTGTCAAATTTTCCATTTTGTCAGTTTACTCGTTCAATTAACCGTAAAGATATGTGTAATATTGTTTTATTTTATTTAGTTAGTTAAATTTAAGAAACAGCGGAAACAGCATAGAGAGACGAGAAACAGTGGAGAGGACATAAGTTACTAATACAAAAATAAGAATACTAATAGTAAGACGGTTAATATGAAGAAAAGTTCCTACGTCTATTAAATAAAAATGTAAAAAATGTAATGTGTAACTATAAAGCTTTTGATAACATTATTAATTTCACGAAGTAACATTCTTTTAACTGCATCAACTGATTTTTACAACTGTTTTTCTATTTTAACTGTAATGGAGACGTCTATGTTGTCTTTTGGATTTGGCGTCAAACGCATACATGTAACTTTTAAATTAGATAAAGATTTTAAGATAGGTTAATATTTTCCTAATTTTACATTGGTCGTACCACCTGATGTGGAAGGTGTCATGGTCCTAGGTCTTTGACCCAGTGTTTTTGAGTTTGTTGTGGACTCAGGATTTGTTCCCTTGGATTTAGCTAATGGTTTATATTCAAATTCTTTGTCTTTAGAATAGATTATCTATTCCTAGTGCTCCTGAGATTATCTTCCAGTATGTTTTAGTCCTTAGTTCCTTGTTTCATTATGTTAGTTCCCTTTCGCGCCTGTCCTGGTCTCATTTTTGTTTTTGTCTCCTGTATGAAGTCATTCGTCTCTCTGTGCTTTTTGTCTCTTTCTGTCATTGTGTAAAAGTCCGCATGCCCATATTCTGGTATTTCCTCCTCTATTTTCATGGTCTCTTGTCTTGTTTGTGTTATGTTCAGTTGTCTCTTTAGTTAGATTCAGTTCAGCTATCTACTGCTCTCTGGCAGGTAGCTCCATGCCCTCCTGGGTTTTAAATGCACCTTAGAACGCACATCCATCAACACTACATATGAGCGGGCGGAGGGAGGTTTGGAGTCTTCACCCCCCCCCCCCGTTCTCTGTTGCCTGTTCGGACGGAGGGGCTGGGAGGAGGAGTTGGCCGGGGTCTGGAATGTGGGGCCTCACTGCTGCTGCGGAGTCGGGGCGGTCTGCTTGTCTCCACCTCACGGAAAAGGGTAACACCTCCTGGGTCTGGGTGCAGTTTCCCCCTCCAGGGGCAAGGGTACCTAGACCTGGGGTACAGACTACATTTGGGGAGTGTGATTGTGTGTACAGTGTCTATTTATGTCTGTCTCCACGTTGGGTGAGTGTTGAGTAATTGCATATGAGAGCATGAGGGTGGGAATGGATGTTTGTATCTGTGTGTGCCTGTTTGTCTGCGTCTATATGTCAGGTCGGGTATCAGACGCCACCTCTCTAGGGACATCTCAGGCCCTCCAAGGTATGGAGGCCTATCTCCCCCCACCACTCCACCTGCTGGTGGCTGACGCCCTCAGATATCGGTGCATTGGTGGTTCTTGGTGTCCAGGGCTGGGCACTCAGGTACACACCGGCTCACTAGGCTGCTTGTCGGGGCTGGCACCTGTTGCTCAGTCGGGCCCCTTCGGTGGGTGGGGTGCCCTCAGCCCCTGGGCCTGGGGCTCGGTCACTCTGGCACAGCTGGCTGCTGGCGGGGCTCACGGGCACGCCACTGCAACCCCCTCTGACTTCTGCTCCGTGGCTGCTGGGTGACCACTCATCTGGGACTCTCCTCAGCTCTTTCCAGGAGAGTGGCTTGGTTGCCCCTCCGTTGGTCTTCCTTGGACTCTTGCGCTCTGGATGTCTGGAGCCTGGATCTCCTCCATACCTGCTTCATGCCCTGGAGGACGGGGCTATGGCTCCCCACACCCTCTAGCAGATCATTACATGAAGGAACGTTTTGAATACAAGCGCGCTCATGCTCACAGGTGTGCACACGGGTGTTCACAGACACAAACTACACCCTTTTTGGCTCCTACCTCAAAGCACACTGTGCGTTGTCGATCCTACATGCTGCACAATAATATCCAATATTTAGTATTTACTGTTATATACACATAGATTATCGCGATGATGTTGTTTATTATATCGCTCTCTTTTTTGCTTGTTTTCTCTTCTTGATTTCTTTTTTCTCTCTCAACAGGTGATATATATATATATCCTCTTCCCCGCTGTTTTTCTTTCCCTCCCTCTCTTTCTTTCTCCCTTTCCCTTCCCCCAGTCATGTCTGTCCCGTATGTAACAACTGAAAATAAAAAAAATAGACAATAAAAACAAAGGTCAATCAAATGGACCGATACGGCAAGGCTGGGATGGTCCATTTGGTAAAGTAAATCTGTTGGGCATCTTTCTTGGCCTTTAGACAATAATTCTGATGCAAAAGAACCAAACGGGATAGGCAAAAAAAAAAAAGAAAAAAGATTCAGTTCAGCTGTGTGATTTTTCCTCATGTGTTTCGAGCTCTCCTAATCACCAGCCTTTGTATATATTGTCTCAGGCTCCCATTATCAGTGTTGGTCATCTTCCTTTCTGTGGCCCAAGACTAGTGTTTAGTCCCAGTTTGGGCTCCAGGGTCCAACTTAAAGTTTACAGTCCTGCTTTGTATCTAATGTTTCACGTGTTGTTTTGGATCTTGGGCCTTTGTGTCTGCATTTCAGTCCTCACTCTGCTCTCCACTAAATAACTCATTAACCCATTTTTAACGAAGAGCTATAACATTTTTCAACCAGCCATTCCGACCTCATGGGGCCGTCTGGATGATGAAATATATCTTCACTATTATTAATTTTTTAGTTTTATTTTACTTTTTTTTTCTTTTTTCTTTTTTTTTTTACCTCATAATGGTATCCTATCAACATCAATTTCTTAACAAAATGCCTACTAATTTTAGTTATTGCAATAATTGATACTTATTGGTATTTGTACATTGTTTTTAATATAAATTATTTATTATACAATGATACTATAAACACATACCTTGTTTTTAATGCTCACAGCTTTGCTCCATATTTAGAGTATGTGGCGCTGTATACTTGACTCACTCTGCAAACAAAACAAAATGTTGGGGCAGCATCGTGGTAAATCCTCTATTGAGCTGCCATGCAACACTAATGTAAAAATGTAAAATCCAGCTGCAGCAACATTTAGTTTCAAAAAAGAAAATCACATTTGTTAAAAAACCTTTTGATAATTTTGGTTTCTAACATCAGTCTTACATTAGCAAAACAATATATTGTTTTACTATTTTCCTTTTCTTCTTTGTCCAGTCTTCGTTAATGCCTGATTTTGTTCACCTGATCCTTATTAACTTGGTTCTCTCTGAGCATTTGCTGTCCGTAAACTTGGTCTTTCTCTAATTGTTACATACCCTGAATCTTTTTTTTTTAATCAAAAGGCTGTCAAAATCCCCCTTTTTTCCTTTTTTATATTTGCTTTGCTTTGTCTTCAACTACTTCTGAGATATTTAAATTTATTTACAATTGTTCTCTGAAGAACTCTGTTGAAAACATCTTAAATAAATCCAACCAGCACAAACCCATCTTTTGGTATTAAAATTTTTTTTTTTTTGCTAAAAAAAAAAAAAAAGTCCAGGGTCAATATTTCCAAATAAAAGGTGTGGTTACACTCATTTTTTACGTTATTGGATATGTAGGTGTTTTCCTCAAAATGCAAATGTTTTGTTATATTAGAGTATTTAAATTGCACCACATTTAATGCTCATGAACAGTATGTCTTTTTGTGTACCCCATGAATAAATGTAAATTTAGTGTAAATTTGTCTTAATTTATTTGAAATACCACAGGAGATGTTACCAGAAAATGCTGGAAACATGTTCACAAAGCTTTGGTTCTTTGCTGTCCTCAACCTGAGATATTTTTGATACTAGAGCTCTGTAACATGTACTGATAACATTAGCCGAAAACCTCAGTGCAACACGCTTTTTTTTCCCCTTATCTTTTTTTTTTTTACTCTACACAGGAACTGCATTGTCCTAACTAAAATATAAATGATTGCTGATGCCTGCCTATATAGGAAAATATTAATTTTGTACATACAGACACAAATCAGTGTATTGAGATGACCGTGTCACAAACTGCCATGATCCTGTGTTAGATGGATTCTCACACCAGTGGGGCAAAATTTCTGCTGCTGCTTGAGTAATTTTATCATTTCTGTGTGTTTGGACTTTTAAAAAGTTTCACCTTAATATCTTTCTTATTGTCGTATTTATTTGGGTGTGCTGAGTGCATTTTGAGCCTTCACAGGAGAGCACGGTCCTTTACAAGAAGCTGTTAAGCAAAGTAACAGGTGGTTTCTGGCTGTATGTTGACTTTTTTAAAGCAGACACGTCTGGATTGTGTGTGTGATTGTGAGGAAAAACACTCTCTCTAGAGGTTTGCTTTAACGACATTAACTCTTGCTGCAGCACGAGCCCGTGAAGGTGTACAACTGATAGAAGTCTGTTAGGAGGCGAGGAAGAGAGGGACAAAAGTTTGTGCTGTGTTTTATTTTATTCAAAGCACAGATTAAAAAATTGGCCGGTCTGGAAATAAAGACCATGATAATGTGCATGCAACTTTTTTCCAGGGTGTGTGTGTGTGTCTGAATAATGTTATTTCACAATTATTTATTCAAATCAGTTTTGACACTTATTTTTACTACATTTTTAACAGTGAAAACATGTATGCGTATTCGCTCTCCAGCAGTTCATTATCCTGGGATGTTGCTCCTGCTCCTTTTCATCCTCCTCTGGTTGACCTACTGCTGAATTTGGCCCAGGAGAGACTTTATGTATGGAGGCAATTACAGCAGAAGGCCTATTGAAATGTCTTTGCCCCTACACCTAATCCATGAAGCCAAAGAAGTCACAGGAGCCCAGAGGCCAGGACATGGACCCAAACACAGATTCGATCATAGGAACCGCCAAGCCACAGTCGCTGGATTCTTGGCTCCCGTGAAGAGATGTTCATTTTCACATCGGAGTTTATTGAAGATTAATGTTGTTGTTGTTGTTGTTTTTTAAGTTTTTAGGTTTTTTAAGTTTGATTCTGTCAGTTATGCCGTACTGTGATTAAATTAGAACTGGCCTGGTGTATAAAGTATGCCATGAACACTTTTATGCCTGAGATCACTAAAAGCGATTGAATGATTTATAAAAATATTTTTGTTCCAGCTGTTGCTTCAATTTGTCCTTAACACTTATCCTCACATCTGTGATGGGACACGAGGAGAGGATGTGAGAACTGATAAATTGTAAAAATGTGTGCATATAAATGAAGCTCGCTGACTAAGCTAGCTAACATTAGCTGATCTGATGACTCCACTAAATATAGTTAATTTTAAAAAAAATGAATAAATACATAAACTAAATGGCTTTTCAGGTGCTAATGTCATAGACTGCAAACTGCAGTCTAGAAGTTATCACTTGGTTGGTTTAGATTTTACTCAGGTTCAATGATGATTTCTTTGCTTTGAACTGATTCCAGCTCTGTTTAATTACAACTATTTAAATGTTGAAGATGCATTTTAACTTTTACAGCCAAGGACAACAAAAGACTAGACTGACTTACAAAAAGTGATGCAGACATTTATTAGCAGTACACAAACTCACATTTAAAAAAACAAAAACCAACACAACATAAAGCAACATCATCTGCACAGCTCTTGATATGCTTCACAATCTGCAGTGAGAGTACCAACAGGAAGAGGCGTGGACTCCCCCATCTGAAACTGGAGGTCATTCAGCTGTAATCAACCAGTAGGTCCTGCACCATTAAACAGCTTAGTAACAACTGTTGGTTTTTAATCTGCAGTAATACACAGTGTATTTGTTGTCAGTCAGCTCAGTGTCTGTAAGATCTAACGTAGATTAGTTTGAAGAAAAAACAACATTTACAGAGTCACAACAATAAATCTATCTTCGTTATTATTCTGCTAACATGCATTTAATGGAAATTGAATTGCTGTACTTTCAGCGCTATAAGGTGCTCTTAAAATCCTGTAATTTTCAAAAAAAAATCGGCAGTGCACCTTATGTATGCATTCTGGTTGTGCTTACTGACCTTGAACAGATTTTATGTGGTACACAGCGCTCAAATCTGTCAAAAAATGTTTTAGTACGACTTTGGTAAGCAACAAAGCTGCACCGCTTGATGGATTGTCGGAGCATTACGGCTACCGTAGTCAGGAGCCTCGCAGAGTAATCTGGGTCCAAAACTCCATCCACTCAGGTCCCAAAGTCAAACGAAAAACTGTCTAAATTCTTTCATCTTTAATAAAAATGATCAGCATTGCTGCTTTACCAAGTGTAGCAATTAAGTTTAACATCCAGGCATCCAAGAAAACGGAATTTATTCAATTTAATGGAATTAGAAGTTAGCAGGAAGTTAGCACCTATCATGTTTAGGTGCTATATCACCTAAACATGATTTAGCATGTTCTGTCTGAGAGATTTCTGAAAAAATTAAAACATACAGCTCTGCTATCACTTCCACTATAAATGAAGACAGAAAATTAAACAGCAGTGACGTTTGTAGGGTTACTGAAGTTGGACTAGCTGGTATATAATGATGTGCTACATGATCGCTAGCGAGACAGCTATGTTAGCATAACATAAACACAGTGAAGCTGGAGGATGAACACTAACTTTTTTCGACTCGATAAAAGATAACATGAGGGTTCCCGATGGTTAGGGAAAAATGCAATCGCATGGCAGGATGCTATAAACAGACCAAACTTCAGTCAAGAGAACAACTGAGATAATCCATCCACAATATGAGGTTAGTCATTAACATACTGCAACAACATGGGAATAGAGCAGCTGCGAGAGAATTCAACATTAATGAAACAATGGTACGGAAGTGAAGGAAGCAAGAAAAATGACATGAATAAAGTTTGACTTATCTGACTGTTTTCTTTTGCTTATTGCGCCTTATAATCCGGTGCGCCTTATGGTCCAAAAAATACAGTAATGAAAACCCAATGAAAGTACTGCAGGTGTATAAACACTGAGGATAATAAGAGAAATGTAAAAATCAAACCAAATACTGAGGGTTCAGTCACGTCATCAGTCTTCAATGTCAACACTGGAAACGGCACCAGGAGGCTTGCACTTCATCCTGTTGTTGCTGCAGAGTCGTGATTTTGTTGCTTTTTACGTTTTCTGTAAATCAATAGACCACTGACAACAACCACCGCTGTAGAAGAAACTAGCACACCAACTATCAGTCCAACAGATCCATCTTCCTCCCATCTGTCCTCTCTGCGTCCTCCTGGTGGATCTGTAGGTGAGAAACAGGTGTGAGGGACAGGAAGGTGATCACTGAAGCACAGACCAGAATCAATTTCCTCTTCAAACTGCACACACTGAACTCAAACTCACCTGAAGGAACAACACTCAGGTTGATGATATTTATGGGGTCAGTCATCAGCCAAGTTCTCTTCATTCGAGTTGTTCCTGTCCTCTGGATGATGCGACACTCATATGTTCCAGCATCACTAATCGTCACATCCTTCAGCACCAATGAGACGTCTCCATCTTTCATCTGGCTATCGTGCAGGTCCACCCGGCCCTTAAAGGATGGATCCTGGTAATCTGGATGAAGTTGGTTGTCCCGGTATAAGATCACATACTCGTCTCTCTTCAGGTCAGGCCTGCTCCACTCTACAACTGAGATCAGGATGTTACTGTTTGGAGCTCGACATGGCAGAGTGACATTCTGTCCAGACTCAGCTGTGATGTTTTTCTGCTCTAAAAGAGGAAACAACACAAAGTAGAGGGGTTAGAGCAATCATTGTACAACTGCTAGCTTCTACAAACAGCCAATCACAGTGAGGATCAGAGAGACCACTGTTGGGTCAGTGTACCGTGCCTCTGAGACTGTGCTGAGCAAACTATGTGGCAGTGGCACATAATGATGAGACATTCCGGACGAGTTGGTTACAATGGGGTCCAGGTATCGCCTCATGCTACAGGTAATGACAATGACACTAGCCAAAAGCAAAACAAATATTCCATATTTATAGTACAGAAAAGTGATTTGTAGTCAGCTAAACGAGGGCTTTTCAGAGAAGTAGTGTTCAGTTAATGTTTGAAGAGATTTTACAAAAGAGTATGGGTGAGATAATGAAGTTCAGGTTTTTAAATGTCACGGGGATTTTCTTAAGAAAATATCCAGGCCTTAAAACCGTCACGGTCCACACTCCAGCCCAGCAGGTGGCGGTAAAGCGTCTTTAAATTAGCGGCAAAGCGTCTTTAAATTAGCGGCAGAAGAAGAAGCAGCAGCTAAACGCGGGATGTCAATAAACGTCTAGAAACTAACTCCTCACAGCACTTCGTTACATTTATTACCCTGACGGTGCTCGCTGCACTACATAGATAAATGGAAAATGTTTTGCCCGTTTTGTGGCGTTAGCTTCAGCCTCTGTACAACTGAGTACACTAAGGGTATGGTACCACATTGTGTTCCAACACTACATTTACAACCCCCTGCCCCCAGCAGACAGAGCAGTTTGTAAGTAATCAAGAAAAATTGGGACACCTGTAGGAATTGGTAGCATCGACTTTGAAGGCTTGATCAATCTCTACTGTTGCAGAACAGCTTTAAGTTCTTAAAAAATTTCTTGTTCCCTGAAAAAGGCTTTTTTTGTAGGATTCTGAAATAAAAAATTTAAAAAAGAAGAATCGGTGTGTTCTAAAACATTTTACCAGTAGTGTAAATCAGTGCACACAGATTACAGAACAAAACCATGCCATGGTACAATTAAATATGCAGTCCCCTCATTATAAGTTACTGTGTCTCTTCAGTGCAGCCACTGTTGGCCTTTATTCATTGAACAAAAAGCTTTATTCATTGGTGACTCATTCTGAAAACTACAGATGCTGCAGGCAGTAAAGTTCTTTGGTCTCTGTGGTCAGACATGGATTGGAGTCAAAACGTTACAAGGCCACAGACACCACCCAGCCTGGTGTTGCCTTAGCATAGCGTTGCCTTGCGTGTATCACAACCACCACCACCGCTCAGCCTCGTGTCAACACACAAAGAAACTCAGTCATTATGAAAATAATTCTTCAAGAAACAGTATTTATATGTAAAATGGGCGGATACTACTACTTCTATAAACCAAATGTGAATGTTGTTTAAGAAATAACGCTCACCTGCAGAGACAAGCATGACAATGCTGAAAAACCACAAGAACCAGCGGAACAACGCAAATGACTCGGCAGCCATTCTCATGCTTTCTAGATTGGCTGACTGTATGTTGTTTTATGAGTATGTTATTGTTTCTGTAAATGCCACAGGCTACTTTAAAATCTCACTAAAGGAATGCCAAAGTCACAAACCACGTTTCCAGCAGTGCGCCGCCATTACTGTTCAGGAAGAAATTTAGCTGAAAACGTCATCACATGCAATTTTTTTTTATAGACAGCACAACTTTAGAACTGATGTATTTCACGTGGAAGAGTGTTTTGGGTGAGAGAAATAGCAGTCCTGAGACCTAAACTATTTCAGATGCTTTATTAATTTTCTCCTAACTATTTGTAATGAGCTTATATTCCTGTCTGGCCCAACTAAGCTTCCTTTATTAACTGGAAGATGTAACATAGATGTTACTTACTTAAAAAAATAAAAATCCTGGGTTTCAGAAGGTTAAATATTATTCACAACTCACCTACTTTTCCATCCAGTTTTCAGAAACTGCATTCTAAATTAGTCTTGCATGTCTTCATATTTCTTGGTGGATGCTAATAAGTTAAATAAAAAACAACCTGGCAGAGAAAAAGCTGCTGATAACAATTTGAACCTCTGTAAATGTGAATTCTTACCTTTTTTTAAAATGTGTATTGTGTTAGTTTGTTCTTTCTCTGAAGCTCAGGTGGTCACAGCAGGAAAGTGTTATCCTGATTAAGCTGGAGTCATGTTAATATATTCATTTAGTGATGGTCACAGAGCGGTCAGTTTACTAAATATATTGTTTACAGAGATACAGAAGGTTGTTTCAAAACACTAACTGTTGCTCTGAAGAGATATCTTAACTCCTCAAAAACCCTTCTAAATGTCACGATGGAAAAAAACATGGAGAAAACCAAAAATCTACAAGAGAATTAATCATTTGGTCATAAAATAAAGCTTTCGGTGTGGCATTCATCAGCTTCACTTTCCAGACTCAAACACATGGAGAGAGTTTGCTTTTTAAAACTCCTCGTATACTTCATGCTCCTGCCTCTGACCTCAAATTAGTCTCTGTGCTCGGTGATGAAGGAGATGCCAGCTCCAAAAATCAGTCCGAAAGACACAAACTGAATTTTTACTCCATTGTGTTTCAGTATGTGTGATTATTGACATTTATAGTGTATTGGGAATTCCAGGTTCCTGGGGGAATCAGCAGTATTGAGAGTAGTGGGTGTATTAGTGGGTGGTGCTTAGGTAACAAAAGGACATGCACCAAGTGGTACACCTGCGTTTTGCTCAGTGAACGGGGTTGTTTCAACAGAGTCCTCTAAGCCAGGAGTCTCAAACTCCAGTCCTCGAAGGCCGGTGTCCTTCAACTTTTCCATGTGTCCCTGTTGCAACACACCTGAATACAATTAGTAAACAGGTGTCGAACTCCAGGCCTCGAGGGCCAGTGTCCTGCAGGTTTTAGATGTGTACTTGATCCAACACAGCTGATTTAAAAGACTAAATGACTTCCTCAACATGTCTTGAAGTTCTCCAGAGGCTGGTAATGAGCTAATCATTTGATTCAGGTGTGTTGACCCAGGGTGAGATCTAAAATCTACAGGACATGGGCCCTTGAGGCCTGGAGTTTGACATCCCTGAATTAGTAGGTCATTAGCAAGACTCTATAGAACAGGGGTGGGCAATCTCAGTCCACGAGGGCCGGTGTCCCTGCAGGTTTTAGATCTCACCTTGGGTCAACACACCTGAATCACATGATTAGTTCGTTACCAGGCCTCTGGAGAACTTCAGGACATGTTGAGGAGCTAATTTAGCCATTTAAATCAGCTGGTTGGTTCGAGGACACATCTAAAACCTGCAGGGACAGGATGGAGCAGTCTCAAATGGAGTTCAGTCCACTGCTGCCACCTGTGGCCAGGTGCCATAGCCTACAACCAGATTAACTTGTGACACACAGCTGTGCCTGGTTCTATCACCACATTGAGTAGAGGCTGAGTGGCTGCACTTAAATCTGGTGCATTCAAATCTACCCACAAGCATGTTGAAAGATGCAATGCCAGCAATGTGGATTGTCAAAAATTAAACCAATCATTAAGCAAAGACAACAGCGATCATTTCTTTTCTGTTTATTTAGCATGCATAACATTTGTAGTAGCCTTCTGTACAGTCCACGCGCACTGTGTGGTACCACTTTCCATAGCAGTTGCATTCAATCTAAAAGAAAAATTAGATTGTTAGAGTCATTCGTCTAAAGTCAGGCTGTTGAGTGAAGCAACTAAACATATCTGAATGTGCAGGTACTGCACATTTCTGTGCAAAAGTCTTATCTGTGGATTGCTCGATGTTTTCATGCGTCCTTTAGGTGCTCCAGTGTATTTAAGGTGCAAAGGCAGGTTACCTGAACTATAAGTTTTCTGTTGATGCATCAAAGCAACATATCACCCAGTGATGTTGAAGTAAACCATTTAAGGTGCTTCAGTCTTAGGTATTGATTTGGTTATCTTTCACACTGATCAGTTTCTGCACCAGAGCTTCTCTCACCACAGGCATGACAGCTGGGAACGGTCATTTGAAAATATATGCCACAATGAGGATATACATATAAATATTTTAAATGAAGACCCAAATGCATTTTCTTGGGTATACCTGAGTTTTTGAACAGAGAGAGCGCCATGTCCAGTCTGAGCCTGGCAACCCCCTCCTTGTCAACAGTGTATCGTTGTCCCCGATAGAATTTGTTCTGCAAGCTGACCATTTTCTATTCATTAGAATCTGTTTATTCAAGTACAATACACCATGAGCATTTTACCTACCTTGCATACAAAGACACCACAGGATGTAATTTCCTGCTGTTTAGGATGGGCGACAGTTGACCATGTCCATTTGCCAATGGCTGGACATTTCCTCCTAACCAGACCTTTGTACAAAAACGGGTACTATTGTTACTGAACTTCACTCATTGCAAGAGCCTCATGTAATTCACATGTACAAGTTAATAGAAATGACTACTGTGGTTAACATTAACTCTTTTTGCTCACCTTGTTACATCCTTGGACTGTAGTGTCTGTTGTTGCAGACTGCCCCAACTGCCACATCATACTTCAGCAGATTCAGCTACAAAGTGAAAATCTTGAAATTAAATTATGAATAGTCTTAAATTAGAAAGTTTAAGTTTCAAAGCCAACTCATCTTTCTGAGACCTTTTGTGGACCCCTGCCAAACTGATGTCATTAAACATGAGTCCATAATTAATGCAGCATTTTTTCGCTCCACCATCGTCAAATAGGCACAAACATTACACCATCATTCCCTTCCAATAAGGTGATCACTAATTTGGAAAAAGTTTACATACCTCACTTTCCAACTCTTTCCCTGGGGCCAAGTCAACATTTTCAGAAAATAACTTCACCGTCTCCTTAGTCATCATTTTCTGGGTGATAGCAAGACTGCACCGGTGATTTCCCCTAACAGGAAGGTGGTGACACTGGTGGTGCTGATGGCCCCTCACAAGGAGCAAACACTTCCTTCAGTTTTGCTTGGACCCTCTCTTCAGGCTGGAAGTAGTGTGTCAATTGGTCTGTGTTAATCTTGAGAGTTCTCTTTCCCTTCTCTGACACCAAGTAAGCCCTTTTGCCCTCCGGCTTCATAATTTTAAAGGGTCCCAGCAAATCCAAATCGCCACATTTCCTCTCTTCTTGCCTTATATTTTTCCGCAAAACAAGGTCTCCCACCTGAAAACTATCCTCCTCTCCCTTTTTTGCTTTTCTCCTGCGGATATTTTCTTGGCTGCTTTTGGCATTTTTGGTCACTTCAGCGTACACCACCTCCTGGGATTTTAGGCCCTCACAAACTTCATTGGAAATGATGGTACAGACCCTTTCTTCTGTTATCTGCCAAAATAGAGTGACACCGAGTAACTGGATTAAAACATTTTCCCTCGAGTGCATTATAGCATTTTACATGTATTCCTTTGGGATCTCCAATGGATACCTTGCCTCCCTGCTGAACATGAGGAAAAAGGGGCTTTATTTTGTAGTCACCTGCTTTTTTGTTCTGAGCCCGAACATAGTCAACTGCAGAAATTTGTCCCAGCTCTTTGACTGGTCAGTCACCAGTTTATTGAGGGATCTGAAATTTGGTAGCATGAAAAAGAAAAATATACTCAATATGCAGTTATGTGACGTAGTTATTCACTAAATACACTAAATATAAATGGCAGTAATGTACCTCTGGATTGTGCCATTTAATTTTTCCACAAGGCCATTTGTTTGGGGATGACATGGTGAGCAGAGGCTTCTTTTGATGCCCAGTTTCACACAGGCCATAGTTGACCTTGAAAAGTTGATCACATTAGTCATCACAGCTGAAATTACATATTTGCATCATTTATTAATGTTGTACCTTGTGGGAAAACTCCGAGCCCTGGTCTGTTAGCAGTTTTTTAGGTGCACCAGATTTGTAAAAGAAATCAAGAATACATTGGTGACCTCATCTGCTGTTTTACTTTTTAGTGGGTAGGCCTCTGTCCATTTGGTGAAATAATCAACCATGACACAAATATATTGATTACCGCCATTTGTTAAATCAAATCAAATTAAATCAAAATTTATTTATATAGCACATTTAAAAACAACAGTTTTGATCAAAGTGCTTCACAAATTAAAAAATAAAATAAAATAAGACAGATAAAAATAAGATAAGACAGATACAACGCAGGAGGAGACAACCATAAAAACCAACCAAATGATAATCAAACTATCTTACATCAAAGCCAGAGAAAACAGATGGGTCTTTAAACGAGATTTAAAAGACTGAACAGTCTCAGAAGAGCGAATGGCAATAGGGAGGTTGTTCCACAGTCTAGGAGCTACAATGGCAAAGGCACGGTCACCTCTGGTTTTCAACCTAGACTTAGGTTGCATTAAGAGCATCTGGTTAGAAGATCTTAGTGCTTTTATAGGATTATACAAATGAAGAAGTTCTGTTAAATAGCTAGGGGCCGTGTTATTTAAGATTTTATAAGTGAATAAAAGAATTTTAAAATCAATGCGAAATTTCACAGGAAGCCAGTGTAACTTGGCTAAAACTAGCGTCATATGATCATGCATTCTCGCACCCGATAAAAGGCGTGCAGCAGAGTTCTGTACTAATTGCAACCGGTGAAGAGAGGAGTGAGGGAGGCCTAAATAGAGGGAGTTACAATAGTCCAGTCTAGAGGTAATGAATGCATGAATAAGCTTTTCAAGGTCCTTGTGGGAGAGAAAAGGCTTAGCTTTAGCAATTTGACGTAGCTGATAGAAGCTGGATTTAACCACAGTAGATACTTGTTTCTCTAATTTTAAAGAGCTATCCAGGAGTACCCCAAGGTCTCTTACAACGTTGGAGAGGTAGCTAGCAAGTGGGCCAAGGGTAACAGTTAGCTGGTTCAATGGAATATGGCTGTCAAAGACAATAACTTCTGTTTTACTGTCATTCAAGGATAGAGAGTTTTGCGATAGCCAGGTTCTCGCATCATGAAGACAGTTAAACAATTTGTTAAGGTTAGTTTAGCCACAAGATCCATCCCAACGAGCTCAAAGGGCTCTGTGAACTATGAGGGCAAAAAGACAAGTGTATTATATTACGTTTGAAGTATTTGAATAGTATCAACTATTCTGTCTGTGTTACTGTAACTCTATTGGAATGTATCATTTTTCCCTTAGTATTGCCCTGGTTACATTGGCATTGTGGACACTGAGCAACCTATTCACAAATAGAGTAACATTAAATTCTTAAAAAATATTTCTTTTCATAATAATCAGCACAATGACTTATAGCTGTAGAGAATGTGTTAGACAAAAGCAACATAGTACAAACAAAGAAAAGCACAGTAAAACCACACACATGCTCATTTTGAAGAAATGTACTCACACATTTTTGAATGTCCCCTTCCATGCCAGGCCAGTAATAGTGTGCCATGATAGCCTGAGTCTTCTTCCATCCACAGTGTCCACCAAAGTGACTGTAATGAAATATCCTTAAACATTTCTCTTGCCTCTTTGGCAGAGCAGACCACTTTCACCAAGTGCTCATTTTTAGTTTTCCTTCCGCCTGCATATGTAATACAGGTCTCCATCTAGATCAGTGGTTCTTAACCTGGGTTCGATCGAACCCTAGGGGTTCGGTGAGCCGGTCTCAGGGGTTCGGCAGAGCCTCCACCGCAGAGGTCACAGAGGTCCAGACACACCCGAATTATCGTGTAAATTTGTGATGACACGCCCCCTTCTGGCCATCACTGGCTGCAGACTGTCATGCTACACTGCTTGGCCAATCAGGGCTGCGGGGAATGTAGCGCGCGCAGTAGTCAACAGGTGAATGTAGTGGTAGTACTTCGTGTGATTTATTTTAACATTTTAATCCATACTAACTATGTCGGGCAAAAGAAGAAAGTGGTCGGACGAATATGTACAGTATGGATTCACATGTATCACGGAACGTGATGGGAGTGAGCGTCCTATCTGCATGATTTGCAACGCCAAGTTGAGCAACTGTAGTCTCGCACCGGCAAAACTAAAGGAACACTTCTTGAAGCTGCATGGAGACGGGGAATACAAGAACACAACACTTGCTGAGTTCAGGGTGAAGAGAGCCAGATTCGGTGAAAGGCCCACTCTGCCTGCTCTTGGATTTGTAGCCGTTAACAAACCGATCCTCACAGCATCGTACGAAGTTGCTTACCTGATCGCAAAGCAGGGCAAGCCACACACCATTGGTGAAACACTCGTGAAACCAGCTGCGTTAAAGATGGCAAATCTGATTCTCGGAACAGCGGCCGAAGGTAAATTATCCCAAATTCCTCTTTCAAATGACACCGTCAGCGACAGAATAGAAGACATGAGTAAAGACATCTTGGCTCAAGTAGTCGCTGATCTGATTTCAAGCCCGGCAAAATTCAGCCTTCAGCTCGATGAGAGCACAGACGTTGCTAATCTAAGCCAGCTTACTGTTTTTGTGGACTATGTGAAAGATGACATGATAAAAGAAGATTTTTTATTTTGTAAGCCTCTTACAACAACAACTAAGGCAGCCGATGTGAAGAAGCTTGTGGATGACTTCTTCAGAGACAACAATCTTTCATGGGACATGGTTTCTGCAGTTTGTACGGACGGAGCTCCAGTCATGCTAGGAAGAAACTCTGGCTTTGGTGCGCTAGTAAAAGCCGATGCACCACACATCATTGTGACTCATTGTATTTTGCACAGGCATGCATTGGCAACAAAAAACTTTCCTCCAACAATGGCAGAAGTATTAAAAACTGTGGTGGAATGTGTGAACTATGTGCGAAATAGTGCTCTGAGGCACCGCATTTTCAGCGCATTTCAGCTAAGAAAGCCCTGGATTTTTTTATACCATTTGTTACAACATATCTTTGCGAGCAATCCTTTTCGACGATGCTGGACATAAAAACGAAGAAAAGGAACAGACTTTTCTGTGAAAATGACATGAGACTGGCACTTGCCAAGGTGAAGCCACGCATATCTGAACTGGTCTCTCAAAGGCAACAGCAGAAGTCACACTGATTTGCAGGTATGTAATTTCTTGTAAGTTCATGCATTGTGTTGGTTTTGTTCTTTGAACAAGGTGATGTTCATGCACGGATCATTTTGTGCACCAGTAAAAAAACATATCTATGTCTTGAATTTGAAAAAAAAAAAATTTCACTAAAGAGGGGTTCGGTGAATGCGCATATGAAACTGGTGGGGTTCGGTGTCTCCAACAAGGTTAAGAACCACTGATCTAGATTAAGCATGTAAAGGCGAAACACCCCCCCCCCCCCCCCCCCAAAAAAAAACCCAAATGATCACATGAAATCAGAATAGTACACTTTGATAGTTTACATCCATTGTACTCACCATTTATCCTGAAGGTCTCAGCTCTTCTCTTGATTGTAAGTCTTTCTCTGCTTCTTGACCCTTCAGGATAGCGATTGTGGAGTTTGAACTCCAGAAGCTCCCTCACAAGTTTGGGCTCCATTTCCCCCACCTACACCTGTCCACTTATCTATCACATCTGATAACTTACCTACTCCGCTGTACCACAAACACACAGACTCACAAAAAAAGGAAGCAAACCAACTGACACACACTTTCTTAAATCCACTCACTCTCACAAGCGCTTCTCAATCACCCTGGCTATAATTGCTTTCTAACCACTGTAAATTCACTGTAACTACTATCTCCTCATAAACCCCCAAAGGTTTGTTTTACTCACCAACCTTATACAGACTGTGTATAACTACCAATTCTCTCCAGCTGTGCTTATCAATTACCTATATTGGCTCCATTTGAGACTGCTCTGGCTGCTATGTGATACACCAATAGATCAGCTACAGACTGAAGATCATATGCAAGTTTTGAAAATTAAACTATGAATATTCTTAACTTAGCTTTAAAACAAAAAAAATTCTAACTGTCCTCAAAACTCAAAACCACAAAACAAACCAACTGACACACCTGAGTCACCCACTTTGTTAAATCCACTCAAGCTCCACTCACTCTAACTGGCTCTGTTTATTACTAATCACTGTGTAACTGCTGTAAATTCCCAGTAACTACCATCTCCCTACAAATGTTTGTTAAATTAACCAAACTTATACAGACTGTATATAACTATAAACTCTCTCCAGCCATGTTGATGAATTACCTATATTGGATCAAAATGTTCATTTCCAGAGAAAAGAAACAGACTATGCTAACAAGATGTGATGTTACAGCACCAGTGAAATATTAATGTGTAATATATTTATTAGATACATATTTGTTTGTTGTGAAATAACATCAAAAAAAAGAGTGGTGATTTCTAAAACTTCAAGTGTATGATAAGCTGAAAATAAATACACAATTGTATTTCATGTAGTTGAATGGTTTATTGGAAAGAACAGAAAACACTGAAAGTTACAAAAGTACTCCATTTGAGACTGGAGCTGCTATGTGATACGTCAGTAGATTAGCTACAAATTTAAGATCATATGCAGGTTTTGGAAATTAAACACATGACAAACCAACTGACAGACCTGAGTCACTCACTTTCTTAAATCCACTCACTCTCACAAACTCGACTCAATCACACTGGCTCTGTTTAGGTTTAGACCCTGCACTCTTTACACACACAAAGATTTACTGAGCAAGAACAAAGGGGAGGGAAGATAGAAGGGTATTTAGATTAAGTGCTTAAGCTCTCAACTCTGTTAAGGGTCAGACACATCAAACATGACCATTCTCACTCGAAGATGAACTTCAGTAAAAGTGCAGCTGGTGATGACCAGCCAGCCAGCCAGTCAAAACACCATAATGACATAACAGTGACACACACAGTAAGACTGTTGCTGAATGCAGACACACACACACACACACATACACATATGACACCACCTCCTGACCATCCCCAGATCCTGCCTGATCCAAACTGAACCCGTCTGTTTTCTGGAGCATGCCAGGCTCGAGACATCTTCAGATGCTGAACTTTGGCAGCCTGAGCCCTGATAAAGCCCATTCCACACAAAGAAGTTCAGATGTGCCCAGAGTTGCTCTAAAAACAAGAAAGGCAAAACAATATAAGTGCCTTATGGAAGAACAAACCTGCTCAGCTGGACATTCAGCTCATTGATTTAGTTTCTTTTAATATGTAAATATTGAAATTTGTTTCAATTGGAAGCTTATTTTGAATGTAGTTAAGAGCTTCTTAGAACTGAAGAAGCTTCTCGGATGAGAGGTGAAATGTCTTCAAGCAACTTTAAGAAGTCCAGACGCTTTTCTTTGCTAACTCCTTTGACTACGATGACCTGGATGACTGAGAACCTTCACAGACTTAAGAGTGGGCCCAGATATAAAATATGAGCAGTGTTACACCAGAGGTCATAAATACAGCAAACAAGCATTTTCATGATACTACAACAAAACAGCAACTTCAATTCATTTATTTACACAGCACTGAATCACAACAACAGTTGCCTCAAGATGCTTTATATTGTACGGTAAAGACCCTACAGTAATACAAAGAAAACACAGAAAACCCCAACAATTGTATGACCCCCTATCTGGTCTTTAAGTCTGATGTCATTAGCCGTTTCCAGGCCCAAACTCTGCTTCAGGTCTCAAAGTCAAACGAACACTGCAGCATCACTGAGAATTACAAACTGTCTAAATTCGTTCATCTGTAATAAAATGAGTCAGTGTGGCGGGTCTACCAGGTGTAACAATTAAGTTTAACATCCAGGCATCCATGAAAACAGAATTTATGAAATGTAATGGAGTTAGAAGTTAGCAGGGAGTTAGCGCGCTAGTTTCCACCTAAACATGATTTAGCATGTTCTGTCTGAGATATTTCTGAAAAAAATCAAACATGTAAACATGCTCTGCTATCGGCTCCGACATAAATGAAGACAGAAAACTAAACAGCAGTGACTTTTGTAGGGTTACTGAAGTTGGGCTAGCCAGTATATAATGATGTGCTATGTGATCGCTAGCGACACAGCTATGTTAGCATAATATAAACAGCTGGAGGATGAACACTAACTTTTATCCACTCTCCCCTCGGTGGTAACTAGGTTCTGCATTAAATCTTTGCTTTTTCCATGTGAGGTTTTGGATTCCGTTTAATTTTGTGTTTGTGCAACTAGTGATCAGCGTTCGGCGAGGAAGTCTGTTGCCTGCCTGTCCTCCTGCCTGATTGCCTCCCTCCCTTGGATTCCCTCCACGGACACCTCTCCCCTCCAAGCTCCACGGTCCAGCTCTGCCTGTAAGCCTCGGCAATTAATGCAGTCTAGCTGTCTCGCTCCGGGTAACCTGCGTGCTATTAATTGTGTCTCCCCTTTCTCTTGCAGTTTCCCCACGGCGCTCCTGGGCGCCGCACTCCTTGTTTTCCCCCACAGCGTGAGCCTTAGTTTTTCATTTCCCCGACTTCGTTAAAGATTCCTGAGTTAATAAATCTGTACATAGTTCTGAGTTTTGGTGTTTTGAGTCTGCTTTTTGGGGTGCACTTACCTGTACACTCTGTGATCCGTGACATAGTCATTAATATACTGCTGCATGAGCTGGGCTGTAGTTGCATCATGAGGTTTTAAAAACTAAGCTTTAAAATGAATAGCGGTAATAAAAACAGAGAGAGGCCGACAGAGGTCACTGCCTTTTTTTAGGGGTTTGTTCAGATTAAATAGCGCAAGATACAAAGAATTAAAAAATGTTAAAAACACAACACCCTTAATAAACACAGAGTAGTTTCAACCCGGAAGCAGGTATGTCATCACTTAAAGACCAGATGAGCGAAGAGCTTTGGCGACAGTGGGAAGGAAAAACTCCCTTTTAGCAGGAAGAAACCTCCAAAAGAAACAGGCCCAAGAAGGGGTGGCCATCTGCCGAAGCAGGGGTTTGAATTCGATTTTGAATTTAACAGGATGCCAGTGAAGGGAAGTCAGTATTGGAGAAACGTGATCTGGCTTTCTAGTCCCTGTCAGTACTCTTGCTGCAACATTTTGGATTAACTGAAGGCTTTTCAAGGAGTTTTTAGGACATCCTGATAATAATGAATTACAGTAGTCCAGCCTGGAAGTAATAAATGCATGAACTAGTTTTTCAGCTTCACTCTGAGACAGGATATTTCTAATTTCAGTGATATCATCATCATCATCATCATCATCATCATCTTCTTCTTCTTCTTCTTCTTCTTCTTCTTCTTCTTCTTCTTCTTCTTCTTTATTTATAAAGCACTTTAAAACAACCACAGCTGATTCAAAGTGCTGTACATTGGAATATAATAATAAAATTACATAAGATATAAATAAAAGCCAAATAAAGATTTAAAAAAAAGTAAAATAAATAATTAGTTAGTTTTTCTTGTATTTAAATTAGTTATTAACTAAGTCTCACTGAGGTCAGAAGCCAAAGAATAAAAATGGGTTTTAACACGTGTTTTAAAAGCAGACAGTGAAGGGGCCTCTCTAACGTGCAAGGGCAAGTTATTCCATAATTTAGGAGCAAGGATAGAACAGGCCCTGTCTCCTCTGAGCTTCCTCCTGGATCTTGGGACTTCTAGGAGCAACTGGTCAGCTGACCTACGAGACCGACAGGGTGTGTAGGGATGAAGAAGTTCAGAGAGGTAAGGCCGGGGCAAGATTGTTAAAGCATTTAAAAACAAAGATAAGAATTTTAAAATGATCTCTAAAGGACACTGGCACCCAATCCAGTGAGGCCAGCACAGGGGTTATATGCTCTCTCTTATGCTCTTTTTTATATTGTGCAATGGAGGAAAGCAGTCCTACATATTTATTTAATATGTGCATTGAAGGACATATCCTGGTCAGAAATTACTCCAAGGTTCCTCACAGTGTTACTGGAGGCCAAGGTAATGCCATCCAGAGTAAGAGTCTGATTAGATACCATATTTCTGAGATTTTCAGGGCCGAGTACAATAACCTCAGTTTGATCTAAGTTAAGAAGCAGAAAGTTAGAGGTATAAGAGGTTTAAGGCATTCCTGTAGTTTAACTAATTGGTGTGTGTTATCTGGCTTCATGGATAGATAAAGTTGAGTGTCATCTGCACAGCAGGGAAAATGTACCATTTGCCTTCTAATGATACTGCCTAAGGGAAGCATGTGTAATGTAACAAAACAAACAAACACAACGCCAAAGAGAAACACTGACTTGCACTTACTGATGCAAGTCAGTGTACTTTTACATGCAGACTTGTCAGGGATCTATGTTACAGATCATTCTCTTGAAAACTGAATCTACTGATTTGATCCAAGGATCTTATTCTTGTGATGGAATTATAGGAATGACCAGAGGAGGGGAGCGGTATGTCTTGGTATGCATCCATTTAAAAAGTCAGAACTGCAAAAAGACATAAGAGCCGTCTTCAACTCACATTAGTGTAGAGACGTTACTTCCTGCCAGCCATGGCTGGATGGTATATAAATATATTCTTCTCTATTTGCTGTCACTCAAAAACACAGTTGTTTTGTTTTGTTTTTTTACATTCTACTCTGCAACACAGCAGTTAAACCTGCCCTTTAGCAGGTTGTTGGAACTGCAGCTGTTATTTCTTGTAACACATACACTCAATATTCAGAGGCAGAATTAAGTACGAAACTCTATGTTGAGACATGCCCAATCATCCAGTTTAAGACATCCCCAAATGTTGATTATGTTCATCTGGATGTAGTAAACGTGGTTATCCCAGCTGGGCATTTATCAAAGCCGGGAAGGCACCTAAAGAGAGCTCCAGGTGATCCAGGAGAGAAGGACAACTGCTGCCTAAGCAAAAACCCGTAGTGATCCCTTATGTGTCAGGAGTATCAGAACAGTTGAGACCCAGGGCAGCAGGGTGAAGAGTGTGTGTGAGGGGTGTGTGGGGCCCTCCACAATGCTGGTGGCTTTGTGGATGGAGCAGGTGCTATAAGTGTCCGTGATGGAGGGGAGAGGGGCTCCAATTATCTTCTTAGCTGCTCTCACTATCTGTTGTAGGGTATTGCGATCCAATACGGTACAGTTAGCATACCAGACAGTGATGCAGCTGCTCTTGATAGTCCCTCTGTAGAAGGTGGTAAGAATGGATGATGAGAGATGGGCTTTCCTCAGCTTCCACAGGAAGTAGAGACGCTGCTGAGCCTTCCTGGTTATGGAGGTGGTGTTGAGGGAGGTGGCGATGGCATCGTCTGTTGACCGGTCGGGCCGATAGGTGAACTGCAGTAGGTCCAGTGTGGGTGGCAGCAGGGTCTTAATGTGCCTCATGAGGAACCTCTCGAAGCACTTCATAATGATGGGTGTGACTGCAACGGGACGGTAGTTGTTGAGGCGGGACACTGGGGACTTCTTTGGCTCAGGAATGATAGTGGTGGCCTTGAGGCACGTTGGGACAACAGCAGTGCTCAGGGAGAGTTTGAAGATGTCACTGAGGACATCTGTCAGCTGGTCTGCACATTCCCTGAGCACTCTTCCAGGAATGTTATTTGGACCAGCAGCTTTCCGTGGGTTAACTCTGAGAAAAGTTTTCCTCACATCAGCAGAGGTCAGACACAGAACCTGGTTGTTGTGAGGGGGGTGGACTTCCTCACCAACACATCATTCTGAGCGTCAAACCGTGCATAGAAGTTGTTCAGCGCATCTGGTAGGGAGGCATCACCATCACGGGCAGGTGTTTTCTTCCTGTAGTTGTTAATGGCCTGGATGCTCTGCAACATGCGCCGCGTGTCACTGCTGTCCTGGAAGTGGCTGTGGATTCTTCTGGCATGTGCGCGCTTCGCTGCTTTAATGGCACGAGACAGTTTAGCCCTCGCTGTTCCCAGGGCCGCCTTGTCGCCTGCTCTGAAGGCGGAGTCTCGAATCCTTAGCAGCTCACACACTTATGCAGTCATCCAGGGTTTCTGGTTGCAGGGAGGTCGCCATTTGTTGCGGCCTCCCTGAACATGTCCCAGTCAGTGTGCTCAAAAAAGTCCTGAAGAGCAAAGAGAGCTCCTGCAGGCCAAGTTCTCACCTGTCTCAGAACCGGTATGCAGCGTCTGACGAGCGGTCTGTATGCCAGAATTAGCATAACAGACAAGCGGTCTGAGTGTCTGAGGTGGGGGCGGGGCTTTGCTCTCTATGCACTGGGAATGTTTGTGTAAACAAGATCCAGCGCTTTTCTCCCCTTGTCGCAAAGTCCACATGTGTCAGCAGCAGAATGAGTCCAGGTCCTGCTGGGATTCAGAAAAACCTCTGGATCTGAGTCCTGATGCAAGATCCAGACCCTGTGGAGGTCTTTCTGTTTGAGTGCAGCAGGGCCCGGTTTCTCTCTCCTCCCCCCTCCTGATTGCATCTCTCTCCTGGCCAGTAGGGCGGGTGAAGGTCAGTCGGGGGTGGCAGGAGGGTTGTTGAGTCGGCTTTTGTTCTGCTGCCTTCAGCCGTCCAATCAGCAGCGTGTGAGTACAACTGATCTATGTAAATTACCCACAATGCCTCCGTGTGTCTCACAGGCTCAAAGTGAAAGCAGAGAATGATGAACAGACTCAGACTGGCGCTCTCTGAGCCTCTGTGTCTTCTTACAGATGTATAACTGACCCAGCAGCACCCAGGCATGTTTCTGCTGCTGTTTCCCATCAGTTTAAACGCACTTTAAGCCTCTTCCCCCTTTAACCGTGACTCACACAGCTTCCAGGACGGAGGGCTTTAAATTGCTCACGGGTCCTTGGAGCTGTCGTGTTACTTCGGTAGCACATATACTAAAATTGGAACGATACAGAGAAGATTAGCATGGCCCCTGCGCAAGGATGACACGCAAATTCGTGAAGCGTTCCTCATTTTCCCTTTTAAAAACACGCACAAAATCGGTTTTTGATCATTCTTTAGCTGACTGACTGTAGTGTTAAATCAAGAAGGAAGTGCCTCTGACTCCGCCCCCTGGTGGTCGAGAGTTTAATTTGTGTGTGCTATCTGGCTTCATGGATGGATAAAGTTGGGTGTCATCTGCAGATCAGTGAAAATGTGTTCTGTACCTTCTAATGATACTGCCTAAGGGAAGTTTGTGTAAGGCAAAAAAAAAACCCCATCACAGGAGGCGCAGCTGGAGGTCACACTTTAGCTGGACCAACCTGGAGAGTCAGCACTTGCTCCTTTTGTCTGACCTTTTAAGCTCATAATTGATGTCATATTGACAATTGGAGGCCATTTTGAGAGTTCACGTGGTTAATGAGATTTTTCACATTAATGGCTGTAGCGGGACAAACACGTGTTGGTGCTTCGGAGTCAGACACAATATTAAAATATGTCATTCTTTATGTTAAATTTGATACAAGTATATAAATTTATTCTTCTGTATTTACTGTCATTAAAACACAAAGTTGATCTGAGTTGTACTTCCACTTGAGCAGGACTTTCATTTTGAAGGAAATCCCCTCCATCACCACCACCACCCTATCTGTGGATGGACAGAGATCATGACCAGAAATACTGTGAGTGTTACCCGAACAGAGAAAATCTGATTTTAATACACAAGACTCGCTGAATCCGAATATAGGCAGAGATGAAGTTTGTTTCCTCTGCTGTCTGAGTCAAAATGAATGACATGAGTGTTGAGCCGAATTCCTCAGCAGGCTGCAGTGGCCCTGAGGACTAAAACTGGGGGGTGTTTTTCCACGACCATCTATGGATTACCTTATATTTACTACCTTTCAAAGTAAATTCCATAGAAGAAAATAAGGATAAAAAAAAGAGAAGTGGCTCCTGTGTGCGCCAGACTCCGTTCAATATTTAGCTAAATTACTGTGTCCTTGGTTTGTAACTAAGAAAGTGAGTTTTATAGCAACTCCAAAGTTGTGCATGAATCATGCAGGGAGGTTTTAATGAATTCAGCAATGGATGTTGGTTACAGAGAATTTCTCCTCTGCAGAGATGTGCAGCCCTCATGTAGCATCCCAACCGAAAAACTCAAATAAAAAAAAAACATAAAGGTCAAGTAATCCCCACAGTGTGAGCCGATTTTCTCAGCAGGATGTGTACCTCTGCTTGGAATAATATTTGAAGCCGTATTTTACAAATGTACAAGTTTGTCTTTTGTGAATTAAGCACGTTAATTTGCAATAATAAATGTGTTTTTTCTGACCTACATTTCAAACTTAAAACCATAATTTTTAACCGTTCAGTTCTCCAAACTTTAGTGAAGCTGGGCTAAAGCCTTTCACCGTCACCTGTCCTCCTTAAGATGGGAGATTGTGGGAAGAAAACCGACATAAGCCTGAAAATCTCACAAATATTTTATTCTGGATTTGTAAGCTGACCGACTGGTTTACTCCGTGGTGTCATGAGTCATCTTTGTGACCTTGTTAATGATTTGATCAAAGTAATTTATACTTTTAATGGACATCGGTGATGTGGCTGATTTCCTCCTTTTGCACTCCCACTACGCAGCTTGCAGTCAGACAGCGATGTCCTGAGACTGCTAAATTTTACAATTCTTATATGGAGTCTGGTGAGGTCTGTCGTCTTAAATCAGAGACTCTTATATCTCAGCCCTTGTGGCGGGTTGGTGGAACTGCAGCTTTTATTTTTGTCATTTAAACAAAAGCAGACTTCCTCCTTCAGTTTAACGCAGGAAAATAAAGACAGCAAAGCAGTTTTTAGTCCACACATACACTTAATGTTCAGAGGCAGCATTCAGTATAACAATAATTAAGAGAGGTTTTAAAATAGAGGCCAGATCAGGAGCTGTTTCGGAGGCAGTCAGCAGCAGAATGATGAGCAGAATGAGTCCAGGTCCTGCTGGGATTCAGAAGAACCTCCAGATCTGAGTCCTGATTCAGGATCCAGACCCTGTGGAGGTCTTTCTGTTTGAGTGCAGCAGGGCCGAGTGTCTCTCTCCTCCCCCCTCCTGATTGTGTCTCTCTCCCAGCCAATCATTGCTCCCAGCCTGCAGGGACGGTGGAGGTCAGTCGGGGGTGGCAGGAGGGTTGTTGAGTCGGCTTTTGTTCTGCTGCCTTCAGCCGTCCAATCAGCAGCGTGTGAGTACAACTGATCTGTGTAAATTACCCACAATGCCTCCGTGTGTCTCACAGGCTCAAAGTGAAAGCAGAGAATGATGAACAGACTCAGACTGGCGCTCTCTGAGCCTCTGTGTCTTCTTACAGATGTATAACTGACCCAGCAGCACCCAGACATGTTTCTGCTGCTGTTTCCCATCAGTTTAAACGCACTTTAAGCCTCTTCCCCCTGTAACCGTGACTCACACAGCTTCCAGGACGGAGGGCTTTAAATTGCTCACGGGTCCTTGGAGCTGTCGTGTTACTTCGGTAGCACATATACTAAAATTGGAACGATACAGAGAAGATTAGCATGGCCCCTGCGCAAGGATGACACGCAAATTCGTGAAGCGTTCCTCATTTTCCCTTTTAAACACACGCACAAAATCGGTTTTTGATCATTCTTTAGCTGACTGACTGTAGTGTTAAATCAAGAAGGAAGTGCCTCTGACTCCGCCCCCTGGTGGTCGAGAGTTTAATTTAAGATAAGATAAGATAACCTTTATTAGTCCCACACGTGGGAAATTTGTTTTGTCACAGCAGGAAGTGGACAGTGCAAAAGTTATGAAGCAAAAATTTGAATAAAATAAGAATAAATACAGTACACAACTGTACAGAATAGAATAAAATACTATATACAATAAGATAAAAATAGAATACAAATGCTATATACAACTGAGTAAAAATACAACGATGTGTGTGCTATCTGGCTTCATGGATGGATAAAGTTGGGTGTCATCTGCAGATCAGTGAAAATGTGTTCTGTACCTTCTAATGATACTGCCTAAGGGAAGTTTGTGTAAGGCAAAAAAAAACCCCATCACAGGAGGCGCAGCTGGAGGTCACACTTTAGCTGGACCAACCTGGAGAGTCAGCACTTGCTCCTTTTGTCTGACCTTTTAAGTTCATAATGGATGTCATATTGACAATTGGAGGCCATTTTGAGAGTTCACGTGGTTAATGAGATTTTTCACATTAATGGCTGTAGCGGGACAAACACGTGTTGGTGCTTCGGAGTCAGACACAATATTAAAATATGTCATTCTTTATGTTAAATTTGATACAAGTATATAAATTTATTCTTCTGTATTTACTGTCATTAAAACACAAAGTTGATCTGAGTTGTACTTCCACTTGAGCAGGACTTTCATTTTGAAGGAAATCCCCTCCATCACCACCACCACCCTATCTGTGGATGGACAGAGATCATGACCAGAAATACTGTGAGTGTTACCCGAACAGAGAAAATCTGATTTTAATACACAAGACTCGCTGAATCCGAATATAGGCAGAGATGAAGTTTGTTTCCTCTGCTGTCTGAGTCAAAATGAATGACATGAGTGTTGAGCCGAATTCCTCAGCAGGCTGCAGTGGCCCTGAGGACTAAAACTGGGGGGTGTTTTTCCACGACCATCTATGGATTACCTTATATTTACTACCTTTCAAAGTAAATTCCATAGAAGAAAATAAGGATAAAAAAAAGAGAAGTGGCTCCTGTGTGCGCCAGACTCCGTTCAATATTTAGCTAAATTACTGTGTCCTTGGTTTGTAACTAAGAAAGTGAGTTTTATAGCAACTCCAAAGTTGTGCATGAATCATGCAGGGAGGTTTTAATGAATTCAGCAATGGATGTTGGTTACAGAGAATTTCTCCTCTGCAGAGATGTGCAGCCCTCATGTAGCATCCCAACCGAAAAACTCAAATAAAAAAAAAACATAAAGGTCAAGTAATCCCCACAGTGTGAGCCGATTTTCTCAGCAGGATGTGTACCTCTGCTTGGAATAATATTTGAAGCCGTATTTTACAAATGTACAAGTTTGTCTTTTGTGAATTAAGCACGTTAATTTGCAATAATAAATGTGTTTTTTCTGACCTACATTTCAAACTTAAAACCATAATTTTTAACCGTTCAGTTCTCCAAACTTTAGTGAAGCTGGGCTAAAGCCTTTCACCGTCACCTGTCCTCCTTAAGATGGGAGATTGTGGGAAGAAAACCGACATAAGCCTGAAAATCTCACAAATATTTTATTCTGGATTTGTAAGCTGACCGACTGGTTTACTCCGTGGTGTCATGAGTCATCTTTGTGACCTTGTTAATGATTTGATCAAAGTAATTTATACTTTTAATGGACATCGGTGATGTGGCTGATTTCCTCCTTTTGCACTCCCACTACGCAGCTTGCAGTCAGACAGCGATGCCCTGAGACTGCTAAATATTACAATTCTTATACGGAGTCTGGTGAGGTCTGTCGTCTTAAATCAGAGACTCTTATATCTCAGCCCTTGTGGCGGGTTGGTGGAACTGCAGCTTTTATTTTTGTCATTTAAACAAAAGCAGACTTCCTCCTTCAGTTTAACGCAGGAAAATAAAGACAGCAAAGCAGTTTTTAGTCCACACATACACTTAATGTTCAGAGGCAGCATTCAGTATAACAATAATTAAGAGAGGTTTTAAAATAGAGGCCAGATCAGGAGCTGTTTCGGAGGCAGTCAGCAGCAGAATGATGAGCAGAATGAGTCCAGGTCCTGCTGGGATTCAGAAGAACCTCCAGATCTGAGTCCTGATTCAGGATCCGGACCCTGTGGAGGTCTTTCTGTTTGAGTGCAGCAGGGCCGAGTGTCTCTCTCCTCCCCCCTCCTGATTGTGTCTCTCTCCCAGCCAATCATTGCTCCCAGCCTGCAGGGACGGTGGAGGTCAGTCGGGGGTGGCAGGAGGGTTGTTGAGTCGGCTTTTGTTCTGCTGCCTTCAGCCGTCCAATCAGCAGCGTGTGAGTACAACTGATCTGTGTAAATTACCCACAATGCCTCCGTGTGTCTCACAGGCTCAAAGTGAAAGCAGAGAATGATGAACAGACTCAGACTGGCGCTCTCTGAGCCTCTGTGTCTTCTTACAGATGTATAACCGACCCAGCAGCACCCAGACATGTTTCTGCTGCTGTTTCCCATCAGTTTAAACGCACTTTAAGCCTCTTCCCCCTGTAACCGTGACTCACACAGCTTCCAGGACGGAGGGCTTTAAATTGCTCACGGGTCCTTGGAGCTGTCGTGTTACTTCGGTAGCACATATACTAAAATTGGAACGATACAGAGAAGATTAGCATGGCCCCTGCGCAAGGATGACACGCAAATTCGTGAAGCGTTCCTCATTTTCCCTTTTAAACACACGCACAAAATCGGTTTTTAATCATCCTTTAGCTGCCTGACTGTAGCTTCTGTGCGCGCCAGACTTCGTTCAATATTTAGATAAATGACTGTGTCCTCGGTTTGTAACCAATAAAGCGAGTTTTATATCAACCCCAACGTTGTACATGAATTATGCAGAGGGGGTTTAATAAATTCGGCGATGGTTGTTGGTTACAGAGAGTTTCTGCTCTGCAGAGCTTTGCAGCCCTCGTGTAGCTTCCCAGCCGAAAGTCTGAAATAAAAAACATGAAGTTCAAATATTTCCCACAGTGTGAGCCGATTTCCTCAGGAGGTTGTGGAGCTAGAATAATATTTGAAGCCGTATTTTGCAAATGTACGAGTTTGTCTTTTGTGAATTAATACAGAGCATGTTAATTTGCAGTAATAAATGTGTTTTTTCAGACCTACATTTCAAAATTAAAAGCACAATTTTTAACTGTCCAGTTCTTCAAACGTTAGTGAAGCTGGGCTAAAGTATTTCACCGTCACCTGTCCTCCTTCAGGCGGGGGATTGTGGGAAGGAAACCGACGTCTATTGAGCTTGGAAAGAAAAGAGTCTGGACTTCTTTAAGTTGCTTGAAGACGTTTCACCTCTCATCCGAGAAGCTTCGTCAGTTCTAGGGTCACATGGTGGAGAGTCCAGAAGAAAACCGACATAAACCTGAAAATCTCACAAATATTTTACGCCGGATTCGTAACCTGGCCCAACTAGTTTAGTGCAGGCTGTCAGGAGTCATCTTTGTGACGTTGTTAATGTTTTGATCAGAAGTAACTGATAATTTTAATGAGATTGGTGATGTGGCTGATTTCCTCCTCTTGCAGTCACACTCCTCAGCTTCGCGTCCACACAGCGACGCCCTGAGGCAGCCACTGGAACTGCGGCTGGTGTTTTAAGAGATAAGGGATAACGCTTTATTGTCATTGCACAGTCATACCTAGTACAATAGTACAACGAAATTGCAAAACTGTCCCACGTTGGCAGTACGCACAACACAACACAAACAAGACAGCACAACACAGTAACTTAATAAACAAAAAGAAATAAAAAGAATGAGTGTATATTTTTATTGCGCATTGTTAGTATTATTATTATTGTCCCTAAGGCAGCCAATCAGGTCAGCGGTTAGCATTGATTAGGGCTATTGCGCTGTTGTACAAGCTGTCCTGGAGTCTGTTTGTACGCGACCTCCGCAACCTGAATTTCCTGCCAGACAGCAGGAGCTGATCAGTGTTTTTGCCCACAATAAGCTGAGATTCTGAAGTATACTATGTGCCGAATTTCCCACCAAGTGGTAATGAGTAATGTTTGTTATTATGGATCACATTAAGAACACTATTACTTTTGTTCTGCTGCCTTCAGCCGTCCAATCAGCAGCGTGTGAGTAAAACCGGTCTGTGTAAATTACCCACAATGCCTCCGTGTGTCTCACAGGCTCAAAGTGAAAGCAGAGAATGATGAACAGACTCAGACTGGCGCTCTCTGAGCCTCTGTGTCTTCTTACAGATGTATAACCGACCCAGCAGCACCCAGACATGTTTCTGCTGCTGTTTCCCATCAGTTTAAACGCACTTTAAGCCTCTTCCCCCTGTAACCGTGACTCATACAGCTTCCAGGACGGAGGGCTTTAAATTGCTCACGGGTCCTTGGAGCTGTCGTGTTACTTCGGTAGCACATATACTAAAATTGGAACGATACAGAGAAGATTAGCATGGCCCCTGCGCAAGGATGACACGCAAATTCGTGAAGCGTTCCTCATTTTCCCTTTTAAAAACACGCACAAAATCGGTTTTTAATCATCCTTTAGCTGCCTGACTGTAGCGTTAAATCATGCAGGAAGTGCATCTGACTCCGCCCCCTGGTGGTATACAAGCAGTGCCGAAACATTTAAATTTTAAGATTTAGGATTTCTGTCCACATGCTAAGTTCAGCTTCTCCTGCACGACAGCAGAGAGCTGCCTTTTACTGAGATCACAGAAGGATTGTAAAGGCAACATGAGATCAGTGTGAAGTTTACAGCTGCACATTATGCTGTAAATGTTCCAGATCAGAGGCTGGTTCGGTGCATGGTGCGCTTGTAAACGTGTTTAACAGCAGTTAAGTAATATTTTTATGTTATTTAAATATTTATACAATTAATGAGTGTGTTAAAAGAGAGAGAGGGGACACTTAAACACTCTCAATTGAAATGTAAACTTTGATCAGAGTTTTTAATGAAGGGTTAGTGTGGATAATGCTTCAGTCCTGTGCCAGGACCAGACGTACACAAATACTTAGATACTCAGAAGTACAGAAAAGCCTCAGGGAGAAGCTGAAGTACTGGTTTATCTTTAAAAAAATGGAGAAGTTGAGTCTCTGAAATATACTTAAAGGTTAAAACGGCTCTTTGAAGGACTTTTCTAGCAGCTGGTTCTGAGTGCTAAGCATAGCTAAGTGATATTAACATCACGTTAATATAATAAATTGATGATGACAACAGGAACTTTATTTCAACTTATTTGTGTTGAAATGTATGAAGTAACTAGAGGTGTGAATCAGACTGATCAAAGTTCAGATATCTGAATATTCTGCTCTTTGTTGTCGGGTAGTTTTCTCCACATCACTCTTTGTTATGAGACTAACTTTGATATTTCATGACTTAAAGATCAGATATATTTTTCTTTCATTAACATAAAGCAGATTTCTGTAACATTTGTTATGTTTAGTTCTTTATGGACTCGTTCACGCTCGGCCTGACTCTCCTCAGAGGCCTGAGCTAACCTGTAGAAAATGTCCTTCTCATTCTGCAGTGTTTCCTCCTGACATGGAGGCCACGGACCGACTCCTCAGTGTGACTGAATATCTGAAATGTGTGGTGGAGTGTAAAGACCTCCATCACTGACACTGATGTTTCTAATTGAACTCCATCATATGACTGTGAACATCTTTAAAATCTGTCTGAGCTGAAATCACACAGTAGTGAACTCTGTTATCAAATCAGGTGTAATTGTAATGAAATCATGTTTGCACTGTTTGACCTGTTGAGCTTGTCTTGTTGTTTACATGCATGTCTAAATATTTCTTCTACCCTGTATATTTTATATTTTCTTCTGTTTTTGCATTATTGTTATTATTCTTCTTAGGTATGCCGCATCTATTGATTTATTCCTTCCCTTTCTACTTTGCTGCTGTAACAAAGTGAATTTCTGGGACTAATAAATTCTTTCTTATCACCGTGATGGAAATAACTGTAAACAAAGATGCCAAATAGTTATTTCTTTTTTAAAAAAGGAGTCTGGAGACATGTCACTGTGCTGGTGATATCCATGTCAATGATTTGATTTGATTTGATGAAGCCTTTATTTGTGACTTGCAGTTGCCTGCAGCAAAATTGGACCCCTTCCAACCATACATACATTACACAAACTTCACATTGGGGAGACGGGTCAGAACAGGTAGCGTGAAGAAGAACAATGAAATGTACAACACAAAAGGGCAGTGGAGGAGAAAAAAGAGAACTCTGCTCAGACTGAGCTCCTGATTGGGGATCAGTATGAGAACAGAAAACAAAAACTCCTCAGCACAAAAGCACACGAATCTTCACACCATAACACCATGGAAACACGTGACAAGCAGCAGGGGTGGGTGAGTAGGGTTAGAGTAAGCCAATGCAGACGGCAGCATCAGGTCATCTCTGCGCGTTCCAGCTGACCCACCGTCTGCATCGGAAGGGGGGGAAGAATTGGAGGTGATGACGGTGGCTCGGTCCCCTCGTCCAGAACGTCAGCTGACATCCTTGAGCTTGATGCCTGCTGCTGCTACAGCTACTCCACCCCGATCAGTTCTCTGTAACTCATCACACGTAGATCTCAAAGTATGAATGTCATTTATACTGTGAGGACAGAGCAGCTTAAAGGTGAAAATTTCATTATATCCTCGACCTGTGTACGCAGCAGGCTTGATCAAACCCACGTGAAGACTAAACACCTTTGGCTCACCTCATCTGGTCTGGCAGTGGAAACCAGGGCTCAGGTTGGACGAGGCCAGGAACTGCTCGGTTATGGTGGAGGAGCCACCAAAGATGGAGGGGGAGCCTTGTGAGGAGTAGCAGCAGGAGATGGCACCTCCGCAAGCTGATCCAGGCCTTGTGAGACCTCCAGCAGCTCCTCCTGTGACAACGTGGTAGGAGCTGGATGTGGTTGTAGTGAGAGGCTGAATGAAAGAGAAGTAAATGTTTTAGTTCATGAAGAGCTTGATGTTTGAATTAAAGAGAGTGGAAGCTGATCAGACTGCAGAAAGAAACCATTTCTTTTTGGTTGGTGTAGCTGGTGTAACAAACCCTCTGAGGCATCCACCTCCTCTGGGCTCTGCAGCCCTGGGGACCGATGACCTGGACCTCTTTGGAGGCTTCTAGGAGAGGGTCCCAATGGGGGCCCTCCCAGTGGGGGCCCTCCCAGATGTTAAATGCTCCTTCTAAAATTAGGCATGAGTATGAGATAGATTCTTTAATCACTGCATTTACTAACTCAATATGTTTGTTTTTAAAGCAGTGAGAGAATGTGACAGTCAGTTTTTAGTAATCTGCTTACTCTTTCATCAAAGTCTTCATTTGTTGAATCAGGTGTTTTATACAGTGTGATGGCATGCAGCGAGCACAGATGTTATGATGATGAGCTGGATCATCCTCTTGTCTCATTTAAGTAATTTCGGCTCGAAACTGTTAAACTCACAGTGGAATAAGTCACCGGATGTACAGCGTGAACGATGCTCGGTTAACGCAACACCGACCAACACTGTGTACCGACTTTAAATCCTCCGCCCGGGTGTTAGCTAAACTTTGTGAAATCACTGATTCACACAGTCACAGAAAGAAAATACATGGGTTAGCTCAGAGAGCCTCGTGTGAGTCTGAAATAATATAATTTAACTGTTTTTCACCATTATTTCATGAAAATAAAGCAAAGAAAGACTGAATAAATCGGTACTCACAAGATTCTCCGGAGCTCTGCCGATGGGAGGGTCAATGAAGAAACTGGAACAAATCCTCAAACTGTGTTGCTAACAGGGATGTTGAAGAGTGCCCTTTGGTGGATAAACTCTGCACAATGATACTCACAGCACAGATGAATGGTGTTTCTCTCGTCTCTTCTTTACTTATTTAGATTTACAAACCATTTAATCAGGTCAGATCAGGTTGTTCAGGCTATACCACATATTAGTATTGTTTTAAGGACCTTAATCACAGCCTGTAACCAATGTACATTTACTGGAAATATCATTTATTGTCAGGGCTCTGTGTGCTGGTGGATGAAGAGGTGGATCCAAATGCAGGACTCATACACTGACTTGAAACTCAAAAACCTCAGCTTTATTCGCTGGCAGAAAACAAAACATAAACTGAGCAGTGGTACTAACATGAAACTAGTGAAACACTGACACGGAAACACACAGGCAACATCTGAGGGTACGACGCGACACCGGGTTGAGGAAAACACAGGGCTTAAATACACAGGGCAGTAATGAGGGAATGGGCAACAGAAGGGAGACACAGCTGGGAGAGATCAGGGCTAACGAGGACGGGGGAGCGAAGCTAGACACACTAACATAAGACAAAGACTTTCACAATAAAACAGGAAACAAGAAACACAACTCAAAGACACGGACTCAACACAGAGAGGCGGACAGAAAGTAATACATGAACCCCAAACAATAAGTGAGACCACAATTCCTAAAAACAATGATAAACAGAAACATGAAACTCTAATACTAGACATCATCATAATCATCAACACCAGCACAACAAGAAAACAATCCATCATTCAAATATAAACCCAAACATACTAAACTCAAAATACTGGGTCCAACGGACCCAGAACCGTGACAGTACCCCCCCTCTAAGGGCTGGCTCCCGACAGCCATAAACAAAAAAAAAAAAAAAAAAAAAAAACCAGAACGAAACATGAGCACCAAACCAGGGCGGGCGGAGGGGGTCCAGGAAGGAGGGACAGAAACCAAACAAAAAACAAGGAGCACAAGAGTCCAAACAACACAGGAAAACACATCAAAACCAAAAACCAAACAAGAGCTCAACAAGAGTCCACAAACAGTTCAGGGGGTCGACCCGGAGGTCGGCCATACAGGAACCAAAACAGGTCAGGGGGTCGGCCATGCACACGGCAACGGGCAAACAGTTCTGGTGGCCGACCGTGCACACGGCAACGGCGGCGAGGGGCAAACAGTTCTGGTGGCCGACCGTGCACACGGCAACGGCGGCGACGGGCAAACAGTTCTGGGGGCCGGCCACGTGGAAGGCAGTGGCGGCCACTGAGCAGATCCGGAGGTCGGCTGCGATGCCAGCAGCGGCGACGATCCCTCCCAGGAGGCCGACCGCGATGGCCATGACGCCCAATTAGAGGCCTGGAAAGCGGCCGGCAGAGGCGAAGCGGAACAGGACGGACCGGGTCCCATGACGGCGCGGACGAAGACACAGAGGGCGGGGCGGCCGCGGAACCAGAGGGCAGCGCTGCGGCCGCTGCAGGCGTGGATGAAGCCGCGGCCGCTGCAGGCGTGGATGAAGCCGCGGCCGCTGCAGGCGTGGATGAAGCCGCGGCCGCTGCAGGCGTGGATGAAGCCGCGGCCGCTGCAGGCGTGGATGAAGCCGCGGCCGCTGCAGGCGTGGATGAAGCCGCGGCCGCTGCAGGCGTGGATGAAGCCGCGGCCGCTGCAGGCGTGGATGAAGCCGCGGCCGCTGCAGGCGTGGATGAAGCCGCGGCCGCTGCAGGCGTGGATGAAGCCGCGGCCGCTGCAGGCGTGGATGAAGCCGCGGCCGCTGCAGGCGTGGATGAAGCCGCGGCCGCTGCAGGCGTGGATGAAGCCGCGGCCGCTGCAGGCGTGGATGAAGCCGCGGCCGCTGCAGGCGTGGATGAAGCCGCGGCCGCTGCAGGCGGCGATGATGATGATGATGCTGCAGGCGGCGATGATGATGATGATGATGCTGCAGGCGGCGATGATGATGATGATGATGCTGCAGGCGGCGATGATGATGATGATGATGCTGCAGGCGGCGATGATGATGATGATGATGCTGCAGGCGGCGATGATGATGATGATGATGCTGCAGGCGGCGATGATGATGATGATGATGCTGCAGGCGGCGATGATGATGATGATGATGCTGCAGGCGGCGATGATGATGATGATGCTGCAGGCGGCGATGATGATGATGATGCTGCAGGCGGCGATGATGATGATGATGCTGCAGGCGGCGATGATGATGATGATGCTGCAGGCGGCGATGATGATGATGATGCTGCAGGCGGCGATGATGATGATGATGCTGCAGGCGGCGATGATGATGATGATGCTGCAGGCGGCGATGATGATGATGATGCTGCAGGCGGCGATGATGATGATGATGCTGCAGGCGGCGATGATGATGATGATGCTGCAGGCGGCGATGATGATGATGATGCTGCAGGCGGCGATGATGATGATGATGCTGCAGGCGGCGATGATGATGATGATGCTGCAGGCGGCGATGATGATGATGATGATGCAGGCGGCGATGATGATGATGATGCTGCAGGCGGCGATGATGATGATGATGCTGCAGGCGGCGATGATGATGATGATGCTGCAGGCGGCGATGATGATGATGATGCTGCAGGCGGCGATGATGATGATGCTGCAGGCGGCGATGATGATGATGCTGCAGGCGGCGATGATGATGATGCTGCAGGCGGCGATGATGATGATGCTGCAGGCGGCGATGATGATGATGATGTGGGTGACGGCTGAACAGCCCTCCCCAGACCGCCAGCAGACGGGAGGATGTGCTGTCTGGGTCCTCCAGGACCCTCAGCTAAAGAGGTGTGGTGCTGGGTGGGCTCCTCGGACCCACCAGCAGATGTGGCATAAGGCTGGCTGGGCGACTCCGGCCCTCCAGCCGACGAGGCAGGATGCTGGCTGGGTTCTCCCGAACCCCCAGCTGACGACACTTGAGGCTGGACGGGCTCCTCGGGCCCTCCAGCTAGAGCAGATGCAGGGCCAGAGGCAATTGGGACCCCTGGCTGAGGGTGAAGATGAGTGGCTGACCGAGCAGTTGACAAAGCTAATGATTCCTCCACTAACTGAGCTACTGACTGGGTTATGGACTGAGCTATGGGTAGCGGAGCTGAATGTGGTGGAGGTGGAGACCGAGCAACCGGTGGCTGCTGAGCAGGGAACACTGGACACCGAGCTACCGGTGGCTGCTGAGCAGGGAACACTGGACACCGAGCTACCGGTGGCTGCTGAGCAGGGAACACTGGACACCGAGCTACCGGTGGCTGCTGAGCAGGGAACACTGGACACCGAGCTACCGGTGGCTGCTGAGCAGGGAACACTGGACACCGAGCTACCGGTGGCTGCTGAGCAGGGAACACTGGACACCGAGCTACCGGTGGCTGCTGAGCAGGGAACACTGGACACCGAGCTACCGGTGGCTGCTGAGCAGGGAACACTGGACACCGAGCTACCGGTGGCTGCTGAGCAGGGAACACTGGACACCGAGCTACCGGTGGCTGCTGAGCAGGGAACACTGGACACCGAGCTACCGGTGGCTGCTGAGCAGGGAACACTGGACACCGAGCTACCGGTGGCTGCTGAGCAGGGAACACTGGACACCGAGCTACCGGTGGCTGCTGAGCAGGGAACACTGGACACCGAGCTACCGGTGGCTGCTGAGCAGGGAACACTGGACACCGAGCTACCGGTGGCTGCTGAGCAGGGAACACTGGACACCGAGCTACCGGTGGCTGCTGAGCAGGGAACACTGGACACCGAGCTACCGGTGGCTGCTGAGCAGGGAACACTGGACACCGAGCTACCGGTGGCTGCTGAGCAGGGAACACTGGACACCGAGCTACCGGTGGCTGCTGAGCAGGGAACACTGGACACCGAGCTACCGGTGGCTGCTGAGCAGGGAACACTGGACACCGAGCTACAGGTGGCTGCTGAGCAGGGAACACTGGACACCGAGCTACAGGTGGCTGCTGAGCAGGGAACACTGGACACCGAGCTACAGGTGGCTGCTGAGCAGGGAACACTGGACACCGAGCTACAGGTGGCTGCTGAGCAGGGAACACTGGACACCGAGCTACAGGTGGCTGCTGAGCAGGGAACACTGGACACCGAGCTACAGGTGGCTGCTGAGCAGGGAACACTGGACACTGAGCTACAGGTGGCTGCTGAGCAGGGAGCACTGGACACTGAGCTACAGGTGGCTGCTGAGCAGGGAACACTGGACACTGAGCTACAGGTGGCTGCTGAGCTGAAGGTGTGGAAATGAAAGCTACACCAGTCCGTACTACAGGAGAAAAGGGAAGTGTGGTTGGGTGGTGATGGCTAGGGTTGCATTTCTTCTTTAATGGTGGATCAAACGATTTGGCGATAAATCTTGGCAAAAACTGCCGCTGACGTTGAGAACTCCACGTGGTGAGGGCCTCCAGGAGGGTAGCTGAATCGTCCATTCCTGGACCGCCCATGCCAAACAGTTCGAAGGCTAGCCTCGCTTTTAGAGCTGTTATTATTTGCTTAAGTCCATTTATGTTCAGAAAACTGACGGTGGAGGCAGTGGACGACAAAAAATTATCAAAAAACACTACCTCCAGCTGCCTCTTGTAGGGGCTCGCGGCGTGGATTATCCTCCAACAGTAATCCCATAGCTGCGCGAGTTTCTCTCCCTCAGAGGTGAAGCGTGAGTCTGCTGGATCCATACTGGTCGCGTCATTCTGTCAGGGCTCTGTGTGCTGGTGGATGAAGAGGTGGATCCAAATGCAGCACTCATACACTGACTTGAAACTCAAAAACCTCAGCTTTATTCGCTGGCAGAAAACAAAACATAAACTGAGCAGTGGTACTAACATGAAACTAGTGAAACACTGACACGGAAACACACAGGCAACATCTGAGGGTACGACGCGACACCGGGTTGAGGAAAACACAGGGCTTAAATACACAGGGCAGTAATGAGGGAATGGGCAACAGAAGGGAGACACAGCTGGGAGAGATCAGGGCTAACGAGGACGGGGGAGCGAAGCTAGACACACTAACATAAGACAAAGACTTTCACAATAAAACAGGAAACAAGAAACACAACTCAAAGACACGGACTCAACACAGAGAGGCGGACAGAAAGTAATACATGAACCCCAAACAATAAGTGAGACCACAATTCCTAAAAACAATGATAAACAGAAACATGAAACTCTAATACTAGACATCATCATAATCATCAACACCAGCACAACAAGAAAACAATCCATCATTCAAATATAAACCCAAACATACTAAACTCAAAATACTGGGTCCAACGGACCCAGAACCGTGACATTTATACAGGTTTTCCTCATACTGGTGCTGAGCGTGTAGGATCCACAGCATGAAACACCTCACACCTGTCCACACTAACGAGGGCTGCGTTCTTTTATTTTACCTGGATTCACTTTCTCATTGGCTCTGCCTCTTCGCTACTTGTCCTGAATCTTTTAATTCTTTTATTTGCACATGTTACCAGTCAGCATGACTGATATACACTTTATTGGTTATTGGGCCAGCAGTTATTTCAGACTCATCACTTTGTGGATGGTGTGACTTTAAAACAGGAATTTTGTAGTCAGGAACTCACCTATTTATTGTTTCAAATATGAAGCATGGCTTTGTATTTCTGTCTTTTTTCCAATGAAAATTAACACTAAAGTGACTTTATTTCTATTTATGAGACTTTTAAAATCTTCTTTTATGTGTTAATGGGTGTAAACTGAATGCGGTCACCTCCACTCTACTGTAAAAAGCAAAGATAAAGTCACTGAATCTGTTTCCTGTCATGTGCCTCTGACAGACAGCCACAGCTGCCCCGGACCAAAATACCACCGGGGGAACCGACCCAAACAAGGGGACGACACCTACCTCGGTACCCACATGCACCACCTCATACCTCCGTCACCTCCCTCCCTCTCTTACCGCTCTGCTGAGGTGGTTCAACCCCTTCAGGGTTATTTTTGGCCTTTGCAGGGGTCGGCCTAAGAGGAGAGAGAGAGAGGGCACCCGAATGTTAGTGAGAGTCCTGCACTCCCTCAGCCTGTCCCGCCCTCGACTGCTTTCTCCTTCCTCACTGTCTCCTCTGTGTTTTGTTTGCCCAGCACAATGACTGTAGGGAACATGGAACGAGCCGAGCTGTTTGATGCCGGGAGCAAAGGTCGAGGCTTGAGGGCCGCCAAAGAGCTCAACACGGGGGAAGTGATCTTCTCCGAGCCCAGCTTTGCAGCTGTGGTCTTCGACAGGTACGGGTCTCCTGGTCGTTCTGGGTTTTGCATGAACACGTCTCAGGTGTACTCAGACTGTGGGCGTTGGTCACCATCTCAGGGTCGTGACCTTCCTTCTAGACCTCTGAATTCTATGACATCAGCAACACGAAGGCCATTGAGGTGTCATGTGAACCTGAGCGTGACATAGTTCTGGATCCAATGTGAGGAGGCTCCAGCAGAAAGGATTATGACACCTTTACAAGGTTTAACGTTCAGGTTTTATTAATATAAGATCAGATTTAAGAGTGTAACGCCTTTTAGCGTCACATATGGAACAAAAAAAAGCACATTTTGTGGTGGTTGGTTTCAGGTATGCAGTGATCTGCAGGTTGATTCTCACTGTTTAGTTTGGCCTCTGGAGACAGAAAACAGACCTGTCCCCGAAAATCTGAGAGGGATGGATGTTTGACAACGCAGCAAAAGTCAAACTGGGACACACAGGAGGCCAGTGCGACGTCATTAGGAACTGGATTGATGTGGTCTGCTTTGCTGGTTTCAGTGGTTTGAATAAGCTGCAGCCATCTGAGTTTAAAGTCGTTCAAGCTTGGTTTTGTTTTTTTGGCGCCAGAGTTGACAGTTGACCTTTTGACATAGAAAATGAGTCTTGTGTCCAAATGTAGGTAAAAAAGAAAACATTTCATTGTTTTGAAGATTTATCCAGCAAATTATTGGAAAACAAACATCCAGAGAACCAGTTTGTTTTTTCTGTTCCTCTATGAGGACATGAAATCTTTGATCTTTATTGAAACTATGATATATTATGATGAGGGCCTGTAACTGTAATTTCATACAAGAAGGTAAAAATTTTTATGCCTTCGTTAAATGAACTGAAGTTATTGGATCTCAGGATCAGGCGGGAGCTGATTCCTGATTTTTTTGAGCTTTCTACATGTTTGCTTTGGTTAGTAATGATTTGCTGATGGCTAAAATCAGCTGGTATTAAAGGAAACACTGGTTTGTTGATGTGCTAGAATACCAGACACAGATCTGGTAGCAGTGTTAGTGTTACAGCCTTATAAGAGCTCGTATCTGCAAGACAGCAGCTCACCGAAGCAGGCATGCACTGAGTGTTTCTGCACAGTGTAAGGCGGGAGCTGTCCAAAACTACAAAGAGACTAAGGACGCTGTAAGTGGTGAGAGGCATTAACAAGGCTGCTTGGTGTTGTTTTGGACCGGCACAGAGGGCTGAATAAACAGTTTACACACAGACCTGCAAACTTCTGTGAGGTTTAAAGAATGATAAAGAAATGAGAATCAGGGAAACTAGAAAAACAGCTACATACTTTCATTATTCTCTGAGCATAGGAGCACTCCTCATCTCTGTGATTTTACCTATAACCTGTCTGTGTTTCTCTTTCAGTTTGGCCACCCAGGTGTGCCACAGCTGCTTCCGCTATCAGGCCAATCTGCACCGCTGCGCTCAGTGCAAGTTTGCCCACTACTGCGACCGAACCTGCCAGACCGCGTGCTGGAACGAGCACAAGCAGGAGTGTGGCGCCATCAAGAAGCTTGGCAGCGCTCCCAGTGAGAATATTCGGTAAGAAAATGTGCATGACAGAGACCTCTGGGTTTTCCCACCATCGAAAAATGTGCTGACATCTGAAACGTTTTTGCTTCCTGGATAAATAAAGTTTGTAGAAGAGAAGGGAAATAAACTTTGTATGAAAAGACAGATTTTCACCCCCCGTGAACGCTTGCAGACTTCACACATTCCCGGCAGTTAAGAGCTGTTTACAGGCCGCAAAGTACCAGAGAGCGCGCTTAAACTAAGATTTATTAATACCAGAAGTGATGTTAAATGTGATAGTGCAAGGTTTGTCCAAATGTGCTCAATCTTGTTTTGTATTTGGTTACTACCAGCAATCCCATTTATCTGTTATCCCCAAATTACCTGTGACTCATCTAAAGCTAAGATTGGCATTGGATTTTGTTTTAGCCACGTGCTAAATAGGTAAAGTTTCTTTTGGGGTGAGGTTCAATTGGGGTGTTCCAAATTAGGTGGACCAACCAAACTAAAAAGCTTAACCAAAGGCTAAATGGGTCATTGGGGACCTGGTTAAAGCCTTTGCTGCTGTCATGATCAGTGGGTTGAACTTCCAGGCTCTGAGGCTAATAAATCAGCCAGGCTGGGGGTTTGTGTCACATGATTGTTTTAGAATTGTGTATCGACAACAAAATCCTAGTTATACCTGAAACCATTGCACTACATCATGCGTTTCCTGCCAGGTTTATTGTCCTGGACTATAATCTGGCTGATATTCCCAGGAATCTTGGACATGGATGAATGAACCTTCAATTTCCTGTTTCTTCCTGCGACAGCTTGGCAGCTCGTGTGCTGTGGCGTATGCACAAGGACACGGGCATCGCTTCTGACAGTCAGCTGATCTCCGTTGACCAACTGCAGGAGCATGTGGCCGACCTGGCCGCCGAAGACTTTAAGCAGCTCCGGGCTGACGTGCACAAGTTCCTTCAGTACTGGTCTTACGGGACGAGGCAGCACTCTGTCGACTATATCTCACACATCTTTGGCATTGTTAGTGTTTCATCATTAATCACCAAATCCAACATCCTAGCCCTGCCTCTGCCTCTTCTTACCCTCCCTGCCATCTGTGTCTGTTCTTGCAGATCAAGTGTAATGGATTCACCCTGAGTGACCAAAGAGGGCTGCAGGCTGTGGGTGTGGGTCTTTTTCCCAACCTGTGCCTGGTCAACCATGACTGCTGGCCTAACTGCACCGTCATCCTCAACCACGGGAAGTACGTGAACCTCTCAGGGTCATTTCATAAAAAAACACTTCAATTTGAAAAAATCTTAATGAAAGCACGCAGAATTTTATCCTCCTAACACTAAGAAGTTGTAGATTATGTGTCTTTTGTGCTTGTGACGACTTAATTTACAGATATATATGGAGGCATATATTAGGGAAGTAAAGTACAGTAATAAAGCCAGAGTCTGGCAGATTTAGTGGACCACACCGATGCTTTACTTTAAACAGAGTGCAGCGTATAAACGTCTGACTCTCTCTTTTCTTTGCAGCCAGTCAGCTGTGAGCTCTGCTCTCCACTCTCAGAGGAGGTATGTTTTCCAGACGTTCACCACTCGTTCCGACATATGACTGGCTTTAGTGAGAACACACAGACACACACACCAGTGTTTATTCCAGCTATAACGCAGAGTGCTACATACACAGTTTTATTATCTTTCTGTTTCTCCTGTGAGGCTGGGGAAAAAAACACAAATATTAGACTTAAAAACACCCAAAGTTGAGGTTAGAGTTGCAGTTCCTGTGGTGTCCACTGGAGGCTCCCTCGAGAAGTGCACAAGTCCCCATAGACCCCTAATGTTAAAATATACAACTTCACAGCAGAAATAAACATGTTTACAGCCTGGTAGAAAATCAGTTTTGATCTCTGTGGATAGTTTCCTCTTCATAGCATCTGTGCAGGTTTGGTTGCACTAAAAGAGGTTCTTAGACGTGAACTGCTTTTCCACAAGAACTTTTGCATTTTTTAAGTTTTCAGTTTAATAACACAGTAACTACAGGATCTACCTAAGGCTGTTAACCACTAAGGTTGCATATAGCTAAATATCCACTTTAGTTCAAATATAGTGTATCCAAACAGTAGCCAAAACATCACCAGTCTCAGGGCTGCATTAGGTTTTTACCTTACAATTCTAAGCACCTTGAGGCTGTTGTTGTAATCTGGCACTATCTAAATAAAATTCAATTGAACTGCTAAACCTGCAAGTTATCCTGTGATGTGTCAAAGCATCAAAACCAAGAGATAAAGCAGTAAATGGCAACAAATCACCCAATAGGTTGGTCATTCATGTAAGCTTAAGAGGAAGAAAATGCTCGTAGACGCTTGTTAGATATAAAAAAGTACACTTCTGAGAGACACTCATAGCTGGTTTTGGTCTTTTCCTGGGTGACGATAGTACCTCTCTTATCATAATGATTATAAACAAGAGATCAACCTGCCCCATATCTCTAAAAGTACACTTGTATGCAGAGATCATAGTGAACATGGACTAATCGACTTCCAGGATTCAAGATATTTAGATAGGTAACAAAGTCCAGTTTCCTCCACTGTAAAACAATTTACATGCATCGTGATGTCCTCAGAGTTTCCCTTAAGATGGTTGATAACCATCGTAAACCCTCACTGGGGTTTACTGAGACTCTACACCATGTGGTTTTAGAACTGGAGAAGCCTTTTGAATGAGAGGTGAAATGTCTTCACCAAACTTAAAGAAGTCCAGTCACTTTCTTTCCAAGCACCTTAGACTACCATGACCTGGATGACTGAGAAACCTACACCATCCGGTCCTTCTCTGTCCCAGGATTGAGCTACGGGCTCTGGGGAAAATCCCTGAGGGGGAAGAGCTGACCGTGAGCTACGTGGACTTCCTGAACCTTTCGGCTGACCGCCAGAAGAAGCTGAAGGAGCGTTTCCACTTTGACTGCACCTGTGAGCACTGCAGCAAGCACATCAAGGATGACCTGATGACAGCAGTTGCAGACAGCAAAGTGCGAGGGCAAACATTAGACTGTTTTTAAAGTGTATTTTCAGTTTATTACCTCGACTTTTCTCTCTTTCTCTCAGCCATCTGCGGATAAGGTAAAGGAGGTAACAGTCTTCAGTAAGGAGTCTTTGGAGAAGATTGAGAAGTCACGCATTGAGGGAGATTACAGTGAGGTACACCACGCCCTTGTCAGCTTCTTTCCACCTAACCCTCTCTTGATGACTGTTGCCATGCTTTCGTTAACTCCTTCAGTCTAGTCAGCATCTCTCCTTTCCTCTTTCAGGTGCTGAAGTTGTGTTATGAGTGTCTGCAGAAGCAGGAGAATGTCCTGGCAGACACTAACCTGTACAAGCTGCGAGTGCTCAGCATCGCCAGCGAGGTCCTGTCATACCAGCGGTCCTTCGCCAAGGCAGCAGACTACGCCCACAGTATGGTGGAGGGATACAGGTTAGTGCTGATAATAGACTCCGTATCAGATCAACATAGCCGCCAGGTTTGAGAAGTGAGGCCAGTATGGAAGCGCTTCCATGAGGCAGACCAGAACAGCACATTTAGGAGTCCTGATGTCTGCTTAACTCTCTGCAGACCTCCATAATTAAACTTTGGTAGGTCATGCATGGGAGCTAGGGTCTAAAACCATGTGTGAAATGGAAGAAGTTTGGAACCACCAGGACTCTTCATAGAGAAAGTGACTATCTGAGGTCTTGATTGGGGAGCAAAGATGAACTGGTTATTCCAACAAAGCTTCCTCTGAAGAGATTAGGGATAGCCATCTCAGTAATACTTCATTAATAGGGCCCTTCTGTTAGAACAGCTGGAAAGACCCAGACTATTAGACCTGATGAGGCAAAAAATACAGTTTTGAGGTAAAAAATCAGTTCCTGCCTGTAATCTGGTAAAACTGTCCCTATAGTAAAGCATGGTGGTGGTAGCATCATGCTGTGTGGTTGCTATGTTAGTAACTTGAACATGGAGGCTGGTGTAGACTGAGGAAAAAGTAAATAATATCTCTGGTGTATACTGGGTTTGCCCCAGGACCTTATCCTGGTAGGATGTGTCCTACACTTCACTTAGATTGCGTCCAGGTGGCATACTAGTCAGATACCAAAACTGCCTCAACTGCCTCTTTCGATGTGGAGAAGTACAACTCAAATGGTTGCAAACAAAGGCTAGGTTCTAACGCTTTTTATCTGCTGCTTCTGAGCTTTGAAACAGTCCATCACTTCATAACAGATCTGCCTAAACATCAGCGCCTTTTAAATTAATGCTTGAGACACACTACTTCAACCTGGCCTGTAATCCTGCTGGAGCTGAGAGTTAATATAAAATAAATCTACAAATAATGAATAAATAATTTATAATATATACTCATTGCTTTAGAGTGTGTATGTAAAGCATCTAAAATGTCGATTTTGGATGACTTTCACCCCCTTTGCTTTTGGAAACAGGAACTTGTACCACCCCAATAACGCCCAGCTGGGTATGGCCATTATGCGGGCAGGTGTCACCCACTGGCATGCAGGGCAGATCGAGGAGGGCCACAGCCTGATCTGTCAGGCCTACCGCATCCTGATGGTCACCCATGGACCCAACCACGCCATCACCAAAGACCTGGAGGTCACACTGCACTCACATGTTTGGTCTTTAAGTTCTATAGTAAATTGTAAATTCATTGATTTCACTTTTTTGTGCTTTAGGGGATGCGCACACAGACCGAGCTGGAGCTGAAGATGTTTAAGCAGAACAAGGCTGCGTACCAAACCATGAGGGACGCTGCACTGAAGCACTGAACACCAGAAACCTTCACCGCTGATGCTCCCATCTTAACTGTCCACTGACATGTACATACCGAGTCCCCTAAAGCTCTGCAAACAGCCCCTGAGCAGAGATCTGATTGCAAAGCTGCAGCTTGTAATGCAATATGCTGCATGTATGTACAATAAAAGTGGAGATACATGTGCTGTAACTACAGGCATCATTATTGTTTATCATTCAGTGTAAATTTTATCTGCCTGAGTAATGCATCTACACAGCTCGCTGAGCAAGTACAAAGTTGACACTCCTGCTTCTTGTTGAAATACAGTCTTACAGTCTTCCCCGATGCCCAAAGATCTAAAACCAGTGGCTGAACTCACGGTTGCTACATCCTTTTTTTACTTACAGTCTGTGGTTTAGCCTCATAATTTATGTGTAATCTCACTGACAGACCAACAGACTCTTTGGAGGAGGAAATTCTCTTTAATAACTGACAGTTTTAAATCTTACAGTAAAGCGACTTTAAAAGTTAAAACTCAGGTAGCTACAAAGTGCAAAATCACTCAGCTGAAATCCTGAAAACATGAAAAACTTCACTTTATTCAAAGCAGTTTTTGCACCGACACAAATTCTATTAAAAAGGGAAAAGACTGAGCAAGAAAACTGTATCAAAACAGCTGGAAAGCATCAGGACAGATCACAGTGAGCCCTGAGAAGCACCTCTTCATGGGCGTCTGCATAGAGGTCAAAGGCCGTACACTAACAGGGAGTATTGCTTCCAGTATTTCACCCTCATCGCTCCTTCCTTTTTTGTATTTAATTTAAAACTCTAAATTCATAGAAACATAGAAATCTCTTTAAATAAAAGCAAATGTTTGAGATTCATTTTTAAATAAAGTCAACAAAAAAAAAAAAGAGGAAATGAGGAGGTGTAAATGTTCATAGCCGCCACACAGGACTGTACATTAGTGTTGCACGTGTAAAGTCACATCAAGAAGACCGCCGGTCTTCAGAATCCTCTCCTAAGAAGCTCCGCCCCTTCTCCCTTCTCATTGGATGACACAGAGCTCAGTGCTGGACTGATTGTGAGGCTCCTGCCCCCCCTCAGCGTCTCTAGGACTCCGGCCGTGCTCCTGCGCCGCCCCCTCCTGATCGTACAGCCCTGGCGGCTCTAGGCTCTGCCGCAGCTCCATCAGCAGCTCTTTCCCGTCACTCGAAGGCAGGTTTCCAAGGAAGTACTGTGGCGCCAGCTCCACAAACCTATGAGGAATCACGACAGGCGTCAACAGAGATGCTTAAAGGTGATAATAATCAGCACTAAGTGACAACAGCGTCTCAAAACACGACTCTTTTACGCCCTCATCCTTCACAGGCTGCTCAAGGCAGCTGAGAGAGTTGTGGAGGGTCTGATTTTTAAGTTAGATTATAATCTGCTCAGACACTGGAATTAAAAATGTTTTTCACTTTAATAAAGTTGCATGAAGCCACTTTTTTACTACATTGCAGCCAATTCGCAGCTTTAACTCACATCTGTGGGTGGACGTCAGAGGCGATGCGAATGCAGTTGTCGCGGGAGATGGTGAACTCGTGATAGAGGACCCAGCTGGGGGGGTCGGGCCGCGGCTGTCGACACAGGTAAGAGGAGAAGGGGTGAAGGTGAGCCACGTGGCGGTGAGTTAGCAGGAGGTAGTTACCGGAGCCGTCCACATCGTGAGCCACCTGAGGAGGAGGAGGAGTCAGTGTTACACTAATTCACCAAGTTGAAGAGCAGAACTATGGGTAAAAATATTTTTAAAATGAGGAGTTTACTTTGAGGAAGAAGCCTGAGATGAGAGCCCGCTTGATGTTCGTGCAGTTGTCTTGGCATCCGAAAGTGGGAGGAGAAACGGGAAGCTCTATCCGCTGCATCACCTCCAGCAGCTGCGCCCTGATCACCACAGCCAATCGCAGGGCGGCGTGACAGAGGAAGTTCGTCGTGCACCAGGCCTCATCCTGATTGTCTGCAGTGATCACACACAGGCAGGCCAGCAATCAGAGAGGGACCAGCAAAAGCAGTTATTGAATTTCAGGACTTGTACCCAGAAAACAGTGAAAATGTTTTGGGGGTTTTTTTCCCTATAGGCTTCAACTTTATTAATGTCAAATACAGCAAGGAAATGAGTCCACAGGCTGTTCTGTTAAATTTCTCTGTTTAATGGAAAAAAGTTGCCTAAAGCTTCTGAAAAATATTGCACCATCACTGCTGAGCACAGTACATCTGTGATGAAGGTTAAGTGTACGTACGCTCCAAGAAGGCATTATATATATTGATGAGAGTCATGTGATCTCCCTCTGTGTGCATCAGAGGCCTCCAGTGTGTGACGGCAGCCTCCTCTCTGCTGGGCTCTGCAGTGACGAAGCAGGAAGGAGCTGCAACAAGAAAACACAAAGATCAGATCAAATGTTCTTTATTAAAAGAGTCAATGTAGAACGAATGTCTCTCATTGGGCTTCACTTCCTGTAATGCTTGCTTACCCGTGAGCATCGCGGCTATTGTGAGCAGCTCGTCGACACAGTCGTACTCGCAGGCGGCGATCAGGGCTTTCGCCAGCGACGGCTCCAAGGGCAGCTCTGACATTATGATGCCGACCTCCGACAGATTTCCGTCGTCGTCCAGCGCTGCCAGATAGTCCAGGTCCTCCAGGGCCTGCATCAGGGCCTCAGGGGCTGGGGGGAGGGGGCAGAGAGAGGAGGGTATGAGGGTAAATCCAAACTACTACCACTCCACGAAGCAGCAGACTAATGTTAGAGAGCTAAAGAAGACTGTCTCCTTAGCATGGGTACAAACGTGTACCTCCTTCACTGTGTGCTCTGTGGCACAGAGGAGGTTTGCAAAAAGTCACCTGGTCTGTCCAGGAACTTGCACTGCCCCATGTCGGCAATATCCAGCCTCTTCAGCAGAAGCACCAGGTGGCTGAGGTTCTCCTCCATCACACCTGGACAGTGAGCCTCCGCCATCCCCTCTTCATACAGGGACTGGGAGTACAGACGGAGGCACAGGCCTAAAGGGTGAGAGAGAGGTCACAGTTAACAGCCATGGTGAAACACTGCAGGTCGATTTAAGCGACATATTAAAGGTATTTTCTGTAAACTCCTGTTTAAAAATAGTTCAAATCCTCCCAGAATTATCCAAAGCAGCCAGCAGACTGTGAAGAAAGATACAGAGCTAGGCCTCTCCCTGTCCATGTAATACCAAACTTTACCATAAGATGGCAGCATGCAGTCTGCCCAGAGGAACTGCACTATAACTACATGGAAACTTTTATTGACGATCCTGTTTTACACCTCACAGTCACCTAAAGTTAAAACCATTTAATCCCCGCTGTATTCTGCTCATGTTTAATGGTCTTCTTTTACTTCTGTAGAACCAATCACTGATACATTTATGCTATCATCTACTGAAAGGTTTTGGAAGTTACTGTTTGTCCCTAAATCCTGCACTGAGCTTATTTTGGGGGGAAAAAAAAGTTAGAATTTGTCGCTCCCTTTGCCTCTAATCAGTTGGTAAAATTACATCTAAACTAAATCTGTGGGAGTGAAACCTGAACAGATGGCGTACCTGGAAGGTGGCTGTTCACCCTCTGAGTGCGCATGTCCGCCTGGTGTTTGCTGATCGTCCTCAGAACCTGAGAGTTCGCTCTTATTTGTGGATTATAAACCTGCCACAGAACATCAATTAAATTCAAGCTCAAAAACAGGCCTGAATATGCGTAAAGTTTATTAAGTGATAATAAAAAGAGTACTTTTACATGAAATATTGCTGTTAATACAAAAACAAACTCACATTTTTTAGTTGGAGCCCCATGTCGATGACGTAGCGAATTCCAGGCAGTGAGAAGGACGCCTCTGCGAGTGCATCGGAGAGGATGACTTTCCTTTTAATGCCCACACCTCCAGAGCCGCCGTCCTCCCTCAGAGTGGACGCATCAGGGTCGGACTCGTAGATCCGCTGGGTAAGCCCACCCAGTCCAGCATGGAGGGGGAGGAGTCGCAGAGCGCCGAGCTGAGGACTCAAAGCTACACACTCCTTCTCCAGCAGGGCGGCGCACTCTTCTATTTCCTGTTTAACAGAGAGGAGACAGGACACGATCAAATCCACTGTGAGGGTGTGATTCAGGGGACACGTTTTCATCACCAGGCTGAAAAAAGCACTAACAGCTGCAGTTCCCCTGATGTCCACTGGAGCTGCAGCAGTGAGTCAGTCCCCATACACTCCCATGTTAAAGTGCCTGACATTAAAGCAGAAATAAACATTTACAACCTGATACATAACCGGTTTTGTCTCCATTGCCGATTTCCTCTTGTTTGTGCTGTTGGTTCCTTTTGGGGCATTTCTCTAAAAATAAAACAGCTTCCACAAACAAACAAGCACAAAAAAACCTCACCTAGCTTGTGCTCTGTGAGGTTAAATGATGCTCCTGCCAAAGTTTGATGGTTTTAGCTCTCTGATAGAAGACAAAGAAGTAAAAATATTCTAAATAAAGAGCACACTTAACAGAGTGAATGTTTTTAGGTGGCCTGCTGTCACCTGCAGCTGTCCTTCTCTTCTAGCGTTGCTTCTCCAAACTGAGGACGAGCTGATTGTCACTTAGTGGCAATTTAAAAAGAACTTGACACTGTTCCAGTCCAGGTAATCCTAACTAAACCACCCTCGAGGGAGACCAGGCCTCAACAGTGAGTGAAGGAGCAGGAGGTGTGGTGATGTTGACACAAAGGGAGTTTAAATGAGAGTCTAAAGTGAAGGTCAATATGTACAGAAAGCACATGAGGGATTTCTGCATATTTGTAGTTTCATTTGAGCTGGGACATCAGACACCTGCAAAGCCCCAGACACCTCTCAGGCAGAGCTGACCTTATTTCACTGCTCTGCAGGACAAAGGTGGTGAAACTCTACAGCTCAGAATAAAGAATGAAGATCGGTTTGGGTAATTTGCTTTGTGTTAAAGTGTAAAAACTAAACACTGTGTTAAAGGAATAAGATCAGGTGTCATTGTACCAACAGGCCCAGGTGTTGTTTACTTTGTTTGAAACAGAGATAGCTCAGTAGGTGGTGTGTTCGCCCCATGATTGGAAGGTCGGGGGATCGAATCCACCGAACCCTGAGGTACCCCTGAGCAAGGTACCGTCTCCGCACACTGCTCCCCAAGTGCTGGACTGGTGGCTGCCCACTGCTTCACTGAGTGAATGGGTTAAATGCAGAGGACTAATTTCCTACAGACTAATTTCCTATGGGATTAATATAGTCTACATTATTATTAAATCAGTCTTTGGTTTAGTTTTTGTTAAATGATTCATGCTTTCCTTCATCTGAGGTTGTATTTAAATTATTTTCATGCCTGCTGATGTGCAGATTAATTTTTAAAGATATTCTGTTACAAAAAACCTCGGAGGATCTACTTTCTTCTCCGTGGCTGTTTACTCGTGTACCTGTGCACTGGCCAGAAACACCATCACGTCTCCTTCCTCTCCTCTCCGGTGCAGATCCAGCACCATGTGACAGGCGACGGCGGTGGGTTCCTTCCCCGCCGAAAGCTCCCTGTACAGTGTCTCCACCTCCGCGTTCACAGCCTTCCTTTCCACTGCTCCACCCTCTTCCTCCTCCTCCTGGTCTCCATTAGCAGGCTCTGAGGGGAGGTTGTCCAAGGAGAGGTGAGGGACAGAGGGTCCCAGGAAGGTGGCAAGCCGAGGGGCGAGAGTGGAGTGAGTGAGGAGGACCACTCGGAAGTTGTCGGGCCTTTGGCGGCAGACGTCGCACAGCAGGCCAAGCAGCACGTCTGTGGGCACTGTGCGCTCCTGGAGCTCGTCCAAGACCACGACGCCGTACTGATGCAGCAGGGGGTCTGACATCATTTCCTCCAGCAGCAGCGTGTCGCTGACAAACCTGCAGAGAGGGCATCAAAACAGGACACGTGGATCAATCTCAGAGGAAACTAAAGGTGTACAGAGAATAAGAATTGAAGGTGAGGCTGTGAGCTGAAGAAAGGCCGAGGAATATTCTCATCCAGAACCAAAGAAATCCAGAGATGCAGAAGTTTAGACTTTAACATGGATCAAATTTTTCATGCAGGTTCGTTTCAGAGTCTTTTCAAAGAATAACAAAAGGAATAATTTGATACTCGCTTCCTTGTTGTGAGTTAAATGAGAACAGGGAACGAGCTGCAGTAGCTCCGTTCAAAACAATCCTTATTTATCTTTTATCGAGCCTTTATGTAACCACTCGGTTCATCTAACTGAAACGAGCCATTTCAGCTCCCGTCTTTTTAAGACCCCCCTGACTGATCACCTTCTGGAAGCCTGCAGAGGGGCATCATCCAATGCTTATAAGATATACTGCCTGTACCTGCTGGATTAGAGTATAAACGTGTTATGAAGTGATGGCAGCTGATCTTGAAAGCAGAAGAAAGACAATATCTAGTGTAAATGTTGAAGCAAAGATTCAGAGCAGTCTAAGGTTTACCGCAGATTAATTACTTTTACTTACGATTACCTAATTGTTTGAAACTGACAACAAGAAGCAGTGCTGCTCTGTTCTATGCACTGTGTGGCTCATTTTTTAAATAACATTATAATTCACAATAAAAAGCATTTATCTTAAAAATATATTGTATTTAAAGATACAAGAGACAAACTAAAGGAGAAATTTCAGAGTAATCTGAATACTTTTTATTTGCCACTACAGAAATGAAATTACTTTGAAGACAGCATAAGATTTTTAGACGATCTAACCTGAGCATGGTGTCAGGTGTGCAGCCGTCATCGTTGGGCACTCTGTAGCCGACCTCCAGACCCAGGCTGAGGTCCATCTCGTCGGCCACGCGCAGGGCCAGACTCACCGCCGCCACCGAGTGAGGCTGCGAGCAGCACACGAGGCCATGAGAGAACTCGTAGGAGAGCGCATACTCCACGCACCACTGAGGAACCTGCAGTGAGCACATGGGGAGGACAGAGGTCACACAATGTTTTTAGACTTAATAAAGTTCTTCAAAGCCAATAATTCACACTATACTTATGCAACATCGTGAGGTTTTGGATGGACTGCTGTCATTTGGCTGTAAGCATTCAAATTCTGAGTGCTGCTTGTGATTGGTTCTCTTGTTTGAATTTGCCCTCATCTGCTAGTCAAGTCTGCTCACTGAGCCTGCCATGCCTGCGACCAGCCAACCACTGCCATGCTGCATGACCTCAGACACCACAAGAAACCAGTGCACAAGTCCCAAAACCTGCACCTGACCTACCTTTAGTCGTCTTCAAAAGGTGCAGAAACCAGTGGGTGACATCACCATGGCTACATCCATCCCTTATTAACAGCAATAAATAAACCACCAACAAGTGTCATCTACGCATTACCAAAGAGAACAAGCTGGGCCTTAAATGGAGCTTAAATCCATATTTAATCAAAGCTTTCATTTGATCTTAAGAGGGGGAGGGGGAAGCTGATGTGGACCCAAACTAAGAATAAAGAATTAAATACAAAATAAGCAAAATATTCAGACCCAGAATATACAAAAATGTACCCTTATGACACGTTTTTGTTCTTCTAAATTAAACCTTGAAGAGGAAATCAGGACTCATCAACACCGAGTAAAAACAGAAGAAATTACTGACATACAGCGAGCGCACTGAGGGGCAAAGGTCAAAGTGATAACAGCTATGTGACCCAGAATCAGGTTAATAAACAGTCAGCGCAGATAAAGGCTGTAACACAAAAAGAAAGACAAAGTGATGGTATCACAGAAAACAGCCGATCAACAGAGACCGAAGCAACGAGCTCATAAAGACTCACAGAGAGGAGGAGAAGGAGGAGGAGGTGCTAGAAATGAGATCTGTGGGTGTTTCAGGACGGAATGAGCGTTCAGGTTACAGCACAGCACTGTGAATCTATCACATTGGTTTAATGGTGTCATTCATTAGCCTGTGGGTGGATGTAACTATGGAGCAGGTATATAGATAACCAGATCATCCCTGAGAAACAGACCAGGCACAGAAACCACCTCTAGGCCTGCAGTTCCTCTAGTCCACTCGAGGCTGGTTCCAAACATGAGTCATGTTAAAAGGCGGGGTGTCAGACTGGACACATACAGCTCAGTCTGATCTTAAATGAGTGAGACCAGTAAAACCACCATAAAGCACACAGGCTTCTAAACCAGCAAAACTCAAAACACAGTTTGAATTTACAAAGAAAAGACCAAAAATCAGGCCTCGTTTTTGATGCCAAACGTAGCTGTGCAAAGTGTAAGATAGAGAGGGATTATTTTGATGCGAGTCATGCAAAGTGTCTCTAGTAGAGTCCAAGAATAAAAATATGGATTAGGAAATTCTCTAAATGGGAGCAACTGGGAGGCAGTCACAGATCTGACTGGCTTTGTTACATTTTCGAAAAAAAAAGAAGTTTTCCTGCCTGTGGTTACCTGCGTGCTTTTCCCAGACCCACTGGGCGCGCTCAGTAAGACCATGTTGTGGCTCTCGAGGTGCTCCAGCAGACTCTGCCTGAGTCGCCACACTGGAAAGCGCTGCCTCTCCTCCAGCAGGGCATAGTATCGCGAAGAAAAAGGCAAACCATCATACGGGTTCACCTCCAGGTCTCCCAGTCCTTCATCCTCACCGCCTCGACTTCCTCCGTCTTCTTCATCGTCCAGATCCCCGCTTAAGAGGGAAGACACGGACAGTGAGTCCAGAGCTGTGGAGGGCCGAAGTTGGGAGGCAGAGGCAGTGGATGGCTTTGCTGCCATCGGTGATGACATCATCAGCAGGTTATCTGAGATTCCTTAGATTACCTGCAGAGAGCAAAAAAACAACAACTAAAGGTCACAACGAGCAAAGTTCACCACTTCCTGCAAAACCAGAGAGGAAGAGTCTGAGGGCCCAGACTACTTCCTGAGACTTCACAGGAACCTGCAGCATGTTTGGTATGTAGCTGAGGAATGTGCATCTCCGCCCAAACGCCACCGTGGTCATCAGACAGCTGCAGCACACACCCGCTGCCTGCTGCTCGGCTCACTTATTAATGTGTGAGGAAGACAGAGAAGCAGATAAAAGCACAAGAAGAGGGAAAACACTGAGGTAGGGATGTGCAGCGAGAGTTCAATTTTTGATCTATTTTTAGATCATGATCACGCCTAATTTGTCCTCAGGGTTTGACTCAGTTCAGTGGGAACTGTGAGGTGTCTTTATGTAAACAGCAAAAAGTGCTCTGTATGGCCAAAAACATCCAAACACACACAAAGCAAAACCAAAACCAGCAGGTGGAAGTTAAACAGATGACAGAGGCCGTCTACAGATTTTGCTTCATGTGCCACACCCTCCTCACCTCCCTTTCCCTCCTGCTGAAATGCGCCCCTCCCTGAGTGTCTCCTTTTTGTGTTTGTGTGGTTTCAGGTGTGCCGGAGTCAGACCAGAAGCACACCGGATGAGAGCAGCTCCATAATCAAATACTCAGTCCTGCCAAATGTGCCGGCGCCAAGCCAAATTTATCCACCTGTGCTGCTTTTCAGCACTCGGCCTTTGTTGCTGGTTTCCCAGCATTCATCCTTTTCTATGTCTTCTTTACAGTCTCCAGATATGCTGCTAATAAGCCTCCCTTCCCACTCCACACTAACCCCCCCTAATCCTGCTCCCATCTATCCAGACAGTACATCAATATATTTTATTTTATTTAAGCCTCTCTGCAGCTTGAAGACATGTTTTTCGATATGTACTGGATTATTAATTATCATTAAAAACTCCTCGATTATGTTAAGGTGAGAAAAACTACTCAGACCGCCTGGATACTCCTGCTCAGTAGCCCACCCACTTCTGTTTACGAGGAGCAACCAATCAGAAGAGAACTTTATAAGATGAAGGAGGATTATTTTTTAATTTGAAGCATGCTAAGCTACTCATATGCTCAATACATAGCTTGAAATGAGCAGAATGGATCTGTTGTTAATGAAAGATGAGAAACAGAAGCAGGTCATTCATGTCGATGTCTGCTTCCTTGCTCTACTCTGCTACTGAAAACTGTTCGGTTAGATGTGGCTGGTCTGAACCCATCATATCAGCCTCTGGCAGAGGGGATATTCCTAACATGCCATCTCAGTCACACAGAAGCTCCACCTACTTCTGTTTATGAGGGGCAGCCAATAATTTAAAAGCACTGTCAAAGAGAGAATAGCTAAATAAGACCATTATATAATAAAGAAGGTTTATTTTGAAGTGTGACTCATGCAAAGCTATTCAGTTCAGTCTAGAAATAAAAAATTTGGAGCAGAATAAGTGGAGGGGATTATCTAATATGAATCACTCATGGGTGGAGCCACCACCAGGTTCAGGTGTTAATGAAAACCACTGATTAGATTTGGATGACAAACAAAAGACCTTCTCTTGTGACTCTACAGCAGAGACAGTGGAGTCTCTGTTTAGGAGAAACTCGGGTTTAAAAACAGCCTCTGAGAAATAAGCCTGTATCAGGGTGATGTGGCACCTTTCTGACCTTTAACCTTAATAAGCCTGACGAGTCTATTTAAACAGACTAATGTCACAGCAGTCAGCCGCCCGCTCCTCTTTTCTTATCTCTGAGAGCCATTTTAATGCCAACGGGTCACCTGACTTGGCCGAGAGGGAGGAAAGCCAGCACAGCAACGAGCCGTCACAGGTACGCCTTCTTACCTGAGAGACATACCGGTCGACAGGTGAAGAAGCCCCGCTGAACCAGCCCGCCCTCCGCTCCTCCTGTTGTTGTTGTTGTCGGTTCAGAAAAAAAGCCGGCTTCACGTACCGGACAGCAGCGAGACAGAGACCGGGACAGACATCCGCTCACCGGCCCTCTCCGTGAATCCTCCCCGGGCCCGCTGATCTCTTCACTGCTGACAAAGATAACGATAAAGGCGGAGGAGGTGTCTGCGTTAGCTGCCAGCCGCCATGTTGGCATGTCGAGCTGTCAAAGCTCGTGTTGCTTTGAGGAAACCTCGGAGAGTTCAGAGCGTGACGGAGAGGCGTTCACGGAATAAGCTCGACATTTTTACTTGAGTAAAGACAGCCCAGTTAATATTTTCTTCCATTTCCCCTCCCACATCCCTTTATTTGTTTGTTTGTTTTTTACTTATGAAGAAATTAAAATTATGTGTATTATTTGGACATCAAGGTCAGCAGTTAACTACGTCTCTCTGAGATCTGTGGCGCGACCCCGAGACAACCACGGTAATACAAGAAGAATTAAGATTGTTAAAAACAAATGAATAAAATAAAATACAAAAAGTGTACAATGTCACACAAAAAATGAATAAATATTTAAATAAATAAAAACTTCTTTTTTTGCCTACCCCGTTTGGATCTTTAGCCATCAGAATTGTTGTCTGAAGGCCAAGAAAGATGCCTAGCGGATTTACTTTACCAATTGGATCATCATGGCCTTGCCATATTGGTCCATTTGATTGACCTTTATTATAATTATGTATTTATTTGATTTGATTTTTGGTTGTTACAGACATGACTGGGGGATAGGACAGGGAGAAAGAATGAAAGAAAGAGAGGGAGAGAAAGAAAAATAGAGGGGAGAAGAGATGGTGAGAAAGGGGGGAAGAAAAAAAAGAAAAACAAACAAAACACCTGGATCACCTGTATGGAGATAAAAAAAAAAAAAAACAGAAGAGAAAACAAACAAAAAAGAGCAACATAATAAATACAACACCATCACAATAAACTAGCTAACAGTAGATACTAAATATTACATGTTATTGTGCAGTACGCAAGATCGAGAGAGCACAATGTGCTTTGAGGTAGCAGCCAAGAAAGGTGTAGTTTGTGTCTGTGAACACCCGTGTGTACACCTGTGTGGATCAGCACGCTTGTATTCAAAAGGTTTCTCCATGTAACGATCTACTAGGGAGTGTGGGGAGCCATAGCCCCGTCCCCCAGGGCATGAAGCAGGTATGGAGGAGATCCAGTCCCGAGGCCCCAGAATACGAATGAATGTTAGTTTTGATGTTTGATGAGTAAGCTTTAAAAAAAATTCTTTATGTAATTTTATATTCATGTGTCTGTATTTCATATATTTCTGTATTTTCATAATTAACAGTTTAGATTGATTTATTTCAGTATGTATACACTGAATGTTATCTGTTTTAAATGTATTTTAACAATAATTTGTTTAATTCTGTATTTTTTTATGTTGATTATTTATGAAGATTTATTTTTAAATATTTATTTCTACATTTATTATGGCATGATGCAAGTATTTATTTCTGTATCTGTATTTTAAAATTTGCTGTACTACACTGATATTTATCTAATATAAAGTATATCTATAGCCACATCCACTGGATAAGCAGTTTAATTAACTAATTTATTTATATTTTTGCACATATGTATTCCTGTATTTTTATATTTATTTCTAAATCTTTATATTTCATTAATGAAATTTATAACTCTATATTTCTAATTTTTATAAATATATTTGGATATTTATGTATGTCTACATTTATTTAGGTTCCTCCACCTTCCGTTCTGTATTCATATATTAGTATTTACTTTAAACCACGTTTTTTCAGTCATTTGGTCACAGGGCAGCTTTAAGGAGCCAAAAAGAGTATATTTTATCAAAATAAATGTGCAATCTTACCATAATTTTTGACAAAAGTGATAGTGACAGGAATATTTATCTGTTGGTGTGTGTGTGTGTGTTCTTTCCCCCTCCCTCAAATCTGGAAAACTTTAACATTTAAAGTAGTGTTTGTAATTACCATCTGGAAATTTTAATTGATACATTCCCCAGCAGAGGGCAGTGTTTTACCAGTGGCTGTGTTTAAAGGTTTAATATTTCTTCAGCTGATTCCTCTTCAACATGACACACAAAAACAGAAGTTTTAAAATGATTTCAGGCCCCAAAAGTACAAAAAGTACTTGATACTGATATGTAGGTGCCAAAATATGATGAAGAATGACATGCCAAAAATGTATTTGTACAAAAATATGTTTGACATTTCAGGGTGAGCTGTCATGAAAGCTAGACTGTTTTTATCTGTTGACCAACTCATAACTTAAAAATACATAAAGGCCTCAAACATCCTTTTAGTGTTTCCATGACTGCATGACTAGAGTGATAAATTTAGTAAAACAGCAGCTGAGACGGTTAAAGTTATAAAAATTAGCTTCATTTTATTTGTCACATACAGTTTGAAGCTGTGGAGAGACGGCTTCGTTTCAGGTGTGAAAACACAAAAGTCATATGACACAACAGGCCAAAGTCCACCTGAGGACTCACATGATTCCTTTGCCATCAATATCATTCACTAAATCCTGATAAGCAGGTTCAGAGATCAGCGACGTGCTGCCACAGTCACCTGACCTGAAAACTGTTTAATGTCCACTCAGGTGTAGTAAGTCATGCCATTCTTCCTCGCCGCGCTCACAGACTGGATTGTCTCTCTCAGTCTGTCCTCCCAGTCTTCGCACCAGTTCTGGCTCCGCTCCAGCTCCTGATAACGGGTCGGCAGCTTTTCCAAAGCCAGCACCGCCTCTGGAAGGTCAAAGGTCAAAGCTGCCTTCTCCACTGCTGCCTGAAACTTGGCCGGAGAAGCAGTTGCAATGTAACATCTGTAACGAGAGAAAAGTGGACTTAACACTCAGATGTCACATGCCTCCCAGCAGGCTATTACTACTGCTAACTAAGTTTATTAGAGGGATGAGAGACTCAGTGAACTATCAGCTGATTATTATCTGTCACAGAATAAAGTATCTGCAGAGGAGAGCCTCAAGAACAGCGTGAGCACAGGTGATATGACTGAATATTTAAACTTGGCATGTCTGACCTGTTGAGCTGGGCACTGTGAGGACAGTGGTAGTGATGCCAAACTGCCACAGCTGTGTGAGGACACAGCACATACTGGTTCTCCTCCCAGCAGCTCCTCATGGTCTCCAGGATCCCCTCGTCCGTCACTGTCCCCGTCGACAGAACCTGTGAAAGCTGAAAAGGAAAAAATCAGATTAGACCCTCAGAGGAGAAGCACTGGAATGAACCAGCTAGGCTAGGTGACGGGTACCAGTCTGCGGTGGTTCTCAGGCAGCGAGTGTCGGTGCGAGCGCTGAAACTCCTCCATCATTGTCTTCACTTTGGCGCCGTCTCTGCCCAGCAGCAGCCAGAACACTCGCTCCATGTTGTATGGGTCCTGCAGGAGACAAATAAACCAGAGACATGTCACCTGTGTCGCCACCCACCTGTCAGTCAAAGAGGCCACGCCTCTAATAATGGAAACTTTAAGCCTTTATACAATTTAAACAGGTGAGACCAGGTGAGATTTACCCCTGTGCAGCTGATATAAAGGAGGAAATCTTCAAGTGAACATCAGAGGAACTGCACTGTAATAAAATGCTTAAGCCATCAGGCTGTCTGAGGACTGAAGGAAATAGATACACTCTGCACACATGAGCAGGTGTAGTGTCTCTACCTGGATGTCTATAGCCGGGGCCAATGTCTGTGTGACATTAGCCGCCATGGAAAAGTCACCGCTGGTTACCATCCTGTGCACGATGTCATTGGAATTCACCATGGCAACCAGTTTCAAGGGGAGTCCCATCTGCTTTACGATGAGGCCGGCTGACCAAAAAGAAAAGAGACAGGAACAGCTTTTATAAGGAGGCACTAGTGTAAGGACAGAGAGACAGACACACAGAAAAAAAGAGGACCAAAACGACAAGATTATTACTGCTGTTCATAGATATCTAAGAGTATATGATTTAACTTTAATACAGAAAAAGAAAGAAAAAGAAAAGCAGGGTCTGGAGAGAACTGAGCAAAATCACAGAACTACGTGTTAGAAAAAGACTTTTCAGAGTCTTACTGGCAGCTGTGGTGACACTTTTCTTCTTAAGACTCCACAAAATATATGTGCTGCAGACAGGAAACATACTGACTAATGGAAACCATCAGTTTCAAAATAAGAGAGAAAGGTTTTTTGGTGTCTGCAGTGATCAGGACATTGCAAAGGTCTGCTGCACTGAAGAGAGCTGAGCTTCTGTTTTGATAGAAAAGTTGATCCATGAAGTTCAAGCTCAAACATCACTAAGCTCCTCCTCCTTTTCTGACTGATGGTAGTGTTAGGAGAATCCACGGTCTGTGATATAGTCTCTGCAGATAAATCCATTTCTTTCTGCATCAATAGGTAAATCTGCATCAATTTACCTCATTTCATGGGTACGAAATCAAACTGTGGAAAAACTTCACACTTTGAGAGACAGGGCGAGGAGCTTAGAGAGGAGTCGATGCTCCTCCACATCAAAAGAGTCAGTGAAGGTGGTTCAGCATCCGACCAGGATGCCTCCTGAACACCTTCTAGATGTGGTGCTGTGGGAATGTGCGACTGGGAGGAGCTCGGGATGGATTGTAACGATAAAGAAAAACATTATTTGTTTCATATTTGGAAAATTCTTGATGTTTCCTGGATGCTGAGGACGCTGATCTGCAGCCAGGACCCAGATAAGCGGATGTTATTTTTGACAATATAATAAATAAAACTGAGTAACTGAAACCTCCCTTTTTAAATAAAAATGGTTTTTAAAAAAGTAATGCTGGTGATTTTACTTTGGCTCTCAGATCAGTCTGACCAAGATTTCTCACATGGATGAGAAATCTTACATTATCAACCCACCTGTGATGTTTCCTGCCCCTCCCGTGGGAACCACCACCTCTAGCTCCGGCAGCGCTGCGCCCACATCATCCTGCTTCACCCCACTGAGCTCCAAGTAGACGTAGACGAAGTGGGCGAGCTGGACCATGACCCTGGACCAGTTCACTGAGTTGAGGCTCATGAGGCCGTGAGACTTAACAAGCTCCTGGTCGGCAAACAGGCGGCGCAGTGGTTGGTCTATGTCATCAGAGCTGCCGTCGGCTACAGACGGAGTGAGATTGATTCAGAGAAACTTTATACGAATAAAACACGCAGCTGTTTGAGCTTCTCTGAGTGTACCTGCAAAAACATGGACGTTATCCTTCATGCAAGAGATCATGTGTTTCTCTTGCACTGGAGTGATGCGTCCACGGGGGTAAACCACCACCACATCCAGCCCAGGGAGACCTTTGGCACTCTGGATGGCCGAGCCGCCGGTATCCCCAGACGTACCTGAGGATGACATTTATGCCAGTTTTTCACCTGCATCTAGTTATTTGGTTTTATCACATAATAAAAACATGTTTCCCTCTCACCTACGAGAACAGTCGCCCTGCGGTTCTCTTTTTGCAGGAAGTAGTTTAGGAAGCGTACAGTGCAGGTCATAGCCAGGTCCTTAAAGGCCAGGGTGTCTCCATGGAAGAGCTCCAGGACGGACAGACCCCCCTTCAGCCGGGCAATTCGAACTACCTCCGGCACAGAGAAGCCAGACAGGGCTTCACCCACGAGGACTGGGAGAGAGAAACACAGGACTCACCGATTATCTGATCAGTTCTACCTGCATGCAACGGTGAATTTTTCCCCCCAGCTCACCTTCCAGGTCGTCTCTGGGGATCAGCTGAGAAGGGATGAACAGTGAAGCGACCTCCACCACCACTTTGGTGTAGGACAGCCCCTTCCAGCTCCTCAGGGTGTCGGGGCTCAGCAGAGGCAAACTCTCGGGCATGAACATCCCTCCATCTGGGGCATAGCCCGAAAACAGCACATCCCGGAAGTCCCAGCCCCTGACCCCCCCACGAGTACTGCAGTACTGCATCCTACACGCCTGTGAAGGAAGGTAACAGTCATCATATCCTGATCTGAGTTCTGTGACATCATTCTGCATCATCTGCCAGGGTGCACTTCTCTGAAACTATGTGTGTGTGTGTTTTTCTGTAAAGCAAAAGTTTATAAGAAAAGCTTGAATTAAAGCCACACTTTATGCTGTTATTGGTACAGGTTCATCAGCAGTCTTGACACAGACAATACCAACATGTGAATGAGTGAAAGTTTTGACTGCCATTGTACACATCCTTGGACAGCAGGACTAAAACACTAAGAGTAAATAAACATATTATTTCTTTCACAATTTTTTTTTTAAACGATTATGGAAACTTAGTTCTGTGTGTGATTTTTGTGTGTGTGACTTTTATTGTGAAAGGGACCAGGAAAAGGCTGTTTTCATGCATGTGTAAAAAAAATCAGCTTTGTCTGTGGTGACACAGAGTAAACAGATTTTAGAGTAAACATAAACATGTTGTGACCTTTATGAGTTATATTAAGCAGTAAATGAGCACTTTAAATTTTACTTGTTATTATTTTGTGGCAGATATTGTTCCTACAAAGAAAGCACATTTCACACTGCCAACTATAAAACACACACTTACTACTCTGCACTGAGCAGAACTGCTGCAGTCCTTTTTTCATAATTCAGAAGAACTAACTCACAGAGTTGCTTTTTAACCAAAGCTTTCTAAACTTCGAGGCACGGCTCTACTAACCAGGAAGAAAAAACCTGGACTTTGGAACAACCGTCCCGAAACGAGGACACACTTACTTAATATAAAGTCAGTCTAACTAAGATTTTCCCAGGTTTTCACACACATCCATGTCAGCGATATTTTCTGATTTCACTGAAAATAAAACACAGTGAATAACCGTCACATAATTCTAACATAAGCTTTGGTTCTCATTATTTTGATTGTGTTACATAAAATCTAACTGTTCTATCAAGTGCACAGTGTGAAGCACCAAAACACCCACCTGTTAATCGTGCACTAACAGTGATTTTAATAAAATGCGGTAAATAAATCAAAGCCATCAGACACCGACACATGAAATTAATCTGGTACTATAACTATTATCAATCTTGAAGCTCAAGTTAACCTTCTTCTGAAAGTCTGCCGTTTGAAATTTGTTTTAAAACTATTTTTTTTTTACCACTAATTTGAGTTTTTTTTTTTAAGGTAAATTATTCTGAATCAGTGTTGGTGATGCAACTGTTTTTAAATGAACCCTTTCGGCTGCAGCAGGTTTAAGTGAACCTCTACAAGAGTTTAGGTGATTTTTGAACAGGGCAGCCTCCTGTGATCAGGTAAGAACACAGCTGCGGGTAACACCACACCTCCTGAGGCCAAAGAAATGAGATTAAATGAATATTTCTAAACAAAAGCGGTAACTTCATGTCAGCTAACATTTGTTTATCCTCTGCAGGGTTTTCTAATCTGTTTATACCTATATTAATATGCTGAGTGGGGTGCTCCTAAAGCAGTTTTCACATGACTAAGGTTGCAATCATCACAACAAGCCACAATAGAAAAAACAATCAGGATTTCATGAATAAAAATCAGTTTAACATAGTGAATTCTCATCAAACATACAGTGTGTGCGGTTCTGTGTTCGCTAAAATAGGCAGTCATTAATTTTAAGCGTTAGTTTTTGCTTTTAAAGCCGCTAAAACTAGCCACGCTACCTTCAGTCTCCAGGGTTCCGAAGAAACGACGGGAGAAGTGAGAAGTGGCCGTTAGCTTAACGTTTTTTACGGAGCGGGGGGGGGAACAGGCGCGTGTAGGCAAAGACATCATCTTACTCTTCTTTCTTAGTGTCCCTCTTTTGCTAAACTGAAAAAACCCTACTTTAAACACATCTAATAGTGAAGAAATGTGAACTTTGTGTGAAGCTTATTTATCCATAAGCGGCATTTTCATCAGCGAACTGGGCTCATTATTGCCCCCTGCGGTGGGAGGATGGAACAGCACCCGCTGGTGTTCAGTATGGGGAGAGCAGCAGCAGGCCCTTTATGTATCGGAGTTATTTATGCATGTAATAAACCACCTGTAGTAAAAGCAATGCGCTGTTGTCACCTTATCTGAAGAGTAATGCGTTTCCTGTTATTTAGGACCATACGATACACAAAAATGCCCACAACGCTTGAGTAAAACTAATTAAATTATGCAAAAAAATAAATATTTATTTTTTATTGTTGAATTGTCTACACTTTGTGTGCAATAAAAAAAACAAACAAACAAACAAACCAGTAATGTGGGTAGAGGATGTCTAATTAATTAGTCTTTTTTTTTGTTTACCCTTACCCTGCAAGTGTGTGTGTGTGTGTGTGTGTGTGTGTGTGTGTGTGTGTGTGTACATAGCTACTGTGATACCACCCACTGCTTTCAGAACTCATTTTAGAGCTTCAGTGTTTGTTGTGGCTGTTACACCATGTTAGATAATTCTATTAATGCTTCAAAAGGCATCAACAAAACAAACATGGTCTTTAGGTCCAATTCAGGCACTCCAGGTCATTCCCCTAATATACTACTAACTTTAAGCTTAAGTATAGTTTGAAGGAGTGAGAACCAGCCTCAAGATAACATTAGAGCAACTGCAGCTTTTATACTTCAGTGCTGGAGGCTGGTGCTTGTTTCGATCTGTGATAAGCAAAACATGTGGTTTATCAATAATGATGTGTGAAACTGTCTGCTGTAAAACATGACTTAATCTCAGGGTAGGCCCAATCTAAGGCATACGTTGCTTTACATTACTTTTACTGTAAATGAGATCATGATTGTAAATAAAACATGGTGATTATTTGACCAAAGACTTGAAACTAGCAGCTGAGATCATAAACTCATCATGAAAGTATTTACAGAGGCCACAGGAGAAGTAGGGTCCTCATAGACAGAATTTTACAGAATCCGACTTATTCTGAAACCAGAAAGAAAGAGGCATGTGATTTATCCCATTGTTCATTTTAATATTTTAATGCACGTCTGCAAACATGTAAAAACGTATTTACAAGTCTTAACACTGGAGACGTTTTACAAAAATCATCTTACAAAATCCATTCCATGCATATAACTGATATAAGACATTTGAGAGTATAGAGAACATCACCCCCTCCCTTCAACACACACACACACACACGCACACACACACACACGCGCACACACACACAGGGGAAATAAATACACATTAAAAGAGGAGCATGTGGATCTAACTAGTAACAGTCCCTCAAAATAAAAAAATAAAAAAATCCCAACATGGTAAAAATACAGAATAATTTTGGTCTTCGTAAACTTGCTCTTTCACACTGAACAGAATATTCCAGATGTTCAGAAGTGGTTTAATGAGACTAAAATACACTTCAATACTTTAATTTTCATGCCGGCTTTTTCTTGAGATGCAAAAAAACCAAAAACAGCAGATTTTACTTCAGCTGCAGGTTGTCAGGAAACAAAGATTAGTGTAGTTGTGCGTTTGTTCCTCGCGGAGTCAGAAACATGAAAGATCGATTTAACAGTGTCAGCAGAAATATGAACAACCTGTGTAGCTGTGGCAGGGCTATTTATGGTAAAAATCATAATTGTGATTATTTGGGGGAAAAACTAATCTCAGATTTTTAACGTGATTACTGATCTTTAACCTCATATCAGTCACAGTGATGTTGCATTTTAAGCATGTTAACAAACATGGTTTCAGCACGTGGGCCTCTCAAGTCAACTCTCTTAAAGCAATTTTGGCCTCAACGTTCGTCTGTTATAAGATAAAACAGAAAAGGAAGATCTGACCGAACCCTTAACTACTCAATGGACAGTAAGACGTTAGAAAGTACAACAAGAAGTGAGGAAGATTTGTTGTGTAAAATCAGCAAAATATGAGAAAAGTTCCAAGCAGACCTCCTCAGAATCAGTGCATTTTTGTTTGTACAATAACGCCAGTGCATTTATTGAAGCTACTTATAATTTTATCTTAACACCATGGCTGTTTGTACAGTAACAGGACATTAACTGGGATGAAATTTGGTGCTTTTTTATTTATTTAATCTTTCCAGGATTTCTGAGATCTAAATATTTTTGTGGTTGAAAAACACATTTAAACAGCTGGAGTCACAGCTGGAGGACAACCCTGGTATCAAAGTGCAGGTAGAAAGGAGGCCGGTTATATGTTATCACTTGTTTTAAGCAGCCATATATCTCACATGGTCTCATATGAGCCTTGAAAGTTTTACCCAAACTGCACTTTTTGAAGTTTTCTGTAGTTTATTGTCAGGAAAGATTAGAAAAAAAAATCTTGCTGACTAAATATCTGATTGTGGCTTCACATTATGAAACCTGGGTCTAATACTGATTTGGTTGCAGTTTTTAAAACAGAGCTCAAATGTGTTTTTCCAGCCTAATATTTTGCACAGCTTCATTAAATAAACTGAAATTATTGTACAGAAAAAAATGATTCCAGTTTTCCTTAACCTCCTAGGACCTGGCGTCCACATATGTGGACATCACATTTTGGGTTATTTAGACTAAAATACTCAATTTTGCTCTATATGGGCCTGATATCCACTTACGAGGACATTATACTGCTACTGTTCTATCAAAATTTTAAACGAATATCCTCATATGTGGCTCTTATTTTTCTTAAAAACAAAAATAAGGTTGGGAAAAAAAAAAATCTGGTAATTCTTTGTTTTTACATTCATCGGGCCCCAATATGCCCAAATATCAAAGAGAAATTAAAAATGCATGTCGTGGAAGAGTTCGTGTCTTAGGAGGTTAATAAAAAAAACAAAAACAGCTCAGATTACTTGAGACAATCTGAAAATACAGATTTTGGGAGATCTGTCATTTCATTTAAAGTGCGACGTATCATCTCCAGCTTGACTAAATATTGATTTCTATTGTTAGTTTAGGGGATTTTACACCTATTGTTCGTTTAATCTGGTCTAAATAAGTGATGAGTTTGTAAACTTGTAGCTTTTCCCTGTGCTTTGGTCTGTTTTCACACAGAGATGAATACAAGTGAACTGTTCGGTCCACTCAGCGACCAGATGTGTCTGTACTGTGACTCCAACCATATGTTACTCTTGGACGTTTTTTAGCTCAGACTTGTAGCGTAGACCTGGTAGTTGGTTTAGATCGGGGTTGGATCACGCTCCCACCATAAACGAACCACTCTGGAATTCATTTGGAACCGCACCGTGACCACCACCTCCAAAGGGTCTCGGTGTGGTTGATTTGCTGTGATCACCATGTTCACACATCCTCGATTTAAACAGACTAAACAGCGTTGGTGTGAAAACACCCTTAGATCACTTTTACAGCAGAATTTATGGGTCATTGCAGGTTTAAAGAAGGTAAGAAGAGTGATATTTAAAGAAAAAAAAAGTTCAGCATTAATGAAGTTTTTTTTAAAGCCAAAATGACGTTTTAAAGTCATAATTTTGCAAGAAAATTTGTGTTTTTTTTCCATCAGAAAAAACTTTATATCTGGATTCACCTCATCACCTTTTTCTCACAAATGTTGACTTTATCTCAAAGTGTTAAAGCAGTTTATGTGTAATTCATTAATTTTTACCTACATATTCCCATATGAAGCTATTGTTAGATTAACAGTTAGTGTTATATTAAGTCTGACAGTTAAAAGCGATCACTAAAACTAAAACAAAACAGCCATTTCTCAGGTTCTGAGATTTACTGGTTTTAGATTTAAGTGGATGCATTGTTCTAAATTCCAGCTCCAGTTTTTTCCTGAACTCTACAAGAGGAGCTTTACATAATTCACAGTTCAAAATAATACTTCTTTATTTTACACGGAGCCTTGGAGCAGACCTTTAGATCTCAAGCTAGCCATTTTAGCTCCTCCCCCTTTAAGCCAACTTTCTTCTGACTGCCTGCCCCTTGTCAACTGAAGTGTGTGGGTCGTCTGTGCTTAACATCACTGTATTAGGGACGTCCCTTCTCTGTGACTTCATGCAAGTCCAAAAGTAGAAAAAAATGAGTGTCTGGAGCATTTTGCAGCCTGAGCTTTGGTGTCAGAGGGACTAACTGTACAAACACTGACCTCGTTATTTGAAACTTTGGCCGTGTTTAATATGAACATCCACCACTGGAGCAGGAACTATGAGACAGGAAACAGGAAAAGAAGAACAGGTCCACTTTGATTCATTATGATAAGTTGAGCAAGAATAATCTTTTCAGTTTAAGTGAAAGAGCAACTTAACACTTCCTCAAAGTTCAGCACTGTTACAGACTGTAGGTAAAAGTAAATGAAGAAAAGTAATGTTTCTATAGTGTGTAAGATTAGGTTTAATTTTAAGAAGCAGAAAATAAAAAGCAGACAGGGAAAGCTTAGATTATTTAATGCCCAAACCAACTTCTGAGAAGTGTTTGTAAAGATGATAAACACTGCGCTTGAATGGCCCTGGTGCCTGCTAGGCCTGTGCATGTAGGGCTACATTACAAATTCTTAGAGTTAGAATGACCTCTTTTCATCCGTGTTCAGATCAAATATCCACACAGAGTGCCTTCATATGAGCGTTATCACTCAATAAGCTTCAACAGATCGCTTCTTTTCTGATTCTGCATCGATTCTCCTCACTGACGTGTTACAAGCTCAAGGCTGGACACAGACGTGCACATCAGAAGAGAAAAGTGCAATGAGCCACGATGCCGTTTTCACACTGAACATCATCAGTCTAAACCAAAAGTGATTAACTTAAATTTAGCAAGGCTTTTATTTTGGTATAAACAGCCAAGCCTCCTTTCTGACTGAACAACTGCACTCTGTAGCAAAGAAGAGTAGAAAAGAAGTGTTTCATGCCAACTTTGAGAAAATGTCTTCAAATTTCAAATTTGAAGTTTGCCTAAAAGGCAGCTGTTTGGTTGATGCATTGCAATGTAAAGATAATTCCTTACTATCCAAAAACATCAAACAAACAAAAAAAACGCCCTCTTTTCATTTTAAGTTACTTGAGCAACTGTGCATGATTCATAGATAAGAATAATCCTTCTTTATCTTACACTGGGCTTTGATAAAGCCCCTCGGTTAATCCTTCTGTCTCAAACGAGCTGTTTTAGCTCCTCACACATTTCCTCCGATTGGTCGATGACACTAAATTGGCAATTTCCAGAAGCTGGACTGATTGCTGATCAGAAATTAAGAACATCACTAACCCATACTGTTAATATTTCATTACTATTAAAATTAAGTGCACATTGGTCCCAATGTAGTTGTGAGACTTGCTTCTTTGGGCTAGAGGAAAAAAAAAACTGCTGTGAAAATAATGTTCAGTGTGAAAAAACAACACCGTTCTTTCAACAGCAGTTTCCTTCTGCTGTGATTCTCCAAAAGGTTAGAAAGCATTGCTGAGATGATAACAGGCGGAACCTATCGCTTCATGTTTCTGATGTCAGAGTGAAAATATACACAGAAATGCCATCTCCCATTTCACATCCTTCAAAAGATAAGGCATACATGTTTCTTATCATCAGCAAAAATAATTGAAAATTAACTTTTTTTTTTTAGAAGAACAAACATGCACATACTGCTCAACACAGTTAAACTCAATCGGACTACATACGTGATCGCAGTGGGAGTTTCCTTTGAATTCTTGGCTCCTTCGTTGAACACATCTGGTTACGATTGGTAGTGTAGGATTACTGTGGCCCCGCCTCCCTACAGACGTTCATTTGTCTCCACGGGAGAGATGGCTGAGAAAGCAGGACAGGCACGTACCAAGGGAGCCTTTTCCCATAATGCATTATGACACATGGCACCCCTCCATCCTCCACTCATTTCGAGGAAGTTTCAGCATGTCCTCCCAAGTTTTGCACGCGGTCCCAAACATCTGTGCAGACTCTTCATTGGTCAGGTCCATCCACAACACATTTGACATGACAAATGTTTTTTTGTTGTTTTTTTTTTTTCCTTTTTGTTTTTGACTCGCACCTACCACACGTGACCAGAGAAGGCGGGAGGACGAGGACCAGGTTAGGACGTATCCTGCAGCTCTTTGGCTTTGGTCAGGATGGTGTGGACGTCTGAGATGGGGTAATCCTGAAAGACATATCCAGCCCAATTAATCCCTGTAGCATCAGCTACATGTCTGAACATGAACACTGTGTGCTTTAGAGTTGTACCTGCAGTAATCTCATGTTCACTGTGAAATCACCAGCCAATAAGTTATCCCGGATGAGTCTGTGAGAAGGAGGAGTTGACGCAGTGTGAATGCTTCCCTTAGGAAATGTTATTTAAAAAACAAACAAAAAAGAAACAGTGCATACACTTCTATGCAGATGACACCCACTTATATCCATCTATGAAGCAAGACAACTAATGCCTACTTCTAAATTCACACAAAACTCAAGTACTTCTGCAAAGAATGTCGAGTCATTTTTCCTCTTTGCAAAAAAACACTGTAATGCTAAATAGCACCCTGACTCGGACTTTGAAAACCTAGTCTGCCCATAATCTTTTAGAATAATTAACATTTCATGCTCTGTGCGCTTTTAGGTAATATCATTAGAAAATAACACCGTTTCTATTGTATGCAGATGATACCCAATTATATTTATAAAGATGACAGATCAATTAATAAAACTAGAGGCATGTCTTAAAGACAAAGACCTGGATTGCTTGCATGTTTGTATTTATAAATTTAAACTAAAGTTATTGTATTTGGCTCTAAAAATCTCAGGAGAATGATGTCCAATTGATGACATATAAAAATAACTGAAATAAATTCAATCCAGTCTGAAAGACTTACATGAGCATGGCGCAGCAGACCAGGATGAGGAAATGGAATCTGTCCTGGTCAGAAAAAAGTGTGTCCCAGATGCGGATGACATCTGGCAGGAGGAACTCCTGAGATAACAACAGGGTGAGCCAGCGGAAGGTGAAATATTGTGGTTTGATGTTCTGCTCTTCCTGTGGGGGGGGAGAGACACACAGGAAGTCAATGCAACAATTTTTAATAAGAATTTAATCTGCATTTTACTTTTTTTAAATTTTATTGCAGGGAGAACGTGAAGCTGTTCCATAAATGAAAGAAAACACAGCAGTACTGGTTTGTTTTGATTGTGTTTGTTTATAATTATGAGTAAGTATGAATTTATGAATAATCAAAGTAGATATCTTGGTAATTCCAAGGGCTGTTTATTTTTTCCTTGCACCTGCAGCTGATCAAGAAAAAAAAGTATTATTTTGACAGTGAATTAGAAGTGTGCCCGATGGGTGCTGCTTTGGGAGCACTAGGTGTATTGGCCAGAAACGGCTTAGTTTGGGTTGTTGAAAGTAACTCAGAATACTTCCCAGTGGGCTCACACCCAGGCAGCCATTGTCACCAGAGCTATTTGGAGTTGGAAGGTTTATTAGTATCCATTTGGATTTCGCTCAGGTCTACAGTTTCAGGCTTGGCTACAGTGTTTACCTGTCTGCTAGGCCTATCCTCAGCAAATTGGCCCAGAAGATGCAAACACCATACAGTCCAGAGGTCCAGTTCTGAAACTCCAATTAGCTGAGGTGAAACCTAATAGACAGCTAGCAGCTACAGATGAATGTGTCACCATCCACCTGTCAGTCACATTCTAGAAGGCTGTAAAGGCGTTTATTTTTGCTGAAAAGTTGGACATTTTAACCCAAGAGTCTATGGGGACTAACTCGCTTTTAGAGCCAGCCTCAAGAGACCACGAGAGAAATTAGCTTGTGGTGCTGCAGCACTGGCTTTGATTTTCATCCCCAGAGGTTGATTCTTGCCAAAACATAAATGAATAATAATAATAATAATTTTTAAAAAATCATCATCTTTTACATACAATCTAACATGAAAATTACAAGTTGCTTTGATTGTGAGAGCTCATGTTGAGTAATTCAGAGTCAGTAGGCTTTAAAGGTATCTGGTCAGCCCAGTTTAACCTGTGGGAGTTTGTTTTGCTGCTTTGTAGGAAATAAATTCCTGATGAGTGAGAAGAAAGTCTGTCAAACAGCCAAGAATCACAGCAGTTGCAGGCGATTAGCTTGAAAAGAAACATCATGAAAAGTGCTGACTGTCCGACAAAAGTTATTTAAATCCTACAAGAGGAAGGACTCTTGTAGGAAGGACAGGAGAGATCTTTTCTACTTTTTTAAAGTATCTTATCAATAAGAGAAACTGGAAAAGAGCTGACTGGAAGCAGCTCTGTTACAAAGCATTTTCAAGTTAATTTGGTAATTGATTTATTGAAGAAAATACTTGTTTGTGTCTGTGTTTAGTGGAAGGAACAAGAAATGTGTTAAAGGTGAACCTTACCAGCTTAAGATATAGCTCCATGTCTTTGTCTTTGAGCATGGAGTACACGCTCTCCATCTTGTAGGTAATGCCACACTGAGAGTCGTCCAGGCTCTTGATGAAGTTATCTCTGTTCTCCGACATCAGATTGGTGAAACAGAAGAAGGTGTCTGCCTCAGCGTGCTCTGTGAGATGCCGCAGTAAACAAGCAAACAAACAAACAAACAAAAAAAAAAAAAAAATCACCAAAGGAAAACATATAGAGTTTATGTAAGCTTTTTTCCCCTTTTAAACGTTACAAACCTTTCCACTCGCTGTTGGGATCTGTGGCAAACGTGTAGTAAATTGGCCCCACAATCTCATTCATGCCCTGGACGTAGGCGATGCCAGGGTTCAGTTTGGCATAAATGAAGAGGATCCGCTCTACCACCTCCCAGTGGGCCTCACTGCCATTGGGCAGCACCTCATACTCATTAGACGGATACAGGTTCAGCGCCTTTCCAGGTGAACTCACCTGAGAAAACGAGACACAGCTGATCCGAAACAGATTTGAAGTAACATACACTCAATGACCACTTTGTTAGGCACACCTGTACAACTGCACAGTAACGGTAATATCTAATCAGCCAATCACATGGAAGCAAAGATTAACGCAGCTTCTAGTTTTTGGGGTTTTTTTGCATTTTTTTATGCTAACAGACAAAACTGTAATGCAAATATGCCAAATGCACATATAATGTACTCTTATTATCACCAAACATGTGCTATTAATGACAATTAGACATGTGCCCATGTTATTATTGTTTACTGGCGAAGGAAACACCTGATTTATGCCAGTTATGTCTGTAAATGTTACCAAATATCAAATATATGTGAAACAAATGGAGAAATGGTGCTCATGCTGATTAGTCATAGCCACATGAGCAGGGTTTCTCCACTACATAAATAATCTTGCTGCCCTCTGAATAAAACTGCTGTTTCTTTGTACACACAAACTGTGTGACCAAGGCTGCTTTGTGAACACACACTTTTTCTGCACATAACTCAAACTTAACGTTTACACATTATGTGCACGTTTTAGCAGTCACCAGGGGGTTTAAGTTTTAACAACTGTCAAGTTTTTATTTCCTGCCTGGTACAGGACATCATCTACACTTTTCACCATTAACTGAGGTTGAAAGACGGTCACGGCAGAGAGAGAGGAATCTGTCTAGATATTATCCAAAGAACCACGATCATTCCTTTGAGGTAAAGTATTGCCCTTTCAGTCATTTACATCTAAATTTCTAGGTTAATTAAAAACCCCTATCACAGATATTAATCTGAGGGTTAAAATGCCTGACCTGTAGAAAAATGCTGAACCATTTCCTCTTTAAGTGACTGTGTAAACATGTAGTTTTAAAAACTTTATGTAGTGTTGCAGTAATTAAGCAGTAATTTAGGTTTGTGATTTATAGGTGGATAAATGTTTACAGAAAAGTCATGTACAACAAACGAATGTAAATAGCTGACGATGGCCATCATCATTCCATCATAAGTTATACATTCCTATTACATTTCTAATGGGTCCAAATTCTTAGTCATTAACTGTTTTCTTTTCTCAGCTGTACCTGTGTCAGCTTTGATGTAGGCCTTGTGAGTAACTTCAACCCTTCCTGCTGTTAATACCGGGATGATGGTTTTGTTTCAGCACGTCACCGTACCTGAACTAACCTGTTTGTACTGTAAGCGGGGCAGAAAAGTCAAAACTCGACAGATGGGCCTGAATCAGCCAAACTGAGCTGGACCCCACAATCGCATTCATGCCCTGGATGTAGGCTTACATTAGTGACCCCGCTGCGGTTGCAGTTCACCGTTTGTGCCTTCAGCGTCGTCTGCTCCACTCGGCGACGCAGCGTCTCGTAGTCGTTCTGAGGGTCCAGGATCAGCTGACAGGGGTACTCTGTGGGGCGCTGGAAGAACGCCATGTCCGGGTACAGCCGCCTGCAGGTGAACACTCACATTCACATTACTGTTATTTAACAGGAGGAAGTAACAGAACAGCTGGTAAAGGTGTTTACCTCACGTCTTTGTCGATCTGCAGCAGAATTTCATTATCTTTAAAGTAGGTGTTCCACCTGCTGTCAGGGTTTGGATTCAGAGGCTGAAAAGAATCAGATCAGATAAAAACTATTCAATCAAACTCGTCAAGACAAGTGGCTCATGACAAAGAGCCACAGAAGAAGGTGATCTATATTTCTGTGATCTGTAGGGACGTGCTGTACATCTCTTTAGCGTTTATCTGACAGCAGAGCAAATTTGACTTTAAGGTGACTTCAAAATATAAATCTGACAGTTTCAGAATCACACTGCTGTGTGTGTGCACTGTGTGCATGGAGATAACTTGGCTTCTTATCACTTCAGACTCTGACTCCCATGTTTTTAGAGTCAAACAGATGAAGCACAGCCATGTGCATATGAGTGATTAATTTTGTAGGCACTCATTGTGATGGATTTGGTTGTTTAAAAAGCCTCTGTAACTGCTCTAGTTTATGCTACACTGTGTGCTGTCGTGCAAATATAAATTACTGCACACAGTTGGTGCCCAGTTCGGGCAGCAGTCACAAAGTGAAAGGTATTATTCAGTACTTACACGGTTAAAGGTTCACTCAAGCACAACCTTATGAAGCCAAGCCATAAAATTTAATGCTGCGAGTCCAGTAAAATCTTTATTATGCAGACCTCAACTAAAGATCTGTAACAGAATCAGACCCAGACCAAACTCCTGCTTGCTGAGTGCTCGAGTTGAAAACGGCAGCAGTTTGCGTGAGTGTTTTATGACTTTATTAGACCTCACTGTGTAATTATATTCACCTGACACAGTTTAATGGCACTTAGCAGGAGAATCTGCACTGTTTATCTCAATCTGACACTCGTATAACTGTTGGGAGGTGATGCTAATTTGCATTTCGATTTATCACTTATAGCACAGTTTGGTTTCATTATTTCTTTCAGCTTGTCACTGCAGCGAAGAGAGAACGACAGAGGATGACTCACGTGATCCTCCATCGTCACGTCTTCTCTGGAAAGGCCCAGGTTGGCGTTGGCAATGCCGGGCTGGATGATCATCTCCTTCAGGAACTGGGAGTACACCTCCCTGTGAGACCCATGGAAGAAAAGGAAAGAATACATTAATTGATTAATAATCAATGAATTTGATTAGTCACATCAGATTCTCATATATTAGTGAATCACATGGAAGGATTCACGTCCTGTTTTTGAAGTTAAATAAAGTTTCTTTTTAGATTTTCTATTCTTTGACAAGTTTGGCTGATTAAATACTTTAAACTCTAAAAGAAAAGAAAAATGACTCTACAGTTTTTCCTCTTGTAAATTTGTCAGCGTTTCCCTTCTGAGTTTGCTTGTTTTCCCCCTGTGTATGTGTCACCTTTTTTAAGTTTTAAGATTACTTTGGGTCCTTGTATTTGGATTGCTGATGACTGATAAAACTTGTGTGTCCTTTTCCAGCTACTGAAGCGAAGCAAAAAGTTTAAGAACTACTCGACTGAGCCGCAGCATTTAAAATTAGGTTGACTCATCTTTTCAAAGTAAGCACCATGCACAAAACAAAGCAAAAGAGCCACAGTGTAGTGTGGCCACGCGTGAGTTCGGCACATTTAAAGTGAATGAGAGTCGAGAAGCCTCCAGCTTTCCATATATGCACATGGAACATCGGGAAGCTCACAGAGCAGACTTACTGCTAAATCTAAATAATCAGAGATGGAAAAGACAATCTTCTTTAGGCTGCATATTCATTTACTAAAAATGTCCTTTTTCAACACTCTTAGATTTCACTCATTTCCCCAGTCGAAGGAAAGAGTGGTTAAGACCAAACTGGGTCTCAGTGCTCTCATGTGAAACGGAGGAAACCACAACAGAGCTGCGACTTCAACCATAATGCATCATAATAAGCAGCATCAGGTTTTGTGAGTCAGACTCAGAGCAGCTGACACAAAACAAGGGTTCTCCTAAATAAAATCAAAGCACCAGCTCTTTGATCCACTGATCCACTGACCTTTGCTTTTTCAGGAAAGACTCCCACTGGGTCTGATCAGCAGGTAGGTAATTAAGAAGGATCTGAGAAGGAGGTAAATAAAACAAGAAGAACGACGCACTGTGTTAAAAACATAATTAAAGATGTTTCACTCCTACAAACAGATCAAAGCTCCTTGCACACTCCAAAACCACTGGGTGACATCACTGAGGCTATGTCCAGCTTTTATATACAGTCTGTAGTTTGGTCTCATGTGGCGGGAGTGTTGGAAGTGTTAGGTGTCAGCAGGGATGTAGACATACAAGCTGTAGTATTAAAAAGAAAGTGCAGACAACAGATCAGCAGCTATTAGTGAAACTCTTAGACAGCATTTTTTCCGTGTTTCCTGGAGTTTGGATATTTCACTGAGAGAAAATCAGTTCCCTGATATTGTTAGTTGTCTTAGACACAAACAGCCCAGTAAACTGTAAAGTGTTCAGCCGTAAAAGGGAAGCACATCTTCCTTTCACAATATGAGGTAATAAAGTATTGGAGGCATTTCCTCAAAGTACACCAGAGATTCTGCTGGTATGTTTTTGTCTGTAAAGTGAGACGCCAGTTTATACAATTACAACCAGTTAAAGCTAAAATGGTCCCATGAGGCAGGGCGACTCACCTTCCAGCAGAGCGCTCGTATGCCTCCTTCAAAAGGGATTCCTGCATTATATAAAGAAAGGTTCCATCAGTAAAGCTTAACAGAATATTGTACTATTACATTACCAGCCCCACCCCTTCAAAAAATCCAGTTACCATTGAAGCACAGCTCCCTCAGTGTCTTCAAGTTGATTTTTTCTTCAGCCAAGGCAACTTTGAACTCTTGTATCCTGAAAAAAAGGAGGCGAGATTAGAGCCAGTTTCATTTCTGACCCAAATGCCTACTGTTAACTCACCAGAGTTAGAGAGACAACAGGAGAGAGTGAGTTTTAGAAGACGATTGATGACAGCCTCTTGTCTCTGAGTCAAGTATGAAGATGGGGAAATGGCATCGCTCACTATTAACACTTTTCAATCGGGGACATGACGGCAGTTCCCCAAAGAGGTTTGAGCCGATCTCTCACAGGAAAAATTAAACCCAGAATTAAGATGTAAATACTTGAGCCATTTTTAAAGCACAGAAAACATATCTGTTCATCAGATGTAAATAAATGTAATTTCGTACACTTTCCATTTATTCTCATTACATTACTAGGTCTTGTATAATTGCCCATTTCGTCCACACAAATTTGCCTCTGTTCCTCCCTCTCACAGATCTGGTTTTTTCTCTCTCCATACGTTTGCTATTTTTCCTCCCTAAGTTGATTATTTCCATCTTCCATTATTTCCAAAATCTGCCATTTTCTTCTCACTTGGGTGTTTTTTTGACTCAGAAATGTGCCCTTTATTTAAACAAAACTGATGCCGCCCCCCGCAAATGTGTCACTTTTCCCTCAAAAATGTTCCCCCTCAAGAATTTGACTGTTATTTCCTTATTAATTTTGTTTTATTTCCTCAGTATTTTCACAGAAATTTGCTATTGTTCCCTCAGAAATTAAACATTTCTTCCTTGTAGACCTATTATTCTTCCTATTATTTCCATGTAATGTTCCCATTTGTCCCTCCAAAATGTGCTATTTTCTTCTAACAAATTTGGGGGTTTTCTCAGTAACTATTTTTCCTACTACATTCGCCACATTGGCCCTTTTCCCTGAAATCTAAAGGAAACTTTAAACAGAAAACACCCTGCTTTTCCTATTATAATAATCTGCCATTTGTGTAACCGTCCTTCCTCTATCTGTCAAATTTTCAGCTTGTGTTTACATCGCTTTCGACTCTTTTTACTTGGCTCTATTTACTCTGAGATTTGATTATTACATTGACAGCAAAGACATGGTAATATTGTCAGCTTCTGTAAAATATGTACTGTTGTCGAAAAAGATTTGCTCAATAAAGAAAAAGCAAAAGAGAAAAAACAAAAAGAGGCATTACTAAGGTCTTTTTGTCGAGCAGTTATCAGGTCAGAGGGCCTGGTTCGTTTGTAGTAAGCACATGTGTTGTAATTTCCGTTCAGGTCTAGTGTTTATGTGTGAACAGCTGATTTATTGTCAATCTTTCGGTGACACAAACACAAAGTCAGCACATACCGTTAGCCGGACAGTGGCTAATTGTTAGCCTTTTGGGGGTGGAGGAAGTTGTGTCACCTGATGTGCTAACACGGAGGTAGCATAACACCTGAATACTTGAGTTTACAAAGCACCCTGCGCGCTTTCCATCTCCGATACTAACGGTGACCCTTTTTAGCTGAAAAACCCATATTAGCGTTCACGGTGCGCGTGTTCCAGCGGCTGTAACTGGGCTCGTGTCTGGTCAGCGCGGCTGCTGCTGCTAATGCTAATTCTACGCTTTGGAGGCTAGCTGCTGAAATAAACAGCTTCTATATGTGCGCGCGCCCTACATCCCTCACGAGGGCAGAGATTTGGATGTCTCTCACCTGTTTCTGTACGCTGTAGACATGTCGATACAGGAGACGGTGTTTTCCTTTAACTGTTTCCAAAGAGGAATGAATTATTGGCCACAGGGAAGTCTTCCTACTTCTCTTCTTCTTTTACCAAGGAAATCCGACAGGCAATGCACTGTCGGCTGCAATGCTGCCTCCTGCAGGCCAGTTAGTAATACATTTTTAAACGGAAGAATTCGAGAAGATTTACTCCAGAGAATACATTCTGAGTAAAGCTTTTGAACTCCGAGTTGAGCTTTTAATTAATAAATGAAAAGACAGTTAATTACCGCCCAAACCTTTCTTTGTAAATGTTGGCATAGATCTGACATAAATACACTCCCGCTGACAGTCCTCCCCCCCCCCCCCCCAACAGCTGCAGGGTTTCTGCATGCCAAGCTGCCTGAATACACGTAGTTATGGATTCACAAATATGTGACACCAACTGTAATATGACTGTTTGATCTTTCTGTTTTTGCAGCGCAGTGAGTGAGAGATAAGATGTAGGTAGTTGATTGCAGGAATTTGCTTTACAGACACAAAACATACATCACATACATCAGGAAACAAATCAAAATAATCCTACACTGTCTCCATGAATCATGGTGAAAATTTTTTGTATTTTTTGTGAATAATAAACAACAGACTATTGTAAAAAACGACAGTCTGATTCTGAACTATTAAGCATGCTGAATGTCTGAAATGATTATCCTTTCCAAAGGCCAGTTAGAGGAGGTTGTCATGCAATCAGTAATATTTATTCATTTTATTATTATGTAAAACATACAGATTTCATACAGACGATGAAAGTCACTCAGGCTGGCATCACTAATCTCACCAAACAAGTAAACAATAAACAATAAAAAATAAGATAGACGTAAACAGGAAATTCAAGTATCATGTCATGTTTACATTAATACTCAATCTTTCACCATGGTTCCCGCTTCTTTTTTTTAAAAGAAGAAGCTTTTTTGTAGTGTTCTTATTATTATATAATTGCACTACAGCATCCTTTAATTACCCAAAACCTTTGCGCTATTCTTTTGCACAATCTCAGTCTTGTTTTTAATTTTCCTGTAGGAAGGGAAATTAATTATTTAACTGAGTAATACCTGTACTTTCTCTCTTTTTTCATTTTTTTTCTATTTAATAGCATTTGTTCATAGTTCTGATTTTTATTTTTTAAACATGTGGCAGTTTAGGTCTTCCACATACAAAGGTAAGTCAGTTTTTCTAATTTTTGTGCAAATGACAAATAAAATTTAAAACAAGGTTTTGTTTTGTTTTTGTTTTTTAAAAATTCACCAGATTTCGTCCTCCATACAAGGGAATATAGATACATTTACCTTTTTCCTGTATGTTTTTAATATCTTGGTTTGTCTAATTTTGATTTTTGATCCATTACTCAAAAGAACTGCTGGGATGACCAAGATGGCTGCTGAGAGGCAAGAAAATAAAGGACTAATCTGCGAACGATCTTGGGTTTAACAGAATTTAAATAGGTGTTCACGTCAAATAGTATGTGTGACTATAAACATCTTTTTATTTGTGGCGATTTACGTAAACTTTACAGGTGAATAATGAACCGTTACTGGTATTGTTTAATGTATTACTTTGTTGGATATCCATATTTATAGGAGTATTTCTGCAGATTTGGAATCAGCCTCACTCCACTGGCGGAAGTACACCTGGCTGCTGGATGCCACCGACCTCGGAGAAGAAAAAGAAGAAGAAGAAGAAGAGTTGTAGAAGTAGCAGGAGGCGGAGCCTGTTTGTTGACATCGGGCGAAATCGAAAATCAGATGAGTGAAGGCTGCTGATAATTATCAGTTTGTCGCTACTACCGGAACGCGAAGCCTTGGCGAGAGCTAAGGTAGGACCCCAGCGGGGGAACCTGGCACTCAGATGCCGCTGCCCTGCGCTCGGATCCCGGCTTCACACACGCACAGCTCTGCGCTAGCTCCTCCGGCTAAGTCTGCTAGCGTCGTAGCACAGGGGGAAAGTCATCGTTAGCTTTGAGCTAATGCAGACGCTGAAATCCACTGCTGACCCGAGTTATAACTAAACTCTGAATAACAAGTGCTCATCCACGGTGTTTGAGCCTGTTGAGACTCACTCATGACTGTTGTGTGTTTTCTCGCAGCGTTAATGATGTTAAAGGGAATTATTTTGCAGTGTAGGTAGCTAGCTAAGCTAGCTTGCTAACTTGGTAACAGTCAGAATTCATTGCTGTGTGAGTGTTTGGCTAACTCAACAGAAAAAAAACAGTGAAAGCTGGACCTCTGGCTTCAGTCCAACAGGAGTAGTGATCACCTTTTGGTATTAACACGAAAAATGTGTTTATAGAAAATGTTAGGAGGTACAGAGCAGTTAGAAGTAAAATGCTAACATGTATGCAAAGATGCAAATAAGTGTAAACACGCTGTGTGACAGCAGTTAGGCCCTTTAACAGAAACATGTTCATTTAACTGACAGGACAAAAACTCAGCGAGTTTGTAGGCAGACAGCTCACTTTAGCTCCCAGCTTATGCCACAGAAAAGTTTTGCATTTAAAGTATTTTATCAACTTGCAGAATTAAGTGTTTGAACCTTCAGTGGAGTTTACAAAAAATAATTTGGTTATATATTCAGTTTCAGGCAGCAGTTAATGCTAAGTGGCAGGTATTATCTTATTTTAACATTTGTAATAGCAGTGATCAGAGCAGTCACAATGTGAGGTTATGGTGGTAAAAAAAATCCTGATGTTAATTTAAAAAGTACAGAAAATTTGTGTGTGTTTGAGGGGGATAATAGCAGTTTCACGATCAAAGTACTTCTGTTTATTGTGATTTTCACCAATTAAACTCAAAATAAAAGTGTCAGCATCTATAAAAATATGATTATAAGTGTTTAAATAATTATTGTGTCATGAATGAGACAGGGACCGAGTTTTGAGTGGAGTTAACTCAAAACTGCAGGCGCAGTCTGCTTGTCTATTTGATTAGAAATAAGAAATGTTTTTGCATATGCACATAGCTCTGATGATAATCATTTCACCACAAGAGGAAGGCTTAAAAGGTTGTAAGCACACCACTCGAATTGCTCTAAAAATAACATAGGGCTTCTAGAATAAACAATGTTATGATCTGTAAAACCGTATAGTTACCTGATATATCAAATATAGTACCAAGGTTGCTAACGCATAGAAGCGCTTTGGCCTTCCGCCTAAAGAAAGTCACCAATTTTCTTAATCAAATGGCCAAAATTAACAGGAAAATGCTCATGTGATCCCCCACAATCATTGTCTAAAGTACTTGTGGGCCAGTTGTTTTTCTGAGCAAAGTCATTCCTCAAAGGTCCATTCTGAGCAGTATAAAAACCCTGACTGTAACTTAAAAATGCTAAATTTACTTGCTAAATATACCTAATTGTCCGAGTAAAGTGTATGTGGTGGGATCATTATGGTCATACTTTGGAAGGAAGTAGTTCTTCTATTGCCTGAATATTTATGGGTTGAAATAGCCCAGAAATCTCCAGTGAATGTATTTGCACGAGCGATCCGAGGCTAAACTGATCTGTCTCTTACAGCTGTTACTGAGCAAATTTGGGTGCTGTTTAGTTGGGAAAATCAAACATGTTCTCTGGTTTAAAGGCTTAGAAAAGGGAACTATTTTTTTTCTTCTGTTTCATTAGAAATGCTTCACTCGTTTTATTCTCACAGGTCCCCTGCACTGCCCCGTCTTGATCTGAGCCAGAGAAGAAGAGGCGAACATGGCAGCCAAAGCAGGAGACAACCCCGACAGCCTCATGACTCTGGCGACTGTCTTCTGCCTGAGGAACCTGAAGAAGACGATGTGCTACCAGGGCTTCAGGAACAAGCTGTGCCTGCGCTCAGACATCTTCCTCCCCAGCGAGATCTGCGACAAGCTGGTCAACACGTGAGTAATAGTCTAAAGGGTTCAGCCTGTCATGTCAGTAGCCATGGACTTTTAATTGTTTTTTGTTGTTGTTGTTTTTTTACAGATACATGGAACTGGTCCACACAGACAGTAACTTTGAACCAGAGGAGAGCTTCTTCCAGCTCTTCTCAGACCCCCGGAGCACCAGACTGACCCGGGTGCAGCTCAGAGAGGACTTTGTCCGTGACAGAGACCTGGAAGCCATCAAAAAACAGGTGGGAGGCAACAAGGTGGTAAGAGTAACCACACCAGTTTAAGCTTTTGGCAGGAGATATGACCATCGAAACCCACCAAAAATTAAGAAAATTTGTTTTTGTTCAGCCAGTGCTGCTTCTAACTTCTGGTTGGTACTTATTCTAAAAAACAAAATCTCTGTTTTGAGATAAATTATCCATAAAGTATCAGAAATCATGGAAGAAAAACTGCATTGAAGGTGGATGGTGTAGCTGACAGAACATATGACGGAGTGTTAACATTTAAACACTGGATAGTTTAAAATGCTTGAGTTTAAGGCAGCTCGGCTTCCTGTGGGTTCTTGAAGATGTCTCGCCTGTGATCCAAAAGGTTTCTTCAGTTCTAAAAGTTGATGGGGAGTCTCAGGTATTACACCTGCAGTGGGTTTCTCACAAAACTGAACAAATCAGATTTAAATAAAATTATAAGGGACAAGGGAATTCTCCTAAAATGTCTCTAAGCAGAAAAAAATTGTATAATTTAGATAAGATGAAGTTATATAAACTGTATTTATCCATAAATTCCTGCGTTACAGCAGCAAAACATTAAACACAACCTTGGGCACTGAGATAGACGAGCTTGAGGGAGCACAGTGAGCAGAGTTTCATGTGTCCCATGGAGATGTGGCTGCTCGTTCCCCTCCTGGATCACAGTGTTACTGTGTGTGGATTCTGGACTGTTTGTCCTAAATAGTGATAACACTACATATAAAAGACTAACAACAGCAAAAACTATTTTCAGCTCCCGCTGTAGTGTTGTGTCCTCTGATGTGAACTGCCCTGGTTTTAAAAAACAAGTCTGATTGTGTATAAATCTGTTTGTCACTTGACCTTTGACCTCAGTAGAGACTTTCCTGATGAGTTTATGATCTCAGACTCTAATGGGACCATAATTCAGAAAAGTAGAGTCAAAAAGGGCATCAAAGCAGGGAGTATTTAGGGTGGGGCTAACTTGTGATTGGTGGGTTGCTATTGTGTGATCACACAGTGTCCCTGTGTTTCAGATCTGCCATGAGGTTTCATCCACAGGTTATTAATAAACTAAAAAGCTGAAAAAAACAATGTCGAACATGCAGCTATAAAATCAGTATTCCTCATGTCTCTCATTCTGTTGTTGAACAGACTCCAGCTTTACCTTCTTGACTGTAGTTGGTGGTGGGTCACTTTAAGGAGAACCTGCAGCAGGTGGAGAAGTGGTCTATGTGCTTCTAATCTAAACAAGCCGAGGCTGCAGAGCAAGCACTAGCAGCTGCAGTCCAAGATGGAGGAGCTGGAGTCTATCTGACTGCTGGATGACATCCTCTCTGAGGATTTATATCGAGGACTGGCACAGCAGCAACGTTCCCAGAGAGCCAGCCAGTGGAGACATGAAGTGCTAGAGCTGACAGCAACTGAATTTTCAAAATATGAGTGAGGGAAATGTTTGCTAGTAAATTAAGTGTGACTGGCATTGTCCTCACTGGTGGCCCGCACAAATAAAACCTGTGTGAAGGAAACATGAGCTCAGAACAAGGCTTTGCATGGCAGTAAGCACGGTTAGAGTGTAAAGTCAAGTGAATGAATGCCTTGTTTAACTGAAATCTGATGTATTTTTCTGACCTTGTTATCATCAAAAATGCTAATTATTTGAAGTAAATGCACAAAACTGGAGGAAGGAGAGAATTCTCCTAACATGTCTCAAGCCTGGGAAAACCCCGTCTGACAGGAATTTCATGATATAGAGACAGTGAGAAGTTAATGTCAGTGGTTTCTTCTCTTGGCCTCACTAATCACTGCCTTTGTGTGCAGGACCTGATCGAGCTCCACCTCACCTACTGCAACAACCTGTCGTCTCGCAGCTTGAAAGCGCTGTCCTGCTTCCGCGACACTTTGGTGTCTCTCTGTCTCTTCGGCTGCAGCAACATCTTCTACAGGAAGTGCGGCGCCCCGCTCGCCTGCAACGAGGACACAGACGAGGACGAGGAGGAGAGCCCCGCCTCTCGGCATGCTTTAGAAACAGACTTTAACTTCCAGGGATTCAACCGGCTCAGGCTGCTCAACCTGGGTGGCATGCCGAAGGAGCTGGACCCCGAGACACTGCTCAAACCCCTGAAGTCGCTCACCTCGCTAGATCTGTCCAATGTACAGTTACTGGGGACATCTTTTCTCACCCAGTGGAGGGACAGACTGGCCTCTCTTGTTCTCTACAACGTGGACCTATCTGAGGAGTTGATCAGCACAGTTTTGGAGCTCGTTAATCTCAGGTAAGCTCTGTGGGATGGGGGATGAGGGGTTAACGTTCATTTAACACATCAAATAAAAAGTATTAATGTCTGGTTCAAGACTGGGAGGAGACCTAAATCCACAGAAGGGTCAAAGAGGGCAACCAGTGTGAAAATCAGTGCCAAATCAAAAATTCAGATCTATCTGCTGTGGTCATCTCTTGTAGGTAAAAGGAGACCTTTCATCAGACACTGAAGTTTCCATAAACTAATCATGGGCATGAATGATGGGGAATCTTGGGCTTTTAATGATATCTTTAAACTGTTCTGTGAAATGACTGTACCGCATACATCTGTAAGGACTGTAAAAAAGCCAAACAAACAAACAAGAACTGAGTGCACAAGTTTGATTTTATTTTGGATTTTCTATAATCCACACATGGTTAAAAGCATATATCTCCACTAATATTTGGTTAAATGTCCCTTAGCAAATTGCTGAGGAGTCCTCAGCAACCAGATGCTTTGGTAGCCATCAACAAGCTTCCCTGATAATTCTGGCTGGATATTTGATCACATTTAAATTGTTTGGTGTCCTGGCACGAACTCCGGCATTTAAGCAGGAAGGGTATTCCAGAAGCTTTTTTTTTTTTTTTTTTTTTTAAACCTGTCCCGTTTGGTTCTTTTGCCATCAGAATTATTGTCTAAAGGCGAAGAAAGATGCCCAACGGATTTACTTTACCAAATGGACCATCCCAGCCTTGCCGTAATGGTCCATTTGATTTACCTTTTATTGTTTATTTTATTTTATTATTTTTTTTTTTTACTTGCTAGATACGGGACAGGGGAAAAGAAAAGGGAGAAAGAAAGAGGGGGGGAAAAAAAAAAACAGCGGAGAAGAGGGACGGGGATAAAGGGCAAAAAACAAAAACCAACAAAATAAGCAGACAAAAAATACATATATCGATCACCTGGATCACCTGTTGAGAAAGAAAAAAGAAAACAAGCAGAAGAAAACGAGAGTAATAGAATAAACAACATCACAATGATATATGGGAATATAACACTAAATACTTAATATTAAACATTATTGTGCAGCACGTAAGATCGACAGCGCACAGTGTGCTTTGAGGTAGGAGCCAAAAAGGGTGTAGTTTGTGTGTGTGATCACCTGTGTGTACACCTGTGAGCATGAGCGCGCTTGTATTTAAAAGGTTCCTTAATGTAATGATCTGCTAGAGGGTGTGGGGGGCCACAGTCCCATCCTCCAGGGCATGAAGCAGGTATGGAGGAGATCAAAACTCCAGACATCCAGAGGCCCCCAGAACACAAGAGACCAAGGAAGACCAACAGAGGGGCAGCTGCGCCACTGTCCCAGAAAGAGCTGAGGAGAATCCCAGATGAGGGATCACTCAGCAGCCGCGGAGCAGAAGCCAGGGGGGGTTGCAGTGACGTGCCCGTGAGCTCCGCCGGCAGCCAGCTGCGCCTGAGTGACCGAGCCCCAGGCCGAGAGGCCGAGGGCACCCCACCCCCGAAGTGGCCCGAGCGAGCCCCAGGTTCCAGGCCCCGATAAGCAGCCACCAAGGAGTGAGCCGGTGTGTACCCGGACGCCCACCCCCGGACACAAAGAACCACCAACGCACCGATGTCTGAGGGCGTCTGCCACCGGCAGGGGAAGTGGTGGGGGGAGATAGGCCTCCAAACCTTGGAGGGCCTGAGATGTCCCCAGAGAGGTGGCGTCTGATACCCAACCTGACATATAGACACAGACATACAGGCACACTCAAATACAAACATCCATTCCCACCCTCATGCTCTCATAGGCAATTACTCCACACTCAACCAACGTGGAGACAGACATAAAGAGACGCTGTACACACAATCACACTCCCCAAGCGTACTCTAAGAACCGGGTCTAGGTACCCTTGCCCCTGGAGGGGGAAACTGCACCCAGACCCAGGTGGTGTTACCCTTTTCCCTGCAGTGGGGAGAAGCAGACTGCCCCGACTCCGCAGCAGCAGGGAGGCCCCACACACCAGACCCCAGTCGGACGGCCAACTCCTCCTCCTAGCCCCCCCGCTCCAGCAGGCCGCAGAGACCGGGGGTGTGAGAAGACTCCAAACCTCCCTCTACCCGCTCATATGTAGTGTTGATGTATGTGTGTTCTAAGGTGCAATTAAAACCCAGGAGGGCATGGACTCCTGGGTTAACATTAAGCTTCCAGAAGCTTAATGTTTGCCTGCTTTATTTATTCTAAGACCAGCTTTGATGTGTTTGGGATCACTGTCCTGTTGGAACATCAAACTATGTCTAAGTTTAAGCCGTCTAGATGTTGATTTGAAGTTGAAGAATTGAAGAATGGAGGTAGTCGGTTTTCATTGTAGCAGTACCACTGGCAGCAAAACAGCCATGCAGCATCATGCTACCACTGCTGTGCTTCACACCTGATGCAGTGTTCTTAGATTTTAAAGCGTCATCTTTATTTGTCAAAACAGACTCCCTGTCATTTTGGCTAAACGGCTCAATCTTCAATGAAAGACTTGGTAAAGATTTTATATTCAGTGATCAAGAAGAAGCACAAAATTTCGTGGTACTGGACTGTAAAATGTCATTAAGCTTGTTTATAGATTGGGGAGCAAATGCACATAAATCTGTGGCCAGTAGGCAAAGTAATGCATTTATAGTGTCCCCATACATATTTTGCTGTTAAACTTTAGGTTGACGTTTATTAGAATCCATCCATTCACTTCCGCTTATCCTTTCCAGGGTCGCGGGGGGCGCTGGAGCCTATCCCAGCTGTCATAGGGCGAGAGGCGGGGTACACCCTGGACAGGTCGCCAGTCTGTCGCAGGGCGTTTATTAGAATATTTTTATATATTTTACTGAAGTCCAAGTTAAAAGTAACTTTTCTGCTCAGTTTCAGCGCCTGGTTTTATTTTTCAAGCGCAAACAACCTGCTTCAGCTCCTCCCCATTTAAGCCAACCCTCTTCTGATTAGCTGCCCCTCGTAAACACAAGTGGGTGGACCTTAGAAGACCATATTTGGGAAATCCCTCCTTGGTGACATCATCCTGAGCTAAGAGAAGGAAAAAAACTGTGATAAACTGAGAGCAGTTTGCATTTTGTCATTTTAATACATGTGTAGCTCCCCTTGTATGCCCACTGATCACTTGAAAAATAGTCACTGATGACACTCCCTCCTCCTTCAGGCACCTCGACATCTCCCAGGAGAGCAGGCGGATCTCAAAGTTTAAGATGACCAAGAAAATCCTGACGGCCATCGTCCAGCGTCTGGTACACCTGATGTCCCTGGACATCTCGGGTCACATCATGCTAGACAACTGCACAGTTCCACACTTTGAAGAAGCGATGGGGCGTCCAAGGTGGGTAACGATGAGGCTGGAATCTCCCTTTATTGACCCTCAGATGATAAATGAGGTTCTTAACAAGCTGCGTTTTTCTCTCCATTAGCACTGAACCGTGCAAGAGCAGCATCTACCCTTTCCAGGAGCTGAAGAGGCCCCTGCAGTTTCTGGGCTTGTACGACACCACCCTCTGTAATGTGACGCACATCCCTGCCTATAAGGTACCTGAACCTGGGTTTCTTTCAGCTGATCACACCAGGCTGAACTGCAGATTAATACCATCTATAGTGCTTTATTCAAGGTTTGTTTTGTTGGTTAAATCTTTGTGTTTCTGGACTTTTTCAGGTGACTGGATCAAAGAATGAAGACCAGGTCCTGAACGCCATCGAGGCTTACACAGAGTTTCGCCCTGAGCTCGCCCACAGAGCCATCAATCAGCTTTTTGACATCGCCAGGATACAACATTGCAGCCAGCTGCTCCGCGCTCTGCAGGTAGGACTTAAAGTTCTCCTTCAATGACTTCCTGTGATCATCTCTCCTGACTGCTTCTCATTCCTTCCCTGAAACCTTTGTTTCCTTGTTTGCAGCTTGTCATCGCAGCACTGAAGTGCCATAAATACGATAAGAGCATCCAGGTGACGGGCAGCGCCGCTCTTTTCTACCTGACCAACACCGAGTACCGCAGCGATCAGAGTGTGCGGTTACGGCGGGAGGTCATTCAGGTGGTGCTGAATGGGATGGAGCACTACCAGGAGGTCACTGTAAGTCTGATATCATCCCCATGAACCAGCTGCTGCATAAATAAGCTGAGCAGAGTGTTATGGTCAGTGGCCACACTAACAGAATTAAAGCAGAAGGGCAGATTTTGTGTTATGTGAAGCTCTAAAACCTTCAGTTGCGTTTTTATTGTAGGACTGAAGTATGTATAAAACGGCGTCTGGGGGCAGGATTGGGAGATCAGAAAGGGCTCAGAAATTGTTCAGGACCACTATTTGATAGGAAACCTTGACTATGCATCTTAGCCATCAGTTGATTATTAACAAAGGCCATCATATATTTAGAATCACGCTCTTCGATTACATTTGATTTGTGAATCTGTGAGTTCCTGTTTCCTCACCAGGTCCAGAGGAACTGCTGCCTGACTCTGTGCAACTTCAGCATCCCAGAGGAGCTCGAGTTCCAGTACAGCCGCGTCAACCAGCTGCTGCTGAAGATCCTGGAGCCGGCCCGGCAGGATGAGTCCATCCAGAGAATCGCCGTGCACCTCTGCAATGCTTTGGTCTGCCAGGTGGACAACCACCATAAGGAGGCTGTGGGCAAGATGGGATTTGTGAGGGTAAATAAACCTTGGAAAGTCTTGGATAAATTTCCTCCTTAGTGTAGAAGTCGGTGATCCACTTCAGATCTCAGGCCTGTTACTTACAGCCAGTCAAGGTCAGCAGCAGGAGTTCCTATTATCTAACAAGCTTATTTTTGGTGTGGCAGGAAACCAGAGCACCCAGAGGAAAGCTGTGTGAACACACTGAGAGCACGTGATGACAGCAGTGCAGATATTTCAGATCAAATCTCAGCGCTTTAGCCATGTTTGGAAAAAGAACGTGCTCTGTAATTTGAATTTTATACCAACATGCCATCGCACTCACCATAGGCTAACATGCTAAAATTGTACTGCATCTATGGTGTGATATATGGCTGTAGCAGCATTATTTAGTCTGATTTACGATAACTTAAAGCAAACGTTATAGTAAAGGTAGCCTTCAGGAGTCTGTTGCTGGTGTCTTACCTTCAAAGTGGATTCAGGATTGTTTCTCTGTAGCAACGCTGCATTTTCTCATGTTTGTGTTGCATTTTGACTGAAATCAGCTGCTGATTATACAGGTGATAAATTCATTCCTGACTCTTTTCTCATTCTCAGACAATGCTGAATTTAATTCAGAAGAAGTTACAGGACAGAATGGTGAGTTTAAGTGCTTTACAGATTTATATGTGGGTTTTAGAAACTGAAAGAGTGCTCACAAAGGCCGATGCACTCTCTCTCACTGAGAGCGCCCCGGATTGACACCAAAGTTTAATCATCTCTTCACGGCCTACAGGCTAGTGGCACTGGCTCATTTTAGAGAAATATTCATGCTTATTTTTAATATTACTGTATACATCAAAATGAGCCCTGCTTTACTATTAAAACCATGATTACTAAACTCAGCTCAGTAACCATGTGACTAAACTGATATGCCAGAGTGTTTGTAGTATTTTATGCCTTGAATGTAGTTTAGGGATATCTCCCTCTTAGTGAAACAAATGTGGAGGTATTTAATTTTGAAAATTCCCAGACATTTATAATGACTGAGAAGGTGTTACAGTGTTACAGCGTCTCTTCTTTTGTCTGTGCTCCACCAAATCTCCTGAAGTCCAGTTTTTGTTGTTTTTATTTATTCTTGGTGAGAAGCAGGCAAACAAGCAGCACTGAAAACATAACACTTCCACCTGCTGGAAGCAGGAAACAGATCCTCCTCCTCCTCATCATCATTGTTTAAATGAAAACTAACCTTTATTCAGTTATACTTTATTTTGTTTTGTTGTTTAAAGCAGATGTTTTGTGTTTGCGTGTGTGTCTCAGTGTGACCAGGTGATGGAGTTTTCCTGGAGCGCCCTGTGGAACATCACAGACGAGACGCCCGACAACTGTCAGATGTTCCTGAACTGTCGGGGCATGAGCCTGTTCCTGGAGTGTCTGCAGGTGAGTCCACGCTGCACCCGTCTGTGTCTTGAAAACAAAACTATGATGATGAAGATGAGCCAGGCTGCTCGTTATTCTTCAGAACTGAAATAGAAAGATGCTCGATTCACAAGAAATGACTCGAGAACAACGATCGCTTTTTTTTATTAAAGCCAAAACCATGAAAGGAGCTGTTAGGAGTATAAAATAAAGTGCAGCCCTTCTTTCACTACTCGTGTGCAGCTCGTGTACACACACTGTTAAGGTGATGATAAGTGTAATAATTGAAAAATACTAAAATAAATATTTCTGTCAAAATTAATTTTGTGTCAGAGGAAACAGTTTAAAAAAAAGTTCACCATTATCCTTAAACTTAGTGAGTACCTTTATTTTGCTGTTATGTTCCTTTCAAAGAGTAGTTACATTTTCGCTTTTTATGGGGTTTTTTTCTGTTGTAAGTTTGGTCTGAAATTTGTCTTCACCTGTAAACACTGAGTGGATTTGAGGGAATACAATTATCACTTGACTATACAGTTCTGCAATCGTCATGGAGAATTTCGCTGTGCCATCATTTCTAAAATTTTTCATCTCATGTTGTATGATTTCTGTCTGCAGGAGTTTCCAGACAAGCAGGAGCTTCATCGCAACATGTTGGGTCTTCTGGGAAACGTGGCTGAGGTCAAAGCTCTGAGGCCACAGCTGCTCACCCCACAGTTCATCACAGTGTTCAGGTACCAGAGGCAGAAACACCTGGACTGAGACTCTGTTGGTGATTACTATTGGTCCGCACAGTCTCTCCTCTCAGCCTCTTCATGTCCTCTTCTCTGTCTGTTTTCTTTGCAGTAACCTGCTGGACAGTAAGGCCGATGGGATTGAGGTGTCGTACAACGCCTGTGGAGTGCTCTCGCACATCATGTTTGACGGGCCTGAGGTTTGGAAGATGGAGGAGCCGCGGAGAGACATGGTGATGGAGAAGATGTGGGAAGCCATCCAGAGCTGGGACGTCAGCTCGCGGCGCAACATCAACTACAGGTGATCGATTACGTTTCCCCTCTACAGTGAACTTCCACAGCCGCTGGTGGCTTGTCCTGTCTGAATGTATTAACAAAGCGATGGTCCTCTCTCAGGTCATTCGAGCCCATCCTGCGACTGCTGCCTCAGAGCATCTCCCCTGTCAGTCAGCACTGGGCCACATGGGCTCTTTACAACCTGGTGTCAGTTTACCGTGAGTATCAAGAGGCTTTGAGAGCGCAGCGTGTGTCGTTTACCCCTAAAGCTGTCCTGAAGGGTTTATATGTCACCTGACTTGCCTAACAGACCAGAATAACTTGGTATATGTGAAACATTGGGGTTGTCCAAATTCATGGGCTGCATCCTCCTAAGGCTGCATTTGTAGGCTGATTACGTCACAGCACAACGAAGAAACACAACTAAGGCTGTCCAAATTCGTAGACTCCTCCAAATGCAGCCGTCAAATGCGTCCTCCTTTTCCCCAGATTTGAAGGATGGGTCGGGTGTATCCTTCGTGGCCCACCATATCCCAGAATTCATAGCGCGGCCCAGCCAATTCCAGTTTCCAACAATGCGGCTGCCACTCTTATTACTCTTTCTGGGTCACAAAATAAACTTTTCAGATATTTTCAGGCGAGAATGTAGCTGTGTAAACTTCAAGTATCTGCTCGATTTATCAAGACGTCACGTATTTGAAAAAGTGTTCAGACATTTTCTGAGACGTCTGTTACCCACCAGCTCGATAGCTAACCGGGCGGATAACAGCGAACTTCCCACACATTGTTTTCCAACCCCTCACGGTCTTTCTCTGCTCAGGTTAAACATGATATACAGGGTGGGCCATTTATATGGATACACCGTAATAACATGGGAATGGTTGGTGATATTAAAGTCCTGTTTGTGGCACATTAGTATATGTGAGGGGGCAAACTCCTCAAGATGGGTGGTGACCATGGTGGCCATTTAGAAGTCGGCCATCATGGATGCAACTTTTGTTTTTTCAATAGGAAGAGGGCCATGTGACACATCAAACTTATTGGTAATGTCACAAGAAAAACAATGGTGTGCTTGGTTTCAACGTAACTTTATTCTTTCATGAGTTATTTACAAGTTTCTGACCACTTATAAAATGTGTTCAATGTGCTGCCCATTGTGTTGGATTGTCAATGCAACCCTCTTCTCCCACTCTTCACACACTGATAGCAACACCGCAGGAGAAATGCCAGCACAGGCATCCAGTATCCGTAGTTTCAGGTGCTGCACATCTCGTATCTTCACACCATAGACAATTGCCTTCAGATGACCCCAAAGATAAAAGTCTAAGGGGGTCAGATCGGGAGACCTTGGGGGCCATTCAACTGGCCCACGACGACCAATCCACTTTCCAGGAAACTGTTCATCTAGGAATGCTCGGACCTGGCACCCATAATGTGGTGGTGCACCATCTTGCTGGAAAAACTCAGGGAAAGTGCCAGCTTCAGTGCATAAAGAGGGAAACACATCATCATGTAGCAATTTCAAATATCCAGTGGCCTTGAGGTTTCCATTGGTGAAGAATGGACCCACTATCGTTGTACCCCATATACCACACCAAACCATCACTTTTGTTGTTCCAACAGTCTTGGAGGGATCCATCCAATGTGGGTTAGTGTCAGACCAATAGCGGTGGTTTTGTTTGTTAACTTCACCATTCACATAAAAGTTTGCCTCATCACTGAACAAAATCTTCTGTGTGAACTGAGGGTCCTGTTCCAATTTTTGTTTTGCCCATTCTGCAAATTCTGTGCGCCGATCTGGGTCATCCTCATTGAGATGCTGCAGTAGCTGGAATTTGTAAGGGTGCCATTTGTGAGTAGCTAATATCCGCCGAAGGGATGTTCGACTAATGCCACTCTCCAGTGACATGCGGCGAGTGCTACGCTGTGGGCTCTTGCTGAATGAAGCTAGGACAGCCACTGATGTTTCTTCATTAGTGACAGTTTTCTTGCGTCCTCATTTTGGCAAATCCAACACTGAACCAGTTTTACAAAACTTAGCAAGCAGTTTGCTAACTGTAGCATGGGAGATGGGTGGTCTCGTAGGGTGTCTTGCATTGAAATCTGCTGCAATGACCCGGTTACTGCGTTCACCAGATATCAACACAATTTCGATCCGCTCCTCACGTGTTAACCTCTTCGACATGTCAATGGCTGTGAACAAAGAGAAACTTGTAAATAACTCATGAAAGAATAAAGTTACGTTGAAACCAAGCACACCATTGTTTTTCTTGTGACATTACCAATAAGTTTGATGGCCCTCTTCCTATTGAAAAAACAAAAGTTGTATCCAAGATGGCCGACTTCTAAATGGCCACCATGGTCACCACCCATCTTGAGGAGTTTGCCCCCTCACATATACTAATGTGCCACAAACAGGACTTTAATATCACCAACCATTCCCATTTTATTAAGGTGTATCCATATAAATGGCCCACCCTGTATAAGTCACTTAGATAATTTAAAAATATTATTGTTTGGCTTTTTTTCAGTGTTTTATTTGTTCGTGAGTAAATCGGTTTGGCTGAGATTAAAGTTATAGTTTTCACATAGCTGAATAAGCATCAAACAGAAAACTGATTAAACAGAAGTGTGAGATGATTGAAAATTTACATCAGTGTCCTGTTATATTTTAGATAGAAAGGAGCAGACGGCCAAGTTTATTAAACTCCACTGACACAGCGATGACGCAAATCTGAAGGCTAGACCGTCCAATTTCACAGCCACTCACTTCCGGCCTACCCGACCTTCTGAGGACCCGGCCCACGTAGAACGCGAAGGCCGGGTCCTCAGAAGGTCGGGTAGGCGGGTAGGAGGATGCAGCCTATGAATTTGGACGTGGCTATTATCTTTACTTGTTTACTTGTCTCCAAACTGCTTTGTTTGTTTTGTTTTGTTTTTTTTATTTTCTTTACCTGCTTCTTTTGGGCCTAATGTTCTATCCAGTCCACTCTCTGGGAATCTCACACTTGTTCCATTTGCATTTTTCCTACTCTGCAGCAAGCAAGTATTGTCCTCTGCTGATAAAAGAAGGAGGAATGACTCTTCTGGAGAAAGTTCTGGAGCTGGAGAGCTCACATCCGGACACAAAGGACATGGCCCGGTGAGACTGACGGCTCTGTGAACAAACTGTGTGGTGATGTGGTAACTGAGTCAGAGGCTGGGCAGCAGCCAGAAAGCCTCATTTTCCTGCTTTTAGAAGCCCTCTGTTGCATTCAGCAGAGAGGATGATAAGAGTTGTTGGGGCTGATCACCGAGTGTTTGAGGCTGAATCACATATTTCTGTATTTTTTTCTTACAAACACAGCAGGTCAGATATCACAAGCACTTTTTTTTAAAACATGTATCAGGTGACATTTTTCTACTGTTAGGTGCTTTAATGCCATTACCTTAATAGATGGTAATTCAATTTTTTAAAAATGGGATCTTTCCTGACTCAAACTAACGCTAGCTGAGAAATAAAGCCCACCAGTCACGACCGGCTCCCAGCACAGCAAAGAAACTAACACTGATGTGGCTTCACAGATGATTTCCATGGAAATAAATTAGATAAATATATATTTTTTACAAATTAAGAACGTCTTGGTCAAAATTCCAACCTGTGACTGTTGTCTTCTTGCAGAAAAGTAATGGAGCACTGTGAAAACTTCAAAGAAGACCCGATGGAAACAAATCCCGGACAGGATGCAAACTTTGGACAGAGAGGGTGACGCCAAGGGAGCTGAAATTCCCAGTAAATATCCAGAAAACCAACCTGAGGCCCCTCCCACCATCATCACCACAAGGGTCAATTGTGTGCATTATTCTTATAATTCTTCTTCTTTTGTAGAGTTAGAACAGTGTCTCTGACCCTCCTCACAGCAGTTTGATATTTGACACATAGAACTTAAGACGTGGTGCATGGTATTTTGTCGTGAGGGTGCTTACCTCTGCTGCACATCTCTTCTGTTGGGGACAGGTTTGTGGGGTTGGGTGACTGTTATTTCTCAGTGTGAGTGTGAGTGTGTTTGCGTGTCAAAGGTTTAAACCAGAACAAAACAGCCGTAGTGATGCTCGGTTCTCAGCAGACGGCAGCGCCAGCCGCCCCCAGCTCGCTGTCGGTAACCGAACAAAAAAAAGGCCGCGTGGCGAGTCGGAGGCCTCAGCTCACACTCGCTCATGCTAGCGAAGGCCGCGGAGCCGTGGGACACATGTACAGTGAATATTAGCCATTAAGTGTGCGGGCTGCAGACCTCACGGCTCTATGATGGACTTCTTTGTTTATATATGTAAATATTATGTGTGGGTCTCATCCTTTTACTGTGTGTATGTTTTATAATATAACTGTAAACACTCATGACTTTACGCTGTATTTAAATCTCTTTAGGTCTGGCTGTTTGCGGTCAGTGCTAAGAAACTATACACAGAATCATTCATAGCAGTCCTGTAAACTCTTTAAAGGACCATTCACATGTAATTCAGCCTCCCGTCTTAAAGGTACTCAAACTGCAGATTCCAGCTTTTAAAATGAGTTTAAAGTTAACTCAAGGTATCAACAGACTGTAAAGAAACAGCAGCTCTGACATTATGTCCAACGTGTCTGTGTGCTGAGCTACAGAGATATCAGCTGAGGTTTTAATGGGGACAGGCTGTACTGTTGTGCAATACTTTGAACCAAAAAGTGCAGTCGGCCAGTGTAGCATCCATTTTTTCTAACATTATAAAACCTACATTCTTTCTAGTGACCAGCAGGGGGCAGCTTCTTGGGTTGGGGGAAAAAGGCTTCTGGTTGTATAGAAGTCAAACTTGAGTTGATATCTCTGCAGGTCCATACATAACAACGTAGTAATTTCTTCTCATTCTGTTGGTGTTTTTGATTTTTGTTTAGGTTTTAAACTCTTTTTAAACAAAGACTTAAAACAAAAAAGTACCTTTAACCTATCTGGTAACTCTTACTGGAAGCAGCGGTGAGCTTTAAACTAAGAGGGAGGTGAAATTAATCAAAGCAAATACACTTCATGGACAAATGTATGTGGACATTAAGGCTTCCAGATACAAAGTGATAAAGCCTCTATACAAACAAAGAGCTACTGATGACAGACCGTAAGAAATGATCCCTGCACAGGCTCTGGGTGAATTGACTTGGACATATACTGTATATCAAAAGATTCACATAGCCTTTTGGGCAGACATGTGTTACTTCTAATGTCCAGCAGGGGGTGACTCCTGTGAAGTCAGATTATAGAAGTCTAATGGAAAAAAGACCCAGACATGCAGACCTCGACTCTCATGCTTTGTTTTACAGCACTAAACATGGACTGTGCAATGCCAGACCTCCGTGGTGTCACATTCAGCGGTTCTACATGATGAGAATCTCCATCAGTGTCAGTACAGCTCTCTACTCAACTCAGTAAAATATTCAGCAATTTTCATTTCATTATTAACAGAGTTGAGTCTTCTGGAAGCGCAACACTAAATTAAATGAAACAACAATAATCCAGTACAGCTGGACACCTAAACACCTGGAAACACAGGCTCATGGAAAGCCTTTGGAGTTCCTCTACAGGTCTACTCACGTGTCCACATACTTGGCCTTTATTAGAGCTTTGATGCTTCGTACTGCTCTCTCTGTGGTGTTATAAGCCCAGAACCCGGGATTTCCCCCTCTGAACTCCCTGGTGCTTCCAGTGGTCCAGATGATACTAAAAGAGAGGAGGTTGGAAGATAAACGGTTATCCTTTGAGGACACCTGACGGCCCATCATGTTTATTGGTCGTTCAGCTTGCTGCTAAAATAACTCCTTCACTTAAATCAAACAGTTTTATTTTGAAACGCTAAGGGGAGGAAAATAAAACTGTGTGTTCACTTGTATGTTCGACACTGGTGATGGGATCTTTAAAAAAAAAAAAAAAATCACATCTGACTTGTTTCAAATTAAGGTTTAGTGATCGAGAAGGAGGGGAGGTTAAGTTTCATGTTTCATCCCCACCCCTGCTGACCAGATTAAGGTTAAACTTAACACTTTAACACATTTAAACACATTAACAACAACCAGACTCTGAATTTCTCCTCTCTGTTTGCTGTGGTGTCCCTGAAGATGCCCTGTGGAGATCCCGAGGTCAACTTGTTTGTTTCACAATAAACATTCAAAAGCTGAATATCTTGAACACCTGAATCAGAAATCCAGGAAAAGAGTTCTTTCTTAGCTCAACAGCACCCCTAGTGGTGGAAAAAAGAAAGGAAAAACCTCCACAGGGCACCTTGAAGATGTCTTTGAGTTTAAAAAGTTCCTTCACTGGCATTTTTCATCTTGTAGCTTTAAAGATGACTTCAGGAATTTCCTCTTTTAAACGGCATTCTTAATTTATTAAGTAACTCAAACTTTACTTTATTAAAAAAATTTAAAAAAAATATGTCAATCTCAATTCTGAAAAGTTGCTTTTAGCTTAGTAGGTAGAAACTTCCAAATGCAGATAATTCTAAAGAATTTTAGTGTTTTTACAGACTTATTGTAATTATTTATTTCTAAACTGCAGTTTCAGGTTGTTGGTTTTTTTTTGTTTTGTTTTTTTTTCTGAGGAAAAACTCTGAACCTTCAAAAATATCTGTTAAACTGCAAGAACAAACAGTACAGGATGGAGGACTGTGGCTCTTTAATCGAAAATAAATAAATAAGTTCTAAATATATAATTTTCTATCATAAACTAACCAGTTTAATGTCAGAGGATATTACAGTTTTTTTTTTATTATTTTCTCTCCTTTAGTCTTTAAATCAAGTTTTTAAAGCAAAATTGGTTCCTACCTCAGTTTAACATTGGTCAGTGTGACTTTAATAACCTGAAGCTCAACACGGAGACAAATATAGTCCATAGTTTATTTGTTAATTTCCAAAAATGTAAAACTTTGAAAGGAAAATTTCAAAGGTTTTTACAACCGTAATCTTTGTTTCATAATGTTTCTTGCAAATTTAAGACTTTTGAGTTTTATAACCTCAACGAATACTTCAGTGCTTTCTTAGAAGTGTACTGAGAGACTTTGTTTTTAACCGTCAAAGAATATTAGTTTTTCCATCTCAAATTTAGAAATTCAAACTTTATGACCTAAATACATATTAGTTTATTTTCTTTTAATTTAAATTTGATTTTATTGTATCAAAATAATTTTTTTACTAATTTATATTAAAGTTTTGTCCTTCCTATGATTGATATTCTGTGAGAATATAAAATGTAGTTTTTTTTTGTTTGCAAATAAACAGCAAACCTAGGAAACAATATTAGATTTTCATTTTTTTTTCTTTTTTTGACTTTTTGTCTCAGAGATCAGTCGTATCCAGTGAATTAACAGCTTTAATCTCAGAGCATTTTTGATATTTTTACAAGTTTGATTTCAATAAAATTGCAGTTTTTCTCACATTTTTTTCAACCATCTCAGAAATGTTTGTTTTCCTTAACATTAAAATCTATAATTTCATAATACCTCAGAATATAAGAGTAGTCCTTACAGATTATGCCTCTCGTTTTAAGAATATTACCGTTTGTTCCCACAAAGTTGCGACTTTAGCTTCAGACTTTTCCTCTGAGGATAATCGCCCTTCCTCGGCTCCTCTTTTTAAACCTTATGTAATGCCCCCAAACACTCATTTATTCTTTGAATGCAGTTTTACGTCAGTGATTCGTTAATTCTCAGAATTGATTTGGTGCCACTTTAATAAATTGCCTGAGCGGGGCTGGAGGAACAGGGATTAAGTACTGTCTTCACTTCATGGGGTGAAAGCGGCGCTGATGCTGTTAACAGGATTTAGTTGGAGTGCAGTTTGATTCACCAGGCTTCTGATGCTGGGCTTCCCTCCCAGATGACGCCAGTGAAGGAACACATCACCAGCTGTCCTGTTTCCTGTGGTTTAATGTTACAGTCCTCATGCTCATGAGCGGTGCCTGACTGATGGATTTAAGCTACTTCATATCAGTCGCGTCGGTTTTCCCACCAAACGCGCTTCCTGGTTCTCGTGTACAGTTTTTCTTTGTGTGATTTCAGGGATCAGATTGGTGCAGGTCTCTGTTGCTTTCTCACGGTCACCATGATGATCATGATGATTCAGTGTGTGTGGAAGTTGAATATGAGGAGGACTTGATGTATGATCAAAGCTCTTTAGAGTCGCACAGATCTTCTTTCTCAGTCGCCTGTTCTGTTCATTGAATGTCTCCATTTATGCTTTCTGGACACATTATTTTTTTGGGTTTGACTGTTCTTTATTTATGAAGATGTATGTACTGATAATAATAAAAAAAAAAAACCGAGAGAGAGAACTGCTGTGTCGCAAAGCCTTTCAGATTTCATCCACTAGGTTTCCTGTTTGTCCACACTCTGTTCTCAGTTTGTTTTGTAACTGCTGATAAGTTTAGTCCAAACTGGAGTGAAGAACTTTGGATCTGGACAGTTTGGAGTTCCACGTTTTCCTGATCTCAGTAGTTCCAGGACATCGGTGTAAAAATATGAAAAAGCAATAAAGATGGAGTGGTTTAAAAATAATGTGTTTTTTTTTGTTTTTGTTTGCTTGTTTGTTTGTGTGTTTTAAATCCTCAAACATTTAGACCAGCGGTCCTCAACCTTTTTTGCGCCACGGACCCTGCCATGTCTGACAATATTTTCACGGACTGGCCTTTAAGGTGTCACGGATAAATACAACAAAATAAAATCAGTACTGGTACCAAAAAAAAGAATTTCTTCTAACACACGGGAAAAGAGCCAGGGAAACAGAGTTAACGATAAAAACCCTTAAAACCATGAATTTCATACCCAGTACCAAACGACTCACGGACTGGTTTTTTGGGGACCACTGATTTAGCAAAGTCCAAATTCGAGGGCCTTTCCTCATGTAGATAACAAACTGCAATTCAGTAATAGGGGCATTTTGTGTGCCCAAGAAAAAGAAGCTTGCCTTATATGTGACATTAGCAGCTCCTTACAAATCTATTATAACAAGTTAGTTTTTTATTTTAAAAAATAATAAAAATAATAAATCAGCATTAAATCACCTTTATCAGAGGACTGAAATTCAACCAAACAAAAATACTTTACACAGTCAAAAACTGCTGTGATTGTACCACTTTCAAATACAGTAATGTAAAGTTCGTCTGTCTGTACCTTCAGATTTAAATAATGATCACTGGCTAAAACTTGCTGTATTCCTGATGCTGCCCTCCCCATTTCTCCAGGCTTGGGATCCAGTGCTAAGAGTATACTGGCTATATGTGCACACTTCTTAAATATTTACCTTTTGCAAGTTAAAAAACTCTGCATTTTATATGTATTTAATCTCAACCTGAAATATACAGGCAGACATTTCAGTCTTCACCTGCTTTCAACTAAATAATGATATATCCGTAAACATATTTATTTGGATTCTTTAACATGGGGACACGAGAGGAACTGCAGGTTTTGGTGTTTTGTCTGCAGCCACCCCATCAAAAAAACCGTAGAAACGCCCCTGAATGATGGATGTGACTGGAGAAGACATGAAAAGCAGACAGGTCCGCTTTGAAGGCGTTTTTTATGCAGGGTTGTGATATTTCCGCAGTGCTTTTGTACACAGCTGCCGGTAAAGATGTCAGAGGAGGTCATGTGGAGATTCAGTACCGCTGCAGGGGGACCGTAGGAGTCGTGACTTGCAGCCCGGTGCGGTGTCTCTTTAAGCGCAGGGCGGTGAGCAGATTTCCGATCGTGCACGAAGCGGATTACAGCGCCTGACATCAGTCCTCCTCATCCTCCTCCTCTTCCTCCTGCTCCTGTTCCTGCTGCTCAGCTGATCCGGAGGATTCCCTCTGCGGGGACACTCAGCACAGCCCCGCCTGTATGCTCGCCTCCGCTCGCCTCCATCATGGACTTCAACGTGAAAAAACTGGCTTCTGATGCGGGGGTCTTCTTCACCCGGGCCGTGCAGGTAAGACCGGACCTCCCTCCAGCTGCAGGCGGTGATGTGTGGACCGATTTACTGCTAGGCTCTCACTGCATCCCGTTGGGCCTGGAGCTCGATTAAAGCAGCTGAAGCCTTGCGTTTTCTTCGTGAGGTCTGTGGGTATAACGGAGTGTATTTGTGTGGCGTGTTTTCCATGCAGACCGAGCAGCCCGCTGCGTGTAAGCCGATAAAGGTTTGTCTAGCCTCGATCCATTATTGATGGCTGTGATCGGGTGCATCACCCATGTGACTCCAGCAGACTCTGTCCTGCTCCCCTCCAACTCCCCAACATAGAGATTAATTAATTTATCTGGCTCACCAGCAGTAAACAGCATTAAATCATTCACTCTCGACAACTTGTACACCAAACCTCATTCGAAAAATTAGAAATTCATTGATAAAGTCTGTGCTACAAGTCAGGTAATGAGCAGAACAATACTGGATCTTTATGCTTCAGTAAGAAATTCGGCAGCCATATGATACACTTTTCATTAAAGGCTTAAAAAGGTCTCCCATCTCACTCAACAAAGAAAGAGAAGACATCACAACTGTATTTAAAACGTTATAATCACGATGCATTGAATTGTTACAGTAAGAAGCAAATATAAGATTAAAGTAAAAAAAAATGAGGGCACTTCAAAGAGTCAAGCTTTTAAGCCCTGTTTCAAACTAACTGACCATATTTTCAGGATGTTTGTTCCACAGCTGGAGAGCATGAAAACTGAAAGCTACTTCACTTTGTTTAGTTCCCATTTGTCGCAAGTAAATTCACATGCATCTATACCCAAGTTCATTTAGTGCTGCGTAGACTAAGAACTGGGTTCTTGGGATCCCCTTTGGGCATTAGTGGGTGAGTTGCAGTTGTCTGTCACCTGTAAAGACAATAGTCTACAGTGCAGGAGGTCAAACTGACTTTCATTAAAGGCTGAAGTCGGTTTGGGATCACATCAAGGGCCACATAAAAAAAGGGTCTTCTGTATAATATTGTTGAACATTGTGGATAGAATTTAATCTGCATAAAAGCCTCAATGACGCAACAAAAATTCAACAAGTTGCCTCACTGTTTCCGAGCAAGTCGAGCACAACAGCTGCTTATTTTCACTGTTTCTGTTAAAATCCTGAACATGGATCCACATCACACCAACGCTGCAGTTAGAGCTGGATGTTGTCTATGAGCTTGAAACATGTGGTCTGACCAATGCATGAACAATGCATGAATGCATTTTTTCTGTTTTTTTTTTCTAGTCAGAAATCATTGAATTTATTGCTAAGTTATTATGCTGTTAAAGATTTCTTTATTTGAAGAGTGACACTTCATCCTATCCAGACAGAGGCTCTTCTGACTTCACCAAATATGAACTTTCACAGTATACGATTTTAATTCAAACATTAAAATAATGTATTCTAAATCATTTAAGAATAATATTAATCAATAAAAGGAGAAAAGCCCAGTGAAGCATATTAACTGGTTTATTCTGCACACTGCTGCTCCTATTGGAAAAAATGAACTCATGAATGCAACAAGGTCAGACTGCTTTCCTGGAGGTTGTCCAAGTGCATTGTGGGAAAACACAGGAAACCAATGAAGGCAGGAAGCGGGATAAAAAAAACAACAAAAAACAGCTCTGCACAACACCAGAAAACCATTAACTGTTTCTGTATTTTACATGTCTACACGTGTCATATATGACTCACGGACTGGGAGTGAACGGGTTCCTGCACACTGACTTTAAAAGTCTGACCAACCATTAGTGAGACACTAAGAGAGAAAGGGAGAGAAAGAGACTCAGTCTTTGTGTGTGTGTGTCTCTTTGTGGTGAATTTACATCTTTGTAGTTATTCTGTGTCTCTTTGTGGTTGGTGCTGCTTCTAGGTGCAGATTTTGACACAATGCAACTACAGTACTGGATGTTGTGTTTTAGTGGTGCCAGTGACCAAGCAAAAAACTTAATAAGCAAATTTAAAGACCTTTAGATTAAATTTTGTATTTGGATAAACACTCAAATTTATCCCAGTTTGACTCTTCAAGATTCAAGAGCTTTATTGTCAATACAGCAGTATACACAGTATACAGTGTACTGAAATTCTGTGTCACCCCAAGCCAGACATGGTGCATAAAAGATATAACTCCAAGAGATATAAAACTAGAAATTGCAAAGTGCTGAGTTAATGTATTTTGCATAGTCCTTAAATTGCTCTGCTGTAAAGGATGGGAACGGTTAATTAAATACCCACAAATTAATTAAAACTTGGTGGACCTACGGCTTTTACAGTCCCTAAGGCCCTAAGTGGAGTCCAGTAATCCAGCCCTGAATAAGAGACTGTCCATCGTAGAGCTCCTGAATACCTGCCAGTACTTTTGCCTTTTAAAGAAGCGATCTCGCCCATGAAGCTGCTGTCAGTCAGAGCTTCTCCCTGCTGCTTGGTGACAGTGACGGTGAATTCCTCGGTCTGCCTTTGAAGTCCAGCTGGCCGCCGTCGCTGTATGTCAGTCAGATTTGAATGAAAGAAATCATCTGACAGCCCGGCCTGATACCACAGATGGTGATCTTTGGCCTCAGTTATTAGAGAGCAGAACTGGGCCTTCTCATCTTTGATTGCATAAGACATGCTTCAAAGTTCCAGTTAGTGAGAATAAAAACTTATGTGTAAGTTAGAAACTGAGGTTTAAGATAATTTGTCTGGGTCTTGAAATATGATGGGTTTGTTCTGATTATTATAGAATTGCGATCATAAAGATTGAGTAAACGGTGGAAGAAAAGCATGAGGACAAGTTTAAAAATTAAGATATTTTCACATTGGTTTGTAAAACCTTTGAGATTTTCTGTAATTTCTGTATAAATAAAAACTAAAATGCCATGTGATCCTTTTTTAATGAACATCCTTTTGAAGTAGATGAAGAGAACCTTTGGACTCAGTCAAGGATTACCTTTTAATCTTGGGAATGCCAACCGAACAGTGACAAACTCTATTGATTTGGTGGTTTGTTGGTAGATAATTCATTCTGTTAAGTAAGCAATTCAATCTGTGACTTGTTGATTATGTCGCACTTCTTCTAATATGATCACAGATTAAGCATTATTAGAGATATTATGGTATAGTATTCCATAGAAATCTATGCAAAAAATGTTGAGATGTTCACTCTAAGCTCCAAACATCAGCCCCATGCAGTCCCTCTCCACCGACGTGGCCCAAACGAGAATGGATTCCACCAAAAAAACAATTGGTGCCAGCAAAGTTGGAATGATGTTGAAGTGGCTATTGGAATCCTACAAAGCTTTTGGCAGATCAGAATATTCCCCATGAAGTTACCCCAACTTCTGTAAAAATGCTATGTGATGATCAACTCTCAAAACTGTCAAAATATCAGCTGGTTTTCATAATCCAAACCAGCACTAGAACTGTGTGGTGATGGGCAGTGGATGACCTGGTTTAGATTCATACAGTCGTTGTTCTTCTAGAGCTTGTTTGCCTGTTATCAGTGTCATCTACCTGTGACTTTTCACTCTTAGTTCACAGAAGAGAAGCTTGGCCAGGCTGAGAAGACTGAGTTGGATCCACACTTGGAGAACCTGATCACTCGTGCCGACTGCACCAAGAATTGGACTGAAAAGATCTTAAAACAAACAGAGGTGCTACTGCAGCCCAATCCAAGTAAGTTCTATACATCGCGGAAGTTCCCCTACATATATAAAGTCGCATCTTCAACTCTGCGCACTGGGTTTAAAGAAGATGTAGTTCTTTAACTTGTTGACAAAAGATCTGTTCATACTTGTTTTGCTAATTGTTGCTCAGTAACATTAAGCTTTGAAACTAAAAGTTAAGGTTTCTACTAAAGAAATTTCCCTGGGAAGCAGAAACCTGTTGAGCTCTATCATTTCCACCAGAAGTTCCCGAATTCCAGCGATAGATTGTTTTCCCCTTTCCCCTTTTGTTGAACTGTATATGTAATAAGTCTTTGCTCAGGAGCTAGTATTTTCCAAAGATTGACAACCTTCCCGTGTTAACAACTAATGCTAAGTGGTCATGTATAAAAGCTTTTTAATCTTGCAATTTTTTTAATGCTCTACATTTCTGAGAAACCACTACTAAAAGCAGGATTTGTTTTTAGTGTCTGACAATAATTGAAAATAATTAGCCAGGGGGATTTTGTGTTTGGACTAACAAGAAAGTCGAAGCTTCTGAGGTTGTTAGGTCAGAATTTGAGACAATTTCCCGAATTAATTTTAGTCTAATCAGTTTAACTTGCTGGAGGAACTTTTACCCTGGGGAAAGTCCCTGGACGTTAGTTCCTGGGTGTTTTGGGAACTTTCTCTGGAAATGTGCCTTTTAGAAGCTTTTATAGTTAAATGTGAACATGATTGGGTTTTTGGGAGTAATGCCTAACCTTTGACCTGTGTATTTTGTACCCTCCATGCTTCAGTTGACCACACTGGTAAGTCTTGGCCTTGATAACGTGTTTTACAGTATTTCCCAGAGTGCTTTGTGTAAAAAGCCTACTCAGTATTGTGATGTGACTACAGATTATACATACATAGCTGTGGTCAAAAGTTTCCATAAACTCATCATGGGCAGGAATGTCAAAGTAATCTTGGGCTTGAGAGGTGGTGTAGTGGTAGTAGGTTTGAAAGCCTCACCTTTACTCCTCCAAACACACATATTGTCATTGTGGCCAAATAGCGGTGTTCATTTTAGAGCAGGGGCTTCGTTGTGGGTTGGTACCCTCTCAATCCAAGGTGAAGTAAAGCTCTGGATAGTTTATTAAAAGCCCAAAATTACTCTGGTTTTTCATGCACATAAACTTCTGACGACATCTGTAGTCTAGCACATACCACAGACCTACAGTACGGCCCCACATTTTAAGCTTCAGGCACCATCTGCTGTGCTGTTTAAGGTCTGAACTGGAGCGTGTAGATACAAACAGGTGTTGAATTACTAATGACCTTCTATTCAGGAAGACACCTGCCAACTTTTGATGGGATACAGTCACTGATACCTTCGTGGGGCCTGGTTGATTCAAATACCATACTCGGGTACAATTGTATGTACTTGTATTTTTATTTCCCATCACGCATTATACCAATCAGACCCATCAGATGGTTTGAAGTCATCCTGGAAACTATTTGGAGAAGGGCTGGTTCTTTGATATAATGATTAGCGGGCGATTGAACCATCTGTCTGTCACTGCTTTTCATGGGCCACTTCAACCAATCATGTCACGACAGATATGATGCCACCCACAACATTTATCTGCTGTTATATGCTGTCGTTAAAAACAGGTTGAAGTCTAGATTATAGATCCATTTGTGATCCAGCTGCCATGGAAAGCAAAGGCTATACTTTCATTAGCTGAACGGAACACTAGGCTGCAGCTTTGATCTTGCTGCCAATATTTAATGATCAAAGACGCCGATCCACTCCTACCCCAGGATAGCCCTGTTGGTGGGATTGGTCAGTTGCAATTCTGGCCCCAGAGAAACATAAATGTGATACCATAGGAAGACCACTTATGTGGCGATGTCAGATAAAATATCAGATAGAAGATTATGACACTAGTGGGTTCCCACTAAAAAACGCTTCAAGAGCTGTACACGCCCACCACCGACCCCAACCACCTCCTGCCAGCTCTGATGCAGCTTGAATTATTCATAACCAAGGTTACATCTGTGCATAAGCGAATGTTTTTCAGAACCGCCAACATATCTGCACTTACTGAAGATTGACTGAAGATTAAGCATCTGCAGTGAACTGGTGTTTACACATAGCGTATCAGAGGAATTTGGAGGAATGTTTCCCCATTAAAAAAAAACTTATTTTAGAAGCAAAGATAACCTTTGGTATTAGGAGTAAACTATGAATAAATTCAAGACAAAAATGACAGCTAATTACCTTTTGTTCAACTCCCTTTGTTCAGAGAGATTAATAACACCTTTCGTACAATTGGACTCTTAAATGTAGGATAATAAACAGTGTGGGATTTAATGTGTTGGTCACAGTTGTCTTTTTATCACCTTGTATCCAGGTGCTCGGATCGAGGAGTTCATCTATGACAAGCTGGACAAGAAGCTTCCCTCCAGGACGACCAACGCGGAGCTTCTGGGTCAGTACATGCTGGACGCTGCCATCGAATTCGGTTCAGACACGCCATACGGTGAGTGGAGCTGCAGCTGAAACTGATACTGCTGCAGCTAATGACTCATGAAGCTCTAAATGCTCCTCTGAAGCAGCTCTCTTTCTGTTAGCAGTTAAAGAGCAAACCATTTTACAACATTTTCGAGAAAACAAAAAAAAATGTGGATGTGGATGCTGCTTAAACAGCTAAAACACACTTTAGTCCAAATTGTATTTAAAAACCGATTTGATTGTTTTGTCTCCATCAAACCTGTGGTTTGAACCTGAGTGTGCTGCTGTGCTGTTGTAACTGTAGGCAAAACCCTGATCACAGTAGCGGAATACCAGAAGAGGCTCGGAGGAGCCGAGCGCGAGTTCCTCCACACTTCGGCCGTCACTTTCCTCTCACCTCTGCGCAACTTCCTGGAGGGAGACTGGAGGACCATATCAGTGAGTCTGAGTGTGTCGTATGAAAATATGGTAGTATATGTAAATGCAGACGTGCTGATACAAAATAGGAATGAAGTCTTTGCAGCTGTAAGCATCCTTATTACATCCTTTAGGAAAGCAAAAGAGAAAGTGCCGTCCCAGAATTCATAGTATCATTAAAAACAATAGTGATGTGTCGGTCGCGAACGAAACGGCTCTTAGAGCCGACTCTTTGAAGTGAACGACGCGAGTCGTGGGTTGTTTTGTTTTTTTTTTCTTTCTCTCACCCTCTCTCTCGCACTTTTTTTCCCGCTTCACTCCGCACGCGAGCCTTGTGCTTTGCGCTGGGAAGAGGGGGGAGGGGTGGTAGTTACACTCACAGTAGCACAGGAGCAGAGCGGGAGGGAGAGACAGAGAAAGAGAGCCAGGGACAACAACGTCTCATTAGAAAGGTATAGTAATCATCCACAACTATTTTCAGTTGCGGATGATAAAGGATTCAGAAAGTTTATTCATGCAGGCCCATATGACAGAGAAAGTGCATCTTCTTTTTGTTTTGCATATTTTAATTTATATTTAATTGTGTTGTGGTTTACAGTGTTTTGTGTTGTTTCACTTTAAATTTGTTTAAAAGGAAAAAGCTGAAAATTTAAATAGTTAAAAGTTGAAATGTAAATAGTTGGTTTTTGTATTATATGATTTATTACATTTTATGTGGAGTGAATAAATAAAAGTATATTTATGGTGGCCCCTAGAGACAAAGCACGTACAAACTTCAAAACACGTACGAACTCTGAAGCACATAAAAACTCAGAAGCACGTACAAACTCCAAAACACGTACAAAACACAACAGAAGTGCTCCAGGATGCTAAGCGCGGTGTTGAGCTTTTGTTACCTAGTGGCTACACAAGCCAGGAATTACAAACGACCGGATTTGGTGTGTGGTAGTAACAGGTAAATGAACATTTTTTTAAATTATTTGAATATATATGAGTGCTTGTGTATAAATACACAAACAATACACATATGCTTTCAACTGTGTAATTTAAGTGATCTAGGTAGCTCTGTTTTGGAAGTTCAGTTAACGCTAGAAATGTGTTTTGGAGTTTGTACGTGCTTTGTCTCTAGGGGCCACTGCATATATTTATATATAAACATATATAAATAAAACCACTTTTTTTAAGATTAGTAATTCCTTTTGTGCATAATTTTATATTGTTGTTAATAATAAATTAATTAAAGCAACACAACAACCTGAAGAGCTGGCTGGGAGCCGGCTGGGAGCCGAAAGAGCCGGTTCTCTAAAAAGAGCCGGAAATCCCATCACTAAAAAACAAACAGTCAGCATGGCTGTGTGGTGAATATCATGAAAATGTTCATTAATAGTGTGTTTTTCATTCAATGCCATAACCTGCTGATATGGTTGAACCTTTAAAACCGCAGCTGAACTCTGACCTTTACACAGCTGCAATAACAGATGAGTAGGTTTCAGTGACAGCGTTGTCATGCTTGATGATCTCAAGCATACCTGAAGTGAGAATTTGGACTTACAGATAGACATACTGACAAGTTTTACTTGTAATTTGCACTTATTGGAAATCTCAGCAAGTCTCAAAATGTTAAAAATCGCAGTAATATCATATTGTGATTTGTGATAATATCATATCGTTGGATGTCTATGAGAGCAGTCGGACTCTCCGAGCAGCAAACCTCTCCTTTGCTCTGTCCTGACCAGTTCTCCTTCACATTTTTCCCTAACCTCATGACTTTTTCCACACAAAAAAAGAGTGACTGGGAAAGGGAAAGCGGGAAAGGAAAGCAATACATAGGAAAAAGTGCTTACCAAAATAAAGCGGGAAGTTGAAACAAAGAAGAAAATGTACCTAACGCAAAGATAAAGAAGGGAAAGAATATCAGTAAAAATTAAAATGGTGATCAAAACACAAATCCTGAACTCAGAGTCAGAGTGATGTACTCGCTGCTGGAGGTCTTCAGGGTGATGACGTGTTGCACAGGTTTGCTCCTCGCGGTTGATCCTGAATGAATCATTTTTCTTCCTCGTGCAGAAAGAGAGGCGGCTGCTGGAGAATCGCCGGCTGGATCTGGACATCTGTAAGGCACGCCTGAAAAAAGCCAAGCTGGCAGAAGCCAAAGCAGCGGTGAGATCAAATTTCAACAGTTCTTCTTCTACCCTAAGATCAGAAACCATCAGAGCACAGCCAGACTCAGACAGCTTTAAGTGAAGTCAGTCAGGTGCTCATTTTGTTCTTGTTTTGGTCACATGTTCAGAGTGCATGTGAGCAGATTCACCTTTGACATGTTGGAAAGCTTACTGGCTGGCTGCGCTGCTTGTCGCATGTTTGTCAGATTCATGAAGGAAAACACTTCATGAACGCTTCTTTATGCACCAACTCTGCATGTAAATATTACAAACAGTCTTTTGTTTTAGTCTTTAAAAACTCCAATAGATGCAGTGGACGCCTCGTTAGCAGACGGGTTGATGGCTGCTCTGGTAACACTCTCAGAGCAGCAGATGTCTCAGCCATGACCGGATTATCAGAACTAAAGTCCAGTTCAGTGATCACTGGGAGCCTTCAGAGTTCATCTGTTCACCATCGCATTGATTTTAAAATGATTTAATCTAACACAGCTACCTCAGATTATCCTATGCATGCAGGAATGTAAGAAAACAAACATGGTAAACCTGGTATTTGATGATGCTGACGCCTGTGGTACCAAAAACTCTGAATCAGGAACAGCAGGGGGCGCCCATGTCACAAAACAAAACATCAGTACTGGTTTCAAATGAGCCCTTCAGTAGTAGATTTATGACAGGGATTAGTAATTTTTTACATCACAAGAGACATTTTATGGGAATTTTTGATCCTCAAAAATCTTAATGGGGCCACAAAACATATTTGAGCTTAAAAATGGAAGGTCCAATCAATCCAATCAATGTCATTGATAGGTGTTAGTAATTCAGATATTTTAACACAAGTTACTTTAAGTTCAATTTTATTTCTACAGCATATTTAAAAGCAACAAAGTTGATGGAAGTTCTTTACAAGTTAGTTTAAAACATACAAGAAAAGACCATAGACCAATAAATAAATATTATAGAGTAAGTTGTGAAAACAAACAATAAATTTAACTTACAACAAGCTAAAAAAAAAGACACTACAAGATAAAAAAGCCCGATGGGACTCAGTGTGAAATTTAATTTAAAGCAAAGGTAAACGAAGTGAGTTTGAAGACAGGATTTAAAAGAATCTCCAGCACAAATATGAAATTTCAGGTTATTCCAGAGTCTCAGGGCTTCAACTCGAGACCTCAGCAGTCAGAGGAACTTTAGCTGCTTTATATCTAAAAACCTGAACAGAGGTAGAGTCGGTGTAAACCTGCTAAAACCGCAGTGATGTGATCATGTTTCTAACACCTGTTAAAAGATGAGCAGCAGCATTTTGGACAAACTACAGATGAGTTTTCAAGACACACCTGTAGAGAATTACAGGCATGAATGAGATTTTTCATGGAGGACGATAGGATTTATAAAATTATAGAAGCTGAAAAACAAAAAAAAAAATTTTTTTTTATGTTTATTTCCAATAAAACACAAAATTTTTAAAGTGGAAGAAAAATCTACCAGCATGATCAGACCTTCCTCTGTTTGTGCAAGCAAATCAAATCAAAAGTGTCCTTTTAGTAAAATTTAATAAATAAAACCACACAGCAGCTTTAAAAGCAGGCGATAAATTATTCACTGTGACGTCTCTTCGGGGTCAGCAGGGGTCACGGGTTAAATGCTGTGGATGCTTCCAGCTTCAGGCTCAATGATCCGCTCTCGTTGTGGTTGCTTTGTGCTTCCTGCTAACATGTTTTTATTTGTCTGCTCACGGTTTGTAACTGCATGACAACCTGTGTTTGTTTCCTCCTCCTTGCTCTCCTTTGCTGTAGGCTACACCTGATTTTCAGGAGACTCGGCCTCGAAATTATGTTCTTTCTGCCAGTGCATCAGCGGTAAGAGAAACGAGCAGCACCGCAGAACTCATGGCTCACATGACAATCAAGAAACTGCATTTTTTTAACATCTCATATGCAAAACCCCCCAAAAGAAACTAACAGCAGCATCTTTAAGTCTGACCGGCAGCTGAAGCTGTTAACACAGGCTTGTTTAACAATCGGGTCTCCATTTACCATCAACCTGTTCATGTATTTTCTTTGGTTTTACTTATTATCAAAAATGTAGTTTTTCTTTCTTTTTATATTAAAATGTAGTATTTTTCATGGCAATCACAAATGAACAAAGTGAACCGGAAGTGAGGACAGTGGAGGAAAAAACAGCCGTATGATTTTCTAAAAAAAACCCCCAAAATGCAACAATTTCTGCATATGTTGGAAATATATGAAAATGGATTTTTAATTGTATTTTTATTTATTTTCCTTTTGAGAAAGCAACCTCACTAGTCAAATAAACAAAAATAGCCTGAGGTGAGGAAAGTGAGCCATCATTAAAAAAAGAGCCAGGCTGTCACATTAAATATAAATTTATAGTTAATGACTTATCAGGTTACACAAAGGTTACATTGACAAACAAAAAATAGCCAAATGAAATCAATTGTATCCATAATGTAGGTGCAGAAACATAAAAGTCTGATTTACTCTCTTAATTTTAAATTATTATTATCATTATCATTATTGTTATTAATGATAATGATAATAACAACAATGAAACAAGCCTTGTTCTGATGGAGGTTTCTTCCTATTAAAAGGGAGTTTTTCCTTCCCACTCTCGCCAAAGTGTTGCTCATAGTGGGTGATCTGATCGTTGGGGTTTCTCCGTATTAATGTGTCTTTAATTTACAGTATAAAGAACGTCGAGGCCGCTGTTATTGTGGTGAAATAAAACGGAAATGAACTATTACTCCCCTGATACTAGTACTGCTACTGTTATTAGTGCTGCTACTGCTTCTGCTACCAGTCCTGCTATCAATATGATTCCAGCTACTGTAAAACAGAATTTCCCAATAATGGGCAGAAATCCTTTTTTTTTTTTTTACTTGTTTTTTCACTTTTATTTTCAGTCTTAATTAGGTGAAAACATATACAAACAAAGTTGCTAAACATGATAGTTATTCTTTTTATTTAAACAATATTTTTATTACTTTTTGCAACAGCATACAAAGGTTTGTTTTCCCAGTAATATGCTGCAGTAATAGGAACCCTTTCCCCCGCCCTCACCTCCCACCCTGCTCTCTTCCAAACCTACAACAAAAAATAAAAAAACCAAAACACATAGAATATATATACATTTGTACAATATGTGGCATTTATACATATTCAAGACATGGACAATAGAAATAGCTAGCACATACTACAGAAATACTATTTATTATTATTTTTTATTATTATTATTTATGTATTCATTTTTTTGCTTGCTTGAGAAAAGGAAACCCAATAAGCTAAAGGTTTTGTGATTCACTGCTTCAGTTTTTTTTAATGGTTCTCAGATGTATTAAAAAACTGTTCAAATCAAAATGTAGTTTTGCCACAGCCGTATTAGCGAACACTGCCAGGCTCCTGCTGTCACTAACAATTTGCTGCTTAAATGAAAGTTAAATAAACAGAAAAGGGGAAAAAAATCTTATTTCATAAACCAGGATCTCAGATTTTTAATCTGAGCAGCATTTTTCTGCAAATCACACTCAAAAAGTTTTTTTAGACTGAAACGCACATGTGACAGCTTTTTAACCCAGTGAGATCCTGACCTGTTGTTTTTAGAGCAAAACACAAGAGTTTATTTCTTTACTTCTGCTGGAACGTTTATAATTTCAAAGAAAGCTCAGGGATGAACAATAGAAAGGTATAAAAATGAAAACACAACACAGCATGTAATCTAAACCTGACCGTTTCTTCTCAGAAGAAAAGCTGTCTGTGAGCACAGATGAGGAACACAAAGATCTGAAAGTGAGATTTGTTTTATCTCAGCTGAACCCATCAGGGATCTGGAGTTTACACTTCACTGGCTCTTTTATTTTGTGCTAACATCTAGAAAATAAAAAGTTGTCAGATTGCAGATTTCACAGCATGAGTGATCTTTCAGGGCTGTGTTTTGAATGCTTAGTCAAGCATGTTGTGTTAGCCATGAGATAACCGTGTTTGTGCATGACGTGTTACTGATGACACAAGCATGTTTGAGCATGGTTATTATTGTTTAGTTTTGGCCCTGATGCTTTTTAAATGAGGCCTTGTTGAAGTTTATTGTACGTCCATGTGAAATAAAACAAAAACGGCAGCCTCAGCTCAAACAGAGACACCGCTCAGCAGAACCTGAAAAAAGCATGGACTTTTATTTTGAAAAATCACTGTAATTCATTGAAGTCATAAGTTCTTAATTATTTTTGTGATCAAATCACATTCTCTGATAAATACAGTCCCTGGGATCCTTGTCACTTTATATTCAATTATATTTTATTTGTAACCTTGTGCCTGATTTTTATGGCTTCATTTACATAAAATAAAAATATCCTTAAAGAGCCTCGGTGCAAAGCCTCAGTTCATGCTCAGTCTGAAGCAAGCCTTTTTAGCTCCTCCCCCTTTCAGAGGGCTTTCTTCTGATTTAAGCAGTTGGAGCTTCAAATACCTGGTTTAGAGTTGACTGAAACTTGAGGTTATACCTTCATGTTGTTATTTATTGTCCGTGTTTAATATTAGTGCTGGAAATGTATGTGACAGGAAATAATCCGTTATGTTATTTCGGACAGTTACAGTGTTTATGCAACGTATGATTTTTATTTATTTTTGATTTTTTGCCCCCCTCTGTGGTTTCATTAAACCAGCTGCAGAGCGGCTGGGCGAGCTGGGACGTGGAGCCCGACCCGGTCGTGTCAGAGCAGAGGAAGGTTGGACACGTGGAGAGACTAGAAGTCCCGTGTTTGTTTAGTAGTTTGGGTAGAAAAGACGTGTTTTTTTAGGGTGTTTCATGGTTATTCCCCCCCCCCCCCCCGTTTAGGCTTCACGGTTGTTTTGTTCCCTCCCTTATTTTTAGAGCACACAGAACACAGAGATAAACTAGGCATCGATTAGGACACTCCCAGAAGATCAGATTTTAGGAAATTCACTGATTACTTTTGCAGATTGAATCAGCAAACTAGACCAAAGAGATGTCACACAGTTTCCACTGGAGACTCTTCCGGTAAATCTGGGAAATAAATTAACTTTATAAAAATCTGTGAAGCTGGAGAAATGTAATAAATTGTATTCTTTGTGTGACACAAGATAGGAAGGACCGTACCTTTTATTCACAAAAAGAGCCTCAAGGTTACTTCTACCGTTTCATTCATCCCAAATGGACAGGGGAATTTTTATTTTAATGTTAATAACATTATAAAAGACGTGCAGTGTTTTAAAAAAAATATATCAAACCCTCTTTAAATTTTTCACATTCAGACCAACACATTGTTCAAAATGTTTTACAAGTAAAAATCTGTGTGGCCTGTGTATGTATTCAGCCCCCTTTACTCTAACAGCCCTAAATAAAAGAGGTCGTCTAATAAATAAACAGAGTCCACAGTATGTCCTTTAATCTCAGTCTAAATACAGAACATGGTTCTGTGACAACCTCAGAGGAACATTAGAGAACAAACCGCATCGTGAAGACCAAAGAACTCACAATTTTTCGCATAAACTAGTATAAACCTGCACACAGGGATACTACATTTAGGATGGTTAAACATGAAGTATCTGTCCATAAAGTCTTTTCAAAGCGAAAGATGCTCCCTCCCCGCTACAATACTGCATGTTTACCACCGGGGGGCGCAGCTCCACACCAGTTCCTCCAGTCTTCAGCATATGCGGAATCCAGAGTAAAGGTCGTGTGAAGTTCAGCAGCAGCTGCAAGAGGCGCGTCATCGCTGTGTTTACAGTGCATTTGAGGTCATGCTTTCCCTTTACTCAGCATCTCCTGTAACTCAGGTTCACTCAGTGAAATGATGCGTTTAAGTCTTAATTATAAACATTAGCACAGTTTATATCGCATGCTGTCGTCATAGCCAGGAATCTGCCGGGTAGAAGGGCATGAATTTGGGATCATTTCACAGGGAGACCAGATCCCAACGAACCAAAAAGTGTTTGTAAAGCAAAGTGTGTAAAGCTCACTAATGCAGGGTTTGGCATTACTAACACAAACAACAGACTGGTTTTATTTGATTTAAATGTTTCCTTTCTGTAGTGGAATTGTTTAGCAGCGGGGTTTCCCCTGTGATTTCTGCTTTCAATGCAAACAACAACAAAAAGCAATTTGTTGTTTCTCATTTGGAAGGTGACTCATACAATTTTATCCTTTCACTTTGTAATCCATCTCACTTCTCCCACAGCACAGGATAACCCCACCCACCCAGTCTTATTTACAAACAGAGATTCCTGCCTTGGCATCTTTTTATAGCTCTGTGTGCTGGAAGATGAAACTTGAGCATCATTTTCCAACATGGGAACATTTAAAACCTGCAAAAATCCTCATTAGAGTCCCGCTGCGTCTCGCTAAGTAACTGAAATAAGTTTTTGTTTTGGTCTTGCTCCGTTTTATATGTTGCTGTTAAAACTGCTGATGCCGGTTGTTCCAGCGGCTTCTCCTCTTGAGGTTACAGTAGAGATGTGTTCAAGGACTACGGCTGTTTTTGAGCCTCATGTTTTCTTATCATATTCACGATGAGTAAGACTGCATGACAGCAGACCACAGTGGTGGCTGCACTTTTAAAGGCATTTTCCAGTGTAAAAGGAGATTCCTTTAGTCGAGATTTTCGTTTTACCAGCATATTGCTGTGGAAAGATATTCTCCTTTATCAGGTGTCATTATCCGACGCGCACTGTCACACCATGTGGAGTCATTTTCCAGGGACACCGCTTTAGTGCAGGGATTCCCCAGAAACACACATTTCAATGTGAGAAACAAGAAAAACAAAAGCTTTTTTTTAATATAATATAAATAATATATATATATTAATACAATATATAATAGCTTCACACTGTTTAGCATTATTAAGTGCTTGATTCATCATTTCCATATCCGTACTGCCATTTATAAGCACAGACATGTTTATACAACTATTGTTACACCATGTACAGCTGCCACTGCTATCAGTCACAGTCATAATAATATATCTGTTTTTTTATAAATAGCATGCTAAGGAAGAGTAAGCTATATAAATGATGAATGAAGCACTTGCTAATACCTCAATACTCTGACGTCATTATAAAGTGCTGCCAAGTTGTTTATTCTGATGTGTGCATTAGTAGATTTGTTTAGGCACAGAGGGCCAAAGGGTTTGTGGGAATGTACTGCAGATTCGGCCCCAAGTAAAAAATGGGATGTTCTGAGAAGATAGAAGTTAAAGTTAAGTGGATTAAATAAACTTAATTAAAGTATGCTTTTCTTCCATAGTTTGTGCCTAAAAATTGCCAATAAAAATTACTTTAAATCCACCCTGATGGCTGCTTTCCCCCTAACCTGTGTGAAACTAAAGCCCTAATGTAGATTTAGCTGTGTCAACGAAGATAATCTGCTCTTCCTGACTTTTTCTTTCTTTCTGTCCTTGCCACACTCCTCTCAGCTGCTCAGTGAGGAAGTGGACAAAGTGAGTACCGTCACCAGCAGGAAGCGCTCTCTAGATTTAAAGCATGACTCGTGTTGTCAGCTTCCTTCCTTCCTCTTGTCTTGTTTTCACCTCCAGGCAGAACATGAGCTTCGCGTGGCCCAGACGGAGTTCGATCGCCAGGCTGAGGTCACCAGGCTGCTGCTTGAAGGCATCAGCAGCACACATGTGAGTCACCGCAGGCCGGTCACCCCTCTGGGCTCCTGTTAAAGGCCTGGCCGTGTGAATCACTTGAATGTTTTTGTCAAAATATTGCAGATGAACACATGGGAACCAAACCATGTTATTCTCATGCTGATTTTAAATTGGTTTTAAATAAGTTTTAAATGAAATGCATGAAGGCAGACAGCTTTTAGGTGCCAGATAAAGCTTTGTTAATGTTTACACATCAGCGAAGCTGCCAGGCTTTAGAAAACTTGTGAACTGTCTGGATTTTTATCCAGTCGATGGTGCTGAGAAACTTTTATGTGAGCCCACCCTTCAGGCGGAGAGGTTTGTTTGGGAGTTGGGGAACATTTCAGTGGCCTGACCTCATCTTTGTGTCTGTGTGTTTATATTGTAATATATGTGTTTATTTTTAATAAAAGTACTGGTGCAGATTTATTTTACACAGTGCTGTGCCAGAGCCTGCCCCCCCCCCCCCCCCCCCCCACACACACACACACACACATACACACACACTCGTTTTCATATCTTGGTGCGGACATCTAATTGTCCGCACCAAGTTAGGGTAAGTGCTTTCTCTAGCCACTTACCCTAACCCTTAGCATAAACCTGATCATAAACTAATTGTAACCCTGAAACTAAAACCACATTTTGAGCCTCAAAAATGCCTTCAAATTCATGGGGACGGGCATTTTGTCCCCATAAGTATTGTGGCATGCCAATTTTCTGTCCTCACAAAGACTTCTAAACCAGTACACACACAAACACACATACACACCCTCTTACTAACACAAACACACTCACACCTCATTGTTTCCAGATGACCAGCTTGTAGATATGTCTCAGTATTACAGTATGAGTGGAAACATATGAAACACATCAGTGGTAACAATGTTCAGTATCATCACAGCTTCATCTTTCAGGTGTGCGACACTCATTAAACATCATTTAAAATGCCGGCTGAGTGCTCGATAAGACACTCACTGAAAAAATAACTGTTGCACAGTTAACGTCTACAGGTTCACCGCTGTTTTGCACAGACGACAGGGAAAGGCAAGCGATATATTTCCCAGCATGCCCTTCCAATATAATCATTTTCCTTTTGAACCATTACCAGTTTATAAAGGAAAATGTATACTGCATAATCAAAAGTTTAAAAAAAAAAGAGAGCCGTGACTAAAACACATAGGGGAACTCTTTTAATGTGTCCATCCTACTGTAATGCTGTGAATATAAGCATCCTGTGGAATATTATCGGGCCGCCATGATTAAAGCATTTTTGTGCCTTTAATCATGGCACAAAGCTGGGCACTAAATGGTGACTGTACAGCTTTGATTCTACTGTTTGACTTTCAGTGGTCATTTCTAGAGCTAAATATTTCAGTCCCATCTTCATCCATGAGTGGGAAAACTGGCTGTAAAAGGTGCATGATGATTTATAAAGTCTTTGGTGTCCTTCACTCCTGTTGAGTAAATCCTCTCCTTTCTTTTCCCACCAGCTCAACCACCTGCGCTGTTTGCAGGACTTTGCTGAAGCTCAGGCCACATACTACGCTCAGTGTCATCACTACATGCAGGACCTTCAGCGGGAGCTCAACAGGTCGGGATTTATTTGCAGAGACTGCTAGGACTCCCACCGACCGTAATATTTCTTGAATCAGAAACATTTTCATCTTTTCTTGAATTGTTTAAGTTATGGGGAAAGATCAGAGTTAGTCACATCACAAAATACTGAAAATGACCACAGGGTTTAGTCTGGGTCTGGTTATGTGCAGCTGGGAGTTGGTGCAGTCTCTCAAGGGACCCATGATGGCTTTGTTTCCGATAATTAACTTGGATCCAATGTCTGACTTATGAGTAAGGCCTTCAACTAAGCAATCACAATGATCAATAGTTCATGACTATGATTTTCTCTGTGTTATTGGAGGGTTTTGACCTTACAATATAAATCACCTCCAAAGGGGAGAATATAGTCACAGAGGTTTTCACACCATCTACAAGCAGAAAACAGGTACACAGTCACTCTGCCTTAAACACTGAGATTTCTCCTGGGTACCTGAATAATGTTAGCAATAAAAAAAGCATCCAGAGAAACATCCAGACTCAAAGTGATACCCAAAACTAGTCCAGTCCTTACTGAGCTCAGGGTCATCCAAAATGCTGCTACTTACAGGAACTAAAGATATTAGAGTAGAAAGGGATGGTCCCCAAACTCTTCCCACAAAGCTGGGAGCATGAACTTCTCCAAGATATCTTGGTATGCTGAAGCATCACGAATTCCTTTCACTGAAACTAACCGACCCCCCACCATAATCCCCCCGTCCACCAAACTTTACACTTGGCACAGTAAAGTCAGACAAGTACTGTTCTCCTCTCAAACGTCAAACCCTGACTTGCCCATCGGATTGCCAGATGGAGACGTGTGATTCATCACTCCAGGGAACACATCTGCACGCAGAACAGTGAACACTTTGGTAATGTAAGGGTTGGATACAGCTGGTCACCATGGAAACCAATTCAATGAAGTTCTCTATGCACTGCCCTGGAGCTAATCTGAGGGCCACATGAAGTTTGGACGTGCACACTATGTGCCTCAGCACCCACTGACCCCACTCTGAGTTTACATGGCCTACCACTTCATGGCAGAGTTGCTGTCATTTCCACTTTGTTATAATACCACTAACAGCTGACTGTGGAATATTTAGTATTCAGGAAATTTCAAAGCTGGACTTGTTGCACAGGTGAGCTCCTATCATAGTACCACGCTGGAATTCACTGAGCTTCTGTGAGCGACCCATTCATTGACAAATGTTTGTAGAAGCAGTCTGCATGCCTTGATGCTTGATTTTATACACCTGTGGACATGGAAGTGATTGAAACACCTGAACTCAATCATTTGGATGACTGAGTAAAAACCTTTGGCAATACAGTGTAGCTTAAAGACCTCAAAATAGCTACTATTTAAACTAAGCACTTTACTCTTCACCTACTTGTAGTAACTTGAGCTAACCTGTATCATCCTTTAGTAATGCCACTCTTTGCCTGTTCAGTCTGATGTCAAAAAGAGTCAAAATGGTCCAAATTATTTCCACTGCAGTGAAATGACTTTGGCTGATGTCTCAGGTGTTGGAATAAAATCCTGGCATCCATGACAGGGAGGCTGATTTATGAAGCTGGAACCGTCATTGACCAGAATCTGGAGGCGTTTGTGTCAGTGAAGGTCAGAGGTCACTGAACACACTGCTCTCCGTTTGTTCCCACTGATGTGAAAATGTAAATAAAAGAGCCATGCAGTGTTTTGGAAATCATTAAATGCCAGTATCTGATTAAAAATAAGAGATCATCAAATGACATTAAAATGGAGTGTTTACATTTGTAAAATGTTTTGAAATATGCCATACTGAGCCAAAAAACAAGAAAGCTGTTCCCTCAAGACCAAGTTGGAAAGACTTGATTCATAGTAATCTTGAGATTTGGTTCAAATCTGAAAACTAATACTTGTTGGTTTCAGTATTCAGACAGCATGTGGACTCAAACATATCAGAAACCAGGATTGTGTCAAAACATCTACACGAGGTCCAGACACTGAGCTGCTGTCTTTTTCATAACCTCCGGTAACATAGTTTAAACTGGAAAAAACTCCTGTGACGAATCAAAACTGGGAATTCTTTTGATGTTGTCTTGTTATCCTTGTTTACATCATCATCAGTGACGCTTGCATTAATGCTGACCCTGGTCTATGAGTTTTAGAGCTCATGCCAAACCATGTAAACAAAACTGCTGCTTTCACTGGACCCTACGTTCATTTAAGCCATCGTGGGGAAAGTTGTAACTGTGGGGGGGTTACATCTCTCGGCCGGCTTGGGAACACCTCAGTCTCCCCAGAGGAACTGGAGGATGGAAGATATGAGGAGATTTTGGGGGAATGGCCATCAGCAAAATGTGGTTTTAACATTTTGTACGTATTTCAGCTGCATGACTCCACATCAGGACAGTCCAGCTTCTAAACAGGCCTGCCAGCAATCCTGAAGCGGTGGATCCTGGGGTCGTGTATGAGGTTATGAAGTGAGAGATGAAAGCTTTTTGCTTTTAAAACTGTCGCTAAAAGTCCAACTGTCCAACTGCCCCCCCCCCCCCCCCCCCCCAAAAAAAAACAAAACAAAAAATTACATACACTAGAAGAAAAAAACCCACCAATAAAGCCTTAAAGTTTTTGAGATTCTTTCAATAAAAAGAGGCTTTAAATTATTTTTTGTAAATAATGATTTTTATTTCTTCCTTTTTGGAAGGCATAAAATGTTTGTTTACAGTAAGTAAACCATACCTATCGTGTCTTCACACAGATGTGCTAATGCTGTCAGTGCACCCCACTCCACTGCCTCCGTCTGCCCCAACCCCGTGTCCCCCGCCTTTCTGTCTGGACCGGCATCCTCCGGAGCCGCTGTCCCTGCCTCCTCCTCCTCATCCAGCCAGAAGCCGGTCACGCTCGCCATGGAGCAGTCACAGCTGCCCGTCACGGGTGCCAGGAAGGCCAGGGTCCTGTATGATTATGATGCCCACGACACCAGTGAGCTGTCATTGTTGGCTGATGAGGTACAGCAGAGTCAAGCTGAGTCACCACACACACACACATACATACACATACTTCACTTGTAAGTGAAGTGTGGCTCTTCAAGTGCCTCATTGCTAAAGGTCGGCTTTTTTTGGAGTCTTTTTGCAGCTTTCAATGTTCCCACACAAAATACAGATATAAGCTGTCCAAAACAATGCAAGCTATTAGTGTTTGTTTCCATGGCATGTGAGACAAACCAGCGGGAAGTGTATGTATTCACCTGCCGTAGTCTCAGACACTCCTGAGCCTAAGGCTACAAGTATGAATGGAAAGAGCGCGTGGGCATGTGTAGCATTTTTTTTTCCCCTTTGAAAACTCATTGGCCTAAAATCCCAACGTCAGGTCGAGGCATGATTCTCAACTTTTAAAAAGATATCTACTGACAGGCTGTGAATCCCCCGATTGCAATAGTGCAGTCATTATTATCACGCAGGGTTTGCACTAAAGAGACGGCACTTGAAAGAGTGTTTAATGTCAGATCAGAAATTTGTAGTTTAACTTCTAAAGTTCAGGCCACACAAACCACAACCCTATATTTCTGAAAAAGTCCTAAAGAAAAAATGTTGTTGTTTCAAAGATTTGAGAGAACAACTTTCCAAAACCTAAAAACCCCTTGGACACGCCGTGACCTTGGACATATTTTTGGTCATTTTTCCAGCAGATGTCGTGGACTGAGCCATGTAGCACCATTTCTGTCTGTCTTCTCTGATTTGGGGTTGAGTATTTTTGATGTTCTGTTCTGGTCTAGGAAGAAAAATCTTTAATGTTTTGGGTGTGAGGAAATGATGAATAAAATAATGAAGTGAAAGGGACTTTATTTACACAAGGTGAAAAAATAACATGATGAATAAACGGGAACTTAAAGTGAGCACGCTAAACAACTGTCTCAGTTTCTAGCTCTTCTGAGGAAATTACGAAACCAAAGATTCACTCAGAAACTTAAATGATTACATAAAGATTCAGGCAAAACCTAGCACATGAACCCTTGACTCAAAATACAGAATTTCCTAAGCACAATAAACACTAACGTCTCTCACTATGGTTAACGTATGAACACAAATACAAACACTAAGAGAACGTCACATTTACTGTTTTTCATCATCTTTTGTTTTGAACTGGAAACACTGCTTACAGTAAAGAGTTTTTAGTAGCCCTAAACCACTCCATCTATATCATCCCATTTCCATTAATTATAACCGTAATTTACAGAATGAACTCTTTTTTTAATATTAAAGAAGTATTTGCACAGTGTTTACTGTGACCAACTGGTTATTGTATGAGCGTGCAAAACCACTTGATCAAAAAGTCTGCAAACTATCACGACTCAGACCGACTGCAGTCACTAATTTATAAACACAGACTGCCAAATGTTGCAGTCACTCTGAGTCATTCTAAACCGATGAGCTCGACTCGTCTTTGTCTTTCTGTAGTACAGGACTCGACTCAGCTGGTTGCCAGCAACCTGTGTTTTGGTTACATTGCTATATCAAACCAAAGTTGCTGAGCACTCATGTTTGCACTTAAATTGCTGTCCTGCAGCAACTAAGTCACTGTTTAAATTTCTGTTTCACATCTGAGGTTCTTGCTTGAAGTAGTTAATGTGTGTTTCTCTTTATGTAGACAGATTTGGGATTTTCACTGATTTATCGCTGATGGATTGCAAACCTGGCTCCATTCAGTCCAAACTAATCGCAGACTGAGTCCTTCTTATTCCCGTTTTACGATGATGAAGTCATTTTGAAGATGGTAACTAGCTATAAGTGGTCAAAGGCCTGGTTCCCATCCCCATTTCAGCATTCAACCAGGAGAGCTCATTGCACACACAATCACTTTTGCTATCATTTTGATTGTTCTGCAGTGAAGTCACTGTTTTCCTTATTGTGACTGTAGCATTAGACCAATAGCGTTATATTCTCATAGACTTTTATACAGTCTGAGTTCTTCTTGTACCCAGGGAGTCGCCCCCTGGTGGTCAACAGGCAGATTTAAGGCACTAATGCAACTCAACCTCAACACAACCAAAATAAATGATGCATCAGCTACTGACGTTTACCAGATTTAACTACTACCTATCAATTTTCTCAACCACTCAACCGCTCATTCAGTTCAGGGTTTGGAGCCAAGTTTGGCCAAAGAGCTGAGATCTGTTCCACAACAGGACAAGCTTAGTGCCTCTCAGCTCGTTTGGGAACATCTGAGCAGCATCTGGTGAAGGATGGAGCTGAGTGACCTTTAAGTCTGGAGAACAGCTGTAAACACATCAAAGCGCAGTGGCTAGATGAGTGAGAGCTGTGACCTTTTCATTTGTGGTTTTCTCTTTAGTTTTTTGTGACCCTGTGTCTGTGAGCCCACAGTGCTGGATGTTGTAACTGATCACTGGCACTAATTTTAAGTTGATGCCTTGGGAAAGATTTAAGCTGTAGCAACACACCATAACCTCCTATAATGGCATTAGTCATCAATAAACATACAGCACCAGCAACACATATATTAGAAAATATACAGATACTTACTGTGAGAGACGGTGTCACACACCCACAGATCGGGTGGGGTATTTTTGAAAAATGCAGCTTTTTCTATGCTATTGGGCTTTTCGCCCACACGTTTGGATCACTGAAATTGGAAATTTAAAAAAACTCAGTTTTTGTGTTTATGTGTGGTCGAGGAAAATGTAGAATTAGTCACGCAACATCAAAGGTGTGCGCCTTTTTTGACGTCACGCTGTGCACCACGTTACTGTTTACATGAGAGGAATTTCTACAGTGGCGGATATAGACAAAATACTGTTGCTGTTAATCTTATTTGCAGTTTTTACACACTTACATATACACACGCAGTTACTGTCTCTCCATTTAGAAAGACTGCTTCTATGTGCCATCTTTGTTTACTCTTTCCATCGCAGGCTTCTAGACTTCTGATTGGCCAACATGATTAGGATTATGTCACCACCTGTTGCTTTGGCATGTTCTTGACTTTGTTTTTTGTGTTTACACGTGGACAGAGATATTTTTTCAAAACTGCACGTGTGGACGGGATTTTTTTTTAAAAAAGAAAACAGCAAATGTCCATTTACAAAAATACCCATGTACGTGTGGACGTAGCCTAACACACTGCTTTGACTGCTGCCCCGCTGCATTTAAGTGTTTATACTCAGGTGCACATACCAACGCATGAAGACCTGAGGGTGTATTCAACTTACAGGCCACAACTCAAACAGCTGAACAACTTTCATGCAGTCACGTCCGTCCCGCTCACTCCGAATGAACATCAGAACGCCTCCAGCTTGGCCTCCTGTCTATGTTTCAGTGTCACCATCTCCAAACCATGACAGCAGGTCTCACTGCCATCTTTAAACATCTCTTTCACTCTTGCTGCTGTCCTTGTGTCGCAAATTAAACCTGACACTAGTTTCCACCCTCCACAGAGTACCTGGCTGAGGAATACAAATCACAGCAGATTTTTATAAGTGTTGGGAGTGGAAGGCACAAACTGATTCTTCTTGGAATGACTCCCTGCTTTGGGCTGCTCGGTTGCAAAATTCTTACAATAAATGTTTTCCTGCTGAAGCAGTCTGATTTCACTCTAATTGTTTTAGGAACTTGTCCAAGTGGACAGTTTCCATAGTGTGAAGCCCAACTTTTGCATGGCATTGTAAATATACTGATTTTACCGGACATAAAAAAGTAAGCTTATTCTGAGTTTGTACAGTTCTAACAAAAGTGGGAACCTTCCTCAGGCATTGTCAGTTCCTGCCAGTTGGCTGGAGTCGGGCAATATTTTTATGTTTGGATCTGTTTGAGCAGCTACAGGATGTGTAAACTTCCTCAGGGCTTTTTCTAAACCACAGTCTTTCCTCAGTATTACTACACTCGTGTGTGTGCTTGACCACAAGCAGGATGCAGCACATAAGCTCATAATCTCGATCTCTGTTTGCCAAACTTACACTTAACCTTTGGTGGCAGGAAGAGAGATTTTCAGTGACCACAGCAACAACTCATCGAGTACTTAGGACCTCCACCGCATCAGCTCTGCCGTTTGACAAAGACTAAATTTCACTAGCTGGGTCCTCATTTTATGTTTGACAGTCTTTTAGTAATGAAAGGTTAATAGCTTGGACATGAATTGAGCTGCGGTTTGGGGAAGACTCGGGCTTGGCGGATCCCCATGTGCCAAATAGAAGGGAAGAAGTTAAAGAATTGAAAAGGGGACGGAGGGTGGGGCACGTAAATGAACAGCTTGTAGGACTGGGGGAACCTATATAGATGAGAACCGGAAGGAGCATGTTTGGAGGCGTGGTCCCGCTCCTGAAATTCCGATATTTAATCTCCAATAACAAGAAGAATATGGTGAATATATAATTGACTATAGTATGTTTTAACATGCTGCGGTTTTGTATGGATATTTAAAACCGGTCACTCTTAGAAATGAGACCTTGTGTCTCGATAAGAAAGAATGAAATAAAAAATATATATGTGATTAAATGCAGCTTTTCTGTGTTTTTCAAGGTGGCGGCTTGAAGTAAGGTTGTAGCAGAGAGTGCTAGCACAGAAGTTTGCTGATTTTACACCTATAACCCGCAGTTAAAGCTACAACATGGATATTAACTATTTGTCAGTCTAGGATGAGCATCAGCAACTACTTTTCGAAACAGTCCGACATCATGCTGCGAAGGAAAGTCGAAGTGTCTGACACCACGGAGGGCCCCAACCTACAGAGCAGAGAAGCTAATGAGGAGACTAGTATGGGAGCCGATGTGGAGTTGGATATTAGATCGGAACCAGCGGTCTGCGAGGTGATCCGGGAAGTAACTGACTAAAGTCATTGAAGATAAACTCGGACCGGCCCCTCTGCTTTTACAAGTGCAAGGAAAGCAGCTGGAGGACCACGAGACACGGATAAAGGAAGCGGTTTTCATTCATTGCAACGTCAGGAATCTGGCCTGCCGGGAAAGACATTGGCATTTTGACCCTTCTATCCTGTACGATCTTGGATTCACAGGTTACCTCACAGAGGAATTTGTCTCCCAGAGTAGGCCTTTAGTGTCTGGGAGACACTAAAGGCCTACTCAAGAGGTCTCATTATTTCATATACTAAAGGTAAAAAGCGTAGACAAGCAGAGCAGAGGAAGGTTTTGGAATCCAAGCTAAAACACACAGAAGGAGATTATCTTAAAAAAACCTTCTAAGGCTAAACTCAGAGAAATTTATGCTCTATCTCTAGATGCAGAGACTAAAATTAGATTTGCTAGGCAAAGGCTTTATGAGCATGGTGACAAACCTGGGAAATACTTAGCATACCTGACTAAGAGGAAATCAGACTCTCAGAACATCACTTCAATCAAAGATGTAAATGGAAAACAGTTTTTGACAACACCAGTATTAATGATATATTTAGACATTTCTGTGAAGACCTTTATAAATCGCAAATTCAGATAAATACAGCAGACCTATTGGATGTATTTTTCACCCCTTTTAACCTTCCCAAGTTGTCTGAAGACCAGAACCTCAAACTGGACTCTCCCATATCGAAACAGGAGGTATTAGATGCCATTAAGTAGCTGAAGGTGGGCAAAGTAGCGGGACCAGACGGACTATGTGCCAAGTTTTTGTCTAAATTTTAGCTGGCCCGCTGTTGAACATGTACAATGACTCCTTTAAAAGGGATTTCTTGCCCAATTCTCTAAGGGAAGTCGATATATCCCTTTATCCCTTACTTAAAAAGGGTAAGCTGCCTGAAGATTGTGCCTCCTACAGGCCAATCTCTTTGTTGAATGTGGACCTGAAAATCCTCTCCAAGATATTAGCAAAACATCTAGAACTTTTACTCCCCTTGCTAATTAATGAGGACCACAGGGTTTCATTAAAGGGCGCAACTCATATAATAACATGCATAGGTTGTTGAATATGATCCAGTTCTTCCAACAAAAAATCCCTGCTCTGCAGTTCTCACAAATGGGTTGCGGACCTCCAAATTCCAGATACTGAAGGGAACCAGACAAGGCTGTCCCCTCTCCCCTTTGCTCTTTGCCTTAGGCATAGAGCCACTGGCAGAGGTGGTACAAGTTCAGGCAGACATACATGGTCTATCCATAGGATAAAGACAGCATAAGATTACTCTGTATGCTGATGATGTACTTGTTGTGTTGACTTGGCCGGAAACATCAATCCCCTCTCTGGTTGAAACTGTTTATTAGTTTTCCCAGTTTAGGATTTAGTTGTTCCCTGTTCCTTATTTCCTGTTTTGTACTTCACTTTCATTACAAATAAACACTCACTCGCACCCCAGCCAGTACCTGCGTTTTGGATCCTTTTCTCACTACATCACACGACTGCTGCCCCAGCCGTGACACTGTACCCCCCTATTTGAGCAGGTCAAATTAGATTTAGGGAGAGATGGAAGTCCTTGCCTCTATCCTGGTTCGGTCGTATCGCTCTTCTGAAAATGAACATTCTACCCAGGCTACTTTACCCAATACAGATGGTTCTGACCCTCTTCCCACACAAAACTATCCAAACTCTAAATGGCTGGTTTAGCTCTTTTGTTTGGGCAGGGAGGAAACCTCGTCTTAAAATATCCACGTTATGTCTTCCATCCTCAAAGGGGGGGCCTTGATTTCCCAGATATAAGGAAGTATCAGCTGAGCACCCATATGCGTATAGCTGCCGACTGGGTACAGCCTGCTCCCGTCTGGTTGGATATTGAGAGCTCTATGTCCAACTTCCCTTTGAAAAATTTGCTTTTTCGGGGAAAAACTTAAGACCTTAAGGATGTTCTGTAGCAACCCACTCACATTATCTACTGTTAGAGCTTGGCGAATGTTTCAAAAACTAGAAGGAAGGTCTCACTTAACATCTCTTTTCACTCCCTTATCCGATTATCCTCTCTTTTTGCCTGGGACCACCGACTTTTACTTATTTTTAAATACTTATCTAATAAATAAATGTGGCTTTTCAATGTGATTTTATATTTTCTGGAGGTGGGAAAAGTGGCGAGTGGGGGAGATTTGTGCTTTCCACCGCATGTCTGCTCTGTATTGACTTGATTTATGTGACACAAGGAGCCAAGAGAACATGACTCTACGATTGTAGATGATTAGAATCAGAGACAGAGCTTCTAAATCTAGATCTTCCAAGCATGTGTCTGGAAGAATTCTGTAAATATTTCATGCAGCTGTGGAAGACACCTGACTGTCTCGCTTTTGGAGACACACACATGCATCCTCTGAAGCTTAAAGTAGAACAGCTGGATAGCACCAACAAAGCTTCAGCTCCTGTGTTGAATCATTTTGTATGCTGCAAACAGCCTCATAGCTTTCCAAGAATTTGCTGTGCTTTGTTCAGTATTCAGACGTGTAGTGGGTTAGAGAAGCCACAGAGTGAGTATGGGAAGATAAAAAAATTTGAACCGCTAAGTGTTGGGTTTATGACGAGGTCAGTATTATGGGAAGGTAATGACAGGGTAGCAAGAGCGAAGACTGAATGCTTGTGCTTTTTTTTATGCTTTTGCATTGCCACCACTCATATCTGTGGAAAATGGGAAAGACGTGCAGTTACTGTGTTTGTTTTCCATTCAAACATGTACATACATAGCTTTGCTTTGATTCTATGTATTCTTTAATGATTGGGAATGATTTGCTGGAAGCACTGGCCTGCTTAAACTACTGCCCCTGCAACCCAAACCCTGGTAAGGATGATAGATGCAGGGCTCGCAAAATCGCTAGCCCGACGTCCCGGGGCTAGCGATTTTTCCAGTCGGGCTACCAGAATCTATCCCTGCCCTGCCCGTCGGGCTATCATAGGAAGGAAAAATATATGTCAATGCTTTTGCATTCTTTCGGAAATGTAGCTGGGTAAATATGTCTTTGGCATCGGTGAACCACTGTCAATATGTGACTAGGGCTGCTCAATTAATCGAATTTTAATCTAAATTACGATCTGGGCTTTCAACGATCATTAAAAATGACTGAGCCGATTATTAGCACCTCCCTCGTGCTTTACTCTCGCGCTGCTCCGTGTGGCAAATCGAGCGCACCTCTCTGCGTTTCGAACACGCGGCACAACAATTAAGAGGAGCTGACAGAGGGAAGCTCGGAAAGCTAAGCAGAAGTTATTTGGAGAGGAGAGTGACCTATGGGCAGAAATCTGTGCCATCAGAAACTGAATTTGAATAAGTTAAATTTGAATTTGAATTGCTCAGATTGAATCTGAATTGTAACTTGAATAAATGCTTTTGAAAACTGAATTTGAATTAATCTAATTTGAAATTGAATTTATGGTTTGAAAATGATCATCACTAAATTGAAATTGAATTTTATATATTGAAAATGAATTCATTTGCTTTGAAACTGCATTTTATCCTTTAAAAATTCAGCTCTCGAATAATTTCAGTTTCACTCTCACCATTCAGTTTCAGTTCTACAATTCAATTTCAGTTCCAAAATTCGGTTTTTTGGGACTTACATCCGGTTCCGGTTCAAGCGCAGATTAATAGAACTACGTTTTGCTAGCGGACTGAAAGTGTTACTGACGGGAATCTACAGCGTCTTGAGCTGAATTAAGACTTCAGAAGTCATTCGTCATGTCGAATGACCAGCGGATAAACTCTCAGGTTGGTAATAAATGTATTACATGTATAAGGACAAGCGTCATGTTAACAAATGATAGCTGTACAGTAACTTTTATGCTTATTGTAGCTGTTAGCTAAAAACGCTAATTTAGCCTAGTTTGCCCTGAATTCAGCTTTGACAAACAAATATGATCGACTGTTTCTAGTAGAATTCCAAATTTGTCATCTTGTACCCTGTCAGAGCCCTGTATGCTTGCAGAGACCCCTACAGTAGGGAAACATGCAAAACGGTGTCCAAACCTTTGTATTTGAGCTTTATTTATGTCTTACACAGCATCCCAACTCTTTAGCTAACTTAATAACTTTAGCTAAAGTGAATATTTAGTCTAATTCATTAGTGCAGCATTACTGGATCACCTGTTTAAAGTGATATAATATGATATACAACTATCACTGAAACAGCAAACTTTGTAAATAAACAACACTTCTCATTCTCTAAACGTTTGGCCACAGCTGTAGATTACACTATCAGTGCTTGTTCACTCTTGACAATAATTACATTTCTAAATTCTCTTTGTGCATTTACAGGTAAACAATATCTAATATTTTATCTAAATGACTGCTTTGTCTTTGAAAAGGTGAAGAGCCTGAGGCCGGTGACAGTCCAGTTCTACTCCAAGTACATCCTTACGGTGGCTCACAGGAAAAGGCCACATTCCTGTCCTGCCAGGAGAGAAGAGAAACTTCAGAGTCTTCATGCAGTTCAACCACACCGGTCATATGGAATATGACAGGGGTCTCAAACTCCAGTCCTCGAGGGCCGGTGTCATGCAACTTTTCCATTTGTCCCTGGTGCAACACACCTGAATACAATTAGTAGGTCATTAGCAAGAGTATAGAACTTGACTGCATGCTGAGGTGGCAGCCCCTAACCCTACCTACTCAAGTAAATTTAAGTAAATATATGTATTTGGAAACATATACTTCTAAAATACTTTTATTGCACCATGTTCATTCACTCATGAGCTGCTGTAACCTGAATCAAATGGCTGAATTGCCAACTCAGCATGCATTCAAGTTCTATACTCTTGCTAATGACCTACTAGGTGTGTTGCAACAGGGACACATGGAAAAGCTGCAGGACAGCGGCCCTCGAGGACTGGAGTTTGAGACCCCTGCCGTATGGTGTTCATGGAGTTTTCTACCCCACAGTTACAGCATGTCTGACTGCCTGTTCAGGATATGCAAAAATATGAGTTTAAGCATGTGATGACAAAGGCCTTCCATTATGGTGTTTGTCATCACATGTCACAGACATCTGGATGATCATTTGGAATAAACAACTAAAAACTAAAAACTTGTTACTTCATCTTTTATCTTTATTATTATTATTATTATTGTTCTTATTTTACATTTTTTCATTGTTAGGCATTAGGTTTATTTATAGTAGTCCTTTCCAACTTCCTCCCCTCTTCCATGTTACTCTGTCAGCATCTGTTTGGGGTTGGGAGTGGAACAGAAAGTAAGGAAATCCAAAGTGCCATTAAAACCAGGAGAGGTTCTTATATTTCAGAAGAAGGGATTAATTCAAAAGAAATGACCTCAATGCCATATTTTATTTAGGAACCCTAGAGAGCACTTTGCAAAATAACACATTCTTATAATTTCACCCTCAGATGAGCCAAGCTACGACTGTCAGAGAAGGTGATGTAGGTACAGAGCATGTGAGAGTGGTTAAGTTGATGTCTCTTGTCTAGATGAAGGCACAAGAGGGATCAATGGCAATGCGTAGAGATTCAGTATCTTCAGTCTTCAGTGGACACTCCATTTTTGTTTTTTGCTTTCACTTTGCAATCGCGCGAACTGTGTATAGAGAGCAACAGTACTGATTGGTGAGTGACGATAATTTGCGCACCAATTCCTCTGACATCGTCTTATCAATCGTTAGTTTACTATGCAAACATGACAAGTGAAATCTCCCGCAGCAAGCTTAAACATGTGAGAGGTTGATCGCGCAGAGAATCGCTGAGCGTTATGTGAGTGCGTGTGTAAAGGCAGCAGGATATATATTTTAGTTCTGCTGAGCCAAATAAGAGTGGTCAGGGTGAAGAAGTGACAGCCAAAGAAAAGCTTACCACAAAACGGAAAAGTTATGAAAAATCAGACTAAGGCAAAAAAGAAAGTGCAGCTTTATGGTTTCATGGACAAAAGAATTTCTGTGGCTGGAATATGACAAGCTAAATAACCAGGGGTGCACATAAGTGGTCCGCAGGTGCGCATTCGCTGTCAAAATAAAATATCGCACAAGATAAGAAGTTGCACACGTGTAAATAACATAATGTTCTGCCGGGTGTGTTGTTGGTTTCCCTCGATTTCTGAGTCGACGAGCGCCTTTGTTACTGGGACCAGTAATTTTAAGAAAGGCTAGATCTTGGTTCCACTTGCCTCTTACCCGTGACTTCAGTGGAAATTTCAAATTCAGGATCTGACACAGACTGATTCCTGTTGTACAGTTCTTACAAGTTCATAGAAATTTCTGTTCAATTACAACCAAGTATTTGAGTTGATGATTGTAATTTTTATACAATATTGTAATTTGTGTTTCAACAATTTTTTGATTAATGTTTTGTTTCTGTTACAATATTAAACATTAAAGTATAATATTGTAACGGAAACAAAACAGGAAACAAAACATAAAAAAAAATTGCCCCCTTTTTTATTCGGGCTACTTAAATTTATTTTGGGCTACCAAAAACTGAAGAGTCTCTGCCCGAAGGGCTACCAGGGATTTTGAAATTTTGCGAGCCCTGAGATGGATCAGCTGAAAGTCCAGATGTGCCTCTCCAGTCCTGATTCAGGTCTTTGCTGGATTTTTCCTGTTTCTTAAGGACATGGCTTTCAGATACTGTTCATCTGCTGTACATCTGCTGCTTTTTTTTTTTTTTAGGGCTGCCAGTTAACTTATTTTCCTCTGATCTATGATCCTCAGAATCCTCTATGTAGCTCAGGATGTAGGGCAGGTCATGTAGTAATCAGAAAGTTGTTTTTTTGATCTCTGGACAGGATACTAACCCCAAGTTACTCTCCGGTGAATCCATCCGAGTGTGAATGCTAAAAAGAAAGCACTTAATCGTAGAAAAAAACTGCGTCTGTGAATGTGCGAATGAGATATGTTGTATAAAAGGCTTTGAATGCTCAGGTAGCATAGAAAAGTGCTTTTGTCCTCCACTTTTCCAGTTTCCTCAAAATCTTTTTAAGGACACCCTGCACACCATGCTGAGAGATGCCAGGTTTTTAGCTGATAGCTGTTGATTAAAAAACATTTTTTAATCTCTGTAACTGTGTTTATTTGGCATTTTTCATGGTTTCAAATAAAGAAATGGAAGACATTTACTTATTTTTGTGACAGGCTGTGGGTAACAAAGGAAAGTGTGGGACTGTGGGGTGCATGAGCCCGATGTGTTTGTAGCGAGTTGCACGCCAAGTTGCAGCTTTAATTATGAAAGGGTTTTTGGTTTGGCATATTTATGGTGTAGATCTATGATGGAAGTCTAAAATGTCCAAAAAGATGAGAAAAAAGTTTGATTGTATCAAAGGGTTTAAAACTCCAGGGGCTAGGGGGCCGGTGTTTTCACGGGATTAAAGCTAAAAGACTAGCGAGTCTGTCAGTGTAGGAGCTGATCAAGCCTCATATTAAAAATCCAGTTTTAGGCATCCAGGTTAAAGTACTGGCTCTTTTTTTGTGTGTGGTGTGAGTGTGTTTGTGGAGAGAGTGAAGGTGAAAGCTTGTGTGAGATGCTGGAAGTGTTGGTAGTCCTGCTGATGCCTGCTCTGTTCTACTGTGAAGTCTCACTGATCGCCTCAACATCCAGGGAGGATCCGATCTAGTTACTAGTTAATATTCTGTCTGTTATGGCAGTTCTGTCTGAAGTATGAATAAAAACATTTCAGCTAGATTATAGTGTGGAAAAATGATTACAGGAGGATATATAAAATCTTTCTTGGCACTGGCCTGGGGCGTGTGTTGGTTGCTACATTGCTCCGTGTAGTGAGGAACACCTGAGCAAGTCTGTGGGATGAGCTGAGAACATCAGTAGCTGCTGAACATTACCCGAAACAGGACTGCAGCAGCTCTAATTAGATCTCACCAAGCATTTCCATGCACAGTCTAGTCATCATTTATGCTTTTTTTTTTTTTTTTTTTTTAAAGTGGCAACAACAACAATCATCATAAAATAAATAATTTAACCAAACTAAATGAGAAGAAGAGACAGTATTGACCATGAAGATGCAGGCTGGAGCTAATTACACTGGACGTTACTGCTTGGCATCTGGTAAATCAGGAGATTTTTACAAGAAGATTTTGTCAAAAACAAATGTTTTATTACCAGTTTTATGCTCATCACCTTCAACATTTTCATCTTTCAGCATTTTGCTGAATAAAATGATGCATTCCGATTACAGCCACCTCACTGCACCCAGTTTCACAGGACTGGCAGTCGATAAAGTCAAAACATCCTGACCTAAAAGTGAAGCAGCGGATTTTTAATCTCACTCTTGCTCTGGCTTGAGCATGACAACTTAAAAATATCAAGTGAAAGATCTTTGATGGAGGTCAATAATGGAGCTGCTCCATCTCCCTCCATCTGTCTGACTTCTAGCTTGAATGAAAATTCATTTCATGTTGCTTCTTGCCACATTTCAGTTCAGGGACTTTGTGAAGCTTCCGTTTACCGTCTGTGACTCAGTATCTCTGCTGAAATGTCAAATGTCACAATGATGGCAATAAGAACTTAAAACAAACAAAAAAACGGGGATCGTCTGTTTGCAAATGGATGTGCGGGCCTCTTGGTGCACCGTTACAAAATCGGCCTCAATCTTCCACCTTTGGCCAAAACATCACTGTTCACTGATGGGTTGCAGGTGCTGTAGAAGTACATCTGTTTTGTCATTTTTTGTTTAGTTGCTTCAGTTAAAAGTTGTTCCATTTTTTATTCAGTTTTGCTGGATTTCAGGGTTTTGGTTTCAGGGTCTGGTTATGCTAATGTCTAATGTTCTGAGTTTTGGTTCCAGTTCTTAGTTTCTTGATCTTGATTCAGGATGCTTGTCCAGTCTTTTCCCGTTAGTCACAGCTTTAGTTGCATTTATGTACACATAAATTAAATAAGGTAATGAATAACACTGGTATGTTTCTAAAGAAACTCAGCAGGGGAGAAATTTACCAGAAGGATAATGATGGAAAAACCACACGGAAGACCACACAAAGGAAAACTAAGTGAGGGACCATATCCATGTAACACTAAACTCCACCAAGTATTCTGACTTATTATTCATTTTCTTCTTATTGCCATCATTGTTACATTTGAATCCACATCTCAGCAGAGATACTGAGTCACAGATGGTAAACTGAAGCTGAGGTGAAACGTGGCAAGAAACATGAAACCTCCCTGAGCCTGGTTCTGGTTTTCTGGTTTTCCTTCCCACTGTTGCCAAAGCGCTTGCTCAAAGGGTGTCGTCTGAATTTTGGGGCTTTCTGTTTTCTTTGTATTATTGTAGGGTCTTTACCTTACAGTATAAAGTGCACTGAGGAAACTGTTCTTGTTATTTGGCGCTGTATAAATAAAATTGAATTGAACATTTTGACATGAATATTGGCTCGATCATGATAAGAAACAGACTTGTTTTGTAGTATGATTTGTTTTAACTAATCGGTTTTACTTGAAGTAGCACATCCTGTTATTACATCCCACACATTCACTTACTTGGTACACCTTGATAGTACCGGGTTTGGGCCCTTTGCTTGCACTATGCTTTTATTCTTTATGGAATAGATTACACAAGGTGCTGGAAACACATGAAACACATGTACCAAAGGGCCCAAACACTGTTACACCACCAGCAGCTGCCTGAACAGTTGACACGAGGCAGGATGGATCAATGCTTTCATGCTGTTTATGGTCATGTTTGGGTACGGTTGCCTCAGCTGACAGGAGTGGCACCGGTGTGGTTTTCTGCTGCTGTAGACCATCCGCTTCAAGGTTGGATGTGTTGTGCTCTTCTGCCTTGCTGTCAACTTAAAGACACTTGCTGGATATTTTCTCCTATGCAGACCTGTAAACAATAGAGATGGTTTTGTGGTAAAATCTCATCAGATCAGCAGATGTTCTCAGACCAGCCCGTCTGGCACCAGAATCCAAGCAAGTGAAAATAAATTTTCAGTGACTACAGACGCAACTCACGAAAAAATTATGAACACCTGCAATCATCTGAGCTGTTCTCAATGTAAGACTTTTAAAAAGTCAAATTAGGAAAATTTGATAATAAAACACACATAAACATAAAAGTGGCATCCTACTCGGTTTAGCTCGGCGCAGATTGGGTAATTTTTAAGGGTTTTACTCAGCCAGGTTTCCAAGCCATCCAGCAGACTGCATGCCACAGACTGGCCTCTCAGTGATGTCACTCGATGAGTCATGAGAGTGTCTTCTTCACAAAAATCAAAATCACAACTTTTAAAACCTGACAATGAGAAAAATGGCTTCACAAAAATCACCGTGGTCCCAGAGTCTGACAAAAAGCCAAATGCCCAGCAGCAGGTATGAAAAAGCACTGATGTCCTCCTTTGTTATGGTACAATAATTATGTAATGCTGTTTTCAGTTTGCCCCCTTTTGTTCACACATGGGTTTCCCTTAGCAGACCTTTAGAAATGCTGGCACAGGTGCTAATTGGAGGAAGTGTTTGAAGATGATAACACAGAGATGAAGTCAGGGAAATTCCTGATAATGGGCTGGCATGAAAAACGTGAGCACGAGCAGCGACGGGATGCAGTTATGCTACGTCACTAGAAATTATTTTCTTTCCTCTTAACGTGGCATTGCTCACTGTAACCTGTATGTGTGTGTGTTTTTAGTATTTTTTTTTGTCTTTCTCTCCCTCTTCAGCTCATTACCGTCTACACCGTACCAGGAATGGACCCCGACTGGCTGATCGGAGAACGAGGAAACGAAAAGGGCAAAGTACCCGTCACCTACCTAGAACTGCTGAGCTAATGGACCAAGCAACACACACACACACACACACACACACACACACACACACACACACACACACACCCCTGCAAAAACCTCTATCCACCGTCACACATGTGGACTGGGTAGACCTGCTGTTGGCCCCAGTTTGTGCTCCTTGTGTATCGGTTCAGCTCACAGAGGGAACCCCTGCACTGACTTCTATGCTATGCTGTGCAGGTATCTTCTAACCACCTGGATAAAACAATATGAAGATTTATTAAGTTGAGATAGTGGAGAACTTGGTTAGCAAGCTCTATCCATAGACTGTATCTGATAATTTGTGCCAATTACCAGGCTAATAAATTCCCCCAGATCTCAGATGTTCTTGGACGGTCTTTTGATACAATTAACTCTATAGAATGGCAATAATGCTACAGTTATTTTATGACATTTTTCAGTTTATTAAACTCAAAAAAGAAGAAAAAAGTTGAGTCATTTAAATTTGGACTTTTATGAAGGAGCACAAAGTAAAGAAAAGGAGTGCTGAAAGACTAAAATGAGCCTACATGTCGTTTTGACACAGATCAAAACGAACATCTGGTTTACATCTGGTGTAAACCAGATGTTCTCGTAGCTCCTTTGTTATGGTACAAAGGAGTTAGTGAATGCATTAATCTCCACACAGCATTTGTTGAGTATCAAAAGCCAGTCCTGGTAACTTTTGATTTCAGATGAAAGCAAAAGCCTCGTTGGTAGGCACCAGTGTTTTTAGCACACAGGAGAGGAACCTCGTCTGGCTTCGTGGAACAGCGTGCTTATGTCGACCGTGTGGATGGGAGTCTTAAGGTTTTCATGATGATCTCTGTAGGTGTCCTGCCATTTCAAGAGATTGAACCTAATTCTGGAAATACCTGCACAGCTACGGTATTTTTATTTTTATGACTCCAGAGAAATCAGTGTGACGGTCCCCTCTGTTATACGCAGAGTCCAAACTGCAGCTGGCTTCCCATCTCCTGATCTGTGGCTGTGTGAAAAAACTTATGCAAAACTGCCTGTTTTACTCATTTCTAGTAATACTGATGATTATCAGAAAGAAACCCGTGACTGTACGAGTCAGGTTATGTTGATGTGGCCTATTACTTAGATTTCCTCTTATTGCGTAATGTGTACACAGAGTGTAATGAAATGAAACTTCAAAAACCCAGACCTTGTTTGATCCATTAAAGAAAAATTCCATGCAATAATTATTACAATGTGAGTCATAATTTTTCAGATTTTATCAGCTCTAACTACATTTTTCCCCACAATTTTCTTTCAGCTGTTTCACAATAAAAACCCTTTTAGAAAATGAAGCATTTCAATCCACAGATTAGGGATTTTAATTTGAAACAAATATTGGAAAATCTTGAGTGTGTATAAACAAAAGTGCAGTAACTTTAATGAGGTGTGAGTGGACTGGAATTACTAAACAATACTGTACAACCAATTATAACTTCTCAAGCTGATGAAGTAGATAAAGGACAGTCACACATTTCTATATTTGTTTTAATTTTTTTCAGTTAATAAGAAAAGATTAATTCAGTGTCCAATTTAGGGCTAGCCCGCAGCCTGCAGCAATAACATTTAAGGTAACTTAAGTCACTGAGGCAACATTGACCAACATGTCAGTTTGTCTTTACGGGCCCTCCTGCTTTAAATAAAGCTGGATTACAGTAAATGCAGGTATATGGTGTCTGTACTTGCACTCTGGTAGTGTTACATCTACTTGATGTTGGGAAAGAAAAAAAGTTTCATAAAACAACTTCACAAACAAAATCAGGAGCTCAAATTTCCACTAAATTTACAGTTAAGCAAACAAAGCGAGTTTCCTATTAAGAATACAAGGTTTAATGGTGCAGAATGATGCTTTCCTGGATATTGTTGTGCTTGATGAATTACATCATCTACTATTTGCTCAGCAGGGCTTTCTAGTTTGCAGTAAAGCTGTGTCACACACGTGGAAGCTCAAAAGTTCCCATTTTCATGTTTGTCATGCAGAACTTCATGACGGCGATTCCACCTTCTAAAAAGAAAACAAGACCCTGATAAGAACCAGCTCATTATTTTTCTTCTGTTACTTCAGTTTATGTAATCATGTGATGCAACATTTTACATCCACGCTATGAGCATTTTCTGAGGTGTGTCGGAATTTTGGGCTGAATAACATATTAAGGCTCTGTTTAAACCTGCAACAAAGTCAGTTAATAAAATAAATGCTCTCCTGTAGAATCCATCTGATTTCACTCTGATCGCATCATCTTTATTTTCTTCAAGTGTTAGTGGCACAGCTGTACTCAGTGTGTGGGTTGGATGAATATAATGGAAATCTCCAAAAGTTGATTCTGTTCATCTGGACGTAGCGTTTTGTGGGAGAAATGTTTCTTCACTCATCCAAGTGACTTCTTCAGTCTCAGCTGACTGCAGGTTTCCCCAAACCTTATAAACAGTACATTTGCATAATGACTGAAACCAGCCCACTGAAGGAACAATGGGCTGGGAGGTCAGTTCTTTAATCATAATTATGCAAATTCTCATGACCATTGATCAACAACCACTGATCAAAGACCACTGATCAATGGCCATGAGTACCATTCACAGCACTGTAAGATGGTGAAAGATGTACCCTTAGGTCCCCTCCTCGATTCAGAGATGGTCTTTCCCTTTTCACGTAAACGGCCTCCTTGACTCCGCACTCAAACCAGCGTTCCTCCCTGTCCAGGATGTGTACATCCTCATCCTTGAAAGAGTGTCCACTGGCCTGTAGGTGTAAATAGACTGCAGAGTCCTGGCCTGACGAGGTGGCTCTTCTGTGTTGTGCCATCCGCTTCACCAGAGGTTGTTTGGTTTCCCCGATGTATAAATCCTGGCAATCCTCCTGGCACTTAACAGCGTACACTATGTTACTCTGTTTGTGTCGGGGGACCCGATCCTTGGGATGGACCGATTTTTGGCGCAGCGTGTTTTGGGGTTTAAAAGCCACAGAAACGCGGTGTTTAGAAAAAATGCGTCTCAACTGCTCCGATACTCCTGACACATATGGGATCACTACAGGTTTTCGCTTGGGCAGCGGTTGTCCTTCTCTCCTGGATCGGCTGGAGCTTTCTTTAGGTGCCTTTCCAGCTTTGACAAAAGTCCAGCTGGGATAACCACATTTACTCAGGGCCTTCTTGATGTGATGTTCTTCTGCCTCCCTGGTCGCTGTGTCAGTGGGGATGGTGTTCGCTCTGTGTTGTAGCGTCCCGATGACACCCAGTTTGTGCTCCAGTGGATGATTAGAGTCAAACCTTAGATACTGATCCGTATGCGTAGGTTTACGGTACACATCAGCTTTTAGATGTCCCCCATTACTGATGGATCAGAGATTCAGAGATTCCATCTCTGAATCGAGGAGGGGGCCTAAGGGTACATCTTTCGCCATCTTACAATGCTGTGATTGCAACCATTCCCCAACTCTCTGTGAATGGTACTCATGGCCATTGATCAGTGGGTTTTGGTCAGTGGTTGTTGATCAATGGTCATGAGAATTTGCATAATTTTGATTAAAGGACTGACCTCCCAGCCCATTGTTCCTTCAGTGGGCTGGTTTCAGTCATTATGCAGATGTACTGTTTATAGGATTGTGGAAACCTGCAGTCAGCTGAGACTGAAGAAGTCACTTGGATGAGTGACGAAACGTTTCTCCCACAAAACGCTACGTCCAGATGAACAGAATCAACTTTTGGAGATTTACTTTCCTGGATGATTGAGAATGCATCAAAATATAATGGAAACATACTGAGAGAGAACCTGCATTAAAGTGTTGTATCACTTGATTACTGAGGCTTAAATATAACAAATGACTTCCTTTTTTCTGTATCAAGAGGCAGACAGAGGCTGGAAGTCTTAGCATATTCCACTTTCACTAACTTCTTTCCACCAGTTCTGGAGAAACATTTGAGCAAACCACACCTCTAAAATACTAAGTGTGTATGAAATGTGCTAGTTTGAATTGTTATTTAAAAGAAACAAAGCAAAGCAAACAAAGGTGTAATATTTCACAACATTCATTGACTCGTGCTGTAGGCTGCGACTGTAACACCTAAGCATGTGCCGTTCCTAGAGCATTGGGTATCTGTCAGTCAGGTATTTGAGAGGGGATTCAGTCAAATTCAGAGACCTTCAAACAGGAAACCGAAATGCATGCATGCACTGTCTGATATGAGAGAAACTGTTAATGTACCTGTTGATCTACATTCCCACCCTCACCTGCACCTGTCAACTTCAGGAACTAGCTGAAAGAATAAGTTTCATGCATACAAGCAGCGGAAATGAGCTTCCTCAGAAGGGTGTCTGGCTTCAGGTGCACAGGCAGGATGCGGAGCTCGGTTGTTCAGGATCTCTCACATCTAAATGAGAAAGCAAGCAGGCCCAGGATACACTGAAGAGATCATGTGTCTTGGCGAGCTTGTGAACCCTCCAGAAAAGCTAGTGGAGGTAAAATTCTGCTTGAACCAACAGCGAAATGACTGAATGGATGAACACACATCAATAAAACATTCACCTTTTAGGGTTATCAGTCTGTTTAGTCAACTAATAAGCCTATTATTGAGATATTCTTTTAAACAATCTCACGGCAACTGAACTTTTTAACCACCAGTCACCAATCAAGTTTTTTGTGCTGGAATAGATTCCAGCTCAGCCACGACCCATAATTATTTGGGTGGAAGAATATGATAATCAAATATTATACTGAATTCTAGGAGACCTCTGATTCCTAGACATTTACATCCTGAAGATCTCTGAATAGTAGCAGAAATTTTGCTTCACAGATTAGCCAGAATCAGTTTACCCTACCAGTAAATTGAACTCAAAAGCAGCCCTACAGGTACAAAAACCAGTCAATCTGGCAACACTGCCCCAGCAGCTGTGACAGGGAGTTTCATATGCAAAGTTACTTGGTATGCAGTACATGTGTCAACAAAGCTTTACATAAAAAGGTAAAAGAGGTGACTCATCTTGTGAAACTGAAGTCTTGCACATCCCTTTGTTTGTAATCTGTAAGTCACAGTAAATGATGAAAAGTGTTTATGCATGGGTTGCATCAGCAGTGAAACATGCATACCAGACTTGTGTGTACTATCATGCGGGGAATCCCCAGAGAGCTTTCATGGCCGCCATAGAATAATAATAGAAACCTAATTTAAAGTCGCTCAATGAAACTGGCCCTGGCATATTTCTACGTGCCTGCTGTAGTTTCTGTGACACTTGAATATCAGGTCAAATATGCTTTAGTTCATAAGAAAAGAAACTTATTGACTGAGAATCCCCAGGAGTTTGGGCTCTGCACTCCAAACCATATGTTTAACCCCTCAGTAACAATCACCTGCAGTGTCTGGTGCTGCTAGCAATACTTATTAAGCTCTTAAGACTCTTATTAAGCTTTCCTTCAGCTGCACTGTTAAATAATACTTTTTATTCAGCTGGTCATATAACGTATTACATAGTACCGCGTTAAATTGCTACACCTTTGCCATATATTTTGCACCATAGTATCATACCCTCGCTACACTGTAGCTCCTACACCATAGTTACACCTTACAGCTACACAATAATTACATCATAGCGTTGATTTCCAAAATGTAATGTATGATTAGGTTTAGGCCAACTGATTAATTCATAATCAAAACGGATGGACGATTGAACAACTTGAGCCCCTACACCACAGCTCCTAAACTATAGCCCAAGTCCATGTCATCACTGGGTGGTTAACAACTATGACAGGTCTTTTTGGTGTGAACATTAGCACAAGGACAACACGTCTATGAAACTGAATGTAAAAGGCTCTAATTTTAGCTAGCCTTAAGTCTTCTCTTTTTCCCTCTTTCAGTAAAAATAACTGTTACGCAAGATTTTGGCTTCAGATCCAAGATGATAACTTTATTTAAGGAAAGATATGCAGATGCAAGTATAAATGAAAAATAACAACATTGCTGCTTCATGGTGTGAGGTCCAGCAGTATTCACCTTTAGAGGTATTTTCCTTCCCAAGTGAAAGAGTTGATTTCCAACATGAACGCCAACAAAATCACAAAAATTAGAGTTTGTGTTGTTTGGTTTATGTTATCTCGTAGTGTAAGGGATAAATTCACACTCAGAACTAATGTGGCAAATCTACCCCCAAAAACAGCCTCATTATCAGAAAAGGAAAAGAAAGTGAAGAGGCACAATAACAAGACAGTAAAACCTCAGATGGGGATTAATGTGATGGAGAGACATTCAGTTGGTGTTATCCTAACGATTCATAGGTACTAACAGATGTGTAACACAAACAGGTCACCAACAACCCAATCTAGGTTTGTGGTTTGGTTTAGGTTTACTCCCACAGAGTGTTGGCTGTTGGTAACACAATGTGAAGAAAACAAGTTATGACCAAAATGAGATGCAGCTGAAAGCTTCTTTGTTTTTTATGTGAAGTGCAAAACTTAGTCTGCCCAGTTTACCATATATGTGTGTAAATAGATTGAGGTCTTTTAGGAGGTGTGTTATTTGGTTGGTGATATTTCAAGTTGTCCTTCAAAAGTTTCTTTGATGTTTTTGTCCAGATATCGATGATTTCAGAGTGTTATCATCCTCCTGTAGGGGCCACCCGTTTGATGTGCAATAAACCTGCATGTGTGTTACCGTAAAGCGTGTCTGGTTCTTCATTATGACAAAACCCCACAGTTAAACTGCTGTCAGTAAGCTCTTGGCCTTCTTGGCTTTAAAGCGGAACAGGTGTCAGTCAGGGCATTTAGTTGCGTAGAGGAAAACTCAAAGATGTTGCCTTAAAAACAAACTAAATGTTTGGTGAAATTCCCAGAAAAAGGGTTCATTAATTTTTGTTCATTGTTAATAGGAAACCAGGGAGAAAACTGTGAAATTATATCTGAACATCACCGTAACTACTTCCCAAAAAATTAAAATCTTTGTGTAACGTGTCTATTTTTACGAATAATCTAGATTTATCTCACAAACAACATGTTTGGAGCTCATTTCCAATCTTCTGCTGTTAGTTTTCGTATCATTTAAACAGACTGAGAAAGATTGTCACATCAGAGTTTCATAAAACCATTATTTCCACCAGTGTTTCTGTGGATCTGTAATTTAAAAGATGATGTGCTTAAAAATGATTCAGTTTAGCGGAGGACACAATAACATCAAGTTTCAGAGACAAAGATGTTCAATTTTAATAAACTAAGAAACTGTGATCTCAGGGGGATTCTGAACACAGGGTTCGTACGGGTGCTTGAAATCCTTGAAAATGCTTGAATTTTAATATTGTCTTTTCAAGGTTTGAAAAGTGCTTGAATTTCAGATGTGGTGCTTAAAAGTGCTTGAAAGTGTAACTGTATTTCATTCACTCACAAATAACTATCTGACTGAATAGTTTTCTTATCAGATAGAGAAATAAAATGAGTCGCAAAATGTAAAAGCAAAATTTCTCCGCCTGGGCTGCCTTGCACCGCTGTCTGTTTTAATGTGTGACCCCGCCCCTCCCCCGGACAGTCGGGGATAAGTGCGCTAACATACCTGGAGGTTGCTGTTTTAATGAGTGTTTGACAGAAAACGACAATGGCGGAGTTTGCGTTCTCCAGTCGCATGATAGGTGAGTGCTAGTAAATAATTTTCCAGTACATGTACGTTACACATGCTATTTTTTAAAATTATGATTATTATTTCGCTAGCTATCAAACCCGCGGGATAAATGATTGAAATGCACTGAGTGTGATGCAATACGGCAGCGCTATTATAGCAGTTAGTTATGGCATGGAGATTTATGGAGCATGCTGTGAACTTAGCTAACATTACTTAGCAGTAGCAGTAATATGAGTTACTTTACTCAAGTGAAAGCTTTAAACATTAGCCCGATACATAGCTAGCCAACTTAAGGCTTTCGACGGACCCAGAGGCTCCATTTCAACTTTTGTCAAAAGTACTGACTCATAACTCTGTAAAACCAGAGTTATGATCAAAAGTACACGCGATGTTTTTTTCCTAAATAAAACAGAGGCGTTTACTAGGGGAAGAGACGGTAAAAACGGCGTTTTCTAAGGACAGCGCTAGCAAACACTCCGCTTGTGAGCAAAAAAGGAAAAAAAACACCCTTCCCTATTTGTGTCAAACAATCAAAAATATATATGGAAACGTGAGATTTGGTTGTTTAGGAAGAGGGGGACGTTTTAGGAGTGAGCGAGCGAAAGAAAGGGAGAAAGTGAGTTTTCACAGGTGAGAGACTTGTGACGTTTACCGTGTTTGGAGTCTCAAGTTAGTGTGTTGTCTTGTGTAGTTAGTGTGTAGTGTAGTCGTTGTTTTGTTTTGTGTGTCAGTTCTACTAGTGAATGTCACAGTTGCTGCAAAAAGCCACCAAAGGCAGATTTCAGTGTAAATGCTGTCTCCAGGTGGAAAACGTTAGGAGTGATACACCTGCTGTTGTCATACCTGCAGGGTCTATCCCTGTGCTGGGTGAAATAATGGTAATATGAGGGACCGATCCATATGGTCACAAAGAATAGTCACTTGTTTTTGTGCTACCAAGTTCCCCGGCTTTCATTCAAAATGTGTTTATCGTGAGCACCGACACATTAAACTACTTAAACATTATAAATGGCTTCAAGCTCACACTGAGGCCTGTGGGGCAGCATCAGCCACTGAGGCAGTAGACAAATATATGTCTTTTTGTATATGGATATTTCATACATTAAGGCTGCCTGTTCATTTAAGGGAGATGAAAAATACATTATAATTGTACCTAATAATATCACTGATGATAGATTAAATAAGTAGATTTTAGGTAAATGCTTGTGCATTCTTTAAGTTGTATATATTAAACTGAACTGAATATGTTATCTGTTCAAAGCCTCTCCCAGTCAGTGCTGTTCTTCATGCCTGTCTTATGATGTTATTAGCACAAACACTTTAAAGGTGATCATTTAGGACTTCAGCAATAATACAGACAGCAATGTAGTTAAACATCTTACAGTTAGTTTTATTGGGAATTAACTTAAAAAACAAACAAACATCTGTCTCCTATTTTTTGTGTCATACAGGAAAGAAGCAACAATATCTGATGAGAAGACTTAATAATTTCTTTTTTCATTTTTTCAACAGAAGATGAATGTCTCTAACAAGTTGATTTGTTCACATTTGCACATCTTAATTTTTTAAGTGAAATATGTTTTTCGAGTTTACTATATGTATCTAAGACAACCTTTTCCTTTTGCAGTATTTTTCTGTGGTCCGTTTTTCTATGTTATAACAAAAGGGGAACAAAGGTGTTTAAGTTCACCTAGGATGATTTGTTTTAATTTTCACATGGTCTTACTGAGGTGATGTGAATTGAAGGGGGGGGGGGGGGGGGGATGCGCTGGAAAAAGTTGAAAATGGACCTTGAAAGTGCTTAAAAAGTGCTTGAATTTGACCCTGAAAAAGGTGTACGAACCCTGTGAACAATAAATGCGTCATCAGTGCAAAAGCAACTGTTTACACAATCCTTCTCATGTTTCTCTTAAACTTAAACGTGCAGTGATTCAGTCTCTGTCTGGACTGAATCACTGCACTCTGACATGCAAGCCCTAACAATGGGACACCAAAGTACTTCTCAATACCCCAAAGTACATGTAGTGAAGCTGGATGTTTGATAGTAGTTTAAATACTGCACTGTGGGCTCATGGTTAGCGAGGATTAATTTGTTGCCGTGGATCGACCAATAGTTTGGTCAGCTTTAATGGTTCAGTTTCAGCTCATTCACAAACCAATTACAAAACAACGCCATTATAAACATAAATATGTAGTCATTTGTGAAAGGGAAGTCCAGAGCTTATAAACAGGCACTAGATATCAAATAAGATGCATGAAATACATATGTGATTTCCAAACTTCATCCTAATACTTGTTCTGTAAAAATCAAGGGATTTCAGACTTTCAGGCGCTGTCTTGTTTTTTTGCTCGCAACTTTTTCAGTTAGTTCTCTAAAATGTTTCCCAGACATCACTGATTTCACAATGTCCTAGACTGAGTATTTTTTGTAAGATAACAAAAAAACTGTGTTAGAATTCTGGAGAGAGACGAGGAGGTGGAGCAGAATTAGTCTATTGGTGTTTAAGAGTCAAATGATAGAAAAGCCAAAAGAAGAAAATGGAACAAAAATAAACCCAACCTTGACATGGTAATCCATCCCGGAACAAAAAGGCCATAAACAGCTAACAACATGAACGAAAACATTAGTTTTTCCTCACTGCGTCGAGCTGTGAGGCCCAATAACGCTGCAATAATACCAATAACAATTACTGCAAATAGCTTCAGTCTATGTATTTGAAAGTTTGTATGGCTGAGATATCGCAAAATGTTACTTTTAAAGGTCAAATTACTTCATGGGAAAATGTTATCTACACATTCCTCAACTAAAGGCATAATATATGCTCATAATTGGAAAAAATGACACGTTTATTACTCAGGAGCTTTCTCCTAAACTATGAAATCAGCGGCTCTGAGAATTCATCGTGTCTACGTGACTAAGTCACTGCATTCTTACACGAATGCTGTAACGGTAAGTTGCCACATTGCCTGTCTCCGGTAAATCATGTGTGAGCCTGCTCTGTAGCCCCAACTATGGAGAAATAATTCGTCACGTGGAGTACGGAGCATGAAGGATAGCCTAGAGGACCAGCAGAACAAATCACAGAGCTCCAATTAACACTGATAATGAATGAACAAAGTGCTGACTTACAATATTAACGTAAGTAGAAAGAATTTAAAAAAAGGAAGCAAATGATGTCGGTGTCTCCAAGACCAAAACAACAAAACCAGCCACTCTTATTAAAAAGAAACAGAACACTCCTGATATGGATATCATTAGAATGTGACAATATTTTAATGACAAGCATCATATTTTTGTTTAAGCTATATGTTAAAATAAAAATACGATGTACAAAACAGGAGGAGAACCAGGCAGGTTTAATGAAACAGTAGCACAGAGCAGGCCAGAACAGGCCCCACAGGTTTACCTGGGGTTGCCCACTGGTACCTTCAGTAGACTAGAAATTAATTCTTCTGTAGCCAGTACCATCAGTATGTTTTGCAACAATGAGGTTGTGAAGGTCTTCTTGCTTCTTGTGTGACACCTTGGTAATGAGACACCTTTTTACGGGTCATCAGTTAGACACAACCAGTGAGAAGTGGCAGGATTGTGCTCTAATTACTGATGTCAGCTGGTGTCATCACTGTCTAGTACTGTTTCCAGTTTCAGTTTAATGTCTCATTATTGCACTTAATTTATGGACATCTGAGGTTTGATTTCTTTGCACGTGTGGACTGGATGGTCGACAACTGGCGACATGTTCAATACTTATTTTACCTGCTGTATACTGTTCTGAGTCTTTCTGTGTCAAATCAACCAATTTTTAGAGCCTTATTTGCTTGACTAACTTTGGTGAGTTTTTACATAATCAGTGGTGTGACTTTTTAGCATCATATATCAAATACCTATTTTTTGGGAAACATTTAAATCTGAGTGCAATGTTTTAACATGAATGTCTCAAAAGAACATTAAAGATAGAAGCCTGAAATTTTCACTGATCGGGATCTGTAATTTGGGAAAGACAGCTCAAAAATATTTGGAGTATTTGAGGAATAATTTAGTGATGTTTTTGTTTTTGTGGTATAATTTGTCACGTTTGCTCACTCCAAAAAGAAAATAGTCAAAAGAAAATAGCATTTTCTATATTTTTATGACTGAGAATTTCATGTTAAAAATGATTATACATCTGCTATTTTAAAGTATTGTGAAATATACCTACATAACTGTATACTTTTTCTTTTTTGTTTCAATGTTTAATTGGCCATTTATCAAACATTTTTTTAAAGAACCTGTCCTACATTGCAGACCCTGATTCATTGTGATGCTAAGAAAAGACAGTGGAAATTTTAGGCTTTTTTCTTTATTATTTTTTGATGCCTTGAGATTTCAGTGTGCCAAAAAACCCAAAACAAAACACACAAAACAGCCTGAAAGTGGGTCCACAGACAATCTTTACTAAAATACATATGTATAGATGTTGGTTTTGGTTAGGTCATCCCATAAAATTTTCAGAGATGGCTAATTTGACATGAATTGAATTACTGCAGTAAGGGTCTGCACTGGAACCGACATAAGCCCAAAGTAAAGCAGTGAGAGGAGCATAGCCAAGGTTCTTTCTTCATAGAATAATTTAGCTGATGACATTTAAACCCAACTGAAAGGCAAAATTAATGGATTCTCATGTAATAGGATCTGGAAAGCATCTAATTAGGAATGACTTTATTTCTCAGCATGATGATGATCTCAATGCCAGTGAAACCACACAAAAAAACAAACAGTCACACATTTTAGGAACTGTTTCATGATCATTAAAAAGACCCAAATCATGTGACTGTTCACTTGTACCACTTTAATTTATGAAATTAAATATCGGACTATAATTATAGGCCAACAAGATGGATGTTAAGGTTAGAAGAGGAACAGATGTGGCATCTGACCACCATCTTGTAGTAGCTAACGTGCAGCTGAAGTTAAAAAAGAACTGGACAAAAACAACACTGTGTAGAGTGAAGTATGATGTCAGCCAACTAAAGATTACTGGCACGAGGGAGGAGATCTCAGTTAAAGAACAAGATCAAGGTGCTTAATGAGCTGCACCAGGGAGAGGAGAAAAGCAGTATACAGGCTGATAGGTTTGTAGCTTAACCTGATTCGCTGGAACGTTGAAGACAATGTAATTACACAGCAAAGCAAGACACGAGTAGGCAAAGTTCTTTATGTTTCCGTGCACGGGAGAGAACTGGACAAACGCCGTTCCTTCGCTTGACCCCAGTTGCTCTCGTCCGCTCTCCCGTAACACTGCTCTTTTATTGTGGTTATATGAATATGCATAGGTTCATTAACATATGATATCTTACATAGGTATACATGTGAACAAAGAATACCTTGTGTGTGTGTGTGTGTGTCTATGTGTGTATATGTGTGGGGTCAAGATGTGACCCCTTGAAGACTCCCCAAAGCTGGTGCCAGGAGTCTAGCGGTCCATCTAAACAAAAGGCTCTTATGCTTAACCAGATACAGAGAAGGTGTCCTCCTATACCATAAAACAATAAGACAAGGCACGGCCTCTCCCATGCTCCCAGAGTGCTCTGGAATGCACACAACGTGTCTCTGCAGACTACTAAGGATCAAACCTCCTATCACTACACAATCGATTATATACTTCTAAGCATATGGCATAAATATTTCTAAGCATAAATGACAATCAACATTACAGAAACCTAACATTCCCCCCTTTTTGGCAGTTATGCTAGAAAAGTCCCCAGTTATGATCACCTCATGTCTGACAGTGTCAATGAAAACATTTCTATACTCAGCATATGTCAAATCACCCTAAATTACTGTAAACACACACAGTTTGACAAATATATTAGCAGTTATCCAAGTTCTCATCCAATAGTAAACTGCATCCTACGAGCAAACAAATGAATTGTTAATGGTCAAAAGAGAAATTAACATTTTCAAAACACTCCAGCTTGGTGGTGCTCCTCCGCAAGACATGTAAATCACATGTCTCTCTGCAGAGTGGTTTAAGTTCTGCAGGGTGTCATAAATGTCTCTTCCAGTTGTTTCCATCACTGTCCATAGGACCAGAGTCCAAATGTATGTAGAATAGACATTCAAACATACCAGTTGATGTGGTTGTTTGTCAACATGGGTCTCAGCTATCTTGAAAGCTGCAGACCTCTTCAGCACTCTAGTTTTATGGCCTCTACCACCCTCCATCACCTCACTTCAGGCCTCCTTGTCCTGTGGGGGATACATATCCTCCATTGTCCATCCTCTGCAGGAAAACCCTCTGTGGAAAGGGTGCTGGATCCAGTTATCTTACTGCTGTTATGATCCCAGCAGTCTTCAGAGTGTCATCGTATGCATAGTACAGTGACACAGCATTAGTGATGTTCATAGGAAACTGCTGTCATCACCACCATAGCTTCTGGATCCTGTGCTTTTCACAGGATCATGATGTCATCCTTGGACTCCCCCTGCTCTGTCGGTGGAGCTTGGCACGCTCCCCTCATCCTTCAGGTGCCCGTCTGTCGTCCACAATCTCCTCTGTTGGCCTCTGGAAAGCCCCCTTGGCACAGCTCTCATTCCAACGCAGCTTCATGGGCCTTGCTGTGGCTGTGGAATCTGATCTCATGATGGGCCCCAAACAGCTCGACCTTTAACTTCAACCACTGTCAGCTATGCCTGGAATGGGTTTGCTTCTCACTGGGCCTCTGAAGATTTCTCAGGAGATTCTTTTCAGCAATACTCTGACTGCTGCACCTGTATTTCCTTGCTAGGAGGAAAAACTTCTATTTGGAAAGCATGTAAACCATCATCAACCCACATTCTTTAGTTCAGTGAGCTTCATTTATGGACCATCAAAGCCTTATCTGAACATGGATGCACCACTTTGCATAGGTTTAATACCTGTAAATGAACTGTTAATCACACAAATCACTGCAAAAATCATAAAAACATAGTTGTGTAATTCTGGACCCCTCCTCTTGATGCATGGACACTCCCATGAGTCAACTCATCAAAACCAGATTCCTGTCTAAAAGAAAAAAGGTTAGCTAGATCATGTCCCAGGCAACCTCAGAGTATCTCCACCGGAGCAGCTCCGTAACCCTGCAGTAAAAGATGTTAGTGTGTTTTGCATATTAAGTTTGCTTAAAACCTGGCTCTGCCTGGAGCCTGCATACACACCATCATGGCCTGGAAAACAAGATCTGGAAGTGAAATCAACCTTCACACTTATAAACAATTATATCATAAGAGTAATAAAGGGCTCAGCATCAACAGGACAAGTATCATGTGCAGGTTTTCTCAAATTAGAAAAATACAATTATTGCCATAATTTGCCCCAGACATGGATCATCCCATGTACTCAGTTAACATTAATGTAATCGGTGACTTCCCTTAAGCAAAGTCACTCCATGTATTTAACACTAATGAGCCCCGTATTAAACTATTCCATAAACACTGCATCTCTTATTTGCTTTCTCATGTTACTTGTCCGTCTCTGCTGAATTCTCTACATGCACTCTTAGAAAACCAACATTAGCAACACACATGGACAATCCTGGAGGTCAGGCACATATTGACAGGGTCCAGAGGTGCTATAAAAAGACCATAAAGTTAGCCATCCATAGCTGTGGAAAGAAGTGACACTAGTTTCAACACAGGGAATGTTTTACATGTTATTCACATTGTCAAAGTAACCTTCACATTTTCCCCAAAACACAGTGTAACAGCATCACCACTCATAACTTGTAAACACAGTTTTCTTCATACATGAACCCAGAAATCCTGTAGTAGAAAAACATCAACCAGCTGCCCTGGTATAAATCACATGATCAAATCACGTGAAGAACTGTAATGCTGTAGAAAAGAAAATGCAAATGTTAGCGCTGCGCAGGTGTATACACACTTTCTCACAGTGATCTCTGTGAGCAACACAAGCCTATGAATAACATCCCTGGTAGATGCACAGACACAGAAAGTGGCACTTAAAAGGTTAAATCGTCATGCAACCTCGAATGTTGCTGTCATCTTTCTGCTCCTGTAAAAAGGAATACACATAGATTCATCTGCACCTTTGTCAGGTGGGGGTTAACTTCGCACAGTCGTGTTACATCAGTAAAGTCTTGTCAGCTTTTGTCAGTCAGCCAGTTTTTTTTTCTCTTACTCATTTGTCATTCACTCATTCATGCATTCATTCATTCTTTGCTGTTAGTGGAACCCATCGTCGCCGTTAGCATCCACTCACAGCAAAATGACGTCATTTCAAAAAGAAAAGAATTTAGACTGGATTTTCTCGTTGAATCCTTTTGGACAGGGACCCTCTTTTCTAATTGTCCCAGATAAGTGACTTTCTCCTGAGCCCATTTTAATGTGGAAACTCACTTGTAACAATTTTCTCGACGACGTGTCGTATAGCGCTTCTGTTTTAATCGTGCAGATCTGCTCAAACAGAGATCATCAAACAAAACTTTCAGTGCACTATGAAAGTATCAAAATAAAAAGGCCTCGTTAAGTCATGACACATGCTCCTCATCTCAGGAGGGTAAATCATACCATTAGCATGGTTTATCATACCATCATACTAATTGGCAGGCTCAACTTCACAACAAAAGAAAAATCATCAGCTAGATTAACTCCAAACCATCCATCAGCCACACAACACACAACATAACCCTAATATGTTATTAGATATGAGTTTAATCCCCAGGTCTGTGCTTTTCACTCATTTAGGCCACAGACCCATCTTATTCAGTTTTTCATTTTCCCTGTCATCATGAAACGTGTGACATGTCGCCATGCACTTCACAAAAGACGTTTGTTCTTATATGTTCAGAGTTGTGTATCTGGGTGCAGGATTCACTCGCACATCAAAACAGGAAACTCAGTGTTTTAGAGTCTCCACTCTAACAAACTCCAACATTTCCCATTCACTCGTACTAGAATTCAATCACCTTTCATTAATCTAAGAACGATCAACTAATTTGCATATCGGCTATTAACCCACTAAGTTGACAGGACAACAGAAATGCATGTTCAAAATATTATCACAAAAATAGAATTCCCCTCATACAGTAAATTACTTGTGCTGCATCAATCAGGCAGAAAGCATCTCCCAATTTACTATATTAACAACTAAATTTATTGTCTGATCACTGGTTGGTCAAACCAGAATCTTTTTCCCTCAAAAGTTAAACTGTTGTCCTGCAACCTAGAGAGTTAACTGTCAGCATTGGATAAATTCAACATTTGATAACAAGTGTCTGTTAAATTCACACTATTTTAACACTGATGAGAGATAACAAGCTGATTTTCATTGCATGTGTGTTTGTGTTATCAGGCTTGTTTAATCAATGTCTGTGGAGCTGCATCTCCAGCAGGGCATGTTCTTAAAGCTGCCTTTCCTACACACTTCTCTGCTATTAATTGATCATTTTTTAACTGATGTGGTATGAGTCCACTGATCTTTGCATCACTTCTCATCACACTAAGTGACTTGGACAAGATGATAAACAGACTCACATGCTTAAGATGCTGCCTAATCTTCATGGGCTCTCTTGTGTTTGTGTTAGTAGGGTTAATGCATGTTCTGCTTGTGTGTGTGATTTTGTATATGTTTTTTTTTTGCAGTGTTTCAGATCCCTTCACAATTTTCCAACTTAAGCAGTCAGTTTTCTTTTCCCCAGGTTTGCTAACCCAATTTTGATTTCCCACATTAAACAACAGCGCTCTGTGTTCTTACCTCCTCTCACTCTGTTGTCCTCTCCCACTTCAACAGTCCAACAGCCGGCAGTTCTTCTTCAGCTTTTTCTTGTGTTCCACTGTCTCTTCTTGCCATTTTCTCCGAAAAGTGGCAAATGTCAAACTCCAACAGTCTCCTCAGTTCTCCTCAACCGTTCTTTTCACAAGCACAGTGAAGTTGCAGCTTGCTGGAAACACAGTGCCATTTATCCAATCAGTCAGGATGATGGGTTTGTTTTTCTTCTCCACTGCTGTTTGTCCACACTGCTGCTGCTTGCTGGGACTCTTTGCTCAGGACTTTACTGCTGTCTCTTTATCTGCCATGTTATTGCTCTTTGGAACTGCATTCCTTGTCTTCAGGGAGGAGTGAGAGCTCGCTTGTGAGGTTGAGGGACACATGGTGCTGTAAATAAGTTAGCCAGAAATTGGCCTGAACATTTCCAATGGTGTTAAACTATAACTTTCTTCCGACCGCTGCATGTGGAAAATTGATTCAGGTCTGCTTTTCATCTGAAAGTGACAAAACTATGCTCTCCCATGCTCCCAGAGTGCTCTGGAATGCACACAACGTGTCTCTGCAGACTACTAAGGATCAAACCTCCTATCACTACACAATCGATTATATACTTCTAAGCATATGGCATAAATATTTCTAAGCATAAATGACAATCAACATTACAGAAACCTAACACAGGCCAATTGGCAGACCATAAAAAATACCCTGAGAAAAATCTGTCAAGAAGTGGTCGGAATAAAGAAGCACCATCATAAAGAATGGATCACAGATGAGACCTTGGGCAAGATAGAAGAGAGAAAGCGCAAGAAGGCGGGAGTAAATAACAGCAGGAATAGAGGAGAAAAAGCCAAGGCCCAAGCAGAAAATGCAGAAGCCCACAGAGCAGTGAAGATGAGCATTAGAAATGACAAGAATGTCTATATAGATGGACTGGCAACTGAAGCAGAACAGGCAGCATACAATAGTAAATGGTAAATGGACTGGTTCTTATATAGCGCTTTTCTACTCTGTCTGAGCACTCAAAGCGCTTATACAACTAATTCATTCACCCAATCACACCCATTCACACAAGCACTTCTTCTAAGCTAAGTGCTAATTATCTAACATTCATACACATTCACACTCCGATGGATGCATCAAACGATCACTGCAGCATTACTGAGGGTTGAAAAACTGTCTAAATTATTTCATCTGTAATAAAATGATCTGTTTTGCTGCTTTACAAGGTGTAACAATTAAGTTTAACATCCAGGCATCCATGAAAACAGAATTTATTAAATTTAACGGAGTTAGAATTTAGCAGGGAGTTAGCTCGCTAGCTTCCACAATACACCATGTTCTGACTGAGGGATTGCTGAAACAAATTAAGACGTACAGCTCTGCTATCACTTCCGACATAAATGAAGACAGGAAAGTAAACAGCAGTGACGTTTGTAGGGTTACTGAAGTTGGTTTAGCTGGTATATAATGATATGCTACGAGATTGCTAGCGACACAGCTATGTTAGCATAATATAAACAGTACGGCTGGAGGGCGAACGCTGACAAACGGAGGACTTTTTTCCACTGGATAAAAGTTAATGTGAGGGTTCTCAATGGTTAGGGGCAAATGCACTCGGATGGCAGGATGCTGTAAACGGACCAAACTTCAGTCAGGAGAACCACCGAGATAATCCATCCACAATACGAGGTTAGTCATTAATATAGTGTTGCATGGGCTGGGCTGTAGTTACATCGTAAGTGTTTAAAAAAGGAGCTTTAAAATGATTAGTGGTAATAAAAAACCGAGAGAAGCCGACAGTAATCACTGACTGTCAGGGCTGGACTGGGACAAAAAATCGGCCCGGGCATTTTGACTAGAGACTGGCCCACCAGGTATTATAGGAAAAACCATAAAGCCTTTGAATGAAAACAAACGCTATTGTCACAGTGATGTACACTGTCCTGTTGGTATATATGTATCAATCTAATAAACTACACCATCCTCCCTATTCTGGTATTCTAAACAGTACTTAGCCGAAACCCAAAGACTGCTTGGTCGAGATAACCTCCTGAACTATCTACAACACATGGTGGAAACCTGAAATTAAGACAGAGAGGACTAGAGGTGAGACATGATCATTACTGAATATTAAAAATAATAAATGACAGATTTAGATATATTTTCAAAAACTATTCATTTACCACATCAATAAACAGCATGGCAGGGTAAAATATTTTTTCTAACATGGCAACCTTTAAAAAGTGAAAGGAGACAGAAAGACAGGTGAGGAGGAATAAAACTTAATTGACTTTTTGATGGCATTTTATAAACAGTACTGGTACAGTATCTAGAAAATGTGGGAAAATACTGGCATCATATACAGTACTTACTTCTGAAGAAATTATGATGGGACCCTGAAAAAAAATTACTATGTACAATAATGGATTTCTATACATTTTACATCAGATGAAAAAGTTTGTTGTAAGATTCAGATAATTATTTATTAAAAAGCTAGATATTTTAAATGAGAATAAGAAAGAAAAGTATTTCTTTGTGCCCCCCTTTCCCTGTTAATGCCCTACCTGGCCTCCTGGCAAAACTTTTCTAGACCCGCCCCTGCACAGTTACCAGCCGTCAGCTACGTAGAAAAGGATCCTGGTGTTATATAAAAAGATTGTCCTTTTTATACTGAAAAAGGACAATCTTGACAAGGCACAAATGAATAACTACAGGCCGATCTCAAACCTCCCATTTTTAAGTAAGATCATTGAAAAAGCAGTTTCTCAACAGCTCAATTACTTCTTAACACAGAATAACTGCTATGATGCCTTCCAGTCAGGTTTTAGACAGAACCACAGCACTGAAACCGCTCTGACCAAAGTGTTTAATGACATATGTCTGAATACAGACAGTGGAAAAATGTCAGTCTTAGTTTTACTGGATCTCAGTGCAGCATTTGATACAGTTGACCACAACATATTACTCAAACGACTGGAGAACTGGGCAGGTCTTTCAGGAACTGTACTAAACTGGTTCAAAACATACTTAGAAAACAGGAAATACTTTGTATCAATAGGTAACTTCACATCTGAGCAGACAAGTATCACATGTGGAGTTCCCCAAGGTTCCATCTTGGGACCCCTTCTGTTTAACATTTACATGCTCCCACTGGCACAGATTATAAAGAACAACAAAATAAACTATCATAGCTACGCAGATGACACACAAATATATATCACAATGTCACCAGGAGACCGAGGCCCTGTACAGGCTCTTGGTAAATGCATTGAGGAAATTAATGACTGGTTGTGCCACAATTTTCTGCAGCTAAACAAAAACAAAACTGAAGTAATAGTCTTTGGAGCCAAAGAAAAACGATTACAGGTCACCAGAGAACTTCAATCTATACACCTAAAAACCACCAACCAGGCGAGAAATTTGGGTGTAGTGATGGATGCAGACCTAAACTTAGAAAAACACATTAAGACAATAACAAAATCGGCTTACTATCACCTCAAGAATATTTCAAGGATAAAAGATCTGATGTCTCAACAGGACCTGGAAAAACTAGTCCATGCATTCATCTTTAGTAGGCTTGATTACTGTAACAGCATCTTTACAGGTCTACCTAAAAAATCAATCAGACAACTACAGCTCATTCAGAACTCTGCTGCTCGAGTCCTCACTAAGACCAAAAAAGTGGACCACATCAGTCCAGCTCTGAGGTCTTTACACTGGCTGCCTGTCCGTCAGAGGATAGACTTTAAAGTTCTGATGCTGGTTTATAAAGCTCTGAATGGTTTAGGACCAAAATACATCAGTGACCTCCTGACCCAGTATGAACCTTCCAGATCCCTCAGGTCATCTGGATCCGGTTTTTTATCAGTTCCCAGAGTCAGAACCAAACACGGAGAAGCTGCATTCAGCTTTTATGCTCCATATATCTGGAACAAACTCCCAGAAAGCCTCAGATCAGCTGAAACACTCAGTTTATTTAAATCCAGGTTGAAGACTCACCTGTTCTCAGCTGCTTTTGAATAAAGCACCAAATCCACACTTTTAAGCTTAAATTTCAAAACTTACATTTTAACTACTGACTTTATCTACTGTTCTGATTTTATCTACTGTTTTGATTTTTGATTTTAAATACTGTTTTGTTTGTTTGTTTGTTTGTTTGTTTGCTTGTCTTAATCAATTTTAAATCGTGCTTTTTATTTGTTTTTGTTTTTAATGTCTCTGTAAAGCACTTTGAATCACCTTGTTGTTGAATTGTGCTATATAAATAAACTTGCCTTGCCTTGCCTTGCCTTATTTGTCTCTCAGAAACAGTTCATAACTTCCCTTCAACTCATTCATGTCACCTAAAAGGTAAACATGTTTCTCCATCACCTGTTCAGCTCTGATGATTCAGTAAGGACATCTCCTGGTTTCATCTTCATGTTTCCCTCTCACCACATATCCAAACGAACATCATGAGCAGCAGCTTTTACAGCTGTGGCTCCAGCAAACATCAGCTGATACTAGAAATTAATATTAAATAAATTCTAACAACAGCTGATCAAGCTTAAACGTGCTGCTGTTGTTTAACGCGACATCCGCTGCTTTCTTCTTTCTGGCGCAAAGTGGCCGATAAAAAAACAAGAGAGAAAGGCCGATCAGCTGATCATTGATCAGTTTCATGATTGAAATAACAACAGGGGAGAGAGGGAGAGAGAATGAGAGAAGAAGAAACAGCTGCAGCATAAAGACACAGAATAAATCCAGCTTTGTGTCTTTTTCATTCTAGCTGAAGTATGGGACAAATCGCGTTCCTTTTCAGCTCAACACAAATATTTTCTCTGAATACTAGATGATTCTGTTTTTTCCGGACGGTTGGAAACTAATTAACCTTATGAATAAAATAAATTTCAACATCGGTAACATCATAGCACCCGCCCAACAGTATATAAAGTCCGTCATGCTAGCTAGTACACGTACGAGTTATTGTAACTGACTGTAAAAAGTCAGCATAACGAAAATAAACTACACCTAAACTTGGTTTATATCTGACCCAGATAGACTGCAGGTCATAAGTTCTCACCTGAAGTTCAGTTCCCCTGATCGACACCAGCGGCTGCCTGCCTCGGGTCTCTCCTCCTCCTGCCTCACCTTTCCGTCATCTACCTGCCAGCGTGTTGCATCTGCTGGCCTCCACCACTTGCTAATGTTACTGAATCTGTGGAAGCTCCGCAATAGCCACCACCAAACAATTGAGTTATCTTTACACATATCCCAGCATCTGGCCAATCCACCACCTTTCAGTGTTTATACTGTTACGAAAAAAAAGGGAAAAAAAAACAAACCCATCGGCCCATAAAAACGAAAAATCCCCATCGGCCCACCGGGCAAATGCCCGGTATGCCCGATGGCCAGTCCAGCTATGCTGACTGTTTTTAGGGGCTTGTTGAGATTAAACAGAACAAGATACAAAGCATTAAAACATTTTAAAAACACAACAGCCTTATTGCAATTTTATAGAAATGTATGGTTAAGGGTATAAAGAAGTACATTTAATGGGTTAATTTAAAAATGTAAAGTTGCCTGCAAATAGTAATATAAACAGAATTTTCAATATTTCTATTAACAGAAAATATATATGGGTAATGATACAGAAAATATACCATGAATAAACAGAATTTTCCGTTTTGAGGGAAATGTTGGTATATAATACAGAGTGTATACCGTAAAGCTACAGAATTTTCTATTTTAGAATTTACGGAAAAGTCTGTCAGCTTCTTTAAAGACATTTTCTGTTTTTCTACGGAATTCTTTTTTATATTGTGTCTTTCTCCATCTCTGAGTGAAGTTAGCTCTTTCTTTTCTCTCCCTGTGAAAACAGCAGCTCGACCTTTAGCTAGAGAAAGCTGATAGAAACGTTTGAAATGACCTGCTACAACATATTACATCTTGATGTTCACTTGTCTGCAGTAAGGCAGAGTACCTAACTTTCAGACACCTGCAGTAATTTGTTACTTCCCACCTCTGCACCTCCACCTCCTTTAAGCAAATTTTAGTGGAAGTGTATGTGTACTTTGACACTTGCTTTTTAAAGTCATTAAAGGTGTCATGGTCCTGGTTCGGTGACCCAAGGTTTTGTATTTTGAATTATTATACATTCTTTTGAGTTCATTATTTATAATTTCCAGTCTTTTGGTTTCAGCGTTATTTAAAGTTCTTAAGCTGGGCATACACTGTGTGATTTTTGGCCCATTTTGAGACGATTTTTCAGTCGTGCGACCGTTTTGGGGATCGGCCTGAGTTTCGCCTTAATCGTGTGTCGTGCATCGTGTAGTATACATGGGGTAATGAGAAGCGATTAACACCTCATGACCAGCTCCCAATCAGCAATCGCAAACCTATTTGAAATCCTATTGCCCCTTGTGAGGGTGTTAACGCAGCCTGTCACACCGCGCACGAACAAACACATAAATGTCGGTGAAAAAGACGGAGCAGCACGGCAGTGCAGCGTGTGATCTGGACACAAGTGATGGAGGCACAACCTGTAGAACTTTGGCAAGCTCATCCGAGCCTCTTTGATATGGCCTCACAAAATTATCACGACCACAACAACCGTGATGGACATTGCTGCTCAGTTGCAGCTGCCTGATCAGTGTTTTTCATTAGCAATTTAGTTTGAAGTTGATGGTGGTGGTGTGCGTGTCTGTGTGAGTGAAAGACAGAGAGGGAGAGCGAGAGACTGATTTTGTGTTATGAGCTTCATGTTATGGACACACAGTGTGAGCACTCAGGTTGCATCAGAGCATCAAGCCATATAGTGTAAGACCCTGCATCGTGACCGACTAACTTCAAACCCCTGTGATTCAATCGTACAGTTTGACCAGGAGCAAAATAACACAACTGAAAAAATCGCACAGTGTATGCTCAGCTTTAGTCTTCTGGTATCTGTCTGTGTTCCATGTGTTCTGTCTCCCCTGTCAGCCATGTCCCCTTGTTAAGTGTGCATCTCTGTGTTATGTTTCCTGTTTTCCTTTACAGTCTGCGTGCTATGTTAATGTTTTCAGTCTTGCTTCCCCTTGGTCTCGTCATGTTTAAAAACTCCCTGTGCTCTCCTCCTCTACCTCATTTCCCTCGTTATCCCTCTGTGTATTTAAGCCCTGTGTTGTTTTTTGCTGGTTCGTCTGCGTGCAATCTGCTGTGTCTCATCCCTGGTGTCTGTGTCTCAGGCTCATTGGTCCCGGTGTTCAGGTTTTTGTGACGATTACTACTTTCCTCGTGTTCTTTTGTTAGTTTATCCCAGTTTAGGTTTTGTTAGTCTAAAGTCTAAACTAAAGGTAGTTTAGTTTCACTAAATAAATTCATTCACAGCTACGCTGTCGTCAGTGCCTGCACTTGGGTCTGCTTTCTCTTCTGTCCATATGGTTGCTTCACTAACCGTGACAAAAGATGTACTGTATTTTCCACACTATAAGGCGCACTTAAAATCTCTATTCATCACCGATGAGTGTAACACAAACACATTACACAGTATTAAAAAACCTGCTTACCCTCTGCACAGATGTCTAAGAGACCATCCAGGAATGGTGACACTGTTTTCCAGAGAACTTATTATTCATTATGTTTGGAGCTTAATTTTGCATGCTGATGTACACTGGTAAGAAGTTAAAAACCTTCATAGTGGAGAAAACCCAGGGTTATTCATGAAGTTACCTGGATAAGACCAATCCTGCCTCGCGGTACAGGTCTTAAACTTTTATGGGAAGGAAATGATAAAATCTCATTATTCAGTTTCAATTTTTTCAATTTTATATACTGTATACAACGCCAAAATAACAACAGTTGCATCAAGGCGCTTTATTTTATTGAGGTAAAGGCCCAAAAATAATACAAAGAAAACAAACATTCATATGACCACTTATGAGAAGGCACTTTGACACTGATAGAATCCGCGTTTTCATTTTTCTTTTATGAAATTATGTTTTTAATGTAGCGTTTGCATTAGTTCTGCCTGTTTCAATTCCAGCCAACTCTTCCAAGCTTGTTTAGTTTAAAATTGAGTTTGATTCAAAAACAAAATTAATGCTGCAAATTCATCCAGCAAATTTCCAAAAAGAATAAGTTCAATACACTGCGAAAATATTTTGTTTCAGGGTATTTATATATTTTACAGCTAAGCTATGTTATATAGTATTTCTATCTTGTGCAATATAATACTTGTATAATCCATGTAATATAGTGGAGTATGTCTTGCACGTGCTAAAGTAATTTTGTTGTTGTGCTGCCTTACTTTACAATAACAAAATGTCCTTTTACTGCCAACACTGCGGCCAACTGAGTGAGAGGCAGTTGGATTGAATGCCTGGCAAATATCTGAGCTAAGGTAATGTAGCTACGACGGCCAAAACGTTTGTTCACTCTCACTTTTCTTTTTTAAATTCCAAAAATGTATTTATGGATTTGTTTTAACCATATATGGATATATACATACACACAAGGTGCCAAATAGACAGGTAAAATGCACTGAGGCAATATGTTTTAAAATCGTAACATCAGAGCAACAAATTTAGTCAAAACATTCAGAGTAGATGTCCATTAGAGAGGCATCAGCTAATTTGACTGCAGTAATAAACAGTCTCCTCGTCAATCTTGGGTAGTTTAACGTCATGAAGTCCATTTCTTACTTTTATTAAGCAATCATGTATATGGGGGTTCTCTAAGGAGCTTGGAGAAAAGCGTCTGGACTTCTTAAAGTTGCTTGAAGACGTTTCACCTCTCATCCGAGAAGCTTCTTCAGTTCTAAGGTCAAATGGCCGAGAGTCCCAGATTTAAACCCAGTGGGAGTATCCCCCCAAAGAGGGACAAAGGACCCCCTGGTGATCCTCTAATCACATGAGCCAAGGTGTGAAAGCGGGTGTGGGACCTAATCAGCCAGGGTTTCGGGTGAGCTCATTGTTAAACCTGGCCCCACCCTATCATGTGAATTCCTGAGGTCAGATGGCCCAGAATGTGAGTGGGCATTAAGGCGTCTGGGGAGGGAACTCAAAACTGGATTATAGATGGCAGACAATTGGTGTCGTAAACCACCGCCTCTGTTCAAAGATGGTCGCTCACAGTGGACATAGATGGCCTCTTTCACTCCTCTTTCAAACCATCTGTCCTCTCTGTCCAAAATGTGAACATTGGCATCCTCGAAAGAGTGACCTTTATCCTTAAGATGCAGATGGACTGCTGAGTCTTGTCCTGTGGAGGTGGCTCTTCTATGTTGTGCTATGCGCTTGTGAAGTGGCTGTTTGGTCTCTCCAATGTAGAGGTCTGGGCATTCCTCGCTGCACTGTACAGCATACACCACGTTGTTAAGTCTGTGTTTTGGAGTTTTGTCTTTCGGGTGAACCAGTTTCTGTCTGAGTGTGTTGCTGGGTCTGAAGTACACTGGGATGTCGTGCTTGGAGAAAACTCTCCTGAGTTTCTCTGATACACCGGCTACATAGGGGATGACAACGTTGTTGCGTCTGTCTTTCTTATCCTCCCTCGCTGGTGTCTGATCTTCTTTTCTGTGCCTCTTTGCTGACTTCATGAACGCCCAGTTGGGATAACTGCATGTTTTGAGTGCTTCCTTTACGTGTGTGTGTTCCTTCTTTTTCCCTTCAGGCTTAGAGGGAACATGTTCTGCCCGGTGGTGTAGGGTCCTGATTACTCCAAGTTTGTGTTCCAGAGGGTGATGGGAGTCAAAGAGGAGGTACTGGTCCGTGTGTGTGGGCTTCCGGTAAACTTCAATGTTGAGGTTGCCGTTTTCTTCAATGTGCACAGCGCAGTCTAGGAAAGGTAAACAGTTATCCTTTGTGTCTTCCCTGGTGAACTTGATGTTTTTATCCACGGCGTTAATGTGCGCAGTGAAGGATTCCACTTCTTGTGTTTTGATTTTGACCCAGGTGTCGTCTACATATCTGTACCAGTGGCTGGGTACTCTTCCTTTAAAAGAGCCAAGAGCCTTTCTTTCCACTTCCTCCATGTAAAGGTTGGCTACAATAGGTGACACGGGGGAGCCCATGGCACAGCCATGTTTTTGTCTGTAGAAGCCTTCGTTGTATTTGAAGTATGTTGTGGTGAGGCAGAGGTCTAACAGTGTGCAGATCTGATCGGGTGTGAAGTTGGTCCTGTCTTCCAAGGAGCTGTCTTCTTGTAGTCGTTTTCTGACAGTCTCCACTGCTTCCGTGGTGGGTATGCAAGTGAAGAGAGAGACTACATCAAAGGACACTGTAAAGAGGAAACTCAGGAGGCAAGAAAGACAGACTTAGACATGTAGATCTTACATGGGCAATGTCTCCGAAGAGACACGCGACGAGGCATCAGTTCTCTCTTTATTTATAGACAGCTCTTACGTAGCACATTTCAGGGCGCCACCCCTTGTGAGTATAAAACAACTCCTTACAAGGTGATAAGCATAAAACATATACGTTCAACTGTCACAACAGGAACTGGTCAAGCTTATCTCAGCAAACTCAGCAAGGGTGAGGTTTCCTGTGGCAACTTCCTTATGCAAGCATTGTCATGAAACACAGTGAAAATGAAGCTAAACAACTAGGGATTTTTAACTACAATAGAGCAGAATACATATAAAAATACTTTAACAGACACCATGGTTTCATCTGGATCCAGGGTAAGTTTCTCGACCTTGTCGGTGAAGTCGGTGGAGTTCTTGATGTGGTGTGGGGTGTTCCCCACCAGAGGTGCAAGGATGGTAGCAAGGTGTTTCGCAATGTTATAAGTGGCTGAGTTTATGCTACTGACTATGGGTCTGAGAGGGACACCTTCCTTGTGGATCTTAGGAAGTCCATAAATGCAGGGTATGGCATCCCCTGGATAAAGGCGGTGATATGTGAGGCGGTCGATGATTTTGTCCCTTTCAAGGTCTTGAAGGCAAGCTATAACTTTCTTTTTGTAGCTGCTTGTGGGGTCTCGCTTTAAGGCTTCGTAGGTGTTGTTGTCACTGAGGAGAGTAGTGATCTTTGTGTGGTAATCCGTTGTGTTTAGGACCACGGTGCACCTTCCCTTATCCGCTGGTAATATAGTGATGTTGTGGTCTTTGCTCAGGGAAGCGACGGCCTTCTTTTCTTGTAATGTGAGGTTAGACGGAGGGACTTTTGCACTGGAGAGGGTGGCTGAGACTTTCATCCTGATTTGCTCTGCTTCTGTCTGTGATAATTTGTTGATCCGTATGGCAGTTTCTGTGGCTGTGATGAGGTCCACTATGGGCAACTGTTGCGGAGCAATGGCAAAATTGAGTCCTTTGGCTAATACGTTCTTTTCAGGTTCAGTGAGCTTCCGGTCTGAAAAGTTCTTCACCCATTTTTCCTGACTGTCCTCAGGTGTATGTTCTTCTCTGAGTTGTGTAGATTCAGACTGAGGAGTGAGTGTTTTTGAAAGCAAGGTGTGGAATTTCCTGCATTGTCTTTCTTTTCCTTTAGAGTGTTGGGCCCGCTGAGCCTTGTCCACAAACTTGTAAACCTCTTCTAGGATTGGAGAGGGTAGAAGGGTTTCCAGTTCCTGCAGAGTCTGGCTGATCTTGATCTGGAGGGCATCTATAGTGAAATGGACCTGTCTTATCCTTTCACTTAAAAGGTGATTTTGTGCTCTCTGTAGAATCAAGTCTGCTCTGTGTCCCCTGACAGTGGATCCAAGGCGCAGGCTCTTAGGAACAACTCTGCTTTGTCTGCATCTCAGGTTGAAACGGAGATGGTTCCTATAATCCGCTAGTTTTCTTGATTCCCTTTCATACCTGATTAGGTCCCACACCCGCTTTCACACCTTGGCTCATGTGATTAGAGGATCACCAGGGGGTCCTTTGTCCCTCTTTGGGGGGATACTCCCACTGGGTTTAAATCTGGGACTCTCGGCCATTTGACCTTAGAACTGAAGAAGCTTCTCGGATGAGAGGTAAAACGTCTTCAAGCAACTTTAAGAAGTCCAGACGCTTTTCTCCAAGCTCCTTAGACTACGATGACCTGGATGACTGAGAAGCTTCACAGACATATATGGGGGTTCCTTGAGTTTTCTATAGAAATAACAAAAATACATCTCCCATATAAATGAAATGACTATAATTACATTTGTTCATCATTTCTTTACATTTCAAAAACAACAAAAGGTTTCCCCACATCCTTTCAAAGGCAGAGTACCCTTAATCATAAAAGTAAGGACAACATAGACAAACAGGCTTTCAGATGTGGTCTGGTAATGGATTTCCATGATTTGGCTATACTGTATTTTACCTGTAACGATCAATAGATTGTGTTGTATTGGTGAACTTTCTTAATTGATTTTATACACATTAGGATTCATGAATAAGTATTGTGTAAAGAGAAGGAGCCTGAAAACACCTGACTAGGCCGAGTGATTTCACTCACGTGTAGGTGTGTTTCTTGAATAAACACACTTACATGTGAGTGGATAATATTGTTTGAGTCTATTCATTACTCAATTTCCTCAGGCCTCTTACATTCCAGGAGATTAGTTCAAGATTGGAGTCACTGCTCATTCAGTTAATGCCCTTAGTAATGTAACCCTGACTGCTTTTTATCTTAACTCTAGGAGCTTGAAATTACAACTAGAAAAACACTGCACCTTGAAAACAATGAACTCTTATAAACAAAAAAACAATCCTAGGATTTGCAACATATGGAAATCTTATATTTCTTCCTCCCGTCCTCATTACAACTTGGTTACACTGCTGGTCTGTTACAAGGAGCAGAAAAAACATCCTGTTGTTGGCTTAAAGGTTTAAACTTCACTCCAATCATATTAACTGAAAACAGTGGCTAACTAATATTTATCAGAATAAAATTAGTTGAATGTAACGTGTCTAAGGCCGCCTGTATTATAACTGTACATCTACGGCCACAGCATATTGTTTGCTCTGAAGTGAGATCATTCATCAAAACTGCACCTTTCAGATGTTGCAATAACCTGGAGTCAATGTGAGTTTATCTGTCATTTTGTTGTCCGTTTCTCCATATAAATTCCACCTCCGCTGGTGTATGGAACAGATGCCTGTTGAGGGAAAATCCTCATCGTTCCTGAGAAGATCAGTCCAAATTTTATTTTTAGTTCAAGGAGCTGCTGTTTTACCTGGTTTCCGCTGTTTCTGAACCTCCCCCAACAGGTCAGGAAAAAACATCACATGTTGCAGTCTAGTTTACAGTCATTGTGTACCCCCAGGTACCGTAGTCCTCTGCAACGTCCACGTCAGCCCCTCTGATGGTGACAGGGGTAGAAGGAGGACATGCTTCCTAAAGTTCATGATCAGTTTCTTTGTCTTTGTGATGTTAAATTGTAAATGGTTTAACTCACCACTCAACAAAGCTGTCCACCACCATCCCTGATACAGCCCACAACGGCAGAGTCATCAGAGAATTTCTGTAGATGACATGACTGAGACTTGTACCTGAAATCAGACGTGTAGAGGGTGAAGAGGAAGGGTGATAGGGCAGTCCCCTGCGGTGCCCCCTTGCCACTCAGGATGTTGTCCGATGCTGTGGTCAATTTGTTAAATAGTCCGTAATCCAAGCTACCAGTGGGGCGTCCACCTGCATTTCCGTGAGCTTATTCCTCAGCAGTGATGATCTGAACGTGTTATAAGCACGAGAGAAGTCAAAGAACATGACCCTCACAGTGCTCCCAACAATGTCCAGGTGAGAATAAGCCTGGTTCAGCAGGTAGATGATGGCGTCTTCCACACCGATATGGGGTCGATAAGCAAACTGTAGGGGCAAGCCAAGGCTCCACCCCCAGATGCAGGTGTTTCAGGATGAGTCTCTTCACCGTCTTCATGACGTGTGAAGTCAGAGCCACTGGCCTGTAGTCACTGGGGATCGATGGGTTGATGTTTTTGGGGAAAGGAACCAGGCAGCATGTCTTCCAGAGTGATGGGGCCCTCTACAGTTTCACATTCAAGTTAAAGATCCGTAGAAATTCAGACAGCTGGGCAGCACAACACCTGAGGGCCCTTGGACTGACACCATCAGTGCCAGCAGCTTTACTAGAGTGGAGTCTGCACAGTTCCCTTTTGATGTCATCTGCTGAGAGGGACAGGGTGAGACAGGCTGAGGGGGCAGGAGACTTCCCCAACCAACCCAACACCTCTCTTTTGTCTCAGGCCAGTAATGGCCCGCATTCCATTCCACACCTTCCTGGTATTGTTTTCTTGCAGTTTGCTTTCCAGCTTCCTTCTGTAGGACTCTTTTCCCTCTGCAATCTTGGCATTTAGCTCCTTCTGCACCAGTTTCAACTGTTCTTTGATACTGTTTCTGAAAGCTCTCTTTTTCTTGGTGTATTGTGTATTGTTGTATTGTCTCTTGTTTTGCAGTCCACATATTGCTTGAACGTAGGAGAACAGTGAAGAGGGTTGTGTGGGGAGGTTTGTGTGGTAAAAATCGTCCGTTGCAGCCACAAACGTGGACGGGCTTCGATTCAGGAGGTCCACTGTTGCAGAGCTGATGATGTCATACGCCTGCGCCACATTAGCATCAGCGGCAACGTAAACAATGATGATTATGGAATCATTGTTTACGTTGCAGTAAATATTATAAATAATAATACTAACAGTTCAATGTGTTTATTACACACCTTAACCTGACTGGGGGAACACCAATGGTTGTAGACATAAAGCTGCCCTGCTGCCAGGGTCCCTGTCTGCTCTCACCCACATAAATCCGTTTAGATCCACCACCTGATCCGGGATGTTTTTATGCAGCCATGTCTCCTTGAAATACATAACACTGCATTCTCTGAAAACTTTCTCTATCCTTGTTAGCGTCGCAATCTTGTCCATCTTATTTACCAGCGATCTGATGTTACCAGTCACTACTGACGGGAGAGCAGGACGAAATCTTTTCATCTTCAGTCGTTCTGCTTTTCAGGCTCTGCAGCCACGGTAGTTCCTCTTGAACATCGTAGGGATCTTGTGTTGAACACCAGCGAGACTGTGCTGTCGGAGTCCCAGCAGCTGGTCTCGGCTATAGACAAAGGGGCAGTGTGGCGTCGCAGTCATCGCAGAGGAGTTTTAGTTTTAGGAGAATTGTGTGTCCAAATGGATAAAAAAATTAGTTGACTATGCAAGAAGTATAGACAGAAAAAACTAAGTAGAAAAACAAGAAATAAATAAGAGGAAAAAGAAAGAAAGAGGAAAGTAGATTAAAATGCAGAGAGCATGCCAGACAGGCTGCCATCTGAGATGGCACTGGAAGTGAATAGTAATTTGTGTCAAGGTAAGTACAAATGGAACGGTGATTTTAACTGTGGGGGTGATGCAGTTAAAGCATATGTAGGTTGGAGCACAGAGTTTTGCCGTTACTCAGACACCATAACTGAAAGTCCCTTCACTCTCGTTTGTTCCTGGACCTAATGAGAAATGAATGATTTCAACTGTCTGTGTTTATTTAGTCATTAATCATTGGGCCATTTTACAACTGCCCCCCCCCCCCCCCCCCCACTGAACAACTGTTTCATACATACTGTGTTTGCTTTGCACTCAAGTGTTGAGTCTGAACTCATGCGCAAGGCTGTCTCCACCCAATTATTTCAACATTACACAACACTGACCTCTACCCTTCCACTTGCTGTGTGCGTTTCGCAACGCAGTTGTTGCAAGAAGTTCAAGCAAACTCATGCATTCAGGACTTACAAAGGTGCATTTGGGCAGTTGCATGCGCTCATATGAGAACCTCAAATCACAGAACTGCGGTTTTAGGTAGTAAAAACCTACTTTTGTCTGTTCCCTTGTCCAGGAGAGGTCACCCAAGCAGGTAGCTCCACATGTTTGATTTGGCAGAGTTTTGCACCAAATACTCTTCCTGCTGTAACCCTGAAGGGATTTGTCTCATTGGCTGGACCCAAACTAGCCCAGTGAATGTGTATATCCCTACACTATGAAGCCACCTTGTAGCTGAGAGTAGTATAAAAATAATAATAAATACATAAGAGTTTGCAGCTCTCAGTATATTTGTGTCATGGTCCCTGTGTCTCCCCGGCCAGCCCTGCTCGGCTACATGTGTTTTTGTTTTGTTTTCATTTCCCCTCCCTCCTGCTCCTGCAGCACACGGCCGGGGCGGAGCTCTCTTCGAACTCCTGCCCTTGGCATGAACACCTGTAGCTTATCACCACTCTCAGACCCTACTAAAGTCAGCAGCTCAGAGTCTCTCGTCGCTGGAATATTGTATCACCACGTTAGTGAGAATCCCAGCTTGTAGATTAGTGAATTGTGTCACGCATCGTTAGTGATTGCTTTCCTTCCTGTCTCCAGATTCCCGGTCCCTTCCTGTTTCCCCGCAATCTGGGAATTGAACGTGAGTGAGCTGAGAGCGAGAGCAGAGTGTGAGGAGCGGCTGAGCATCCGTCCCTTTCCTCTTCTACCCGTGGACCCATGGAAGCCCTTCCCCCAATCCAATCACTTTTGTAAATAGCACCTGGTGTATAATAAAGCTACAAGTCTGAACGCAACCCACTGCCTGCGCTTGAGTCCAACCCGCTAGCCCTGACAGAATATTCCAGCCACGATGGACTCAGCAGGCTCAGACCCGCTGGCTCAGGCCTTTGCGGTATTGGAGGCGCGGCTGGCCCGTCATGAACAGCTGATCACGGCTACGCAAGGAGAGTTGGTTAAGGTAACCAAAGCACTGGCTCAGCAAACACCGCTACCTGCATCTCCACCATCTAGTGCACCCCCCCTGGAGGAATCTGCTCCGGCTGTAAGTGATCATCCGCCCACATCCACACCTGCTCCCATCGCTTTTGACAGGTCTCTCCCTATTCCTGTGCCCTTTACGGGCGAGTTGGATAAATGTGCAGGATTTCTTTTGCAATGCTCCCTCCAGGTTCGCCAGCAGCAACACTTGTATGCCAGTGACGGTGCAAAAATCGCCTACTTTGTTCAGCTATTACGTGACCGGGCGCTGCGGTGGTCACAAGTCGTGCTAAAATCTAATCCTGACATCTCTTATGCTGATTTTCTGCTTAAGTTTAGGAGCGTGTTTGACAAGGGCTCCAGCGCGGCAGCAGCAGGCCACCGGTTATTGAACCTGAAACAAGGTAAGCGGAGCATGGCGGATTATTCAATTGACTTTGGGATCCTGGCGGAGAGAGACTGGGCGGGGGCAGGAGGCTCTCAAGAGCGCACTGCTAAATAATGTTTGTGAAGCCTTGAAGAATGAATTAATGTTACGTGAGTTGCCTTCTTCCCTAGACGCCTTAATGACTCTTTGCATTCGTGTGGATGAACACCTGCGGGCACACCGGAGCGCACGGGACCCCCCTTTCGGGACCTCCCTGCCCGTGGAGCAGCGTCGAGGGAGCCCCGGACTCCTGATGAGCTCGGCCACGGCGGGGGAGAGGAAGAGCTGATGCAATTGGGGCGCTCACGGCTCTCAGCCGCGGAGCGCAATCGCCGACGGGCTGCTGGTGAGTGTTTGTATTGCGGCCGTAAAGGCCATTTTGTCGCCACCTGCCCGTCTTTGTCAAAAGAGCGTGTCCACCAGTAATTGAGAGGATACTGGTGGGCGACCTGTCCAGTAACAACTCTCCCCCACGCCTCATGCTACCTGTTAAGCTCACGATCGGTACCATCACACACACTCTGTCCGCTCTCATTGACTCCGGCGCCGAACAAAACTTTATTGATGCCTCTCTAGCTGCTAAGATTCATGTGCCCACTGAAGCTCTGTTAAAGCCTCTTTGTGCCTCTGCTCTGTCAGGTCAGCGTTTAGCGGATATAACACATGTAACCGGGCCGTTAACTCTCGTTCTCTCCGGTAACCACTCTGAGAGATCCCGTTTCTTTGTTTTCAAAGCTCCACTCACTCCACTCGTTCTGGGCTATCCTTGGCTGCAGCTACACAATCCGCAAATCAACTGGAAAAAGCGGAAGGTGTTGGGGTGGGGGCTGGACTGCCATATGAACTGCCTACTAGCGGCCTCACCTCCTGCGTCACCTGTAGAGCCCCGCCACGTGCCTGGGGATCCCGATCTATCTGCGGTACCCAGTTTATACCACGATCTCACTGCAGTTTTTTGTAAGGACCGAGCGCCTTCCCTTCCACCTCATAGGCCTTATGATTGCTCCATTGATCTCCTCCCCGGAGCTCCACTCCCGTCTAGCCGACTGTATAGCCTCTCTCAACCGGAGAGAGAGTCAATGGAGAAGTACATAACTGAATCGCTGGCAGCCGGCATCATCCGCCCGTCCTCCTCGCCAGTAGCTGCAGGATTCTTTTTCGTTGAGAAAAAGGACAAGTCTCTCCGACCCTGCATCGATTACCGCGGTCTCAATAAAATCACTATAAAGAATAAGTACCCGCTGCTGCTCCTCTCCTCCACTTTCGAGCTGCTCCAGGGCGCTACAGTATTCAGCAAATTAGACCTGCGCAACGCCTATCATTTGGTGCGGATTAGAGATGGAGATGAATGGAAAACGGCTTTTAACACGCCCATGGGGCACTTTGAGTACTTAGTAATGCCCTTCGGGCTCACTAACGCCCCTGCCGTTTTCCAGACATTGGTTAACGATGTCCTTCGGGATTTTATAAACCGCTGCGCATTTGTGTATTTGAACGACATCCTCATATTCTCGAAGACTCTTGCTGAGCACGAAACCCACGTCAGGCAAATACTCCAGCGTCTTTTGGAAAATAAGCTTTTCGTCAAGGGAGAGAAATGCGACTTTCACGTGGACTCTGTGGCCTTCCTGGGATACATTATTGAGAAGGGGGATCTAAAACCGGACCCAGCTAAAGTACGAACGGTGCTCGAGTGGCCAGTGCCCCCAAATCGCCGACAGCTCCAGCGCTTTTTGGGGTTTGCTAATTTTTACCGCCGGTTTATAAGAGACTTTAGTAAAATCGCTCTGCCTCTCACCAGGTTAACCTCTCCCAAAGTTCCCTTTCAGTGGGACCAGGCAGCTCAGGAGGCCTTCTCTCGTCTAAAGGACCGCTTTACCACCGCCCCCATTCTGCGACAACCATACCTCAGCCAACAGTTTGTGGTGGAGGTAGACGCATCAGACTCCGGGGTCGGGGCGGTCCTGTCACAACGGAGGGACGGCAAGCTCCACCCCTGTGCGTTTTACTCACATCGCCTCTCTCCGGCTGAACGCAATTACAACATCGGGGACCGAGAGCTGTTATCCGTGAAGTTGGCTCTGCAGGAGTGGAGACACTGGACGGTTCATTGTTTGGACCGACCATAAGAACTTAGAGTACATACGGTCGGCTAACGTGAAGCCAGATACCCTCTCCCGGCAGTTCGCTCCAGCGGACGAGGAATTGAACCCTGCTCCGGTGCTCCCCCCCTCCTGTGTCACTGGGGGGATAACCTGGGAAATAGAATCACTCATCCGTGAGGCGCAGCGAACGGTGCCTGACCCAGGTACTGGCCCACCTGGGCGGCTTTTTGTCCCAGTCTCTGTCAGATCATAAGTCCTGCAGTGGGCACACACCGCCCGTTTCTCCTGTCACCCTGGGGTCCACCGCACCACCTCGTTTGTCCGACGTTTTTTCTGGTGGCCCACACTAGCCAAGGACACCAGAGAGTATGTGACCGCCTGTACCACCTGCGCTCAAAACAAGCTCCCCCACCAGCCTCCATCAGGATTACTTCACCCGTTACCGCCGCCCGGCCGCCCGTGGTCTCATATCTCCCTCGACTTCGTCACTGGTCTGCCCCTCGCTGCAGGTAATACCACTATATTAACAATAACAGATCGATTCTCCAAAGCTGCCCATTTTGTTGCCCTCCCTAAACTCCCCACAGCTCTAGAAACGGCCCAGCTACTCACCACCCATGTGTTCCGGCTTCATGGCATCCCAGAAGATATTGTTTCAGACCGAAGGCCCCAATTTACGTCGCGGGTGCGGGGGGAGTTTTATCGGCCCTTGGTGCTAAGGTTAGTCTGTCTTCAGGATTCCACCCCCAGAGCAACGGGCAAACAGAACGGACTAACCAAGAGTTGGAGGCTGCTCTTCGCTGTGTCGCTTCGCTGAACCAAACCACCTGGAGTGATCAGCTCGCATGGGTTGAGTACGCGCACAACAGCCTCACCTCCTCAGCCACAGGACTGTCCCCATTTGAGGCCTCCTTGGGGTACCAGCCCCCACTCTTTCCGGCTATTGAAGGTGAGCACACGGTCCCCTTAGTTCAACATCACCTACGCAGATGCCGCAGAGCTTGGCGAGCCACGCGGGCCGCTCTGCTCCGCACCACAGATCGCAACAAAGCGCTCGCTGACCGCCACAGGACTCCTGCTCCGGAGTATTCGGTCGGCCAAAAGGTATGGCTCTCCACACGTTTTGTGCCTCTTCGAGCAGAATCAAAGAAGCTTGCTCCCAAGTTTATCGGACCTTTCGAAATCAGTGCAATACTCAACCCTGTCTCTGTCTGGTTGAAACTGCCGCGCAACATGCGCATTCATGACGCTTTCCATGTCGCTCAGGTCAAGCCGGTGCGCTCCAGCCCGCTGTGCCCTCCCTCCAGGCCCCCTCTGCCCGCCTGGCTTGTGGGTGGTCTGCCGGTGTATTCTGTCTCCCGTATTATGGATTCTCGGTGCCGGGGGCGGGGTTTCCAGTACTTGGTGGATTGGGAGGGCTAAGGGCCAGAGGAATGTTCCTGGGTGCCTCGGTCTGCTCTTCTGGATCGGCGTATGGTCCGGGAGTTTCATCGTCGGCACCCAGGTAAGCCTGGTGGGTCGCCGGGAGGCTCCCGTTGAGGGGGGGGCACTGTCATGGTCCCTGTGTCTCCCCGGCCAGCCCTGCTCGGCTACATGTGTTTTTGTTTTGTTTTCATTTCCCCTCCCTCCTGCTCCTGCAGCACTCGGCCAAGGCGGAGCTCTCTTCGAACTCCTGCCCTTGGCATGCACACCTGTAGCTTATCACCACTCTCAGACCCTACTAAAGGCAGCAGCTCAGAGTCTCTCGTCGCTGGAATATTGTATCACCACGTTAGTGAGAATCCCAGCTTGTAGATTAGTGAATTGTGTCACGCATCGTTAGTGATTGCTTTCCTTCCTGTCTCAAGATCCCCGGTCCCTCCCTGTTTCCCTGCAATCTGGGAATTGAGCGTGAGTGAGTTGAGAGCGAGAGCAGAGTGTGAGGAGCGGCTGAGACCCCGTGTGTTTGGAGCATCCGTCCCTTTCCTCTTCTACCCGTGGACCCGTGGAAGCCCTTCCCCCAATCCCTCACTTTTGTAAATAGCACCTGGTGTATAATAAAGCTACAAGCTTGAACGCAACTGCGCTTGAGTCCAACCCGCTAGCCCTGACAATTTTTGTAAATATGTGTGTTTTTGTGGGGGGGTTTTCCTACACACATTTATTCTACAAGTTTTGACATGGCATCTAGAAGCTTCTATTACCTTCTTACCTACCATCCTTTTTGGATCATCGGTGGCATCAGCTGATGAGTTTTCACAATCCAGTATGAAGCTGTAGCATTTGTTTACCCTTTCCCTTACCTCACTTCCTGCTCTGGCTTTCCCTATCACCCATTGGCTCCTGTGTTCCTTTGTTCCTTAACTGACCTCACCTCTTTTCATTTCTTCTATTCACTCTTTTCATTTCTGGAATAGGAAACCGTTAAAGTGTCTATTTTGTTGTCGTCCAGAGCTAATTTCAAATTTCAATGTGTAAAGTTTTCACTGCCAGACATCTGTAATTTTCAGATTGCAAAAGAACCACCCTTGAGTTGTGTTGGCTATCGGTACACTGTTTACCACAGCTGTCAATGCCGGATGAAAAACATCCAACTTTTATTCACCTGGAAGAGGCTATAAAACTTCGTGAAAGGAGTCTGATATGCAGTGGCGGTCCTAGCCTGTTTGGCGCCCCGGGCGAACACGCCCCGGGCGAACACGCCCTCTGGCGCCCCCCCCCCCCCCCCCACACACACACACGCACGCACGCACACACACATATATGACCCTATATATGAAGAGAGAGAGAGTATGCAAACGGCTACCAAACAGACATCATAATTCGTCATACAATGAGAACAGGACAAATCAACAATCAACAAACTGACTAATTAATATTATATTATTGTATATATTGTTTGGAGTTTAGTCTCTTACTGTTACTATTTTTACCATTTCTTCTTGGAGGAACTGTAACCCACATAATTTCCTTAGGAATTAAGAAAGTATTCTGATTCTTAATGTTTTAGGATACATGACCTGCCATTATCCAATGACACATCTGCTTACCTGTATCTTTTGCTCGTTTCTCCTTGTAGGAGCCATAATTAAATGTATTGAATTTTAATGATCACTGGGTTTTCATTTGTTTGGTTGCTATGGTGATGTGTAGTCACGTGGGTGCTAGCGGTGACATTAAGAGGGCGTTGTCAGTCTGTCTTTCACTGGTTTGATTTTGACAGAGAGGAGGGCTGGGTAGCCGTAGTTTTTGTTGACCGCAGCACAACGAGTTTCCCCTTGTTGCATTAGAGCTGTGATGTTTTAAGAGTTTGAATCGCGAGCCGATCACATTGCTCTGTAAACTTTTCAAGCACTTTAATAAACAAGCAAGCAATTCCACCTCTCGCATTATTGCGTGAAGTTGACAGCGCGTCAGGCAAATAGGCTCCATCCCCGGCCTCTAGCGACTGTGGAAGTCGCTACACTCCTCCTCTTCTTTTCTCTTTTTTTAAACTTTAAAAACGGGTTGTGTGTGAGACTTTAAATCAACAAAATATAAAATATACATTTTAAATTGTTATTGATCCCTTTACCCCTGGTCCTAAAGTGTATATTTATTTTCTTACTCTTCTTATATTTATTGTTTGTTTACTTGCACTGCTGTAACTGGAGCCTCGTCGTCTCGTCTCTCTATATACTGGACTGCAGCGGAGATGACAATAAAGTTTACTTTGACTTCAGCAGCGAGTAGGCGCACCGAGGGCTCTCGCGCTCACTTTTCGCGTATAGAATTTCGAAAAAACATCGGTGCAAATTATAAGTCTGTATCATAATGTCTGCTGTTTTCGTGTTTGTTGGTTTGTTTTTATTTTGTTTTATTTTGCAAGTTGGTTATTAGATGCTGCTCCAGCCACCCAGAGAATCCCCCGCCGCCCCGCCCTCTCCGCCCTGTGCCGCAAGCAGCAGGCGCACCTCGCAAACGGAGGGCGCCCTTACTCCCAGCAAATGGGCGATAGAAAACCGATCGGTGCCTATGCCATTCCCAATATGCGCTGGCATGATGTCGGGGCAGCATGAGTACGAGCATTTTTTTTTGCCGATGCCCGTGATGCCGCCCCCCACCACGATGCCGCCCCGGGCAACCGCCCGTGTCGCCCGTGTCTAAAACCGCTACTGCTGATATGGTTCAAAGTGTCAGTGAAGCTCATTTCTGGCCAATGACAGCCATACTGAGGTGAGTTGTTTAAATTTTCTGTCGGTAAGCACTTCTGTTTTTGCTGCCAATATCTGTGTTAGTTAAACTTTCTTTGAAGTGACATTGGATTTTGACGCTTGGTGAATAAACTCATGTGATGTGAGAATGCAATCAAAGGGTTTATCAGTGGGAAAGTGTGATTTTTAGGACACACACGCCTAAATTAGCTGGCTTCATGTTAGTTTTCTATTTAGATATCTCTTGTCAGATTTTCAGAGATAGGAGCTTTACATGTCTAATCTGTTCTTAATATGTAACTATGGCAATATTGGGATGAAATAAGAATGCTTATGCACATTGCTGTGTGTTAGAGTCCTGACTTAAGGTTTGGGAGATAAGATAATGACTAGCAAGAGGATGGCATTTTGTTAAGACATCAGTTGCAGTGTCTCTTTCTTTCACATTTTTGCTTCTTTGGAGAAGGGGACCCCTTCTCCAACAATAAACTATAGGGATAATCCATCATATCTTCAGTCTGAATGCACAAATTTTAATGTCCCTTGACAGTTTATGAAAATTGTTGTTGAAGATGTAATTACATGCTTATCTATGTATATTTATGACTGAAGTATCCTTACTGTTTAAATAACCTAGCAAAAAAAAATTACTGATTATGGAAAATTGATGATTCAAAGTCTAACCCTATTTTGTCCCTTTTGAGGGTTTCACAGTCCATGGGTGTCTTTCCGTTATTCATTTAAATTAATTTTGATCTAAAAGTCACATAAACCTGAAACACTGGCTGACCAGATGCCCATGCTGGTGACAATCCTTTTTTTTTTTTTTAACTCCGTAATTAACACGTGTGACCACAAAATAGGTAGGTTCTGTGGTAAATTCGGTACACATGTGGATCTATGCCATATTACCCTGCATATGGACCAAAACACCCCTGATCTTCCAGACAGTGCCTTCATACCAATAGCTCACTAAACCAAAAAAAAGGGGAAAGCATTTCTGCAAATCATCCTGACACAAACACAAAATCTGCTGAACTGCGTCTTGTCTCCATCCAGAAATTAATAACAGTAATACATGTGGTGTCTTGGACAGCAGGTTGTGGTTATATGTTTCCTCTGATAGAACATGGACTGAGCATGATTGCCAAACCCTACTTTCAGTGAAAAGTAAAAAGAGGAAGCTGTAAGAATGCCACAGCTACTCGAGCTGTTGGAACAGGACATGACTCAGCTTGGTGCACTTTTTAAGACATAGTTTAAAACTACTTTACAGTTTCAACTCAATTCAGTTCAGATTTATTTATTTAGCATCAAATCATAATATAACGCACCTTGAGGCCACTACTATTGTAAGGTAAAGACCCTACAATAATATGTAATGATTAAATGTATAATCACATAGTGATTGAAACCTGAAGGCTCTGCCTCCTGAGAGTGAAGTGCTCTTACAATAGTCACGACTGATAGCTACCACTCCCTGAGCGTGGTTCTGCAAGTTTTATTCCTGTTAAAGTGAGTTTTTCCATCCCAATGTTGCTAAGTGCTTGTTGAGCTTCCCTCTGTACTACTGTCAGTGTAAAGCTCCTTGAAGTGGCACTCTGTAGATTAATTTGAATAGAACTGAAAGGATCCAATGATCATACATGCATTTTTTTTCTTTTCAGGATGTTCAAAAATCTGATGGTCTCTGCCTTTTCTTGCAGCCTGAAGATGGCCTTATCCACTTTCCTTTAGGAAAATACTTGGAATTAATTCCAACCTTTTACCTGGCTGATTTTTTATAAAGAAATAACATTGATAATCCCTCTAAGCTGTATCTGTTCTTGTTGTTGGATGTGCGTTTCTATAAAAGACCAGGTTAAGGTAGTGTTGCCTTTTAAAGCTCTTACTCTGTTGTTCCTCAGGTCAGACAGGAAAGTTACTAATAAGAAATAGAGCTGCATCATTGCTGCCGTCAGTTATCACTGTAAAGTTCAAAACCACGCAACTGCAGAAACGTTGTGATGCAAGAGGGTGTGGATAAACGAATTACTCACACAGAGGAATTTCCTCAGCTTGAAGTGTAGCTTCATGTTTATGTGAGTGAATCGTGTCATTATCTCACGATTCAAAGGCTCGCCATGAAAAACATTTCATGTCATCAGCTCCCACACATCAGTTCATTATATTTATTGACTCAATATGTATTTTTAGCTCTTAAGCTGAGGTGACTAACCTCATTGCATTACACATGCCCCATCCTGTTGTTGTTATTCCTGCTTTCTCCAATTCCCTTTCCCCTCCTCCCACTTCCAAGTTTCATCAAGTTTACTATTACATAAGCAGATGAAAGTCAGTGAATAAATTCACAAATCTGACACAAGGATTAATACAGGCAGTCTACTACTAACAGTTATAATAAGAAAAAATCTTTGTAGTGTAGCCTGCCAGAAGCATCCAGATATTTAGCATCAGATTTAATATATTTCCTGCTGTGATCTGTAATACTTGTAGAAAGCACAAACAGTCATGTGGAAAAAAAGTTTCATTTTTAATCAAGAGGTTTTAATCAAGAAATATCTGGTTAAAGTCATTTAATCCAAACAAATGCAGTGTGAAAATCACCACCATGAGACTAACAATACAATATGAATAAAATAAGAAGCAAGAGACAAGCATCAGTAAGTTTTGTGCTTTTATTAGTATAGTTTCATTTTTTTCCCAAAGCGTCCCTGAGTACAAGCAATACAAAAACCTGTCTGTTCATATCTGGTGTGGTGGTTTCTTTAAACATTAACACATTTCTGTTAGGCTTTTGAACACACACACACACACACACACACACACACACACACACACACACACACACACACACACACACACACACACACACACACACACAAAGACTTACAAAAGTTATTAGGCATGTACGAAAAATCTAAGAGGTTTATTTGAAAGGCTGGTGCTAGGCTAACAAAATAACTAAACAACAGTAGCATCTCATGCTAAGATAGCTCTGGGATAACAAACTGGGATAACAAACTGGAACAGGATAAACATGTAAGATTGATAAATGAGTGGGTAATCTGAAAATAAATAATGGTCTTCAATTTTAACAGCAGAGGATATGGTTTCATTAAATATCTCAAAAATATTGGTATATGTCTGCATTTAATGTAATAGAAATTAATTCTCTTTAAATATTTTAAACCATTTTTCAGTGCAAATTTAAAACAAGAACCACACACACACATTTTGTATGCTCAGTCTTTAAAGCTGATGAAATGAAATTACCCTTATGTGGAGCACCTGCCTCTTGAACCACAAAGAAACACTGAAACCGCAAACTGGATGGTTCAGGAGAAACTGAGGGGCTTGCATAAGGGCACTTTAAGTTCCAGGATTAAAAATATAAAGCATACAACTGTTTAAATTTTAACCTTAACATTCACCAGGTTACCAGTGACCCATCTAGGGTTAGGATGCAATTAACATGCCCTTCAAATTACGGGGCCTCATTGAATATATGATAATACATCTGAAAGGCAAATTTGTCTTGTTTCTGGAAATTAGCCTATTTTGCATGTGGCTAAAACCAAACCAAACACAACCCTAACCCTATAGAACACCAAGTTATATTAACTTAAAAAGTAAATGCATTAAGAATGAGACCATGATCACGTACAATAATTATTGGAGAAAAGCGCCAAAAAAGGATGTCTTGATCAGGTTGTAGCCATCTATGACTTTCACGCTCAAAAATTCTCCATCTAACCGGTCAAAAAGCTGCCCCACAAACAAGGTCTGGTAGTCTTTTGCCTGACACTTGACACTCTCCCAGGCATCCTGTTCTGTAGTGACTTTACCGTATGCTTCACTCCAACGGTGCAGCTGTATATGGAATTTCTGGAATTCTGCATCTTCCACATCATCATCACAGCTTAAAGTAAACCTCAGGTAGATGAAGTAGATACCAGTCGTGGGAATCACAATGGCATTCTTCTCTTTGTTGTAGTTCATGTTTCCCAGTATAGGAGCCCACGTGATGTAAGATCCATTAGTCTTGCCTGTAGACTCTGCAAGAGAGGATATCAGCCTGTGAGTCACTGAATCACTCACATCCTGAGATCCTTTTTTAACTTCTTGTCTATGTATTCTTTTTGTTTCTCTTAAAAGGGTGCTCTTTTCACTTGCGCTGAGAGGGTTTGCATACAATTTTCATTGTTCTTAAAGCACAATGACAATAAAGATTCTGATTCTGACGAAACAGCACAACCTTTTCTATTGTGTTTCTATCTGTTTTAGCAGCCTCTGAGCCCGGAGGCTCGTCTAACCTTTAAGGACATTACAGCTTTTCATGCTTTTCACGCAGATTTTCAAGTATTTATGCACAGCTGGATTCTCCCCCTCAATCTATAGCTATAATTCTATAATCTATAACTGTGTGCAATTAAGGATTTGTTCATATCCCTCTGATAGCTCTTTAATACCTCACACAGTTACATATAAACACATGGAAAGCACAACATAGATGGTGTAAACTAACATGAGACACTTACGGAGATGAATTTTCTGTGTTTCCACTTGCCTTTGAACAGTTTCTGCATGTGGAACTAGACAGAAGAAGAGAGAAACTGAAATGAGTTGTTTTCCCTTGTTAAAATATCTTGGAGAAAGTGTTTGCATAAAGCAAACACAAGCGTGAGTGTGTTCTTTCGGGTACAGTATGGGAGATTAGCCAAAAAGACTGGAGAACAGAGCAGCTTGAAATAAATGTATTCCCAGTAACAACACATATAATTAAAAATAGAGTAAAAGACATGACATACCTTCAGGGCACCCTCTCTCTTGCTTTGAGTAGGCTGGAGTTTGGTCTTCTGCACTCTGTGAATAAAGGAGAATTAACTTTAATAAAACCTTGAGTCGTGTAGAGCTTTGCAGTCATGGATGGTCTGTTTTTAAAAATTTGTATTCACGCAAAAATTTGAAAACTTATGTCCAGCAACACAAAATTCATTAAACTATGTTGACCTGTAAGAAAAAGAGCCCACAGCAGGCTTGTGCTCGTAAAAATAACTTTAACTGGTGGACATGTGTTTAACACTACAGTTAAAAACAGTAATATAAATCAGCAACACACTGTTGTTGGAGCAAAACCTGCGTAACTGTCTGCCAAGAAGCTGAAATACTAGAAACTCGAATCCAGGGAGCACAAGAATCACAGGAATGTTGCTCAGAGGGATCGGGCGCAAATCAGCTCACTCAAAACAGCTCTCGTGTTTTCAGTGATACCAGCCACAACTGTAAGTACAGTTTCCTTACCATTAAAATAAAATCTGTCATGAAGTGCTCACATACGGCAATCAATGATATAGCACCACAAAATAAAATACTACAATCTGGGCACATCTATCAATGTCTGTATGAGTCGACTTTATCAGACAAGTTAGACAGCGTAATCTGTCCTAAATGCGTTTATGATTTAAGTGCAATGCAAAAAGGTTTGATAGAATTGCAGTCAACATTCCTGCTAAGGTAAGTCTGTCACATCACTGCTTCAGACAGACTAAAGCTCTCCAAGGAAAAAAGAACTCACCCCGTCTCTGCTGGATCCAGATTTTCCATGCTGCCCTAAATTAGCACACGTGCTGTAAACAAACAGTGCAGTACAGCCGAGCAGAAGGAGCAGAGTGATTAGCCGGAGCCTCGCCTCCTGCCTCTTCATGTCCCGGCAGTGATTGATGAGGATCAGCACAGACTCGTCTGAGCTCACGTTTATCAAAGCATCCCCACAGGCAGCCCCAGCAGGTAGGGTGGGTCCCATCACTTTCTGTCCCATAATGTCTTCAACAAGAGAGACTGGTCTAGGAATAAAGCTGCTTCTGACTGATACATGCACACACTCTTATAGCAGCTAAACGCCTACACCAAAAAAACTGGAATTACCTCATCTGTCCCTTCATGCAGATAGGAAGGGAGAGGAGAGAGAGTGAGGAGGAGCATACACCACTTCCCACACTGACCCACGTTCACTAGACTAGAGTCCGGTTATAATGTGTCATGTGTTGCTCTTTACATTCAGCTTGTTTCCTCATCTGATTCCAACAAGTCAAAAGATTTTTTTTCACAGTTATGACTCAGGCTGTGGTGCTAAAGAAGAGTCCCTGTTTACCTAGACATGCAGTCGTAAAAGAAAAAAGTCTGCCAATGGCTTTTTTAAGGCTTGAATTCATTCCAGTCCTTTACCTACTCAAGTTTTCTGTTCATCTGTGGTTTAACAAACGTCTAAATGATACATAACTGTCAGAGCTTAAAGAGATTAAACCAGATTAAAAAGTGAAAGTTTATTGCATCACATCTAAAACAGATGTTTGTTTGTTTGTTTTATCTCATCTACAGTACAGGGTAGGGTTGCTCCTTTGTGTATACTTGTTTGCCTAATTGAAACAGGAAAATGATGCCAAAATAAATTTATATGATTTAATGGGAAAGGTAATGCCTTCTAGTCTATGAAAAAACTAACCCTAAACCCAACAAGTGGTTAAAAAGTCACAAATGATAAGTTGTTTTTTCAGGGTTTTGCAAAGACTTTATGCACTCTTTGTTATCAGACAGATAAATAACACAGAGACATCAAGATTAAAAAGGCTTACATTTCAAATATATAAGTCTAGATCACCCTATTTTGAAATTGCACACACACTTACTTTTTTAAAAAAATTTCAAACCTAACTGGTTCTGGGTAAAATTTGGGTTTCAATAGCATCCACTCCTTTTTATGCAGTTTTTTTTTTGTAACCAAAGTGAAATGCCCAGTTAGAAATGTTTCATCAGAAAATGTTTAATACCAGTGAATTCATTTGTAAGATGACATTAACATAGTGTGTGACTAAGAAAACAATAACCTACATGTCTTGCCCATGAGCTGCTGTCATGCAGTTAAATCCGCATTTGGTTGAAAATTGATAAGCTCCTGTTAAGGCTCCTGCAAAGACTGAATACAACCTGATTACACGTTCTAATGATTCATAACTATCTATGCTAAAATGAGTTTCACTTTGGTTCACATAACAAGTGTGGAGGAAGGCCCAGGAGGTAGAGTAGGTTATTTATTAATAGGAAGGTTGATGAGTCAGTCAGCATGAATGTCCTAAGATACTGAGCCCTGGGTTCCCAGATATGTTTGTGTGTGTGTGTTATGCAAGGTGCTCAGGCATTAAATAAAAAGCATTGCATTGATATGTGTGTTGTTTGGTGAATGAGGCTGTTAGTACAAAGCACTTTGAGTGATAATTTAGAAACGTGCTGTAACTACCAGTCCACTGACCACACTATTTCAGAAATGCAAAAAAATGCCTTTTTCAAAGCTCTCAACATCGGCTTTGTCATTAGTGACCCTCTTAGGGTTAGGATTTAGTTAGTGTCCACTGCTGTTAATAAAATCTTTGGAACAGTGAGCTGAAAATGTCTTTACAGAATGAAAAATGAAAAAGCAAACTGAGAAGAAAACATAAAGATGATGCAACAAAAGCCAGTCATAATATGGATCCGTTTCAAATGCTCTCTTGCTGTCTTTTCAGGCTATTTCAGGCTATAAGACTTGAATTCATCGTGATCATCCACTGAGAAGCTTCCTGTTGAGTAGACGTCTAACAGGGGTCTAAAGGGCTCCTTACCATCTTTGCTAAAAATGGTTTCAGTTTGATTCAAAAGTTATCTATGAGTCCTCCTAAGTCATTATCTCAGACATCTCATATGCAGGTTGGTGCATACCTGCCTAAAGATCAAACCACCAACAGGTCAGTTTATTGGCTATCCTTAGGCCATGGCAATCATATGAACTGCATTCCACCCATGCGTGGTTTGATCTAGAAGTCATAGTAATGACACATTTACCCAGGTATTGCCTGAAGGGAGCTGCCTCTCCTGGAAAACACTGTGTTCTGCCACACCCCGAAATTCTTTAGGATTTATTTGTTTTAAAAACTGTGAGGGTAGTGTTTGTGTTCAGTTATTATGCACCTCTAAGGGACTTTTGCTGCTTGTTGTAACTGTTGTAATTGTAATGCTTGAGTTAATATATGACTAACAGAAGCCTAACCCTAGATGTGCTTATGGCCTGGTAGGTGTTAAGAGACTAAATATATCTATGGTATAGGGACTCCTGGGTAGTTTAAGGGTTTTTTTCACCACAAAACAATATCTAATGGTTTAGTGGTGCAGCTGTGAGACTAAGCTACCTCTGTTTTAAGAAACTCTCTAAAACGGGCATGTCTTTGAGTACATTTGTGAATTTTGTCTTTTTTGTTAGGTGTTACTATTAACTGACTGTTAAAATGCTCGAATTAGGTTTTTCTATGAACCTAATCTGGGTTAGTTTGGGAAATTATTAGTTATATATATATATATATATATATATATATATACATATATACATATATATATGTATGTATGTATGTATATATATATATATATATATATATTATAATTTTTATTTATTTATTAGTCTTGGCAGATGCTGTTTGGGAGAGATGGGACCTTGTGTTGCAGCATCTGTCATGATATGCCTGTCATATATCAAGATTCACCTTACAGGTGACATCATTTGAAACTTCAAATGTGGACAAGATTAAGAAAAAATGTTCAGTATTATTGTGAAAGGAGAGGATAGAGTGCCACTAGCTCCCACAAAATACCTCCCTGCCTAAGAAAAGCACTGAACTAGGTTACTCTAAGGATGCTTTCATACCTGCAGTGATGAGTCAGTTGAAATTGAACTCGGGATTGTTTTCCCTCTTGGTGCAGTTGGTTAGTGCAGATGTGAACAGAGTAATCTCACTCAGTTATGGACCAAAACAACCACCCTGAGACCCTTTGGAGGTGATAGTCTTGGTGCATTTCCAAATGAACTCCACAGTGCTTTGTTTATGGTGTGAATGTGATCTGAGCCCGATCTGAACCAACTACCAGGTGTGCTTTGCAAGTTCGAGCTAAACAACATCCCGCGGCCACGTATGCTTTTTTTCCCCTTTGATGCCGGTAAGGTACTATAGATGTGCAAAGGTCTGCAGTGCTAGCAACTAGCTGTGCAATGAACGTAAACTCACTTCCCTAACAGTCCAGAACACAGCACCTTCTTCCTCTGTTTCCTTTTGTTGCTGCTGCCCCACACACAGATTGAATATCCTCACGTGGCTTGTAGTGTCGGATTTTGGTTTTCCTTGGATTTTTCTTCTCTCTGTGAAAACAAACCAAACCCCAGGGAAAAGCTACAAGTTTACAAACTCATCAACTGACAGTAAACAACCTATAGGCATGAATCTTACAGTTCCAAACAGCGCCCAAAAGGAAGATAGGGCCAGTAGGGAAGTAACTTGAGTACATTTACTGATGTACACATTTAATGTACTTTCCAATAATGTATGTTCTTAGTATTTCTTTGTAGTCTTACTTTCTGATTTTACTCTACCATATTTCAGATGCAAATATTTTAATTTGCACTCCATTAGTAATTTTAAAGCCTTACTTTCTTATTATTTTGCACATAAATTGCCTTTTATAGATCAAGCTAGCTAGCAAAATATGCATAAAAATATCGAATGCTCCAACATTATAGAGGAAGACTGTACACATTAACAAATCATGAATGTTACTGTAGATAATTTAATTATTTAATTATATTAAATAATTAACCAGGGGTGAAGAGTATGCTTGGGGCGTGTGAGTGTGTCCATCTCTGTTTGTCTCCATGTTGGGTAAGTGGCGAGTATTTGTATATGTGTGCATGAGGGTGGGAATGCATGTTTGTGTCTGTGTGTGTCTGTTTGTCTGTGTTTATATGTCGGTCGGGTCTTAGACTCCACTTTTCTGGGAACATCTCATCGACACTCCCTCTACCAGTCCTTGAGGGCCGCTATCCTGAAACTTTTGCATGTGTCCCTGTTGCAGCACACCTGTATAAAATTAGTAGGTCATCAGCAAGAGTATAGACTTGACTGCATGCTGAAGTGGTAACCCCTAACCCTACTCAAGTAAATTTAAGTAAATGTAAGTGTTTGGAAAAATGTACTTCTAAAAGTACTTTTATTGCAACATGTTCATTCACTCATGAGCTGCTGCATGAATCAAATGGCTGAATTGCCACTTTATAGTTGTAAACCCGTTGGGCATCTTTCTTGGCCTTCAGACAAAAATTCTGATTGCTAAAGAACCAAACAGGAAAACAAACAAACAAAAAAACAAAAACAAAACAAAGAAAATTATTTAGTTAGATTTAGATTTTGCATGTTGTTTACTATTAAACTGCTTAAAAACAATTATACTGTTTATTTAATTTACAAATCTGCTTAAAGTCACGTGCAGCCATGTGTAGCGCCACAGTTCCAGTGTTTTTGGTGCCAATTTTCTACACCAATTTATATTTCTGATTAAGACACACTTCTTTTTAGTCTCCCCCTTTCTAGTCTATTTTAAAAAGTTTAGTGCCCCAAGACACTTATGCATGCAAACTGAAAAAGGCGGGGTTTGAACCACCAGCCTTCCAATAAGCAGGCAACCAGCTCTGCCTGATCTTATGTCAATGAAAACCTAAAAAAGAAAACATTACTTGGAATTAATGACTCACCAGTATTTCACAGATCCTTAGGATGAGAACACTTGATGAAAACATGGAACAATAGGAGTTAATAATCATGTCCTGATTGGCAGGTCTGCATTTAAAAGTCATCATCATCAAATACACGTAAACATGTTTATGGCCTGTCACATAAAGTATTACATTCATTTGAATGAACTAATCTGTTTCTCCTTCAAAGCTATTTCTCTTTTTTTACAAAGCGTGATGTTCTGCAGCTTCAGAATGCAGGGTAATTCCTTTGGTTCTGCCCCCATTTATCATCACTTTATTACTTTATTTACAGAGGTTATGACTCATTACTACACAGACTGTAGTTTCACAGTACAATGAATGGTTGTTTGGCCCACACAAGACTAAATCTTTATCACTTGGAAAGTTGTATGTTTTACTTGCTGAGTTCTAAAACCTTGAAATTTGTTTGTATTTTTGCAGTTTGAGTAAACTGAGTTTGAGTTGATCTCCTCCTCTGAATTAAGGACTGTGGTTAGCATAACACCCATTAGAAAAGACCCCACTCATGAATTCTGAAGCTTTTACGTGTCACAAAGAAGGCTAATATGAGACCTTTAATATCACAGAAGCTGCATGCAAACCATCACAATGACACAAGAGCTTAAAGCCCCACCTTACTTTTGAAGCCCTACACCTACCAAAGCACTGAGGTGTATGAACCAACTGCTATTGAGTGTTCCTACATCCCAGCTTAAAAGCAGAGGGGAGCCTTTTCAGTGGTGGCTCCTAAACTTTAGAGCAATCTACCTTTCACGTGAGAGCTGCCTCATTTTAAAACAATTTTAAAAACCTATTTATTCTTGCTTACTTTAACAAGTTCTAGCTGAGCAGGGCACGCTGGCATTTATTATGCAAACACATTCTTATTTACTTTCTGGTTTGTTTGTTTTTTTATGTTAGTGTATATTTATTGTTGATTTAGTGACTGTTATGTAGGGATGGGTATTGATAAGATTTTCATGATTCCGATTCCATTTTCGATTCAGTTTAACGATTCGATTCTTTATTGATTCTCTTATCGATTCTTATTTTTTTAAAAAGGAGAACACTAAGGTCGATAAGCTTAGAACTTTGTTTTATATCTTCTCTTTGAACAAGATAGAAATTTAGGAGTAACATGGCCTTACAAACCCAACAGTGAGATCTTAAGAGATCCAGCCTATGGCTCTTCAATGGGGTGTCAAGGGGCCCCGGGAAAAAAATTGTAAATGTAAAATAATAAAATAAATATTCTTCTGTAGCAATAACAAAGTATAACATAAATTATTCGGTAGCAATTACACAAGAATATCCAGTAATGTCCCTGCCTACAATTAAACACATTCACTTACCGAAACTCGGGGGCATCTGCTGTGGCAAATAGGTGCAAGCCTTTTACCACAAACTTAGCCACTGCTCGATGACATTCTTCTATCCTGGCCTGAAAGGAGACGCTAACGGTAGACTGCAGCGAGAACTGCCAGCGAGTGCCAGCCAGACTCTGTCTGTCTCTCTCATCATGGTCACCTAAATGCAGCGCACAGTAATGGCAGGTTTTGTAATAAGGCAGATCGCGCTAACATAATATGCACTGTTAGTTGATTATTTACCTGCCGCATTAACGGGAGAGGACGTGCAAACGTTACCGCTGCTGCTGGGTTGAGATTCATGAGTCCGGAGCGGAATTAAAAAGACGACATTCATCGCGTGTTTTGTGAGCAAATGCTTTTGCATATTCGTAGTGTTTCCTCCTATCTGTGCCATCAGAAACTGAATTTGAATAAGTTAAATTTGAATTTGAATTGCTCAGATTGAGTCTGAATTGTAACTTGAATAAATGCTTTTGAAAACTGAATTTGAATTAGTCTAATTTGAAATTGAATTTATGGTTTGAAAATGATCATCACTAAATTGAAATTGAATTTTATATATTGAAAATGAATTCATTTGCTTTGAAACTGCATTTTATCCTTTAAAAATTCAGCTCTCGAATAATTTCAGTTTCACTCTCACCATTCAGTTTCAGTTCTACAATTCAATTTCAGTTCCAAAATTCAGTTTTTTGGGACTTACATCCGGTTCCGGTTCAAGCGCAGATTAATAGAACTACGTTTTACCAGCGGACTGAAAGTGTTACTGACGGGAATCTACAGCGTCTTGAGCTGAATTAAGACTTCAGAAGTCATTCGTCATGTCGAATGACCAGCGGATAAACTCTCAGGTTGGTAATAAATGTATTACATGTATAAGAACAAGCGTCATGTTAACAAATGATAGCTGTACAGTAACTTTTATGCTTATTGTAGCTGTTAGCTAAAAACGCTAATTTAGCCTAGTTTGCCCTGGATTCAGCTTTGACAAATATGATCGACTGTTTCTAGTAGAATTCCAAATTTGTCATCTTGTACCCTGTCAGAGCCCTGTATGCTTGCAGAGACCCCTACAGTAGGGAAACATGCAAAACAGCGTCCAAACCTTTGTATTTCAGCTTTATTTATGTCTTACACAGCATCCCAACTCTTTAGCTAACTTAATAACTTTAGCTAAAGTGAATAGTTAGTCTAATTCATTAGTGCAGCATTACTGGATCACCTGTTTAAAGTGATATAATATGATATACAACTATCACTGAAACAGCAAACTTTGTAAATAAACAACACTTCTCATTCTCTAAACGTTTGGCCACAGCTGTAGATTATACTATCAGTGCTTTTTCACTCTTGACAATAATTACATTTCTAAATTCTCTTTGTGCATTTACAGGTAAACAATATCTAATATTTTATCTAAATGACTGCTTTGTCTTTGAAAAGGTGAAGAGCCTGAGGCCGGTGACAGTCCAGTTCTACTCCAAGTACATCCTTACGGTGGCTCACAGGAAAAGGCCACATTCCTGTCCTGCCAGGAGAGAAGAGAAACTTCAGAGTCTTCATGCAGTTCAACCACACCGGTCATATGGAATATGACAGGGGTCTCAAACTCCAGTCCTCGAGGGCCGGTGTCATGCAACTTTTCCATGTGTCCCTGGTGCAACACACCTGAATACAATTAGTAGGTCATTAGCAAGAGTATAGAACTTGACTGCATGCTGAGGTGGCAGCCCCTAACCCTACCTACTCAAGTAAATTTAAGTAAATATATGTATTTGGAAACATATACTTCTAAAATACTTTTATTGCACCATGTTCATTCACTCATGAGCTGCTGTAACCTGAATCAAATGGCTGAATTGCCAACTCAGCATGCATTCAAGTTCTATACTCTTGCTAATGACCTACTAGGTGTGTTGCAACAGGTACACATGGAAAAGTTGCAGGACAGCGGCCCTCAAGGACTGGAGTTTGAGACCCCTGCCGTATGGTGTTCATGCAGTTTTCTACCCCACAGTTACAGCATGTCTGACTGCCTGTTCAGCATATGCAAAAATATGAGTTTATTAAGCATGTGATGACAAAGGCCTTCCATTATGGTGTTTGTCATCACATGTCACAGACATCTGGATGATCATTTGGAATAAACAAAAAACTAAAAACTTGTTACGTCATCTTTTATCTTTATTATTATTATTGTTCTTATTTTACATTTTTCATTGTTAGGCATTAGGTTTATTCGTAGTAGTCCTTTCCAACTTCTTTCCCTCTTCCATGTTACTGTGTCAGCATCTGTTTGGGGTTGGGAGTGGAACAGAAAGTAAGAAAATCCAAAGTGTC